>NC_083457.1:18915666-19550634 GCF_023558535.2 Drosophila nasuta
ATAGATCATAATCCACAAAGCCGATTCCAATAATGCTCTTAAAATGTTTGAAATCTAATTGGAATCGCTGAAAAGTTTCAATTGCTTTTTAACAATTACGATTTGAAAATGTAACAATGCCATAATACTTGCTATCTTGCTCTCACTCGCTTTCTAGCTCGTTCTAGCTACAATTAACAAACAAACAATCAAACAAAAAAAAAAAAAAAAGGAGAAACAGAAACAAAGAAGGGGGCAGAGAAAAATTTTGTTATAACCAGAAAAAGAGAGAAAAAACCTCTTCATATAAAGTTATTAAACGGTCATGACCCCCATTTTGAAAATGCTTATCAACAGAGAACATGGCAACCGAAGGGGAGCAGTTGGGAGGGGTAAGAGGGGAGGAATCAGAGGAGGTGAAGTAGGGGAACAAATAATAATAAAGCAAACATGAAAAACGAGCATTAAAAACGCACGAAAAAATGACGAGCGCGTTTCCAAAAGAGAGTGAGAAGGGAAAGACAGGAGAAGAGAGGGAGAGAGAGGAGTGTGGACAGTCGAGGGCCGGGGGGGAGATGACGCCAACAGAAGCAGAAGCAAACGATGCCGGCGACGCCATTTGACCGCTTTGGCGTCGGATCAATAAATATGGATGACTTGGCGCTGTCCAGATTGATGTGTACAAAAGCACTAACAAACAAACATACGAAATACATACACACACACACACACATACAGAGATACTCACACACTCACACACAGTTGTTTGTAGCTATATCCAAGTTGTGTAATAAAAATGCGCGCCTATCAATGTCAAAAAATCTGACACACAATGAATGGAATAAGAAAAGTAAACAAACAATTAAATTGCTTAGTGCCTAATAAAATAAATGAATGCCAGTTGAGCTTGCGTGTTTGTCTTTTTACCAGATACGTCTGGATACAGCAGACAGCTGCCCAGATACCGAGTGTCTGTCTGTCTGTCTGTCCGTCCGTCTGCCTGTCTATATGTGTCTGTTTGTCTGTCTGTCAGTATCTCGGACTCTGTGTGTTTGTGTTTTTGTTTGTGCTTAGATACACACGCTTGGCACAGATACAATTCGAACAAAGCGAAGGATTTGCGAATGCGAATAAGTAAGCAGTGCAAATAAGCTCACTCACTCACACTCTCTCTCTGGTATTCGTATTCGCATCGCACATGCTTGCCACTTGGGCGTATACGTAATATATATCAAATAGCTCTTGCCGATTTGCTGATGGAGAAAGGCCATGCGAATTAATTCGACGCCGCTTATGACGCGCTTATAAGTAACAAAGTGTGTGAATCATTTTTTTTTTGAGTGTTTGGGCATATGAATAACTTGTGTGTGTGTGTGTGTATGGGTGTGGGTGTAACATATCTCGCGTGAGCGACAGTCGCGACAAACGTTAAATACACACATATACAATAAATCATCTCGAATGCAATAAACGCTTTAATAAGCCTCTGGAAATTTGTTCACAAATTGTACTAAATGATAAACATGGGATAGATATCTTCCAAATTGAGCGATGCTATCACAAAGAACTCAATTCCAACAATTTAACCAGCAATCGAAATCGGGCCAACTGATAGGAATGTAATGAATGATACCGAGCTCTAGACTTAGTTTGCTTGACAACCGCAATAATATAATTATGTTATACTTCACTTGTATAGCAAGATGTGTATGTATGTAATTCATTGCTGTACATATGATACACCCCCTAACTACATATAAACATACATTATTTATCTGATTCGTATTTTATTGTATTTTTAATAACAACTTCAATTTATCTGTACTATACACATTTACTTTTTATCTGAAGAGAATGTGGATTCTATTTATTTTAGTTCTGATTTTCGTAGTATCTACACACATTCTGCAACTAAACTCCTTACGTTTAAATACTGAATTTTACATAGAGTTTTAAATTATGTTATATACAAACTACCAAATGAGGTATTCTGGCTAATCTGATCCAACAAAATTGATTTCTTTGTTCGATATTATGTTTCATTCAAGTCGAATCCTGGTAGTTAGTGCAGTATATTCATATACTGTATATATTGGCAGCAACATTTTAGTCAAACTTTAAAGTTCAAGTTATATACATTTACTCTTTATTTGAAAAGAATCTGTTGAAGTTGCATTCAAGTAAAATACTGATAGTATAAAGCAGTATATACATATACTGTATATAAATAGTATATTGGCAGCAAAATTTTAATTAATCTTTAAGGTTAAAGTTATATTGATTTACTCATTATCTGTGGTTTCTATTTATTTTATTACTTATTTTAGAAACACTAAATAATAAATATAAATTTGAATGATGTTAGATAAAAATTACAAAATTTATTGCATTCCATGCATCTTTGTTGTATATTTTGTTCAATTGTTCAAGTGCAGTATATAAATATACTGTATATATTATTATTTTACAAATTTATTTATTTTCTGGCCACATTTTCAAAAGTTCTCGCTTTGTAATCTTTACAAACTATTTCTTCTACAAAATGTTAATAAATAAATACATTTTTAAATAACAAATGTTGTTGTTCAAGTTACACTAAGCAAAAATACTGATAGTATAGTGAAGTATATACATACTTGTATACTGTATATATACAAATAATTTTTATTTTACAAATGTATTTATTTTCTGCCGCATTTTAAAAAGAGCTTCATTATCTTTATAAACTATTCCTCTAAATATTAATAAATAAATCATTTTTTAATATATAAATTTTGTTGTTAAGTACAATAAACTTGAATCGGCACTTCAACATATTATTACGCCTTTCAACTCAGCACAGCAACTCACCGAATCGACAATTCAAAAGGCAGCAAGTTCAGTCGAGAAACGAGCTGCTTACTTTTGAGAACCGATAAGTGCGAATAACTGCTGCTGATATTATTGTTTTTAATCGGCACATTAGCATCTGGCATGACGCATTTTGACTGTTGTATGTCAAAATTGGCAAGCGCGTTAATCGATTCTAAATAGCTGTATTTATATTTCACACTCGGCTTTATTTGCATGCCGACAACAGACCTTTAACGCAGCTCGGGGTTTGGAGGCGTATACTTAATATAGAAATGTGTGCAATTTATTCTCATGTTCTCTTTTAGCTTTTTCCGCCTTGAGAGCAGCTTAATGAGTTAAGCTTAAATTGATTAACATTGATTAACACGTTAACGTTAATTGTTGACCTGACCCAAGCCGCGACTAATGTCTCTCTCTGTCTCTCACTCTTTTTTAGGCCGCTCACACGCCTGAATCGGTTCGCTCATACTTGCTGAGGAAGCGAACGACGCCGACAACAACAACAACAACAGAGCGCACGACCTTTGTGTGCTACACGTGTGGCACGGACACGCCCTCGTCGCAGCTGCGACTCGTTTACTGCTGCCCCAATGCTGAGCGAGAGCCCTACTATCCCTACATCAAAACGATGAAGGCCTACAAGAATGCTAGTCCAATTAGTCCTCAAGGTGAGTATCCAAAAAGCGGGAATATACTGAGTAACTATATACCGAAATGTCATAGAAAGTCATTATGCGGTTAAGTAAGTATTTAGTAACTAAGTATTTAGTAGCTATTTGATATGCTATCAGTTTTCTTGATAAGTATTAATGTTAAATTAACGGAACTGAGATGTTTATATTTAACTTTGCTACTGTTATGAAGTTTTTTTGGATAACTTTTCCTCAACACATTCTTAAAAACGTTTACTTGTAAAAATTAATTTTGTTATTCTAGTAGGATGTTTTAGATATCATAATATATCATTCGGTGATTAGACTCCTTAATAAGTTATACTCATTAAACATACCGGGAGGAAAGGGAAGATTTAAACCCAATTAAGAGAAAATGCAGCTTCACAATTTCTTGTTTTTAAGAATTTCAAGTTAAGACTTAGAAATAGATTAATTTCCTTGAATTAAAAGCAATGTAGTTTTATGCTAAGCAGGTGAATGTTTTGAGTAAAAGCAAGTAAGAAAGCTACTGTTAGGTGTTATCGACTGCGAAATACACGCTACCATTTTGAATAAAAGTAAAACAGCGGTATTATTCTTAAAATATACCAAACTAATATACCACACAAATATTAAAATTATACTCAATGTCACATTTGATATATCGATTAAGTACTACATTCGGAATTTGAATTAGATGTAATAATATTCTAGATTGTCAGACAAAGCAGTTAAGACTCAAATGCAGAAGGCGTTAATTGCCTTGAATAACTTTTACAATTTGTATCAGCTCGCAATCAGGGATCGTAAATATTATAGCTATCATTGTCTATACCAAAATTCGCGACTCTAGTTTCAGAATTTCGCTTGTTATTCGATTTTTGTCGATTTGCGGGGTCGGAAGTGGGACTAGAAAACATTGTAAACAAACTTGATCTGTGTGCAAACATTACATTATAGCTTTATCTTTGAAAGTCTCTGACATTTAGGTGTTCATACGAACTGACAGATCCAAAGATAGACGGACTATCTCATCTCGTCTACATTGTTTGGTTGGAAATGCCTCCTCTACCCAAAGGGTAAAAGAGTAGAATTTTACACTTTGGGTAGAGTGTATTAATATTACCATTGCCTAATAAGTTATCTACATAAATAATAATAAATAAGACGGTATAATTTGTAAGTATATGTACATCCATACAAAAAATATCGCGCTTAGTATATTTTTCAATATTTTCGGTAGAATGGTTTTGTGAAGTATTTTGCGGAATATTTATTTGGTATATTGAAACAATAATGCCATTTTTACCATAAGTTCTTAAAAAAATATATTACTTTATGCAAAAATATTAATTTCAATACCTAGAAGATATTAACAAGAAATTTTCCCTCTTATTTTGTAGGCATGGTGCAAATCTGTGCGGGCTGCAACGAGAAGCACGTCAACCTGGCGGAGGGAGGTCCGCCGCCAGTGGTTGCAGCTGCACCCACAGCTGTGGCAGCGATATCGTCGGAGCCTGGCATGACGCACTCCTTGGAGTCCAGTGCGGCGATGTACAGCACAAGTGGCCACTTGGTGTCCAGCGGTGGCGGCAACAGTCACATGATGACATCGGCATTCGTTGGTCACAATTCGCCGTCGGAAAAGTCGCTCGCCAATTCGGATTCCACCAGCAATGTGCGCTTTAAGGTGAGTTACGCTTTACATCCATTGATTGATTGCTCCTCCAAGTGCAGCTTAAACCGGTAAAAAGTCACATTTCCTGGCTTTGTTTCGGTTTGAGTTATGTTGTTGTTAATTTATGTTGGTTTCACATTGTCAATAACAATTTGTAGCTTTGAATATGCAAAGTTCGATTAGTTTTTTTTTATTTTGTTTCCATATTCATAAGGCACACCCAATCATCAATGTAAATGTGTGTGTAAAGTTGACTTGTGGAAATTTACTAGCTGCCGATTGCAAGCTGAAACTGACAGCTCCAGATAATGCCCCGGAGGGCAGCATATAGGAAAAGCGATTGCATTTAATGTGGAAAAACAAGTATAAATTGTGCAGTGGAAAGGCATCAATGACTTTTAAATGCGCTGCTAAATATTGAGTGCTTAAATATAGGGAATATGTAGTGTAGTGATAGGGTTGTGATGAGGTTGTAGTCTGAGCATGATAAGTTGCTGTTGGGGTTAAACGATGCCCTCTTGTCTCCGATTTCAAAGTACACCGAAAAAAATCGTATATAAATACGCCGAATTACGCAGAATTAGGCGATGTCAATATCAAGACAATCCCGGTGGGAAAATATAAAATTTTTGTTGGCCCCTAATTAAGTTTAAGATTAAAGTTGAGTACCTAATGGTATTTTTTCTTTTTAAGATTCAAATTTAGTACCTTATAGTATTTTTGCTTTTTAATATTAAAAGTGAGTACTTAATGGTATTTTTTCTTTTTAAGATTAAAATTTAGTTCCTTACTTACCGGTATTTTTCTTTTTTAAAATTAAAATTCAAAACCTTATAGTATTTTTTCTTTTAAAGATTAAAATTTAATACCTTATGGTAATTTTTTCTTTTCAAGATTAAAATTGAATACTTTATGGTATTTTTTTTAACTGCGATTTTTTTTAATGTATTTAGTTGTAATTAGTTGCTTTAAACTATTTACGAAATACATATAACCTCAGTATTTAAACCGACGACCTCATTGAAGAATGAATAAAATAGCAAAGGAAGATGCTTTGTGCGCTAAATCTAGTATTTTTTTTTGTATATTCTTTGTCATATATTTAATTTAACAGTTTAATTCTAAATCTGTCCTTAAAAATCCGACATAAATCTAGTACTTTTTAGTACTTATTACCATTTATTTAATTTCACAATTTAATTCTGAATGTGTACATCAAAATCCGCGATAAAATCAGAGTTTTTGTTGTATATTTTGTCATTTATTTAATTTAACAATTTAAAGTAGAATGTGTACCTAAAAGTACGGACTAAATCTAGTGTTTTTTTTAGTATATTTTGTGAGTTTTTTTATTTATCAAACCTGAATGTTTACTTTAAAACCCGAGCTTAGATCAAATCGAAATCGCGTGTGTCAATCACTTTTTTCTGTGTAGTCGCTTATGCCGCATTTGTTAGCGTATTACGTATTACAATAAATGGAACTCGTCGTCTCGCGCTAATGGGAGCAGCTCCCTGAACGTAGCGATAACACCCCCGACACCTCTGGCCCCTTGGCTGATAACCGCACGAACTTGCGAACGTTTCACAAAGGTGGCGACCCAACAAACAGACGGACGGACAGACAGACAGTTGGACAGACTAGTTGAGGAATGGAATGGAACGAAGTGAAATGAAATGGAATAGAATGGCATGAATGTGGACAGATGATGAGGCATGTTGAGTAATTCATTTGCATGCTGAAGGTCGGCTACAGAGCGATATCAATTATGTGGACTATACGACGGAGGAAAGCATTGATAAGGAAATAAAGAGAGTGAGCAGGGGGGGAAACATTATTAGTTGCTGCCTCCTCGCTGCTTATCAGTCTCTACGTGTCTGTGTGTTTGTGTGCGTGTGTGTGTGTGTGGGGCGTGCCGAGTGGAGCCGAGCCAAGTCGAGTGTCAACATGTTAACCAATTTGAGTCAACAAATGTCAAGATTAGATTATAAACGCTGCAATGCCCACGGACGGATCGCATGGCCAAAGAGCAGCCGGCGAGGGTGGACGATGGGTTTTGCCCCATGTGCGCTTTAATTACTGCTCCCAGTTGTGGGTTGAGACGGGGCAAAGGGGTTAAAGCAAATACTTAACACATTGATAAACACACTCACGCACAACACAAGTTAAACAAACACCACAAAGAAATAAAAAAAGAATTTGTATATTATTTTAAAAATAAACAAAAGACGAAACGGAAAACAAGAGACAACCGCAAAAGTTGGGTAAACGCTAGAGGAGATGCGACGACATTTTTTATACCCGCTACCCATTGGGTAGAAGAGTATTATAACTATGTATTCAGCTGCCATAAGGAGGCAACTCCGAACCTATAAAGTAGATATATTCTTGATCCAAGCGATCTAACCATGTTCGTCTGTCTGTCTGTCCGTCTGTCCGTATTAACACCTATATCTCATAGATTATAGAATATAGAGTTATAATTTGTTTTCAACATCATTTGTTATGCTTGCACACAGATCAAATTTGTTTCTAATTTTTGCCATGCCCACTTCCGCCCCCACAAATATAGCTACAGTTGCGAATTTTTGTATATACATAGATTAATAAAAATTGTCTAAGTTATTAAAGAAATACTTTTGTATGGGCAAAAATATGGTATATTTTGCAATCTATATCTTTAATGTAGTACCATATCAATATACCGAATATAACAGCTGGTGTATTTTTAGTATTTTCGGTATATTTTGAGAATAATACCTTAATATTTTGCTTTTATTCACAATGGGTAGCGGGTAGCTCACAGTCGAGTACACTCGACTGTAGTTTTCTTAACTGTTTTTTTGCTTTTTGGGATCGGGGTAACTGGGTATATCTATATTAATATCTGTATCTGGTGCTAACCGGTTTGTCATATATACGAGAGTGTGTATGAATGCGTTGACTTTGTTGTTTAAACACTTTTTATTTATAGCCATTTATTGTTGCCTCAAGTAGTTTATTTATTTATATGCATATATTTGTTTAACTTTTGTTTTTTTTTAATTTTCTCTAGAAAGACACTCGTAAATTATTTGCTACGATCATTTTAATCGTTTTCCTGTTTTTAAGCCAGCTCCGAATTCTCTATAAATCTAAATCTATTGTCTAAGCATTAATATACTAAATTCCATTGTGATAAATAATGCATTTGCAACGGGGAAAAAATTAAACGAAATATATAATAACTACGTGCTTTGTCATTGTGGTCAACCAATCGGTCGATAGCAACGTTTTAATAATAGAAATTATTTCAAGTTTTATATATAGCAAATGAATGAATTGGCCTGATTAAATATTGTCGTATACTTTATGATCTTATAATATTTCATAGCCATGCTGTTATCGGATTTATTGCTTCATAATTAGCTGTTGATATATCCTGATAAGATGAACGATCGATAAGACGTGCGTGTTTAGCTGATAATGTCACTTCAAATATTCAAAAAGGGGCACCTTTATTTAGATTTTTGTCTTTGCTTTTCGATTCGATTTACACACACTCGATAACGGAATTGATTTATTGGTTTCATAGAATTACTTTAAATGGAACAACGTCGATATAGAGTCAACTTTTGTTTAGGTTTCGGCTTACTTTGATATATGATATCTATAAAAAGAATATTGACGCTTTTTGAGCTAATATTTGTATGACATTTCAGATTCCCGTTAAATTTAAAATATTTCGTTAAACGTACCGCACAAATTTCATCATTTTGAATAATTCACAACACCCAACACAATAAAATATAAATTCCTTTTTTATTTCTCGAGAACTGAATCGATATGTAGACTTCAACGGACTATAAAGTACTCTAAGAACTCTTCGTTTTATAATGTAAGCTAACCTCGGATTCAAAAAGAGGGGACAACGTGTGGTATGCGTGATTTCTTAAGTTATCTACGATTGTTGCAATATCAAACGATGTTATCAATATTGCAATGTTATAATGTGGACTGTTGAACTTTGCAATTTCTAAAGAATTTTAATAAATATAGAATTTCACTTTCATTAAATTCAATTTTTGGGCTTATTGCAAATTAAAATTTTGCTTTCTGATAGATCAGTTCATTTCGGAGAACGCTTATAAAGAATTGCACGCTCAAATTTGACATAAAGTTAATTTCTAGATGAATTTATTGCATCGCATTGACTTGCTGACTTAACAAATTGAATGCATTCGATAACTCGATTTTTGGTAGACATTAGAGAGAAATGATAACCTTGACTGAGTTTAACGACATTTCGAAACCTACCGCAAACATCTGAACATTGTGTATATATTTGCATATATTGCGCTTATTTGGGATTCTAAACAATTGCTAAATACATATTTTACTTGCTTCATCCCATTTGAGCTGTCGCTCTTTATTCTATTGTTTGCTTACCGTGTTAAAATTGTTTAAATAATTGCTTAACTGAGACCGAAAAAAGAAAAAAACAGATCACTAAACAGTTGGTGGAAACGTTTGGCCCAGTTAACAGCAACAAGTCTTTGGTATCTGTCACACTAGAAATAGCTGTTGAATAGAGTAATGTATTTTTATCAATTTCGATTCCACAAAAAAGTGGAAGTATTTCCTGCACTCAACTTTGTCTCGACACAATTGCTTGCACATTGAAGTTTGTGCATTCAATTTCAACTTCACAGGTAACAGATAATTAAGGTGCGATAATACATTGGACAAACAGTTTGGGACTGCCATATCACCCGACTTGAGCAAATACCAATACCAATACACAGCATAATGCAAAAATAAATACAAATAATAAATATATGCGTACTCGCAGAAGCAGTATCAACAAGTATGCGTACCTATTTCGCATTTCAAAGCTATTCATAGTTCTTACCTTAAGCGGTTTGAGTCAGTTTCTTCCTCCGTTAGATTTTCTTGTTTGTCTCATCAATTAATCGTTGAATACCCTGTGAAACGAAGTGTGTTCGGTTGCTTGTTGAATGCACCCAACAAGTCAGGCTAAAGAAGAATTTCTAAGTGAAGCCCCTTATCCCATAAAATATTTCAGCTATACCTGCCATATAAATGCATTTAATAATATTCTTCTTCATAGAAAATATAAACATTAAACAAAATCATTAAAACAAAATCTTTATTATTTGCATTGTAAATTTTCCATTTTTGTATTTTTTATAAAAATCAATCTTAGTGACTTTAAAAAATACTGAATATTTGCTTCTCAGACACTCTCAAGTCGAACCAGTTTTATTTTATTTGTTATTTTTTTCTGTAATATATTTTTTAATTAGAAATAGTAATACTGACATTTTATGTAAGTGATTTTATGTTGTTTAAAATCTATATTGATATAAACTTAAAAAAATACTGAGTATTTCCCTGTCCGGCACGTTCAAGTCGAATCAGTATTAGTTTTGTTTAATGTATTTGAATGTAATAAATATTTGCATTATTTATGTTCCTTTGTAAATTTAACTAAAAATATTAATCCTGACAATTTTTGGATATGTTATACAATATCTTAAGTATAATAAATCGAAAAAATACTGAGTATTTTCTTGTCAGTTTGTTACCTCAAATCGAACCAGTATAAAATTCGTATAATGATTATTGAATATATTGAATATTTGCATTATATATGTTTCTTTATAGAATTCGTTCTGTGTATAAAATCTTAATTTCAATAAATTAAAAATATACTGAGTATTTTCCAGTCAGTTTCAATTTCTGAAATATTCAAATATGTGCATTATTTATTTAATAATCCAATACTTGCAGTATTAGAATATTTTGTTGTATTTGGCGTATTTTTATTAGATTAAAAAGTACTGAGTATTTAGCTGTTCAGCACTCTCAACTCCTAATCAGTGTTAAATTTCTTATGCGTGGGCTTTGTAATTAGGGTGCAAAACAAATCATCATGATGAGAAGTGTTTTTGTTTATGAATCTTGTGTCCCGTAATCGAACAGCGTTTTGTTGTCATTCCACTTGTAACGCCAACTAAACGTTTACCTGCATTGTGAGCTTCAATGGCCCTCGACGCATGCTCAATTATGGTCAGCAGGTATTTTAGGGGAATGCCAGAGGACTTTGGCACACATTCAACTCAAAAGACATGCGACGCCTACCAGATAAACGACGAATGGAAAGAGCGTTTGAGTTGACGACAGAGAAATGACATTTTTCATGAGAAATCGCAATTTATAACTATCATTAGTTAATCAATAGTATATCAATGATCAATGAGCGTCGACAAATTGGTATGCGAGGTACACGAGGTACATCAACTAGTTCTAACCAGTTCTGATTTTAGTGGTGGATCGATGAAACGGTTGCAGAGATAACAGAACTTAAGGCAGGGCCTAGAGCAAGGTAAACATACTCGTATAATGCCAAAGCTGATTAGAGCGATTTCCCTCACTATTGAGTTGTCGTCTCCTCTGCTCTCTCCTCTATCTCCCTCTCTCTCTCACTCTCTTGACAATCGATAAGCAAGGTGAACGGTTTTCACCGGTGTCGAGCGGTTGGCAATGGCAAATCAATTGAAATGAAATATTAAATAATTTTGATTAGATAAGTCACAGTTTTTTTTTGTGTGTGTTTTGTGCGTCGTAGCAGAAGCTTTAAAAACTAATGATTATATTGTATTTCTGTGTATTGTTGTCTGTCTTTGCAGCCGTACGAGACGAATTCAAACAACTCAAATTCGAACACGGCACGCGACTTGAAGCAGATACGACGCAGTGACTCCAGGCCAAGTTCGCCCAGCTCAACCCAGGGACACATCGAAAATGGCCACGCTCAATATCCGTAAGATATACATACATCTTAAGTAAATGCATTTGACTCATTACTAATCGGGTTTCCATTTCCACAGCTGCTCCATTTGCAAAGTGCTGTGCTCATCCAACAAAATGGATTGGCTCTCGACCAGTGCGGAGCACATGAACTCGCATGCCATGCACTTTCCCTGCCTCAAGGCCAATGTCAGCAGTAACGGGCTTAGCAATAGCAACAACAACACCATCAACAACAACAATAATAATAATAATAATAACAACAACAATAACAATAACAACAACGAACTGAACAATAATCGTGTGCTCGCCTGCAAGGATTGCATTAACTACTTAACCAGCCAGTGGGAGTCAATGGATGCGGAGCGTGTGCCGCTCGAGCACAGAAGGTTTACATCTCAAATTTCGACATCTCATTGCCGATATTCTGATTCTGCTTATGATTCTGATTCTAATTCGATTTTCCATTCTGCCTTGCAGATACAACATTCCCTCGCCCATGATGACGTCCAGCTCACCAAATGGATCTCGACATGGCGCCATGAGTACCTGCACACCGCCCTCAACGCCCTCGGTCAGCTCATCAACGCCAGCCAGCACTTCAATCTATTGTTTCCTCTGTGGACTTCACTCGGACCTAACGCTTGCCAGAATACTTTATGGCAGCAAAGAGGTATAAAGGGGCTTCACTTAAATAATAAGCACTTCAATCAATTAAAAAATTAGATAGAACATTAAGAATTGATTGATCATGTAACATTGTAAGCTAGTCATCAAAATGTTTGTAAGAAGAAAAAATTCTAAACTAATGTAATTTCACAACTAAAAGTGGCATTGATTAAGTGCTGCGGACAAGTAGATTATTAATTATTAAAAATATGTAAAATGACAGCACTTACATTTAATTAATTTCTAAAATGTAACAAACGCTAATCTAAATTGTCCTTTACAATGTTTGTAATATGGTTTATGGTTTATACCTTTTGTTGACATTTAGCGCACAATTTTACATATCAGTCAATCAATGCTAAAATGTAATGTTAACTAGTATAATTGTAATTATTATAAGTAAAATAGACTCTGATTATAGTGCTATATTAGTGAAAAGAGACAGACTGATAAATCTTACAATTTATAAAAATTAAAGTTTGTTAATGATAACTGTCTTAAGAGATAATTTAGAATTTGTAAATGAAACATTCTTTTGTATTATTGTATTCCCTTTAAAGCAAACTTGTTTTGTTAAAAGTTGCAACGAGTTTTTAATTAATTGGAAGTTCTCTAAGTATAACTTAAATTAACAAATATGCGTTATTTTTAATTATACTTAGAGATTTTCCAATTAATTAAAAAGTCAGCTACACAGAACGAATTTGCTAAAAAGAATTAGTAATGTAAATTGAGCGTGAATCTGGACTTCTTCAAAAAATTTGTTATTTTTAATTATTGTGATATTAAAAAACAATTTATTAATTTATTACTGTAGAGATAATCTATTTGTAGTTAGAAACAAGACGATGAATAATGGATTATTGTTTTTTAAATTAATTATTCAATTAATTTTAATAATTTATTATTCAAAGTTTTGTATATGAATTGTATATTGTGAACTTCAATCACCTTGACTAAAGTATCGCTTATCAAAATAATGTTCGGCCAAAGTAAAAGTGATATTGATTAAGTGCTGTGGATAAGTCCATTTTTAATTATATGTAAAATGGAAGCATTTACATTTCACGCTAAGATAGATGTCACTTCTACAATTAAAGATTTCAGTCATATTTAATTTATTTCGTCTTGATTAGTAGTAGAAGCAATCAATCGATATGTTTGTTTGGCAAAATAGAAGTCACAAAGATAGAATGATCGAATGATACTGCAATTAGTTTATACTTGAAATAGAAAGGAAATCAATTTTGTTACTTAATTGACGCACAACCCTAGTATGGTTCTATTTACTAAGCTAACGTATTAAAAATTATTATATATGTACTATGCATTTAGTCCATCTATTGTTAGACTTATGAACAGATTGTCTGACAGAATTTATGGATATGTTATGTACATATATTTGTGTATTAATCATGAAATTTATATAGTCAAGAAAAGTTGCTCGTTTTGTTAGTTTAATTAAATTTAGTTGAGACAATCTAAATAGTTGATTAACGAAATACACATTAATACCTATTTCGCTTAAAACTTTCAGTTTGTCATAGTTATTAATTTAATATTATTTCCTCCCTAAGCTATCGAACTTACTTTTAAATCAAATTAAATATACATACATTTAATATATAGTTGTAAATTAAGTAATTTCAGGTACTCCCTAAGCTATTGAATTTACTTTTAAATTATATGTAGTCGTAATTCCATTTTGCTTAGCTAGTTACCACACAAATTTGAAAGCTGAATATGTAATCTATTATTAAGTTCTCAAATGTAAATAGACTTATTAAGATAATTGATGTACATTTAAGTAGTAAGTTACTTCTCTAATGTTAAGTATTATCGATTATATTTATTATAATTAAATTCTAATACAAAATGAATGTACTTACAGGGATCTCGGCCTTACTTTCCGCTGCTGCTGAAGCACAACTCGCTGCCAAACGCTGAACAGCTGAGAAACAATTCGGCTCTAGTCTGCACCTTCTGTTACCATTCCATGTTGAATCAGTGGCGCAAGTGAGTAAACTCCGAATGTGAATACAAATTGCGAACAATATTGCTAATCAACAACAATTTCCTCGCTTCTACACAGATATGAGGCACAGAGTCCGAGCATTAGTCCGGCGGAAAGGAAATACAATTGGCATGATTACAACTGCCATCTGTGCGGCATTACGACTTACAGGAAACGGGTGCGAGCATTGCCAGTGAATGAGTTTCCGTTTGTGAAGCATCAGAAGAGCGACGATGGTCTGCTGCTGGAGAACGGTGAATATGCCGTCGTGTGTCTGGACTGCTATGAGAGCTTGAGGTATGGACTTGTTCTGGCCCATGTACTTGGCTGTTTGACCACAATCTTAGCTTTGCTGATTACAGACAACAGGCCTCGCAGCACGATCGCTTCGGGGTGCCCATCTCTAGGCGGGCCTACAATTGGGTGCCCCAACCGCCGCCGCCCGAGGACAGTCCTGATGTCGCAGTGGCGCGACTTCCCTGCGGCGAAAGATCTGATCGTATTGTGAGTAAAAACACTTGACATCATCGCTGTGCGAAGACATTACTAAATATCTGTAATCCCTTTTTGTGCAGCTTATGAGCAACGCTCTGAGGCCCATTCCAAGCAAGAAGACAACGTCGCCCAAGCACTATGACAAGTCGAAAGAAGGTAAGCGAGAGCTATTCCATCCATCTCCCATTCAGCTGAGGGGTAACGTGAAACCCATTTTAAGCGCTTCGGGGTGATGTGGTTCAAGTGAAACCCAATTCGCGTCAATAAACTTCAATTGGTTTCACTTAACTTTGTGCAGACCATTCACCATTCGCCACTCGCCATTCGCCATGTGCCCCTCTCAAACACCCGCTCTGTAATAGTCTTAGTCGTGTCGACTCGAGTCCAGCTCAATTTCCTTAAGGCCCACTGAGTGCTGTGGCCCCCAATTCGCTAAATGAACAGTTCAACTGCATTTGTTGGGCATCCTCAACGGTTTTGTTACTGACTAGATAATGTCTGAAGTGAATTATATTTTCTACTTAACTAATTGGTGAAGGAGCCACTCAGTAAAGTAGGAAATGGGTTTACATTTTAGGTTTATCATCATTAATTAGCAGTCGACTTTATAAGTTCACCAATGT
Organism: Drosophila nasuta; assembly: GCF_023558535.2. Lineage (NCBI taxonomy): Eukaryota > Metazoa > Arthropoda > Insecta > Diptera > Drosophilidae > Drosophila > Drosophila nasuta. The sequence goes on from NC_083457.1 coordinate 18,931,444, forward strand.
ATTTTAGTCTCTACAACAAACTTCTGAATTTTCTACGAATTTAAAAAAATCTTACAAACTATATTTAATAGAGCGTATTTATGTTGATTGTTTCTCAATTAATGTAATTTATGCTGACTCGAATAATGTGGGGGACATATTTAAAGTTTTGTTGATCAGAAATAACTTTTATAATACCCGATTTAAAGTTTTGTTGATCAGAAATAACTTTTATAATACCCGCTAGAAGGTTATTATAACTTTGTGACGGTATGAAATGTGCGACAATCTGGTATATTTTTACCTCTATGGTATATTTCGAATATAGTACTATATCGATATATTTAATATGGCCTGAGGTATATTTTTGCATTTTAGCGATATATTAATTTGGAATATTTTAAGAATAATACCGCTACCCATAGGGTAGAAGGGTATTATACTATAACTCAGTACCGGTATAAAATGTGTGACCATATGGTAAAATTTACTATATCTAATTCGATATACTAAATATGTTCTTTGGTATATTTATGTATTATTGCGTATATACATTTGGTATTCGACGAAGAAAAATACCGCTACCCAAAGAGTATTATAACTTTGTGTCACAATGAAATATGCGGTATATTATTTTAGTATATTTTAAGAATAATACCGCACTGTTTTACTATTACTCAAAGTACGTAGCGGGTATCTCAAAGTCGAGCACACCCGACTGTAGCTTCCATACTTGTTGTATATTGAATCTAATCAAATTCAACTTGCAGTCTTCGTATAAAATGCGATACAGATGCTATTCGTTAAAGAGCTTTGCATCAAAATTTAATTTAGTCCAAATTCCCGTCAAATAAATCCATTAAATTTTATTTGTTATACAAATATTTATTAGCTTTTACTTGTATTAGTGAATTTCACCTTAATATAGTCCCTTTTTTTGTTAAGAAATGAAATGGTTAAACATAAAATTTATCTATGGAAATCCATCGATTGATATTTAAATAATTATTTAAGCAGAAGCGTGTTTGAAAATAATCTTGAATTTTTACAAAAGATTTACGTACAGTTAAAATCAATACTTTACTTAAATATAAGTAAAGAATTAAAAATATAATATATGTATATTATAATAGAGTTATATCTACTTAAAAATGTCAAGCAATAGTACAACTTTGGTTTATTTGGAATTTCAATTAGTTGTTTTTCAATTGCAATTAGTTTGGCATAAGTGCATGAAAAGGATTTCCTAATTGCATTTGCCTAGTTTGAATCGCAATCAATTTAACAAAAATTCCCCCCTTTTGTCAGGAGGGGAGAAATATGCATGGAAAATGGAGGAAAGAAAAGCAAGCTGAATAAGAAATCAACTGATTAAATGCTCAATAACAAGCAGAAGACCGCAAATTGGTAAAGCTTGTAGTGAGTGGAAGTGGAATTGGATGGGGATGGGGAAGAAGTGAGAAGAGGGAAAGGTCGGGGGAGTAAAGACTGCAATAAATATTGATTTTTTATGAATTGCAAAAAACGCTGCTAGGTATGCACACTGAGTGAGTCTTTGTAGGTGTATGTGTGTGTCTTTGTGTGGAAGAGGAAGATATAAAGGGGGGAGGTTGGGGTGCTCTCATGTCCATGGCACTCACTTATTTATGCAACAGCAGCAATGGCGTCGGTAAACTTCTTCAATAAAATGCCAAAAAGGAAACATCATAAAAATAAATAAACAGAGAACACACAGTTGAGGGAAAGAGGCAGACAATAAGTGAGCGAAAGAGAGAGAGAAAGAATAAACGACTGTGTATAAGTTTGCACACAATTTTTTATGAAGCAACAGCAGCTTCGACTGCGTCTGCTCCCCTTTTATACAACTACTGCCTCACCCACACACACACACACACACTCACTCAAACGCATACAAATGCCACTTCCGACAACAACAATAACAACAACAACAACGACTAGAAAGCAACAAGACAGCCGAGGCACAAGCACAAATAATAAAAGCAACAGCATAAAGTATTTCGAATTGAATTACTTCGTGTTATCCTGTCAACCATACGAAAACACTCAAGAGCATTCAGCATGCCACACGCTTCCTGCCCCCGCTCCCCCACTTTGCACACAACCACAACCCCGCTACATCCCATTCCCCACTCAGGGCAGGCCATCGTTTAAGGAGTTGGCATCGATTTGCAAAAGTATATTACCAACCCCACGTGCGGCAAGTTGTCCATGGGGACCACATGAACTTCTCTCTTGGTGGGTGGGTGTATGTATGTGTGTGTGTTTGTGTGGATCAAATAATTGTCCTCGTGCCGACTCTGCGCTGAGGGGGTGGCAGGCTGAATAAGTAAACATAAAACCACTGAATTTACGCTTATTGCACCCGCAAACATTTTGTTTAACACAACAACCCGACGCGTCGGACGTCGCAGTTGCCCTCGTCACAGAGTTCAACACGCTCTCTCACTCGCTCTCACACTTGCTCTCTCTTTTTCTCTCTCTGTCTATCCTCTCTCATTCTCTGGACTTTCTCTCTCACTCTCTGGTCTTTCTCTCTCACTCTCTCTCTCTCGCTGTGTCGTTTGCTTACCATTTCCGGCCTCAATTTCAAAAGAAGCTCAAATTTCCACACAATTTTCCGGCTTCGCTCTTTTGCACTCTCGACTCGCTGACTCTCAGCTGGCTGTCAGCTACGAGTCGACACCTTGCCACCAAACCCACAGTGCCGCATGCCCCATGCCTCATGCCACATGCCACATTGCCACCCTGCCGCAACCTCAAGCCACTGACAGTCGTTTCCTCTTTGCCACTTGTTCAGTCACTCACAGAGTTTCTCCTCCTCTCTCCCTCTTTGGGTTGTGCTTTTCACTTTTGCGCCCACATCTTTGCCAGTTGCCACCTTTGCCACAAAAATATTTCAAACACTTGCCACAAGAGAGAGTGAGAGAGCGAGAGAGGAGGGCGGGAATGTTGCTTGAGCCTCCTGGCCACACAGTCGTTTCCGTTTTGCGTAGAATAACAGTTACATTATCCTTTTTATTGCCACACTTTCCTCGCACACCACTGCCAGACACACACACACACACACTGGGGCAGATAGACAGTCTGTTACACCGACTGCGGCACAGACACAGACATATTTGGCTTATGGCAAGCTGCGACCTCTCCGACCCGCTTCGTTTCTTCGACTTTATTGTGGCGCAACTTGCCCGACAGCAGCAGGATGAGGAGAAGGACGACGACAACGACGACGTCGCAGTCTGTCGAGAATGGTAAACTGGTTAGGCGGGCAGGAAGCAAGGGAAGGGAGGAGAGGGAAAGGGGGAGACAGAGGCAAGCAGGTCGTCGTCATCGTCGTGCGCCGGAAATGTGGCAAAAAATGTGCATTTATTTTGTGAAGTTTGTGCTGTGTTTGTGTTAACTCGAGTCGCAGTAAATTGTGGTAAACACGAAGCCAAGTGTTTCGAGTATTTATGAAGTTATGCTCCACAGTGCCGCACAGTGGGGCGCATTTGCATAATTGCCGAAACATGATTGCATGTTGAGCAACCTTGTTGTTTGTCCTTTGTCTTGTCCTTGCTGTTGCCGTTGCTCGAAGGGAGCGACTAACTTGATTAGAGATGACACACAATCTCGCTATTTTTACATGAATAACTTTTGCTGCAAAGTTGTGAATAGTGAAGAAAAATTTAATATTTAAATAAATCGGATGTGGATATGCTTTATATTGTTTAATAAGGGAACTATGTAATTGCAAATCTCGATATTTCAGTGTTCAAATTTATTTTATTTTAGTAAATGAATATATACAAATAGCGATTTTTAAATACTGAGATGATCTAATCATATTTTAACTAAGAAGTAAATTAAGATATTGTATTAGACCAATAGTATTAATCTATTCAAATTTATTTTGTTCTAAACTTAAATATTTCAGTATTTATCAGTCATGAAATATTTATTTGTATTGTATAAACGAATTTAAATCCGAATTCCTTAGATACATTTTTGTGATTATCGTTTATATAAAATAACATTTTTTTTTCATATGTTAATTATTTTGCAAAACATTGTCTATTTATAAATATTATTTATAATGGTGTCAAATATTTATAAATAAATTAAATTATTATTTTGTAAAATTCTGTTAAATATTTTCCATCATGGACAGTGTACTGAGATTAAGCAGATAATCAGGATAATTCATCGCATAAACTGATTCGCCTTGATAATCACTTCTTATCCATCTTATACGTCAATTCATTTGCTGTGATCAAACAGCTGACACACACACACACACACACGCACACACACAGATGCAGAGATATAGACATATGTTGGTAGTTGTAACTGTCAGCACATACTACATAACCTCAACTTACTTCCGAGGGTGCACATAAAATGCTGATGTGGCATGAAAAAAAGATATAAATTCAGCCAATCGATGAAGATAAAATACGTTTTGTAATACGCTCGTAATACACATACTACACACACACACACTCACACACACACACATAGCAAAGGAGCAGCAGTGGGTGGGGAAAAGGATTTGGAATTTGGTTGCTAGAAGGGAGAAGCGGTGGGGGGTGATGAGGTTTTGTTGGGTTTGGGTCGAGGTCAACCGCTGAGTGCGGGAGGGAGGAGGGGGGGAGGCTGGGGGTCTTTTGGAAGTCAGTGAAGTGTGCAGTCAACGTCAACTGGCACAAGAATGCGTTGGTATAAGTGAAATTTCAAGTGGCAGCCGAAGTAAAACTTCAACATTGACTCGCATTGAGTGTGCGTGTGTGTGTGGGGGTGTGGGGGTGTGTGTGGGTATGTGTAAACCCTTTAAAAGCTTGTTGTTGCCAGACACATAAACGTTTAGCCCATAAACCCTTGATGTATGGAACATAAACACCACACTTGCAAGTGCCACTCAACTGAGCTGGAGCCTGGCTCATTTCATGTATGTGTGCGTGTGTGGCTTTAGCCGCTCGTGTATTGTGCGTATGTGTGTCTGTGTGCGTTGCTCAACAACCGACAACCGGCAACCGCAATGTCAATAAATATGTTACGCTTGACTCTGTCTGTATTTTTTTTTTTTTTTGCTTTTGCTTCTCTTTTCTTTGTTGTTGGTTGAGCTCTTTTAGTTGGTTACTTGGCTGGCTGTGTATGTGAGTGTGTGTGCTTTTGGGTTGGCAATTTGGCGAAAACATATTTATTTGGTATTTGTGTATTTGCCTTGCTTTTTTCAGGGCTCGTACATGCTCGAAATTCCCTGCGTCAAATTAGAAACACAGTAAATTTGTATACATGTTATTCAGTGCTCAAATGCCTATTGATTTAGTTTTCCATTTGATTTTATTATTATTTTGTGGGCAACTATCTTCTAGAATATCTTTGAGTGTTGTGAACATTTTCGAAAGTTTCTATTTAAATTGCAAAAAATTGTTTAGCCATGCATCAACGACGAGTTTGATAACCTATTCTAAATATATACATATGCACACATATGTACACATATTGTGTATGTATGTGTGTGTGCATAAATTCTGAATGTTCTGATGCAATTTTGAATTTTTAAAAATGCAAACCTTTTTGGTTTACATTTACATTTGCATACGGACTACAGTTTTATCATATAAAACTGTTATTCTTGTTTGTTCTTTGCATTGGAAATGTGCCAGAGCTCAACTTTATAAATTTACCTATTGTCAAAATCAATAACAATATTTTGAACGGAAAAAACTGTTGCCTACTTTTCAGAGCATTTTAATCATTCAAATTAGTTGGCTGAAGTTAAAGAGTAAAAACAATAGAAATATCGTGCATAACAGACATTCGATATGCGCTATGCAGACAAATACAATTTACTTAAGCGCCCTCGCACTTTTGTTTTCTCACATTTTGTTGCTTTTATTGCTGCCGCCATATCTGCCGTGTGTTGAGATATATACACTCTACATTGTATTTGTTTACTTTACTTTTTTTTTTTGTTTTGTATATGGCAAAGCACACGAATTTAAATATTTGCTGGCTTTCTTTAGCAACGCTTTCGGGTAGCTGCCAACGCCATCTTGCCTTCCTTCTCGCTTCTCGAGCGCACACAACACCCGCAAAAAGAAACGCAAACATACTCACAATCATTGCACTCGCACTCATTGCACTTGCTGCTGTTGTTGTTGTTGTTCTTGCTACTGTTGCTTTTATTGCACTTTTTCACTCACTCTTCCAGCACACCATCTGTGTGTCTGACTCTGTGACTGCCTGCAAGCTCACTGCTACGCTTTTGCACTCTCTCTCTCTCACTCTCTTTACTATACGAGTGCCATGGCACGGGAGCTTCTGTCTGCCGTCTGTTGTGTTGTTGTTGTTGCTGTGGCTGCTTGTGTGAGAGTTGGGTTGTGTTAGCGCCAAAGTGATTTACTGTTATAAATATTTGCTCGTGAGCTTTTTAAGTACTTTTTCTTTTCATGCGGCCGCCCGCCTGTGTTGCCTTGAGTTGTTGCCACGTTTGCTTTGGCAATTCATTCTGCATTCTCTGCTGCGCCGTTGAGTTCGTGTTTGCTTTTTAGTTGCCCTCCTTCTTCCTCCCACCTTTCAATTGTCCGTTTGCCTGTTTCAGCTTGTTGTTGCATACTTTTCAGCGTAATTTTTATTGAATCATGTTGGCCAACGACGTCGCTGTCGCCGTCGACGTCGCTGCCCGACGCTGGTTACTTTTCGTCTTCCGTTTCTTCGACGTCTTTTGTACCTTCATTTACTGTTTTCACTCGCTCATTGTGCGAACTTTGTTTTGTGTGCTCTGTATGCCGTTACCTTTACCCCGCTGGCCCCTCTCCACTCACCCCTCCTGCCGTTTGCTTTTGTGCGCTTTTGTTGTAAGGTATGTATATATTTTTGAGATATTATTGCCTTTACCCATGGCTGACGCTACGTCATGCTCCCAGGGGGAATCATTTTGCATTAACTGAGCAAATAACCAACTTTGTTATATTTTCGTTTATTTCATTTCATTTCGTTTCGTTTGCATTTGCTTTTCCCACTTTGCCGAAGGGGCATTTTCTAAAGCAGCCAACAACAACATTTCGTTTTGTTGTTGTCGCTGCTGCTGTTGTTGTTGTTGTTATTTGTGCCATTGCCGGTTTCTATTGCTGCTTTGTGGGTTTTGGTTGCTGCTTCTAAATCTGGTTTCCTTTCGTTCATTCTTTTCTTTCGGGTTGTTTTTCTGCCCGCTTCTCTTCTGTGTATTCTCTGTGTATTTGTGTGTGTGTGTTTGCATTTGTATTTGTTTGTACTCTCAAGTGTGCCTATGTGTGTGTATGTGTATGTGAAATTGAATGCTCAATTGAGCACTTAATTAGCAAAAACAGTTTTTAATGACGACACGAATGCTTTTATGCTTTGAATGCATTCCTCTGGGTACCACTGCCCTTACACTGAGCGAAAATTTACAAAATAAAAAGATATTACATTGAATTTTTACAATTGAATTGTAGAGCGGGAAATTTGTGATTTATGTTATTAAATTTTGATAGTGGGATTAAGTTTTGACAGTCTATTTTTCCGTCTGTCCAATATTTTCCTCTTGGCAGACACTTTCTATGGCGTTAGGTATACGGTTCACAGCAATTTCGCCTCTCTTGAATTGAACACTCTCAATATTTGTTCCAATATAAGTGTCCGGCCAAGAGAGTTTTCACGGTTTCACATATCAGAGTAGTTTAGACTCTACTGAGCAAATATCCTATTGGACGAACATCAGTTGTGTCCGGCCTAGAGAGTTTCAATTATAACCTACCAAAACGGAAATTACATTATTAAACAAATCTGTTTCTATATTTCTTTTATAATTTCTGAGCGAATGCCCTGTTGGACGAACATCAGTTGTGTCCGGCTAAGAGAGTTTCATTATATAACCTACCGAAATGAAAATTACATTATTAAACAAATCAGTTTCTATATTTCTTTTATAATTTCTTATAGTGTTATTTTACTCAGATGCAGCCATTTCTCCCAGTGTATCTTCTTGCATAGCTGGTGGTTGCTTGTTAATTCTCATTTGTACATCAGACGAGTTTCCCGTCCTCATAAAGGTTGCCACGTCACGCACTCTCAAGCACGCGCCAACCAGCCCTTGCGATACCCTTCCCTGCTACCTCCATCTCGCTCTCTATCACTCTCATTTATTCACTCTCTCGCACACAGAGAAATAAAGCATTTTTTGGTGTAACAGCCGTAATTGTCGATGTGATTAATGTGTTTTTAAGTGCGTCATTTTGAGCATATTATGAGTTTATAGGGGTTAATTTCCACCCAAGCACTTTGCATGTTCCCTCTGGCATTTTAATTGAATTGTTGCCATTGCTCTGCTCTGCTGGTTCTGTTATTGTTCTGTTGTTGTTGCTGCTGTAGTTGTTTCTGTTATTTGTGTTGCTGGTTGTATTTATTACAGTGCCTTTTCGCACGGCATCACGATTTTTTAATTAACACACTTCGGGTTCGAGTGAAAACGAGTGAAAAATTGTTAAGATTGTATATTATTAATAACCGAATAATGGGCACAACTGCTGCCAGTTTAAATTCTGTGAGGGAGAGAGTGTAAAAATGTGTCGGGAAGTTTCTGATGATTATTCCTTTGCATGGCGATTAATATAATATACTTGGAATTAAAATGTTGAGGCTCTACAAGTCCAAGAACAGTAAAAAAATGATTAAACATAAGTTTACAACAATTGAATAAATATTTTAAAAGTAATTTGAGATTATAAGCATTTAAGTATATATTGTTGTACATACATATATCAAACAAAAAATACAGGGTATCTCTAAAAATATATACCATATCCTTGAGATACTTAAATCTACAAATTATAGATTATTTGTTCACCACCCTGTAAATACTCTTTGTAAGAATTGACATATTACGAACTTGAAGCAATCCGTTGACAAGTGACGGAAATTCAAACACAGTCTGTCAAATTCGGATCAATCAGTTAACGCACGAATGCGCAGTCCTTCCGCGTGTGAAAGAGAGAGAGAAAGCGAGAGGGGAAGACAGAGATAGAACATACGGTCTCAGGTGTATTGGAATGGTATAAGAACATGCATCCAACATGCGTATACGTTGTTTGGCTTTGGGATATTTTTGGATTTTGGTTTCGCAAATGGATTTATAACCCTCTGTGTGATTTTGTAGGCCCTTTAGCCATTGTTCAAATAACCCAACACAACATGCTGCTGCTATATGTGTATGTAGTATGTAGTATATCCTCCCATTCCCACTCCCATTCTCTTCTTCAGTTCTCAGTCTTTCTCTCTCTCTTTTACTGCATTGCCCAATTGGGGAATTGGCAATTCCCTTGTTCATATGCGTGTGCTCAATAGAGCGAACGTGAGTGTGCATGGAAGCTGAATCCTGGTTCCATCTGTGGCTCGGGGGCACTTCGAACGGTTTGGCTTCATGCACATCCTGCCCATTGGATGGTCGATGGGACGCTCGATGGGTGTTGTTTTGGGTTGCCCTTGCCATCGTTCTAATGATATTTGAGGAACGAGACGAATGTGTGTATGTAAAACCAATAATAAGACGATGAAACGAGCCGTGTGTGTGCCGAACCAAGGAAGAGTCCTCCACTGAGCAGGAAGAGGAAGAGTACTAGGCCTCCGTCCAGTTGCCATCTGAGTTGTGAGTTCATGCCGAAACGGTTAACAAGTGGTGCGTGTATCAATTCAATTGAATTTGCAAATGTTGTTGTTGCCCAACGATGCGTAAAGTCGAAGTTGGCAGCCAGCCATCCAGCCAGCCGACAGGACGCAGCCAGGACACACAATCCCCCCCTCCAACTGAAAACTAACGCAGAGCTGTCCCAAATACCTACGAGTATACACTTTGTTATTTACAAATACGCCCAAAAACCCACTTGATGTTTGTCTTCAGATTGGGCCCAAAATCCTTGATGGCAACTCATGGGTTTATCTCCGCTTCCCCTCTCTACTCTCTACTGTTGAATTGGGACGGAGTGGGCGGCTACGTGCGAATGCCAGATTATACGGTTAAGAAAGCGTATCATCACTGCCAAACTATGTCGACCCACCTACATTAGACTAGCTCGAATAACTAAATGCTCTATTCCCTTAGCTACGATACTTTGGTATATTTTATTGGTAAAACTTTGTGCTTTGCTCACTTGGGCTTAGTCGGGGGATTAATTTTGAGACCAGTCAATGCTACGTCGACAAAATCACTATTCGTCGCAAAATATTTGTCCGTTTAACAGGGGTCTATGAAACTAATAACGAGAGTCGCCATAGAAGTGTTCGCCTAAAGGTGTGATCCTCATAATAAAGTAGTTCCTTAAGGGAAATATCACTGTCTTATTTCTTAAGTACATTCTAAATCATTCTACCTGCAAGTTATTAAATGATATTTTTCTTTCTCTTGTTCAAATCTCATTTTCATATTAGACTCCTAAATCGTAGCACTCTACAGCCTTTAGATTTATATCGAACTGAAAGCTGATCCCTAAAAGTATGTTTTAGTTATATGTTCCCTTTAAGAAACAGCACTTTCTTTCGGTTGAATTTTATAATCCACAGTTGATTAAGTTTATTCCTTCTTTGTTTACACTAAGGTATCTAGATTAGGAAAAATAAATCAAATAGAAAACCTCGACTATTCAATACCTTAAAAATGAATATGTCGTTCAGTCTACTTATCTTGGCTTAAAAACCACCTCTCAAAGGGAACTTAATCATCGCAGCTTTGTTCAGGACCGATGACAGTCGATTGCAACTGCAAGTTGAAAAGAAAACTCTTTTAATCGTCTATTGTAGTCAGACTTTAAAAACTTTTCAAAGCGAGAGAGATAGAGAGAGAGCAGGTATGTGGAAGAGAGAGAAAGAAAGATGACTGCATAGAAAAATCAGATGCTACATCAAATAGAATCCGCCCACCGTGTTGTCGTCTATCATCATGGCATGGCAAGGATAACAGCAGGATCGAGAGCAGGGGGGAAGAGGAAGTGGATTGGTGGGGCATCATCCATGGCCTTTGCGTCACTTTGACGACCTCGTCGCTTATCCTGCTGCACCTGAGCTATTTCTGCACTTTTCACATTTGCCACCCTACCGTATCCACCCACCTCCCACCTCTCCACCTTCCTTTTTTGTCCTCCCCTCATGCATGCTGCGCTTTTGAAACGGCTTTTCTCCTTTTATTTATTTTTTGTTTCTGTCTTTTTTTTGGCTCTGATGGCGCGTAGTTTTGCCATAAAAGTTTTCGCAGCCAGCCAGTCAGGATTTTTTATTAGTTTTTCCACACTGTGCATTTTCCACGCGCTTTTCACATGCCACCCAGTGCCGCAGCCGAAGCTCCGGTTTATTGTTATGGCAACATCGTAAAAATTTATCATACTCGTAGTTGAAAACACCAACAACAATACCAACAACAACAACAACAATAATAACAACAGCACAACAAAAACTAGTGCAAAACGACACAAAACAAAGTTATCGTACTTTTATGACAATTTGACGACAACTTTCATTGCAATTTTTAAGGTGGTGAAGCCATTTCCTCTTTCCTCCCTTCCCTTAACTCCCTAAAGCAACCTCGGCACACATTACTATATATTCCCACCTGAAACACCGTCGGGGAATTACAATTTTTAATTAGCACTATCAATCATTGCACACAAAATATTGTCTGCGTGATTTTTGAGCCACGTTTAGTAGTCTTTACTCTTAGTAATTTACTACAAATAACATAGATAGTTTCTTGAAAAGTTCACAAATTTAGTACAAGAGACTTATCTGAATAGAATTTATAAAAATTATACCCAAGATTTCGTATAAGTAGTCTTCTACTCTTCACTATATGAAGTTTATAGGATTTATAATATAAATCTCAATAAAAATGGGTCAGACAACTAAAATATCATTTTCAATAGAAGCCTGCGGTATTTTTCTTAAAATATACCGAATTAACATACCATGAATATTTAAATATACTGAAAACAATATTTCTTAAAAACTCGAAATTTCTTTCTCTAATGCTATTTTAAATTTCTCAAAATTGTCAATCAATTTTCCAAAAATCTAAATTGTGATTTTGCTACTACTAATTTTATTTATGTCCATACTTCTGGACGATTTGATTTAAATTGGTCAATCAAAATTGCAAATCAATGTGACCAGATAAAATGTATTGGATATTTATTTGTTTTTCGTTTCAAATGCGTTGCTCTTTGAGAAATTAATAATATTTGGCCACTCAATATCGGCTTGATACACTCGTTGATAACAATTTTGTGAAGCGAATTACTTGGTATTGTTATGAAATTTGGACAAATTGTTATTGAGAAATCTTTGGCTATGGACTCTAGACTGACGATGTTACAAAAGAAACTGTGAAATTCGATTTGATTTGCGTGTTTAATTGAGACTTGTTGTAAGGATGCCAAGAGTAGCAACCACAACGAGCCAAAGAGTGAGCTCCAAAATGTTGGCCAAAAAATGTATGTGCGTTAAATTCCATGTTGGCCACATACTCTATTAGCTGAAAATAATCCATGTTTGGGGCATCTGAAAAATGGGAATGGAAGGGGAGAGAGGGCGATGTGTGAGTGTGTGGTGAGTTTCTAACCCTGTGTGTATGTGTGCGTGTGTGTATGTGAGTGGCATACGAAAATATTCTCACATTTGAACTTCGAACAGGAAACACTAAAATGCAACAACAACAATGGGGCTACCAACACACACACACACACACACACACACACACACACACACACACACACACACACACTCATACACCCTCCAATTCCAATGCTGCTGGCATTCACAAGCCACGCAGAAACTCTCGCAATCATGCCACAACAACAACGACAACGAGCTGCACTCTATGCAACAGCAGAGGCGCCACTACTCGATGCGAACATGGATCTGAGCTAGGTATGATGACTAAGGGTTTCTATTAGTAGTAGTAGTAGTTGCCCTGGGTCTCTCTCACTCGCTGTGCCTCTCACTCTCTCTTTCTCTCTCTAGCCTTCGGCTAGCTCACTCGTTGTCTCTCTCACTCTCTCGCTTTGGCACTCGTGACAGTCCCATCCACCTGTCTAATCGGTGTTTGTTAGTATATAAATCTAAAAGCTAATCCGCTTGTATTTCCGCTTGGGCGCTGTGAGGTTAGACCGGAAATTCCGCTCTATATGCAGAATGCAGCAGCAGCAGCAACTGCGAACAGCGATGGCAACAGCAACAACAGCAGCAGCGACGCCTGCGCCAACATCGGCATTGGCATTGTGCTCGGCTTTGGTGTTGACGACGGAAGTTGAGTTGCTCCCGCTTCTCCTCCTCCTCCTCCTGATGCTCCACTTCTTCCTCTCTACAGTTGCTGCTCCTGCTGGGGAGCTGCAGCCGTATGTTGTTGCAGCTTGTTTGGGGATTTGTTGTGGCAGTGAAGTACATTTGTTCATCGTAATGGCTCCGGGGATCTCCCTCTATCTCTGTTGTTCCCTCTCTCCTCTTACCTCACTCACTCACTCTCATTTTTCTCTCTCGGTCTGCGTGCGTTGGAGTAAAAGCCTTCATTTGTCGCTCCCGAAAACCTGTCGAAGCTATCGAAACATTTCACCAAATGCAACAGCATTTTTAGTCCATTCGCTCCAAAAGTTTAGCTGGTCGATTTTTTATCTTTCTGATTCTGGTTTCATTTATTTTGGGTCTACTTCACTGCTAAAAACGATGATAAAGCAATTCCAATCTGACAAACAAAATTTAATAACCCTCAGTTATTGCTAATAATATAATTTGATAAATTCGATATTTTATTCAAGCGGAAAAATAAAATAAAATAAATGAATAAAATTGCATATAAAAAAGAAAACAGTGAATGAACTGAAAAGGATTATATTATTTATTTATTTAATCTTAGACTGATTGTTTCAACAAATCGCGCCTTCAACTCAATATTAATAATGTTAAGTCATAATATATTAATTAGAGTAACGGAAAAATAATTTAATCCTTTCCCATTCCCTTTTCCTATTTCCTATTTTTTCCCATTCTTACATTTCCTGTTTAACCAGTTCTCTCAGAATAGGTAAAGAATAGTTAGACAGAGTTCCCTTAAATTTTTCTCAGTGCGTCAGTGGCAAAGGCTTTCACGCTTGTATCACAGCTGTAGTGCAAGTGCACAATAGGTCGCTGGCACCTAGGCAGAGACATGCTAGTTGCTCCTTCAACTGTGTCAGGCAACGAGCTCCGTATAAGGCCAGATGCTGAGTTGCTCAGTTACCAACAACGAAAACAAATGCTGCTCTCTTTGACGACGCATTGAGTGCAACCAAAAGCACGAAGGACCGACGACCAAAGATTTGCTCCTTCTTGAGCCGAAACTGCAGCTGAGTGAGTGCAGCGAGAAACTGCAGGAGAGACAGAGAGAAGTGAGTAAGAGAGAGCGTGGAAGTCAGTGCGCAGTAGAGTAGGCTCCAAGTGCAGCAGAGAAGTCAAGGGGAAGGGAAGAGGACTGTGACTGCATGTTGACAGGCTGCCTGCCTGTTGGCTGTGGCAGCTATGCCATTTGGTGGCATCTCCTTGAGCGTTGGCAACTTGAAAAGAAGGCTAAAAACTTGGCACCAGTTCGTGGGGTCAGTCAGGGGTTAGCACAAGGCTCTGGCATAAACACCACGCCAGCTGCTTTGACTCGCATTAGAGGGATTGTCGATGGGGGAGCCAAAGAGAGAGAGAGAGGAGCGGATGGCAAAAGGCAAAAGCAACGGCTCTGTGGGCTTTGCTCGTCGCTGTCAGTTTAGTACAAAAGCCATATCCGTTTGGCAGCGAGTGCTGCAGCGAGAGTAGCAACAAAGCAAACCCAAGCGCTCATCTCGGATTTGCGCATCGGGTCAGGGGGCAAGTGGCGCTCGGTAGCTAGTGTTGTCGGTGTGATAGTTGGGCAAAAACAGCACTCAGGCAGGCTGGCAGACTGACAGACTAGCAGGCAAGCAAGCAACAGAGTGTGTGTATGCTTGGGATATTGACAAGAGTCGAGCGGTGGGTTACTGAGTGGACTCTGGGCAGTTGAGAATGGGGCGATAGAGCTCGTTGAAGCTGACAGCAAAAGCGGGTAGAGCTCGGAGTTCGCATGAACGGGAAGAACACAGTAGGACCACAGGGCAAGTAGTTGGGTAGGGTATCAAGGATGGCAGATTGAGCAAGTCGGGACAGTAGGGACGTATGGAGTCAGGACGAGTTGAGCGGGAGGACAGCGGTCAGTGGGCAGGTTATGGCTCGTAACTAATAACCAAGTAAATTGATACGTGACCCTGCATTTAAATGCCATTATTGCCTGTGTTGGTCACTCGAGTATGGTTCCTTGCGTCTCACTCCTCGACATCATTTGCCACTCTGGCTGTGACGTCAGTGGTTGCGGCGATAAGGTGGTTAGCATGGACTGCCGGTATTGCTGCTTGCTCTCTGCCAATTTGTGATTGGAATTTTTGATGAGGCTCGGCTCTGGCGTATTGATTGACTCCCAACATACGCCGACTGCACCTGCCCACACACACAATCAAGCAGTGCCTCCAAGTTAGTTTACTTGGACTACCTTTTTTCGGCATATTGCAGGGCACACACACCTCCTGGCTGTCCGTCCATCTGTTTGACAGTCTGTTTCTGGCTGGTACTCCCTCTGGCTTTTATGACGTCTGTCAGCATCAGAGATGGAGTCAAAGACAACAAAAAAAGGAATTGAGTGAAGTGAAACAGCCAAGTGGCAAACGCACTGGTCGGAGAGAAGTATCCTCTCCTGTAGGAGGTTTCTGCCCCTGGTCCTTGGCTGGCTCGTTGTTTGCTTTCGGTTTTCGGCTTTCCACGCCCTGCACTTCCGCAATGTGCGAGCGGGATGGCTGAACCTGGTGATGACTCCTCCAACCCAACTGCATGCATCATGTATCTATAGCTCTACCCATTCCGTTGCCTCTTTTGCTGACCCTTGGTGCCTTCAAGTTACGGGCAACTTTTGTGCGTCGCCAAAGAAGCAGAGCAGAAGATGGTGAAGAGGAAGCAGTACGAGAACAACAACAAGGAGAACAACAATCATCGTCTGGCGCTTGAAGGAAAGTTCCTTTTGTGTGGCAATGTGGAAATGGTTGCGGAAATGAGCTCGGAAAATAGTACACACGACCGGAAACTTGGCACAAGTTTCGTTGTACCATTTCAGACAGTTGCAAACCGAGTCAGGCACCGGCTTCCAGTTTCAGTTGCCACATCACAGTCTGCATTCCCTTCTCACACTTTCCGCTGTTCCGCAACCTCCATCCTTCTCTCTGCTTCCCTTCTTCTCTGTCTTCCCACTGGCCCGTCGTTTCCGTCGCTGTCCCCGCGGCTATGATTAAAGTTTTCCTTTTAATTTCTAACAATTGTGTTTCGGTTTAGATTTGGTTTTTGCGGTATCTTGAGTTTGTCCAATTTGCCCTAAACCTGACCCGCTCTAAGCTAAGGCATATTAGCTTAAGTAAGAGGTTTGTTATAATACTGCTCTCAAGAATATTAAACCAAATTAGTATGGGGAATTTTTTAGTTGCTCTATCTTCAAATCCTGAAACATTGGTTGAAATTCTACTGAATAAATTAAAGAGAATTACATTTCTTTACAATTTTCTCTATGAGTTGACCTCTCTAATATTAACTTCAGATCCTTAGTCTGGAAGGAAAAGAAAATAATTACTTATTCTTTAATTTCCTAAAGATTCTAATTTTTATCCTTTTAGTCCATTGAGTAATCGAATTTTCAGGGAGAAACATTTGTGCGAATAAGTAAATTTTATTCCCTTTTCCAAATTATACATAAACTTAAAATTTCAAGTATAAAGAAAATACTAATGAAAGAAATTTCGTATGATTTTAGGGATGAAATATATGTTTCCTCTGCTAATACTTATTTTCTTTATTCTTTGTGCGGTATTCGCAAACGTTTCACTTGACCTAATTACGAAACATTAACAGTAATTTAAATTTATTTTTAAGCGTACCTTGCCCGCATATATTGTTAAACTCACTTGCACATCCGCTTCGGTCAATTTCCAATCGGTATGCGAGTCTCGAAGACAGAGAGAGCAGGAGTAAGCGAGAGCGAGAGAGAAGGTTGAGAGCGCTCTGTGGCCGCAGCCAGAATGTCAGGCATTTAACACGAGCAGGGTATTTAGACATTTGCCGTCTACTTACCTACACTTGGCCCCCTCCGCTCACGTCTTCAGTGGATGTGCTGAGGTCCTTTCTACAGTTGCCCTCTTCAGTCAGCACATTCCACGCACATCCGCCCAAGCAAAGACGTGGGCCGGCCGTCGTTGTTATCCTTTCATCTGACGTCGAGCGTCTCCTGTCTGCCTCCCCCAGTCGTCGACTGCTCTGCACAAACTTGTCGCTACGTGGTGTGAAAAATATTTAAGCGTGAAGTTTTAGCAGCGGTTTTCGCTTGAAGGCTCATTGTCGACAGCGTGCGCTTCTCTCTTCCCCTCCTCGCCTTGTCGCAGTTACTGCTCAACAAGGACTTCGCTCTCGTCGACGTCGCTGACGAACATCGTGTTTCCGCATCATTTTTAACGCCACTTTTGTGTAAGCTTTGCCTGTCTCTCACTCCGTCCGCCAGTCCGTCCGTCTGTCTGTCTGTCTGTGTGTGTGTAAGTGTGTGTGTATGTGTGTGCAAGTGTTGGCCTGGTTGGTATCCGTGTCGGTATTTTTGTGGATTTGTTTTGTGTCTGAGGGTGTTTTTCTAAATGGCTTTTAAAATCTCATCGCCAACGTTTTGTCCTCGCCGTGGCAAGTCTCCAGGCTGCTGTCTGAGTATATATATATATAAGTAAATGTGTGTGTGGTGGAAGGACTTTCGTGGTTATGTCTCGCCCATTGTGATGGCTCGTTACGTGACGCTGCACAACCGCGGGAAAGGACTCAGGGGGAGTGGTAAAAGGACTCGGTACTGCAATGAACAGTTTATTGTGTTATTGGTTTTGGCAATGACTTTTTCTTGCTCGACTTTGGTTTGCTGATTGTCCTCGCGTTTGCCAATTGGACTCGTTGTTGTTGTTGTTGTTTTTATTGCTATTGTTGACATTTGCTGTTGTCCTTGCAGTCCTTGTTGTTGGCGTTGTGGCTTTCGGTTTAGCATTTGGCAAATGTTTGAATCAGAAACTCAACTTTTGCGGTTTTTTGGCATTGCATGTCTCTGTCTGCTGTATATGGTAGGTGGTAAGTGATTTTTAGGGATATTATTTTGTGGGCAGTCAAAAAACTTCACGACGACGATGACGATGACGACAACGGCTGAGTAAGCGTCAGCAGATAAGGCAGGAAATATATGTCAAATGCATGTGAATAACTGATTAGTTTTATCGGCTACAAATCAGCCATCAAATCGACACCACCACAACTCCTGCCCACCCATTATTGTGATCCTACCCACACTTTTGGTCAATGCGAACCCTCTAATAATCGAACGTTTAGTGTCCGTGTCCACCCAAAAGGAAAACCCAATACATACAACCAGTTCCAGCTCGTCTCTTATCGCCCAATTCAACTTAACTCAGAGCAGCGCACACACAAACACACACACAAACTTGGAGAGTAGTGGGGAACAACACTCATCCGATTTGGCTTGGTTCACACTGAACAAGGCAATAATTTCAGCTCCTAAGCCCTATTAACCATTGCTAACCGAATGGTGGAAGCAGCCAACCGAAAGCCAGTCGAAGGTAGAAGCCCTACACACTCCCAGGGATGGAGCAGGGTTGCAAGGGGGAGGGTAGGCAGAACATGCAGTCAGCAGGCATCAGTGTGTTGACTGAGCGAGCAATTGAATAAGCGGCAGGCACAAAGAATTTGTGTGCACGACGACGACGACGACGATGAGGAAGATGAGGCTGAGGATGGCGATGACGATGAGAATGTGGACGAGGACGAGAACGAAGCACGCACGAATGGCTATCGTAGCGATCTAGGGAAGGGTTGAGCAGGGGGCGTTTCGACTACGGTTGCGGGTACTGCCATGATGATGATGATGATGACGATGATGATGATGGTTGAACTGGCAACTGGCGAGGATGGCAAAGCGAGGCCGTGCAAATCCGGAACGAACGAACATATTGACAAATTATCCTTTTTACACGCATCGCCTGCTGAGTTGGTCTCGCATCGCTGAGCGTTTGTCCTGCCATACACACACATACTTTCGCACACACACAGAGAGAGGCGAAACCATTGTTAAATGTGCCAATGTGCACACATAGTTGCTTCGTCGCTGTCGTCGTTGTGGTTATCGTTCTCGTTCTCGGCCTCGTCCTCGTCCTCGTACTGTGTACATAAACAGCGCAGATCTGAAACTACGACAACAGCAGTAGAAGAAGAAGAAACAGCATCCGCTCTCTTGCTCTCTGCCCAGTCCAGAGAATATCATAAAAGTTCGCCATGTGTATGTGTTTTCATTTTTTCTAGCCGCAGACTGTTTTCTTCTTCCTATTGTTTTAACTTACTTTTAGTCGATTTTCATACCATTAGTAAAATCCTGTCAGGTACTGCTCTATTTTAACTGATCTGCACAAATATTGAGTCGATATAGTTGAGTAACGAATAAATATTGTAAAATCGCTGTAAACTCTTTAGCTTTGAATTTGTACCTTAAGATAGTAGTTTTGGAAATTTCCAATTTATTGAAGATTTTTAGCTCTTCTCTTGTTTAAAATCATCATTCCAATGTCTTAATAGTATATTTATGAAAATTTTTAATTACAGTAAAAATGTATCGTTTAGATCAATGTTAATTTAAAGAGCCATATTTCTTGGTTCACTATTTTAAATAAATAAAACAAATAATTGATATTTTATGAATATATTCGGAAATGGAAATGGCTGCTAAAAACCTTCATATTCTTTTTTTATTTATATAGTAAAGTTGCTATTATTGGCAAATTTGAATACAAAAGTTATCGATTGAAAAGATAGTTGACTGAATCAAATTTAAAAGGAATTCTCTTCCATTTGTTTCGTGTTGTTATCGTGTTCCTGCCCCAATAATTGACTCAACTTAACCTTTCTTCCCCACAAAGTATGCAACAGCATTTTGCATTATATGATGAGAGAGTGAAAAAATGGTTAAAACACAGCAACCACAGCGCTGCCGCTGCCATGGATGTTGCTGCTGCTGCTTTTGCTGCCGCAGTCGACTTCAGCTTCAACAGCTGCAAAGGTGTTGAGCACATGAACCGCAAATTTTGTTTACAGTGTTCGCTTATTGCTGTTGTTTTTGTTGTTCATTTGACGAAGCCAGAGAGCAACAGCAACAGCAACAACAAGAACAAGAACAGTGGGAGCAGCAAGAGCAACAACAATACGAACGAGCGTGTACTTCGTGTTAAATGCAAAAGGGGAACAACAACGACCTCAGCGATGACGCTGTCGACATTGTTGTTATTGTTGTGGTATTTTGCTGATGGTGGCAAGCCACCATTTTGAGTCTTTCTCTCTCACTGCCCCGTATTGCTGACAGTTGGACCGACCCAACTATAACTGACTGACAAGCAGCCGTCTCGTGCTAGCTGCAAGAAAATCAACCCCCAGCTGAATGCTGAATGCAGGCGGGCGACAACAGAGTTTGGTTTTGTTGTTGTTGATGTTGGTGGAGCAGCAAAGCAGTGCACATCAAGGCTGCGTTGCCCACAGAATGCACATGAATTGCTCCACACACACACAAAGAGACACATAAGCAGAGAGAGCAATTGGCACGTTGGTTGTTGGTTGCGCTCATTTGACAGTTGTGCTCTCGATTTTACTCTCACTCTCTCTGCGCTCACACGCCGACGCCGCCTGCTGTGAGAGTAACACTGCCCACACACGCACAACGTTCAATGTTGTTTTCTAAGCAAACGAACGCCGCTCTCCCATGGCGCTCAGAGCGGAGAGAGTATGAGTGCGAGTGTGACGTCTTACCCATTGCGTTGTGTGAGTTGACGACGTCGACTCTCACGTGCCTGCTGAGCTGCGAGGCGTTTTAGTCCTTTCGCAAACGTCGTCAGCGTCGTGTGTCGTGTCTTGTGCGTTGTGGCTGCCCTGCTCTCAGACTTGTGACGATTTACCGTTGCAATTGCGATTGCGATTCAGTTTTGAGATTGCGTTTCTCAATTACCAGCGCGTGTGATAAGTGCTGTGTTTTGTTTTGCATTGCTTTTGCCCTCTCACCCTTCCCTGTACACGTGTGTATGTTTATGTCGTCAGTGCGTGTGTGTGTGCGTTGATTGTTGGTGTAAAAAGGGCAGCCAAGCGAATTCAATTACAATTACAATTAGCGTAATTATGGCGGCCACTTGCAGTGTCTAAGGGTGCCAGCAGAATTTTTGAAATTTCTAATTGAAATTTGAAATTGCAATTAAAATTGAAATTGTATCAAACGCTGAACGTGTCGAATGCAAGTGCAAATATTTTAATAAGTAAATTGCAAGCGTAAAGTTCTTTCTCCCGACCCTTGCCAAGCAGTGAAGTGCAGTTTTCAAGATTTGCCGTTAACCTTTTTTCGCCATCAAGAAAGCGGCAAAGTTTTTATGCTCTGTGTGTGGCTTACGACGTATCAAATGTGAGTGTGTTAGTGTTGTTGGAGTATTGTCGCGGTCTCACTCTCACAACAGCCCACAAAATAAAAAAGAAAAAAGCAAAAGAAATCCACTGTGAAGCAAGCAAGACGCCTCTCCTCGTACCCAACGTCGCGACGCTTGCCGTCGTCGCCGTCGTGTAGTCAGGGTAAAGTTTCTGGCGTGGAATTTAAATTGGAAAAGTAAAATGAAAAGAAAAGCGCTCGAGTAAAAGTTAAACAAAGTGCAAAGTAAATATTAAATTAAGAAAAAATAACGAAAAAAAAAAAGAAAATAGAAACGAAGCGCAAGAAGAAAGAAAACGAACAAAATTTGTGCATCCGTGGTACCGAAGCAGAGGAATCAGCAAGCATCTAGCCATCTTAACGCGGCAGAAGGAGCAGCAGGAGCAGACGTCAGAGTTTGTTGGCTGCCTTCATTAATGCATTCGTCGTAGAGCCACGCTGGAGGCCAAGTAAATCTCAACCTTTTGCACGCAGCTCGGCAGCATCATTTATAAAGCGCTTTATACTCGCGCTTCGTTCCACACTTTTAACACTATACACACACACACAAACACACACCGCGGAGTATCGCTGTATTGCTGTCTCGCTTGCGCTCTGCCGTTTTATTATTCCGTTTTCTTGGATTAACTCAATTTGTTGTGCCCGCCAACGCCGCGTCGCGTCTCGTCCGCGTTGAAGCCGTGCAGTGCCTCGTGAAAAATCGAAACGCAAGTGGCAACCAACAACAACAGGAGCAGCAGCAATATCACGCATAGTAGTGCAACCCAATACCAAACAGACTCACACACACACGCACTCACACACTAGCACACACCGTGAGAGCAGCAGCAGAGGAACAGGAAGAAGAAGCAGGACAGCTCCAACAGGCATCCACTGAATTCGCATTCATACTGTGCCTGTGTGTTGTGTGTGTGTTGTAAATACTTATGTGTGTGCGTGTGCTGTTTTGCTGCTCTTGTGCACTCTGCACTATCTCTGTCTCTGTCTCTGTGTAAGTGCGAGTAAGCGATAGAGAGAGAGAGAGAGAGCGAGAGAGAAGTCGCGCGCGCTGTTTGCTTTGCCTTCACCTTGTTTGGATTATAACCCATAATAAATGATGGAATGGCTACCAAGAGGATTACCCAGCATTCATGCACCGATACCGATTTGTGGTGAGTCGTTGGTAAAGTTTGTCGTCTCGTTACAATCCCCCCCTCGCCACGAAGGACATTCGATAGGATTGGGGCTTATAAATGGCATAGAAATGTGGATGTAGATCGCGCACACAGCATCCACTATTTGTGGACCGTAAGCAAGATAGAAAAATACAGAGAGAGAGAGTTAGTGAGTGGTTTAATAAAACTATTTGATGAGCGATAAACGTGCCCCAGATTTGATCCATTTTATTGATCCTCTCAACGCATGGAATGCCTAAACACGAAATGTCAGTGTTGACAACGAGCTGACAACACGTCCCATGGAGAGTAGCATGCTACAAAAGCGCTCTTGCCTTTTGGCTGCCTAAACAAGCAATAAAATTTCCGACAGCCTCTATTAAAACACTCGACGCCAAATGCTTGGCACTAATTGTCTCTGAAACGAACGTTTCCCAAAATATGCGCTGCCTCCTCAGTCTCCTCCTTTCATTCCTCCTCCACCACCACCTCGTTTTGTGCTCGTAAATCGGACATTTCTCACTCCCCATCCACTCGTTGGAATAACAGTGGCAGTCCATAAAAATAGGAACAGAAAACGCGGGGCTTTGCCATGGCCACAATGCCATCAATAAGTTATTTTAATTTTCATTTATTTATTTTGACATCAAGACCAGCCGGCAATTAAATGTCAACACGCACAATATTTCTAGCTCGAGAATTGAGCACGGAGAGCTTTGGGATATGCGATCTCTCTGTTGTTTAGAATCTTGAGGTGACGGCCTACGCCTGCTCCCAAAATATGTATGTGTGTGTTTGTGTTTTCCCCCCAGTCTTCAACGTTCTACACAATTAATTTCGTTGCGTGTTGTCGTTTCCTGTGGGATCAGGGGAGGAATTCGAATGGGAATGGAAATGGGAATGAGAATGAGATCGTAACACTTAAGGCAAACAAACAAAAACCTAATGCACGGCTACGGATCGTAAAACGATCGGCAGCGTTTGGAGAATCGTGAGTGAGGCGAGAATTGATTAATTTGTTAGTTATTCTATGAAACAGCTGATGGGAGATGTCAGAGATGTTAGAGCGATGTGGAATGGGGAATGTTGGGATCAGCTACTGAGTTATTTGTCTGAACTGTTGTGGCAGCTGTTGCTGTTTATTTACTCTATGGATTTCCGTTGTGCTCATACCCTGTGCATTAGGCACATTCAACTGCAACGATCTCTCGGGAATACCCTGTAAATTGTATATAATCCCAACTTGTTTGACTTTCCAACAAACTCTATTCACAACTTTTGATAAACTTTTCACATATTCAAATGCAAACAACGCATATGCCAAAATTATAGCATTTGCATTTGGATTTTATATTTGCATTTGCATAACTAATCATTTAATTATCGGCTTTGCATGGTCAAAAGTCATTTAAAATTTAAACAATGTTCTGCATATGTGTTTCCGCATTTTCCCCCCCGCGTCTGAACGTCTGACATTATGATGGATGTCAAATAAACAAACGCAATTCATTTGCTCGTCAATGTAAATAGACAACAGCAACTGCTAGATAAATACAAAATGCAACTGGTTATTTTGTTATTTTCGGCAATTGAATTAAATTTTGGCCACACAAACAATCCAAATCTGAGCATAAATTATTGATGTGATTCAATTTTAGCCGAAGGGCAACTGACAAAGAAGCTTAAGAAGCCGAAGCCAGCCTAAGCAGTTTATTAAAATGTTGGCAGTATTAACAGACAAGGCAACAAGTTAGGGTATTCAACAGTCTATTCAATTTTTCCACTTCTCCCAAAAGGATTGAGTCTCTAGCTACCTTTGTAAGTTTTCCAGACTTTTGGGCCAATATTTGTTTAGTCGGGAAAATCGCATGGAAATGCTAATCACTTGTGTTCACAATTCTCGAGCAGCAACATGTGCGAGTATTTAATCTTTGTTCAACCTTCTGTTGCAACAGCAGCAGCAACAGCAGCAGCGTAAACACATTTAGAAAGTCAACAAACAAGTAGGTAGATAAGCATCGTATTTCTTTGAATAAATTGTGAATGTTTAATGATATGCTTGGGCATCGACTTGAGTTGAATACTTTAAGCCACACTTGAGGCGATACTCGCATAACAAGTGTAATTAAGATGCAGTAAAATCGCTTTAGACAAGTTGCAACGTGATGACATTGCATTAGTTCAGTTCTGAGAGCCGATTACAATAAACTGTTCGCACTCTCGCTCACATTGTGCAACGCCATCTAAACCCAAAGTGTGACACAGACATACAGACACACAGATACTCACACTCACACAACAAACGCATCTTTAAGTACGAGTATCTCGTCGCTCGCACGCAATTCAATTAAAATGTCAGCTCTTGGAATTGTCCCCTTAGAAATGTATAGCAGCTGTTTGCCTGTTGTTTTGTTGTTGTTGTTGCAACATGGATTTGGATTGGAAATTAATGTTGCCAGCACAAAAGTGCCAGCCCATATTAACGAACTCATCAGCAAAGACTACCTACCTACAACGTTTTCTCGGAGTCCAGAGGTCGAGGGTCGTTGTTGCTGGTCAAGCATTTGCATGATTTTTAACATTCACTGAACACTGAGCACTGAGCTGCTGCTGCTGCCAGATGAATACCATCCTTTGAGTGAGTAAATTTGTATGCCAATTACTTAGGCAGCAGCAAACAGAACTGCCAATCGACCCAAACGACACAAGACAAGTGACCGAGCGACCGACCCGAAGTAAACGATGCTCATCCTCCTCCTCCGGTTGTCTCCTTTCTACTACTACAACTACTACTTGGCAAAAGGGTCAGAGTCATTAACATGCTGTTGTCGTCTCTCTGTTCGTCGTGGCAGCATTTAGGGACGACATCTGCACCTTTCTGTGTGACACTCTGACGCCGCAGGGCCAGAAAGACAGCCAAAGCAGCAGCTGGTGGCTGGCAGGGCGACAGCTTTGACACCAAAAGCCAGCCGCACTGTGCCACGCCCAGGTCCATGGATAGCAGGCCCAGACATTGTCAAGCCAATGTTTGTGTGCAGGACACGACAGAGCAGAGCTTTGGCAAGGACACACATGGCACATGGCACAAGGCACTTGGCACATGGCAAAGCAACCAAATTTAATACAGCATAAAATAGAATTTTCAAAATCGCTGTTTGCTTATGGAAATTTCGGGGTTTTCCTTGTCGACTTCTGCCGCCTGCCCCTCACAACCAACAACAACAGTAACAACCACAGACACTTTTCCAAAAGTTTTCATTTTGTGGCTTGGAGTTTTTGTCAGTTTTATGCACACACGCACGCCCCCTGGACATGCCCCCTGTGCCCCATGCCCCATGCTCTCTGTGCCCCATGGTTGGTCCCAGTGCCACAAACCCTTGTGCACTCGGAGTTCGTTTCACTTAACCTTTTTTCTCTCGTCTTTTTTCTCTGCCTTGGAACACCCTGTATGTGGCCTCAACGAATTGTCCAAAAAGTTTGCACTGTTTGAACTTTGGTTACTTTCGTGTTGAAGTTTTCAGTTCCAAACTTCACAAGTATTGTCTATATATCTTCGGGTATGTCTCTGTGTGTGTGTTGTGTGTGTGTGAGTTTGGGGGCGGGTGTGTTTGGGGATTTTGGGGATTTTTGGTCAAGCAAACTAATTTGTGAGCAGTTGATCAGCTTACCAAGTGGCAAGTTGACGGGAAAGTTTAAGTATTTGTCTTGCACTCATTTGTCACTTGTCGCCTTCACTTTGAATCAATTATGATTCATAATATGGAGCAGAGCACTCAATTCAAGTTGGTAAATTAGAGAATAATAGGTGCTTGAAAATCTGTATGCAGGTGGGTAAATACGAAATAATATAAAACAAATTATAATGCTTGAATTTAATTCAAACATTACCTTTAACAAATGGCTTTTGTTGGAGTTCCGTACCAAAGTTTTTAATAAGTTGTTCTCCACCTAGAAAATCCTATTTATAGCATAAGCTAAGCAGATTAGTATTAAGTAAGTTGCTAGTCCCAGCGGTATTTATTTAATACGCAATCATTAAAGCAACAAAAACGCTGAATATATTCAGGGACTATTTACAGCAAGTACATCGTTGGCAAATTCTCGAATAATTTGCTCGTTATAACTAAAGTACTTGATAGAAGAATGTGGGCGCATGGCATTATCATAATAGAGTAGGGTATTAAAAGTTAATTGAAAAATCATTGCTTGATATTTACAAGGCGCAAGGCACAAGACGTACAACGGAAGCGAGCAACACAACTGGGAATACTACGCTGCTACTCACAAAGGATAAGAACGAGGTCCTGTTGAGAGAGTAGCAGCAGAGTAGCTGCAGCAAGCAGAAGACGAAAGCACACAGTTGCAGGGCGTCATTTTACGCAACTGTACAAACAGTTGCACAAATAATAAAGAACGCTCTCTCTCTCCACAATTGAGAGCGGGGGAGGTCCTTGGGGGTCTAGCAGCAGTACAAAAGTGATACTGGGGAAGGGGACTGCGGGAGGGCGGGTTTGCTTGAGGAGGGCACTTTTAAGAGCGAAAAACACATTTTTGCACTTTTATAGCGCAACATCTTTTGTACGAGCGACGGTCCACTCCGTTCTCCTTCCTCGTTTCGCGCGGCCCAAACAAAAGTCCCCCACAGCTACAGGACCAACACAGACACAGATACAAACGCCACACACACACACACAATGGCAGACAGTCGTCCTGCTGCTCCTGACGGTGCCAATGGCGGCTGCCTTTAATAAACCCACTTTATTGTTTAGAGCCCAAATAAAATAATCCCCTTAAATGATGCCTTCGCATAATAGACGCCTGCTGCTTATTTTACTGCCGCTGTCGCTGCCACAGTCTCTGGCTTTGCCTCTGTCTCTGTTTCTGGTTGTTGCCACTGCCACAGTCGCTGCCGTCTTCATCTCCTTGTTCGTGCTGGGGCTGCGCTGTTGTCGTCGTCCTTGCCAATTCGTGCCGAGTTTCTGCGTTGTTGCGTCCTCAAAACAGTGGGACAAATGCGCATTTTACTCTTCGAAATGTGGGACAAATGAAAGCAAGTTAATTCCAACTTAGAATAATAAATGTTGAGTGTACAGGGACATAGTTACGTATTAACCTGCTGATAAGTTGACTACTGTGATGCACATATAGTAAAGGATTGACTGATTGAGATGTCAAATGAAGGGCTGATTGACTAAAGTCCAAATAAGTAATCCAATTAGTAACCATATAATTCCAGAGAGTAGCTTGAGTTATTAAAATTATTAGTTTTTTGTAGTCTTTATTTAATCAAATGTTTAGAATTAATAAAGGAGGTTAATTTTTAATATAATATATATGAACTTAAAGAGATCAATAAAACTAAAGTAAAGCAGGATATAAAGCATAAAAAATTTATTTGAAAAATTAGAAAATGTAGGATATGCAATTGAAAATATATTTAGTATATAAAATATACTATCTTATCAAATATACTATGGTGTATATTTAATATATAAAATATACTATATTGTAAAATGCATTGTGTTGTGTATTTAGTATAAAAATATACTATATTATAAAATTTACTTTATTATATATTCAGTATGTTTTATATACTTGGTATATACAATTCAAAATATACATAAATAGTAAGGGTATATAAAAGCTAAAGGAATAGCTTTTTTTTCAGTTTGATCAAAAATTAAATACTTTTGAACTTTTCGTTTTAAACAGATTAATAAATCTAAATATAAAATATCATCATTGTCTAACTAACCATTTAAATTTATTAAGCTCTATTTTTGCCATTTTTGCATCGTTTAATGTTCGATATTCATACCAGTTTGTAAAGCAATCAACCCCACTGTTGCTTAGATGCGCAGACAAGGGTCTGTGCATGTGTGTGTGTTTGTCTGTGTCCGGACTGAGCCCAGGCGTTTGCGTTAGCGTCACTAATGATGATGATTTTGTGGTAAAACGTTGTGTTTGTGCTAATCGGGACAATATTATGCGGCAGTAAAAAGTAAATGACTCAAGACAAGACAAGCCACGGCACGGCACGGCATGGCACAGTAGGAAAGCAAAGCAAAAAGGGCAGAGACAAGGGAAACTGAGGCGGGGTAAACGGGAACAAAGAAGCAGACACTGAATGAGCAAGAGGGAAGGAGAGAAAGAGAAATAGAGGGAAGCAATGAAACCGAGCAGAACCGGGGGAAAAGATGCAGGAAAACACACGGCACACGGCAGCTGGCTGTGAATGACGTCGTCGACGACGACAACGACGATGATGGTAAAGGCGAAGGCGAAATAGAAATGCCTTTCACTGGCAAAAGATAAAGAGCAGCAGGACAACAAAGGCGACTGCGCTAAGCCAAAAGAAAAGGCAGCTCGAGTTAAAGCCGTAGATGGTGAGGATGATGGAGACGAAGACTGAGACTGAGCCTGAGCTGTAGTCATAGTCGCAGTCATAACGTGACGATAGCAGGGAAAGGATAAGCAGTCAGAGAGAGTGAGAGGAAAGGATGCTGCTTGCTTCGCTGTGCTCAAAGGACGACAACCCACGAGGGTCGCCTCGCACTTATCCTGTTCCCTTTCCCCTTCCTCATTCTCGACTTGAGTCAACTCGACTCGTCTCGTCTTGTTTCGTCTCACTGACTGCTTGGCTGACTAATGCGAAAAATACGTAATTGCGCATAAATACGGGATTAACAAAGTGCTCGTCCTGCGTCCTGCGTCTTCGTCCTTGTTGCTTGCTGGTCGCATACCCTTGGACTGGGCTTGGCTTAGGTTGGCTTTCGGATTCACAACAAAATTAGGCATTACAATGTCGGGCTACTGTGCTGAACACACACTGTATGTGTGTGGTGGTCATAAAAGGAAAAACCAATTCGATGGCAGAAATCCTGTGAAACATTTGCAGGGATTTGCGGAATTAGTTGGCCACAACAAATACTGAGTCTTAGAACCCGGATGCGGGGCTTCGCATGAATTGGCCAATAATGCCGAGCCAAGCAGCTACTGCAAGATTGGGCGCAGATTGTGTTTAGTTTCCTCGAGTGCTCGAGTGACAAAAATGAGGGTTTCCTTTGATTACTACAACAAATGCTGTCTTAAATATTCTTTGAATTTTATTATAAAACCTTTTCTTCACTTATTACTGTCATGTTTACTAATTGTCTCCGCAAATCTTATCATTTCAGGTGAGTTACAGTTCTTTAAAAATTGTGATTGAATGGTACGCTAACGATTAGCAGCTACTGTAAGTATTATCCGTAGTAATTGAAGGCAGACGATGATGAAGCAGGATTTTATATGCCTTAACCCCGAAACAGGCAATAAGAGGTGACAATAGGTGAATTTTATTGCTCCTCTGAACCATAAGCTGATTGGGATGGCATAACCAAAAGGCACAAAAGGACAAAAAACAATGCAAGAAATGTTTTGCACAAAGAAAACCTGAATAAATTTCCAACTCTCAGGAAAGATACAAATGCGATAGGCAGCTGCAAATATACCATAGATACAGATGCAGATACTTACTCCATGGGAGGCAGACAAGTGAGTTGCGTCAAGGACTCAAGAGCGAGTTGCAAAACGTGAACGAGAGTTGATTCCCTGCTGAGTTCTTGAGCTGTGCCAAAAGGACACTTGCACAAGTCACAGCTTGTGGCAACATCGTTTTTCTCTCGCACACACGTTGATGCTGCAGTTAAAGTTGCCTCATGAGGCAGTTAAGCAAGTATCTTTTCGTTCTTTGCGGGCATGTTCTCGGCATATGCTGTTGCAGTTGATGCTGCGTTTTTTTGTCCTTATATCTTTCTACTTTGTCTCTTTAACTCTCGTCACTCGGTTTTATTGCTGCAAAACTTTTGCATTTGATTGCTGTTTTTGTGTGTGCTCCGCCCAAGCCATTGAGACTGCATTGCTAATCAGCTAGAACACATTTAGTTGTAGAGATTATAGTGGATGGGAAGGATATAAAAAGACTGTCTGAAATGCTGACAGACTTTTACTACAAAAACTTGATAAACTCTTTCAATAAGTTGTAAGCTAATGAAATAATACAAAACTTTAACAAGAAAGTTACAGTAGATTGCATAATCATAGTTAAAATAAACATAATTAATATACCGAAAAATACTAAAATATACCAAAAGCTTTGTACAGTATTCTATACCACAGACATCTCGGCTGATGAAGATCCGTCTGCCTTTTACATACATTTCCAGCAGTCACAAAACTATTAATTTATTAATAGAATACACGAAAGTCTGAGTAATACTGACTAACTAAATACTGTCTCTATCCACTGTCCTGATTCGCCTACTTTGCTTTACATTAACGCATTCTCAGTACCTTGTCATAGTTACTTTTATTAAAACCAAAAAAAACCTGAAGAATGAGTTTGCTAAAACAGAGGCTGAAGCTGAACAACGTTTTTGATGTTCACACCTAGCGAACAAAGTTGGACGGAGGCAAGCACAACTATTCTAGCAGTCGAAGGAGCCATTTGTTTGGTCCTGGCAGGAATTTCATTTATGCTTGCCATGAATGCGTTTTGCACTTGGAATCCTATGGAAGTTGTGCATTTCTTAGCGCGCGTGCGGGGAATTTCAGTGTGGAATTCCTGCATTCTGGACATGCCGCAGACATTGTCGAGCAATGGCAACGAAGGCATAGGCAAACGTAGAACACACGACAAGGACATAGAGAGAAAGAGAGCGAGAGAGAGAGGAAGAGAGAGAGCGAAGCAGCAGGAATTTTGTGCTTGTGCAAGATTATTTCTCACTGTGTCAGGCAGGCAGACAGAAACCCTCTTGTATCCAGAATGCTCGCCAGAATGCGACTGAAAGTATTTAAATTGTGTTGCAAACATTTTCTTACTTTCCACTTCTTGCTTCCCCGTCCTCCTCTGGTGTCCTGTGTGCAGGATATTTGCAAGCTTTGTGAAGCTGAAAATGTCTCGAATATTCTCTCGGTTTTCCAATTAATTAAAAGCATTCCTCGACTTGACGCTGAACTACATTTGCATTTTCGATTGCTCGATTGTAAACTAATTCTATGACATTAATTTAATAGCTGACCAATGGATATTCTTTAGAAACTTTTGCACGCTAATTTTAATTGCCACCTACTGAGATATGGTTTCATTTGTTTATGTGTTTGTTGTTTGTAGTTCTTTTATGGGCGGAATGTTTAGACGCTGTTTTCATTGAAATCGCATTAATTACCAACTGCAGCGAACATTTGTTGTGCCACTCCCCTGGGAAATTCGCATTCTGTTTTTTTTTTAATTATACATTTCAAGAAACAATTTGCATGTGTTTTATATACAAACTAAACATGTACTAAAAACATGCCGTGTACAATTAAAAAACTGTTCTCAATTCGTCAAATAAAAATCAAATCGTAAATGGGTCGGTTTTCGCATATTTTGTGCAAAATTAGCAGGTGGACTGTTAAGTGAGTGATTTAGGTAAATACCATTTTAAATAAACCGAAATTTATTATTTAGTTCGATGCTGCAGTATATTACCAAATAGTTGGAAGGGTTTTGCTAACAGGTTTTTTTTTTTAGCTTTTTTTATGACCGTCATCCAATAGGGTGTAGGGTATTATACTTTCTGCTATGTATGTAACAGGCATTTCCAACCCCACGAAGTCTATATATTCTTGATCAGGCGTATAAAATGAACTGCTGCAATTGCCATATTTGGAATATAGTAGTATATCAATATTCCAATTAGTATTTTTTCGATATATTACTATTGTTTTTCCCTTTTTTGTTTTCATTGAAAATATTTAGCGGGTATTTTAATGTATTACTTCTTTTCAATATAAAATAAAGGCAATTTAAAATGTTTAAATTTTTAAACTCAATCGTTTATTAAATATCGATTTTTGTAAAAAAAAAAAATATACCTACTGGTATCTTAAAAGTTTTAAACGCTATTAACTTTTAGCTACAAAATAATTCAACAATATTTTTGTAAACAGTGTAAAAAATATCTATGTATGTATGTATATCTATATATCTATTTATATTCCGTCCACAATTCGTTAGAATTATTAATCGATTTAAAAATTAACTCAATTGTGACCCAGCACACCACAAATTTAAAATATTTTATACTTCACATTGATTATAAAGAGTTAAATTCGAAAATAGAACCAAATGCCGAATGCCTTTTGCATAATAATGAAATAAGCGTTAGAACAGATATTTTGTTTAATAATAATGACTGCAATTTTAATAATGAGAATTACGTTTCGATTATTTTACGTATTTCAAACTAAAACTTGAGAGCATTGTTTGGTGGCATCGAGTTTTCAATGGTTGCCACATCTTGTGTTGCACCGCGAATGGGAATGTGAATGGCATTGGAATTGGATTTAGAATTGGAATTGGAGTGGTGCAAATGCATGATTTAATTTATGAAATTATTATGCATATTTATTTGTTGTTGCCTTTGTTTGTTTAACAGTTCCGTTTGCCGGCATCCAAAATGCATGTGCATCGTGTAAATGTGTTGTAGAGTGTGTGTTGTGTGTGGGTCTGGCAATCATATTACTGTCCCCATTCACACTCACACACACACATACTGCAGCCCAATGAAATTTTGGCAATTTCAGTTAGTTAAATGAAGGCGTGACTGCGGCCCATTCTCAGCCAGAAACCACTGGGGAGGAGGAGGAGGAGGCCAGCCAAAATTGATGGCAACATTTGTGCGTCCCGTTGCGAGGCTTTTGCCAGGGATTTGTTGGAGTGTATGTGTACCTTCCTCTGTTCTCTGTCTACCCCCCTCTACAACCCTCTACCCCCGTCGATTCTCATCTCGACTGCTTCTCTATTGGCCCTGGTCAGCGGTTAAGCGACTTGCCTTTGCCTGAACCGTTCGATTGTAGTGCCATGTGGTCATGTGACCATGTTGACCGCAAGAGCCCAGCAATAATTAATGCATGAGCTGCAAACTAACCAGACTCTGGGCCTGGTCAAGCTGCAGACCGAGATGGCGATGACGATAGAGACGTGTCCGGGAGGAGTTTTGGTTAGCGACTGCTGCTGCTTCTGCTTCCCATTGAGCGGCCTGGGGACAATTGTGGTGACCTGGGTCACAACCGGAACTCTATACAAAACGCCAGCTGCTGCTGTCGACGTCGTCGTCGTCGTCGTCGTCGCCACAGAGACGCCGCTCTACGAGCTCCAACGACGCTAATGCAAACGTCGACGGCA
Source organism: Drosophila nasuta (assembly GCF_023558535.2). Lineage (NCBI taxonomy): Eukaryota > Metazoa > Arthropoda > Insecta > Diptera > Drosophilidae > Drosophila > Drosophila nasuta. The sequence continues at coordinate 18,965,414 of NC_083457.1, forward strand.
ACGACGACATAACGGCAAATAATTGCATATGAAACCGCAGTCGCAGCCTGTTTGAAGCAGTTGACGATTCGTTCGCAATGCAGCAAGTGCCGCAGGACTAAACTCACACACACTCACATACAGGAGCAGCAAATCAAACTTAATTTATAATTAATTTAGTTCCTCTTCTGCGATGTGTTTCCCCCGCTCACTTGGCTGCTGTCGGTTAAACATGCAATTTCACAGATTACTAGTACATAAATAGCTGAATGTTTAATAAGCAGTGGAGAGTGGTCCTCTGTTAATTAGAGAGTCACATGTGGATCGAATTTGTATTCGTATTTTATTGAACTTGAACAAGAGAGTTTGTTTGTTAGTCAGCAGCATAGTTTTTATAACAAATAGTCGCATTATTAACTAAGTAACTTTGTAATGTAATGAGTAGTTGCATTGCTTGAACAGCTCTCGATTGCATTCGACCATCGCGAAATAAAACTATATCTTAATGCACTTTGCTAATATCATTTCTGAAACATATTGGAATATGTCACATGATCAGTTTGGATTTCAGAACAGCTGAACAGCTCGACTTTCACGCATATGTTTTTTGACTATAGTTATACTCCATTTTAATATTGCCAGCCTACTGCTGCCTACCCACTTTAATTTCAATTGTACTCCATTTTGCTAACGCGAAACTTATATTTTTCCTTAATATGAATGCTAAGCAAATTAACCTCAATTATACTTCAAAAAGTATGCTATATTACACATAACTTCAAATATTGGACATTTTGTGTGGTCCACAATATGCAGGGCAATAAAATTGTGTTTAGTTTTTGTCACTTCAATTATCTGCCATGTTGAAAAGTTCTAAACTAGCTGCTGCCCCAAAAAGCGTGCTATGTTTTTTTACTCCATTTTCAGGGCTAACCATCCGCTGCCCTGAAAAGTAGGCTACACTTTCTTAACTTGAATTTACTCCATTAAGCAAAAAAATTAAAAACAGTTCATTTTTCTCTATATGATACGTTTTTTGTACTTCAATTAAATACCATATTAAAACCTCTACCTCAAAAAGTATGCTATGTTTTATATAACTTCAATTATACGTTATTTTGTATAGTCCATAAAATGATGTACAGAGTGTTTAGCAGTCGTGTGTCTAATTATATATTTTATTTAGTTTCCGCCGCCTGTCCCTAAGCATCATTTGAATTTTAGATCATGGTGACCTGGCACTCGATAATGTCCTGCTGCCCACTTGGCACTTGTAACATGTCGAATGTGGAATGCTGTATACTGAATGCCGCATGCTGAATGCCACACACCACATACCCTGATGGCACTTGGACAATGACATAGCATGCCTGGCCTCACAATTTCGCAATTGATTTAATTGTGAATGTATTTATTAAATAAATTATTCATGCTTCGCTCGATTGCACTCCTTGTGAATGTGCTGTGGCTGACCTAAACATGCTCTGGCCACACGGACACAGACAGGAGGTGAGGTGAGGTGAAGAATGTGTAGCAGTGGCAGTGGCAGTGGCAGCAACATCACCGTTTGCCACTGTAATTAGTTGTGGTGGAATAATCGCATGCAACCGGCGACTGCCACATCCTCATCTCACAAAAGGAATCCGATGCTGGAAACTGCCATTTAAATGGGTGAGGTAGAAAGAGAGTATCAGGAGGAGGCAGTGGATAAGGTTGAATGGTTGGATATATATTTGGTCTGTCGGTCAGTCGATGGGTTGGTTATTTGGTTGGATGCCCCCCGCCTGCATTTTGGCCATTTCGAGTGGTGACATTTTAATTTACCCGAGCGAGAAAACCAATTTCGCAGCATTGAACCAAATGCAAAATGTGACAAATGCCACACAGCAATAGCAACAACAACAACAACAGCAACAACAACATTGAGCACAATATGAACTGTGCCTAATTTATTCTGCATTTATTTATTTGCAGTTATGATTTGTGTTGTTATGTGGTGTATCGTAGTGTGGTTGCCTCTGCTTTCGTTGCAATGGCAAGTCCATTTAAATGACTTTTGCACAAAATTGCATTTGCATCGGCAAATTAACCAAATGCAATAACCAAAAGTCAATGCACACTGCAGTTGATGCCACAAGATTAAGCAATGACCGAAGTGGATAGTATTGAAGTCCGATTAAAGAGTAAAGCAATTAAATACAAATTAGTTAATTCGAGTGCATATAATCATGTAGACTTTAGAATAAAATAATGCAATGAAGTAATTGTCATTATATAATTGTGTATTGCATTTTGCAGACCACACGATTCTTCTGGCGCCATCTAGCGTACATTGTTGCAAACATATTATGTACTTTAAGACTTCTCATAAAAAAAATTACGCGAATTAGTAGAAAAAGTTATTTTGTTGTGAATTATTTACTTATTTCTTAACAGATGCTAGACATCGCTTTGCTTTTCATCCTTTTAAATGTGAAAAAGCGCCATCTAGCGTATATTTTTAAAAATATTTCATGTACTTACGACTTCTCATAAAAATATTATGGATTTTAGTAGATGAAGCTATGTTTTTTTTCTGAGGTATTAGTTATTTTTGAACAGATGCAAAGCATTGTTGTATTCTTCATCCTTGCTTAATGTAAAGAGGCGCCATCTAGCGTATGTTATTAACAATATATGACTTTCTATTTACAACCATTTGCCTATTTTTTAATATATGTAAATCATTGCTCTGTACAAAGTAAAGAATACACGTAAGCTCTCAACTTTAAATGCAGAGTCGTACTTACTCGCTAAAAATATGCTACAAACTATAAAGGATACTGTAAATAATAGAAATATTTAACGAATGTCGGAATTCAAATTGTGAATAATTCGATAGATTCCAGAGAATATTCCTACTCGGGAATGTTATGGGGAAAAATGCAAAATACAAAGCCAACTGACTGGCGTGGAGTTGGTAAAAAAATGCATGCAGCTGAATTGCATTGAATGCGATGCCTTTAAGAGTCGAGTCAGTTTGAGTTGTGTTGTGTTGTTGTGTTGCGATGAGTTGAGTTGCGTTGAGAATCGAATCGTGTTGCATCGAGTTATATCCATTCAAAATAATTCGAGACGAGGCGAGTCGGAGGGGAGAGGGACTCTCTCGTGCTGGTGTTCTGATTAAATTCGGCAAATAACGCTGATGCCAGCAAATCGCCGCTCAATGCAAAAACAGAGCTAGGTCTCCAAGGCAGCAGCGGAGCAGACTGTGAGGGGGGGGAGGGGGAGGGGGGAGGGAATGTGGCAATGGCTGCCATGTTGAAGTACACAAAACCCATGCAAACAAACAGGCATTTCATGGCAAACAAGAGCGACGAGTGTAGAGCCGAGCAGAAAACCAACAGAGGTCGCGCTCGCATCTCCCACCTCTTTCTCTCCCATCCAACGTAGTCCCAATGCTAGTTGCACACACACACACAGTCATGGTGCCAATCCGCAGCATCAGATGGCTGCAGCAGCAACAGCAGAAGCAGCAACAAACCCACTCCCAGGTCGGCCCACACGCAGTTAGGCAAACTGGCAAATACGCTGGAATCGGAGGCGCCTTTGTTTGGTTTGTGAGGCCCGGGCACAGGCACGGACACGGACACGGACACCGACACGGACACGGATCGGGATTCAGCTCGCTTTTGCACTCGTTGGCATTTTATTGTTGTTGTGAAGAGCGCGCTATTGTTGTTGCTGTTGCTGCTGTTGCTGTTGCTGCAGTTTCGGGCATTATTTCGGTTTAGTTTGGTAAATACACATAGCAAGCATGCCCCATGCAGCATGTGGATGCCACCCGCCTGCCTGCTTGTCCCAACAACAGAATTTGCCTATGCCAGCCATGTTCCCTCAACAGCAACAGCAAGCAATCCAACTAGGAGCTTAGGCAACGGCTGTTGCTGTTGTTCCCAAAAACGTGGGAATGAGGGATCGGAATGGCGATGGGGGAGGAGGCAACTGCCACTGCAACTGCATGTGGCACGCATATAAAAATTCTCCAAATGCATTTCGTGCATTTAATGAAAACTTCAACGATTTGGCAATTTGACTTTTGTCACTTTGAATAAACTCGCATTGCATTTAAGAATATATCCGTGTCTATCCGTGTCTGACTAAATATCACTTTGAACTGAGCATCCACCTCAGTTTACAATTAGATCAGAGGAATATCGTTTGCTGAGATGACGAAGTGACGATGCCATTCAACTGGCATGTTGCACAAAGAACACAGCAAATGGTTTCAGTCCTTGTCACCGTCATCGACGTCGTCGTCATCATCGGAAATTCCATTCTGGCATTGAATGCGAGCTGAGGCTTCTGTCTGTGAGCACCTGCGCTGCTACTGACCTGAAAGGGGCGGTGCAAGAGGGCGTGGCTGTCATATCTGAAAGCAATTTGGCCGGAGTGAAACGAGAAACAAGAATCGATAAAATCGTTGGGCGTGCAATTTTGTACCGTGAGCAAAAGACCTCAAAAGAACAAACCACGTGGGGTATAGCACAACAGCCAGCAGTGGGCCAGCAGCAATCACACACACACACACACACACACACACACACATACACTCCTCTCTCATCCTCCTTTTCTCTTTCAGAATTGGTTAGGTGCATGGCTGGGTGTTCATGTCCGAAATTCAAGTTTCAGGCCGCCCGCCCATTTGCATTTTGCGACGTTCCCACCTTGCCTTCCCTCCCCTCCCATCCAACTGGTCTCACTCAATATCCAAAATCCTTGCATTGGTCTCGTTCCCGGGTCCATGAGCCGGACCAGTTGCAAATGCATTGAGGCGTATGCGCAATTTTTGCCCGTCTCCTCCCCATCTACCCATCCGCCCGCACTTACCTCTGTCAACTCCGTTAGTGAAGCGACATCAATCAGTTATTAGCACAGGAAATCCGCCCGACGCCCGCAATTCCTGTTCCTGCTCGTGAAGCGCTCTTGTTAAGCCACAGCTAAAAGGTTTAAAACCAGGTCGCTTCACTTAAATTTTGCGATTAATGTTGCTCACTTTCTGCCTTAGAGACCACATACAATATTATTCTATGAATTGTACCCACAAAAAGTATGCCATAAGTAATGGCCAATATTTGTTTCGTATGCTCGTTTTTTTTGGGGGGTTTCTAACTAATTATGCTATCTAAATAAAGTTATTTAAAATAAGTTTGATATCCGATACCCTTTTGCAATAAAAGCAGAACATTATGCTAATATACCTCAAACATACCAAATTAACATACAGCAAAGTTCTAAAAAGATATCAAAGACTATATTTGGTATATTTATATAGTACTGCATTCAAAATATATCATAGAGTGCAAAATATACCAGATTGGCAGTCACAGCAAGCTAAGTATCATAAGTAGCGGTTTTTCTTTACACAAATGTTTCTTATATAACTTAGCTTAAAAATTACTCTTGTTATTCGAATTTTATTGATTTTTGGGGGCGGAAGTGGGCGTGGCAAAAAGTTGAAACAAATGATGTCTTATGAAAATTATGGCTCTTATATTCTCTGAGATACAGATTTTTATACGGACAGACGGACAGACTGACGGACATGTTAATATTCTCTCAGCTTTTGACGCTGATCAGGAATATATATACTTTTTTAGGGTCGGAGATGACTCCTACTGCCTGTTAGTTGTAATACCCTTCTACCCTATGGGTAGCGGGTATAAAAAGATGAAACCATTTCTCGGGAGTGTTCGACTACTCAAATTGAGGGAATAAAACAAAGGTTTCATATTGTTTTAATTTATATGTCGATGCTTGTACTTAACATGCTTCAAGTTAATTTTGTTGAATTTAGACATGTTTCGATTGTTAAAAGCAGAGCTGTTAAATGCGACTTTGAATTAAAAGGAGAGTTACAACTAATTTACGTTATTCTTCAATATAAGCTAAACGATTTAATACAACATCTAAGATCGTTCAGTATATGTGTTATCGGAATTATAAGGAATTCGTGTACAAATCAGATTATTTTCTTGGGTTTCCCAATTAACCAATGCACCTATTACCAAAGACATAAATTTAAAAGATTCCTTGCCGTCTCTCCTCTACTTACAGTACCGCCCAAGGCTGGACAGAAGCGACCAGCGACGAGCCCAGCTCCGCATATACCTGTGCCGCATCACCTGCAGACGCCGCCCAACTCTGGCAGTATTCCCGGTGCCTCGGTTGCCAATAGTCCAGCAGCGCCGCCGACGTCCTCCAGCGGACTGCTGAACCACGCCCTGCCCACCAACCACATTGGCGCCCAGTCGCCGCAACAGCAACAACAACAGCAGCAGCAGCAACAGCATCAGGCGCATCAGCAGGCTGTGGCCGCGGCTGTGCAGCAACAGTTAGCGGGCGTAGGCGTCGGAGTGGGCGTGCCTCCGGGTGCTATCAATGCTGCCACAGCGGCCAGTGCACGCGGCTCCTTTGCGGCCGCGTTGCGCACGCTGGCCAAACAGGCGGACATCAAGGAGGAGGATGATGGTGGGGTCAGCGTGTCCAGGGATCGCAGTGTGCCCACATCAGTGGCCGCTGGACCGCCAAGCAATGCCGGACCTGTACCTGTGCCACTCAATTCGGTGGCCGGACGCGGCGTTGTGTCGTCCGGTGGCGTCTCAGTGGAAGATCGTTCGGCAGCCGCCAATAAGAAACGTTCGCCACCATCGCCACAGCCGCCGGAGAAGATTGCACGACTCAGCCACACGCCACAGACGGCTGCACTGCAGCCGGAGCTGCTTGCGCGCAGTGGCTTCCAGCCGTACAGATCCGATGAGCGACTCATGCATCCGGCGGGCGCATTTCCCTTGGAGGCATATTCACACTTTGCCGGTCTGTCCGGCATTCCACCAGGTGAGTCGTCAGGTTTAATCCGCGATATAAAGAGGGAGAGGAAATTAACGTTTTAATGTTTTGCAGCATTTCTGAATCCGGCGGCAGGTTTGCCCTATTCGGATCCCCTGTACTTGGAGCACCGCTATCAGCTGTTCCGCGCAGCCGGTGGACACCATTCGCATCCGCATGCAGCGGCGCTGTATCCACAGATGGCGCCACCGTACTCGCATCTGTACTCCATGTTGCCCGGAGCAGCGCTGGGCATCTCGCCGGCCATGCACGATCGCATCAAGCTGGAGGAGGAGCACAGAGCGCGTCTGGCACGCGAGGAGGAGCGTGAGCGCGAGATGCAGCGTGAGAAGGAGCGCGAGCTGCGCGAACAGCGCGAGAAGGAGCAACGCGAACGGGAACGCGAACAGCGCGAACGTGAGCGCGAGCAACGTGAGAAGGAGCAGCGCGAGAAGGAGCAGAAGGAGAAGGAGGCACGCGAGCGCAAGATGCGCGAAGAAGAGCGCGAGGCACGCGAACGTGAACGTCAGCAGCTGTTGAATGCGACGCATCATTACTCCAACCAGCTGTACTCGCCGCTGAATCGCAACCTGCTCGGCTCCATGATGCCGCACATCAATCTGGGCCTGCGTGGTCCGCCCGCCGGACTTCACGGGCTGCCCGGGATGACGCACTACCATGCGGCGGCGGCAAATGCGCAACGTCAGAGTCCCATGGGTCTCAATCTGGGCATGCCTGGCATGCCGCCGCTGCCCGGACACGGACCCAGCAATCTACATCATCTGCAGCAGGCGATGGGCTTGGCGGCGCATCCCGCTGCCGCTGGGCTGCCGCATCCGAGTTTCTCGGCCCTGGGACTGGGTCCGCACCCGCATAGCCTCAATCTGAGCCATGCGCATCTATCGCCGCATCATGCGGTGCATCAGCTGCCGCCGCACACTGTGGCCAGCTCCTCAGCTGGTCCCAGTCCCGGTGTGGCCAGCAGCACGGCAGTAGCCACATCGGCGTCGCCGCACAGCAGCCTCAATCTGACGGTGGCCACCAGCAGCATGGCCCAGACAACGTCGACGCCGACGCCCAGTTCGCACATTCCGACCATGAGCCACTACTATCACCACAATCTGGCCGCCATGCATGCGGCTGCCGCTGTGGCCAGCGGCCTCAATCCCGTCGCTGCCCATCAACAGCCGATCAGCGCGGCTACGCATCCCACATCGCCGAAGATCACGCCGCCACTTGGCTCGGCGCCCAATGGCGGATCCCGTGCGGCAAGCAGTCCGCATGCGATGCGCCATCACATTGCCGCCGCCGTGGCTGCTGCCGCGCAGCAGCAACAGCAGCAGCAATCGGTGCTGATGGAGAAAAGCAGCGGTGTCGCCACAACGACGCCAGTGACGCATGAACCGACCACGCTCGATTTGACCGGCTCCAATTCGAACTCGAGCAATCAGGCACAGTCGATTGTGAGCAACAGTACATCGGCTGCCCATGAGTTGAACGGCATCGAGTCGAATGGTCCCACGGATGGCAAGGAGACGGGTGTACCTCAGGGTGCGCCTGTCAAGGAGGATGCATTGCAGCGTGGCACGCCGCCAGTGGCGCTGGAGAAGAAGCCGGCAACACCCAATGCCGGTGGCAGCCAGGAAAAGACACTGTTGCCAGACAGCTCGCCGGAGAATTCGTCGAGGCGCAGCACAAGTCCACCCAACTCGGACAACAACAACAGCAGCAGCAATGCCAACATCAACATCATCATCAACAACAACAACAACAATAACAACTCGAGCAGCGCAAGCAACGTTGGAACTGCAGCCAGTGCAGCCGCACAAGGTAATAGCCCTGGTGGAGCAGAGCTCTGTCCAAAGATTCTAGCCGCATGCACTCCGCCTGGGAGTAAGGGAGGCGAGATCGCCGACAAGTCACCAGAGCAGCAGGAGCAGTTGCACTCGCAATCGCAGCGAGTCAAACTATCGCCTGATAACGTCGTGACTGGCGGCAGCGCCGTCACATCGACCACAAGTGGCAGCCACTCCCCGCCAGTGGTGAGCAGCAGCACCAACAATGGAAGCAGCAACAACAGTTCGACTCTTGCGACAACTGCTCCGCCTGCCGATGCCGAGGTGACCACGAGTGCCACGCCCATTGCCGAGACATCCAGATGATCGATCGCGCACACTTCGTACAGAATACAGAATACAGAATAGTTTAGTCGGGCACTCGGATGTGGGGATCGTAGTTAGTAATGCGCGTAATCGGAACTAGTTAACATCTACCTTCAACTTAGCCGTTAATCCAAATGCCTATTTATAAATCATTAACTTTAAATGAATACTTATTAATTGTAGCGTATTCATTAACCGAGTATACAATAATTTGTAACGTATTGCATCATCCTCATCGTCTAGTTTAGACACAAATGCATAATATTATTATTAATTTTACTATTACAATTTATTATTATCATTATTATTATGATTTCGCCCTTTATTTAATTGTGAAGAGTTAACTCTAGCGTTGCCTAAATAAATCATTTTGTTTACAATTTGTTGTTTTCTTTTTTTTTATTTTTATATTTTTTCAGCTTTATTTACATTTCCAGATGAAGCTCAAAAAATCTTTCAGTGGAAACTTTTTAGTTCTTATCTTCTGATACAAATTAAATATTCATAAAATTCTAGGAAAGAAATCCAGTTAGCAGCTTTGATTGCGGAGCAAAAGTACCTTAATTCTTATAAAAAAAATCGTTGAATTTCAACTTTTAAAAATTTCTAATAATTATCAGAAAACATTCTAAAGGCTATGATTTTTATTATCCCGGTTAAAAATAGACCATACAGATCTCTTATCTTCAACTAGATAAAAGTTTTGTTTAATATTCTGAAATTGTATTGCTATTTACAGAAGACAATAAGACTTCGGTTGGGGCACTTGGTCGCAGCAGTAGCGTGGAAGAAGCCACCGCCTTATGACACCAGCTATTCAACAATTCCAACAACTAACTAATGAAAAACTTTGGCGACATTGGAATGTATCTGCTGTCTGAGAGAGCATTGCATCAGCAGCGTAAGCGAATGCTCGATGAGTTTCTAAAGCTATAGAGCGGTGATCCATCCCTCAACCGTTAACTGACTGGAAAATATGAAAGAGAGTGGCGCCTAAAAAAGCTGATATACGTAGAATTGGCAATAGACAACTGCAAGCGCCGCTTATGTATTAGTTAAACATACTCAAATAAACCTAATTAAATATTGTGTAAATCCCATTAGCAGATATCAAGATACAGATACTTGTTTGTTCTCGGTGTTACAATCTAACAAAAAAAAAATGAATACAATTACAACAATTATTAACAAATAACACGAATATTCGTACAATTTTAAACTCGTGTAAAAGTCAACTAAAAAATTGCATAAAATGTAAAGTTAGGAATGTATAAAAAGTAAAGCAAAACTTATAAATATTGTGAGATATAAAAAAAAACAACAAGATCTAAAAGTAATCGTACTTTTGATCCAACTACTCAATTTAAAGACAACCAAATGAACGTCTCGATAATATAAAATAAATAATGATATTTAGTTGTAAACATTTAGATTAAAAACTTCGTAAGTAAATTTATATATAAACACATATACAAAAGAAAGCGTAAATTAATACTGTATAGTTATATTTTATTCTTAAATTGCTAATAATTGTGATTTGGAGAGTACGAACCAAAAACGAAAATGGAAGATAATGAACAGAAAAGGAAAATGTATGTATTATGTAAATGTAACTGGGTAAAGATACAATGGAACTGAATTTTAGGTAAAAAGATAACGAAAATAAAAACCAATAAACATATTACAAAATCAAAAACAAATATGCGATAATCTGGAATGAATTAGCTAAAACGAAATGGGAAATGGCAAAAGGCTTAAATTATTTTTCGAAATTGTCGAATTTTTTTACTTACACAAGTGAGCAACTTTTTGGTCCTTACAAAAAAACGAGTTTCTAGTATGTTCAGTTTTTATACAACATTTAAAAAAGTACTTACAACTACAAATGCAGCAAATGCATACAAAAAAAAATGAAATGGAGTACGAGAACTATGCAATAAGTGTTTAGGAAACCCTAACATTATATTGTAATTAAGCTCATTAACATTGATGTTTACAATTGATACAATCGATACAAACGATATGTACATACATATGGATAAGTAGCTAATACCATATAGCTCAACCGAACTCTGATAACATAAAGAATATATTATTGTATACATTCTTGTGTATCTTTTTTCGAAAAGTTTCAGTTCTTCAACTCTTTCACTTCGAATTGCACCCAAACGTTCTTATTTATGTTTGAGATTGCCTAAAATAAAGAATTTTATTTCTATATCTATTATTTCTTTTTTTTTTTTTAATTCATAAAAATCTCGAGCAATCTGTGATATTATAAAAAGACAAACAAAATGAAAGTTGATTGAAATGAAAAATGCAAAATGGAAAAATAATCAAGAAGAGTGCAGAATGAGCATGAAAAGTGCTAAAGAAGTAACCATAAAATATAAAATGGAACTCATTGTCGTATCATACTTGATTGGATTTAACGAGTACATTCATGAACTACTTGCTTCGAATACATTCACACATTCATTCATTCTTTTTCTTTGAATGATGTGCAAGTGAATATATTTTTACTAATATAATCGTAATAGTTTCTTGGATAATCCATAAATACGGATACTACGGATATTAATTGGTGCGCGTATAAACTTAATCCACAAATATGCGATGGCATAAATAAATAAAATAAATGCATAATAGTTTCAAGATACAAGCAAAACCTTAACAAAATACATAAATTAAACGTATTTCTCCCTCAATCTTCGTTGTGTGTGTAAAACCGAATACAAAGTGTAAAACATAATTTTTAAGCTAACAACAAACAACAAACAAGAAACAAACAAGCAACAAATCCAAATAGATATCTCATTTGAGCAACAGTAAAACAGTAAGCGCAACAGTAAATGTTGAACCATTGAAACTATGATTGTAATAACAGCAAATAACAATAAAACAAGCAAGAAACAAACACATCCCAAAATACAAAATAATAATTACATTTGTCAAATACACGAGCACGTTACGTATTTGTGGCAAGCAACATGAACGTGTCACAAAAACATTGAATCAATCTTGTGCAACTTTACTTAAGGCATTTATGATTTTATTAAATAAACTGTACGTAAGAGATTTAACTCTATTTGGCTTTTTTTTTATGAAACTTGTTCCTTCTCCTTTACCCCTTAAAGACACATTTAAAAATCATACTATATTCGACTTTAATCTTTACAAACATATTTACAAATCTAAAAACAAAAAACCCTAATAGAAATGACATTGTCTATGCCTGTAGAACTTCCGCTTTCTTGACGTACTTTAAGATACGTAGAATCGTCGATGGCGTTACTCCCTGAATGCGACTTGCAGCTGCGATCGTTTGGGGCTGTATTAGCGCCAGTTTCTGGCGTTCCTCATTGGGAGAGACTCAAGGACTTGGAGAAGTAGTCAATGTCAGCGGGAATCGACAGTCGTTCCTCTCTGCGCACATCCTCCACATCTCGCAGCTGCTCCTCAACAAAGAAACCATAAAGAGCTTCAATTTTCAGTCTTGCCGCAATATCGCCATCGTCACGCAACCAACTCAGTTCGTCGGGATAGAGGTCTATTAGCTGATCAACAGAAATGTTATCAGCCGGCACACCAAGCATTTCGAAAGCTGATTTCTGTATAGACGCCTTGGCTTGGGGCAAATTCAGTGCTTGACGCCAGAAATTGCTGTGCTTCTGCAGACCTTTGAGCGCTTCAATGCCCGCCTTAAGCTTGTGCTCAGTTTGTTGGAAGTGCTGGAAGCGCCGCTCGCTGACCAGTCCAAAATCAAAGCCCTTCTGCGTGAGACGCATATCCGCATTGTCCGGCCGCAGCGATAGACGGAACTCTGCGCGACTAGTGAACATGCGATAAGGTTCGTTGGTACCCAACGAGGTCAGGTCATCGATTAGCACCCCAATGTAGCCCTCGGTGCGGCTAATGCTCAGTTGCCGGCCATCGGCATGTCGAGACTTGCCCGCCGCATTGGCTCCAGCAATAATTCCCTGTGCGGCAGCCTCCTCGTAGCCAGTGGTGCCGTTGAGCTGTCCCGCAAAGAACAAGCCGGCGACTCGCTTCGTTTCGAGTGTGGGAAATAGCTCGCGTGGATCTATGTAATCGTACTCTACCCCGTAGCCGGGTTGCACCACTTCCGCCTGCTCCAGACCCGCAATGGCGCGCACCAGCTCCACCTGCTGGGCGTGGGGCAGAGTGCACGAGATGCCCTGTGGATAGCATAGCGGACTATCGAATCCCTCTGGTTCCAGCCAAACCTGATGAACCTTGGCACCGAATCGCAACACCTTCGACTCAATCGATGGACAGTAACGTGGCCCTGTAATCTCCTCGGTGACATGTCGATTCTGATGCAGATTGTCACGCACAATGTCATTTACACGTGGTGTCGTATAAGTCAGATAGCAGGGCATCTGTTCCTCGGCGGGTATCCACACCTCGCGATTTAAAAAGGAGAACGGTGTGGGCGGATTGTCGCCATCATGTTTCTGCAGCTTCGTAAAGTCAATGCTGCTTCTAGCAATGCGAGGTGGAGTTCCAGTCTTCAAGCGTCCCATGCGAAAACCAAGAGTATTTAATGCTTCACCCAACGCCTTGGCAGGTGCATCTCCAATGCGTCCAGCTGGCCGCACCTCGAGGCCAATGTTTATGTGAGCGCGCAGAAAGGTGCCCGTGGTCAGCACCACGGAGCGACTGTGCACCACTTCTCCACTCTCGAGAAGAACTCCTCGGCAGCGCGATCCACTCTGAGATGTCTCATCCGTTTCAATTAACAGATTGTCAACTCCTGCCGCACGTATCTCGAGATTTGGAGTAGCAAACAACTCTCGTTGTACTGCCCGTTTGTACAGTTGTCGATCAATTTGAGCTCTGGGTCCCCACACAGCTGGACCACGTCGCTTGTTAAGCACTTTGTAGTGGACACCGGAGACATCACAGCATCGGGCACAAACACCGTCTAGGGCATCCACCTCACGCATCAGATGTCCCTTGCCAATGCCTCCAAACGATGGATTGCACGACATCTCGCCAATAGTCTCCAGTTTGTGAGTGAGGAGCAAGGTGCGCGCACCCATTCGAGCTGCTGCTGCACAAGCTTCTGTGCCGGCATGCCCGCCTCCAATGACCACCACATCGTAGAGGTCTCCCTGTGGTCGCGTTGAATAAAATCGACTTCTGGCCAGGCCACGGAGTGCATAATGCCGCAATTGCTGCATTGCCTCGCTGTTCGTAACAATTAGTGTCGGATACAATGTGGCCGCCGTTGTCTTTAAAAATGTACTAAATCTACTATGAAATAACATCAACGATAAATAAGAATATACTTGTAAAGTGTTTTATTTGAACAAAATATCAAATTAATGGCTAGTTTCATTCAACTATTGTATAGAAAATTGATTTTTTAAACATAAAAATTGATGCGATATCCAATCGGCGGTTTTATTACAACACTTTCCAACACTGCATCTAATGACTTCGTGAGCAAGTACTACTCGTAATAAGACCGGCAACAAAAAACAGCTGTCTAGAATAGTACTCAGTTGGGAGTATACTCGTACTCGATACCAGTACCGGTTAAAAGCAACAGCTGTCAGCTGCTGTTTCTATTTTGTTTACACTTTCGTGGCGATGTGGATTGTTTATGCATTGATTGTACATGTGCTGCTTTTGGGCTCCATATTTGTGATCTATTTTCGGTCACCTGTCATCGAGGGACTTCACCCACAACCAGCATTACCAGCAGAGCCCCCAGCAGACCGTTTGGTTCTGATTGTTACCGATGGATTGCGCGCTGACTCATTTTTCACCGACAACTGCAACCATGTGCCACATCTGCGTGAGATATTCCTGCGAGACGGTTTAGTTGGCATCTCCCGTACTCATGTGCCTACGGAATCACGGCCGGGGCACATAGCACTTATTGCTGGGCTCTATGAAGATCCGTCGGCGGTGACACGTGGTTGGAAGGAGAACCCCATAGAATTTGACACAGTGTTTAATCGCAGTGGCCACACCTATGCCTGGGGTGCCCACGATGTGCTGCACATATTCGAGAAGTTGACCGATGGCGGACGCCCAATGTATTTTGATGCCTATCATGATCTGGATTTTTCTGGCCAACAAAAGACCTACAAGCAGGATGAATGGGTGTTCCAAAGGGTGAGGCAGCTGTTGAAGCGCAAACAGGAAGAGTTGCGCAGTGCCAAGAAAGTGGTGTTCTTTCTGCATCTGTTGGGACTGGATACAGCAGGCCATGTACATAAACCCGGCACACCGCTTTTCCTGGAGAATCTCCAGTTTACGGAGAATGAAATAGCTCAGATTTATGAAAAATTCGAAGAGATCTTTCCCGATAAACGGACTGCTTATTTGCTAACCTCGGACCACGGCATGACGGACTCAGGTAAGGCGTATACTTATGTGAATTGAGCTGGATTTACCAAGTAGCTTTACAGGCTCTCACGGAGCTGGTGCCGCACATGAGACGGAAACACCCTTTATGCTGTGGGGTGCAGGCGTGGCACGAAGTGCTTCTCCAGCCAGCAGCTTCATGGCCAACGATGAGGGACAGAAGCTGCCTCTTCACGAGCTGGAACAAGCGCAACTGGCGCCTTTGATGTCGGCTTTGATTGGTTTGCCGCCTCCAATGAACAACTTTGGTATGCTGCCGTCTGGTTATATGAGCGTTGGCGTTGAGTACGAAGCGATGGCAGCGCAGAGCAATGCTCTGCAATTGCTTGCCCAATATACACGTCTGCACGAGCAACACCAGCGAGGCCTCTTTACGCCTTACATGAAGAGCTTCAAGAAGCTGACAACGCTTGGAATTTTCGATTTTAGTACAAAGACAGCGACGTTTGCGGAGAGCAGCGACATGATGCAGTTGGCGCTGGAGGGCATCGACTATTACCATGGATACTATCGCAATGTCATGTTGTTGTGCACAACTGCTACGTTTCTGGGATGGATTCTTTATCTATATCGACTGCTAATTCAAGGCCCATCCATCAGAAAACAACCAAGTACTGGGTCTGGAGATGCGTCTGCATTGACGCTCAGCATAGCTATTGGTGGAGTATTCTTGATTGGCTTTATTGTGGCACAATTTGTACCGTTCGCCGTGGGATTTTATATGCTATTGCCCCTGCCGGTTTGGCTGCTAGCTCTACGACAAACAGGAAGTAACAGCAATATAGAGGTCTGTGATTATCGTTATCCTTCAGTGGTGCGACGTGGACAGGTGTCAAAGTTGCAGTTCGTGTTGCTCATTGCCTGTGCGGAGCTGCTGGTCTACACTTTCTTCGAGCGTCGCCTCATCTCACTGTGCTTCGTGGCCTTTGCCTTCGGCAGCAACTGGAGCAACTTTAAACGCAACTCGTCGCAGTTTTACATTTGGATACTTCTGGTGCTGGTACTCGGTGGTTTTCCACTGCTGCCGCCTTCAGTCGGCTACCAGAATCGCTATCTACTACTTGGCGGGATTGTGCTCGTCCTGCTTCGTGCAGTCCTCAGCAATGGCAGCCGCAGCTATAGTTGGCACACCAAGTGGTGCAATCCACTGATACTGATTAACACAGCAGTATGCGTTCATCTGCATAGCCAGCAGGTGGCCGTCCCAATGCCCCTTAAAGTGGCCAGTTGGCTGTATCTAGTCTATGCCGTTGTGTCCATTCAGCTAAACAAAGAGAAGGCATTGGAACTGCGTCTAGCACATATACTCTACAATCTGAGCGCACTCTACACGCTGCTGTGCACCTCCTACGAGTCATTGTTTGTGCAGCTTCTGGCCATGGAACTCAGCATAGCATTGGCCGCACAGTGTCAAGGAATGGATTCACTGCAGCAGCAGTATCACCAGAGATCTCTGCAGTCATCGCTACGTCTGGCATTCACTGTGCTGCTATACACATTCTTTTCGCTCTTCGGCAGCGGCAACATTGCATCCATTAGCTCCTTCGATCCCAACATTGCACGCTGCTTTCTCAGCCAATTTGCACCGTTTATGATCATGTCGCTGGTGCTAGTTAAGCTAATCTTGCCCGTCGTACTGAACCTATCCATTGTGTACACCTACTGTGACTATGCTCGCAAGCAGGAACGACAAATCTTCATCTGTCTGCTGATCATCTGTGACATAATGGGACTGAACTTTTTATTCTTGGTCCGCAATACTGGATCATGGCTGGAGATCGGTTCGTCTATTTCGCACTTCGTCATCATGGAGGCGACAACATTGGTTCTTCTGCTGCTCAGCTATCTAGCCAAGTATCTGTTGCGACTCAACAGCTGTGATCGCGCTGTAACAAAGCACCATTGATTTCATTCCAAAGCTTAATTTAAATTTATGTATGTATTTTATATTCTAACCTGTCTTAGATTAGTGTATATCTTAAATAGACTCGTAGCTTAGACTACGTTGCATTTTGTTATAAATATTATTTTTTTTATACTTATCTTTGACTCCATAAAGTTTTTCAAATATGATATAACTGGATGCTGAAAGGAAATATATTATATTATAAAAGGGATCCTGGTTCATATATCATATGATATGTGTTCGCATATCCTGGCGCATTTGACAAGGCATCAAGCCTTCGATTGGTGGAGCCGAAATCTATTAATTAGCATTTAAAAAGGATGGGGTCAGAATGCAGTTTTTGAAAAATCTTTTCCTATTAAAAATGCATTCTTCGACAATATATTATAATATCAGAAATGTTCCTATCGCATCCTTAAAGTATGCAACAAAAACTTTAACTGAAAATGACTCCGTAATTCTGCTTTCTGCTGTCTTATGTTCGCCTGGTATTTCACTCGGTAATTTTTCACTTTTTCGACGTGGTGGTACTACAATGACAACAACAAAACCTACTACAACAACATCAATAATGGCAACAACTTCAAGTGAAAAAAATTGACCAGCTTTCTTGAAAAGTACCGCATGGTAAAACTGAAGTACCAGACGAGCAAAATAAAATAGCAGGTGGTTTTACTGCAAGTGACTTTCTGTCATGCAGCCTGCTACATATTTATGTTCGCCTGGTATTTCACCTGGTAATTTTTAACTGTTTAGCCGTTCGGGTGACATCGAACAGCCAATAACAACAACATGTGATACTACAATAACAACAACAAACAACTGTGTGGTACAACAAAAACTACTACAACAACATCAATAATGACTACAACTGGATTTGCTTTCTTGAAAAGTGCCGCTTGGTGCAACTGAAATACCAGACGAGCAAAATAAAGTAGCAAGTGGTTTTACTGCAAGTGACTTTCTCGAATGCAGCTTGCTGCTGATTTATGTTCGCCTGGTATTTCACTTTGTAATTTTCAACTTTTCGTCGTTCGTGTCGACATCTAACAGCCAATATTACATGTGATACTACAACAGCAACAACAACTGTCTGGTACAACAAAAACTACTACAACAACATCAATAATGACTACAATTGGATTTGCTTCTTGAAAAGTGTCGCATGGTACAACTGAAGTACCAGGCGGGCAAAATAAAGTAGCAAGTGGTTTTACAGCAGCTTGCTGCTGATTTATGTTCGCCTGGTATTTTACCTAGTAATTTTTCACCTAGCCCTTCGTTGCAACATCTAGCGGCCAATAACAACGATTTGAGATACTACAATTACAACAACTGTCAGCTACAACAACATCAATAATGAGAACAACTATATGTGCAAAAATTCATCAACGTGCTTTCTAGTGCCACATGGAACAACTGAAATACCAGGCAAACATAATAAAGCAGCAAGTGGACTTGCCCTGCATATTCGAATAAAGCAGCTGAGAAAGCCAATACTTTTTTTTATAATATGAAAAAAGTTTGCATTTGTTATATTTGAAATTTTCTTGGTAAATATCTATTTATATGCTTATATGATAACAATTCGTGTTTTCTTTCTTTGTCATTTGACAACCAAGTAAAGTGAATCTTCTAAATGTGTATAATGCCGGGTAACACTAGCTAGTAATATACAATTCTATAACTATGTTAATAATAATTAAAAGCCCTCCATTTCAGCTTTCCGTTTGCGTTTCTTGAGTTTCTGCTTCATGTCGGGCGCCTTGCCACGAACGACAGCAGTCTTCAAGCGCTTGGCGGCCTTCTTTCGTTCCTGCACTCCAGCCTTACGCTTAGCCGCACGCTCTGGATCATGGATCTTCTCTTGCGCCACCGCCTTGCGTCGCTCGGCGCGGCGCACCATCAACTTGGTTTGCACCACATTGCGAAGCTTGTCGTAGGTCTCGGCACCGATGCGTTTGCGAAGGCGACTTCCCACACGCAATGCCAGCTGCCGCAACTCGGCATCCACATTTTGATCCTCCTCGGACATTTCGCGGACCAGGGACTGCAGCAATGGAGGAGCCAATTGTGTGACGACATCCACATTGAGCAATGTGCTCAGTCCTTCGATAAGCGTAAACAAAGCAGTGCGCTGCAAAAGAAACCATTAATGAGCATAATCGAGGACAGACATTGGTTAACAGTGCTACTCACAATGCTGGTGTCGTGTGGCGCCTTGGCCAGTTCCTTGTTGATCAGGAAGCGAATGTTTCGCACCAGCCAATTGAGATTGATTTTGCCAGCTGGCGGTAGATCAGATTGATCTGCATCGGCATCCGGCTCCTGTTTGATGCTGAAGGGCACATCCCGCAGCATGTGCGCCACATAGAGCAGTATCTTGACCAGCTCATCAATCATCTCCTGCGCCGTCTCACCAGGCGTCACCTGAGCACACAGATCCAGCACCAAACTCTTCAGATCCTGCGCTGGCTGAGCGTAGATAAACTCTAATGTTTTGGCCTCCGCCTTGTGCTCCCTCTTGACGCCAACCAGCTGCTGGCCCACATAATCGTAATCATAGTGTGCCAGGATCTGTGTGAGCAGCTTGGCTGCATTGCAACGCACCCAGTTGTGCTCATGGGCCAGCAATCGTTGACAGGCATAGGCCAGTTCGTCCACTGTTGGGGCAAATTCTTCGCTTGAGAGCATCACTTCGCCGCAGTGCTCGAAAATCTTGAGCAGACAATACTGCAACTGTATCAGCTGATGGTCAATGCAGCGCTGCTGATGCTCTAGCCGTGCCTCTGGATCCATGTCCGCCAGCAATTCCTCCTCTGCAGCCATCTATAAATTTCAACTATTAGTAACTTCAAAGCAATTTAAATGTAACCCTTCACTTACCTTGCGACGACGCTTGCGCGGCACACTCGAGTCCATCGCAGAAAACGTCTCACGTCCTGGTGCCCGCACAAACTTTCCGCCAGCATTGACGTCACCCAACGTGAGTACAGCGACCAGAGTGGGCAGCACCAGAGGCAGGCGCTCTACAAATCCGCCACGTTCCGCCTGCACAAAGCGGGAAAGCATTGCAGCAGCCATCTCTCGTACACCTGGCTTCTGGCTGGACTGTGGTGAGGTGAAGAACAGGAGCGTCAAGTCTAGCAGTGGCTGACGCTGCAGTTTGTTGAGTCGGCCGAGCAGAGCTTCGAGAGCAGCGGCCACAGCTCGTCGGCAAGCGGTGTCCTCGTCGTTGACGAGTCGCGTGCCCAGGGAGAGATAGAGGAACTCCGAATGCTTGGCCAGCATCTGCAGCGGGAATTTGTTGATGATGGACAGCATAAACTGTATGGCCGACTGTCTGCCCGAGGGTTGCGTGTAGGCCAACTGCACGGACATGAACTTCATTAGCTGCTCAACACGCTGCTGCAGCGGATACTCCATGATGTAGGTGATGAGTATGCTCCTTGATTCGTCGCGCACATGATCCGACTGCGAAATGATCGACAGATCACCCAATCGCTTCATCAGGTCGTGCAGCGAACGAGTGTCAACTTTGCGGCCCACCAGCGCCTTGAGCAGCGTGAAGCACATGGTCTGGCTGCTGCACTCTCCCTCCTGCAGCTCCTGCTCGATGTGCAACAGCAGCTGCTCAATCTGCTCGGCAGTCAGCGCATAATCCTCGCACTTGCGGAGTAGCGCCACCACAGCCTTGAAGCTGGCTCGCACCAGCTGTGCATTCTCTTCCTGTCGCGTGGCTCCAAATGTGGAGAAGTTCTTCAGGATGTCGAACATGCGCTTGACCACTGGAGCCAGTTGCTCGGCATTCAGCTCGGCCAGCTCATATTCGCCCAGCCAGATGGCCGTGTAGCACTTGAGGGCATAGCTGGTGGTCCTTGCATGATTACTGCTCAGAGCATCGCGTAACAACGGCAGCAGCGGATGCAGAAATGGTTGATAGTCCAGATCCGTGAGCTTCTTGCGCTTCAGCACAAAGTGCAGCAGCTCCAGACCAAACTCAATGAGAATATGGGCATTAGCCTGGGCACTAGACTTGACCTGCTTGTTGCCAGTGGTGACGCTTCGTCGTCCGGGCGCCGGCTGCAGCAGGAGGCAATCGGGACGAGCGCGTCTCATCAGTGCCTGTTCCTTGGCGCTAAGCTGTCGCTTCTGTGTGCCGGGCAACAGATCCGTGATGCTCTCCGACATTGTGCCGTAGATGAAGATCAGCAAACTCTCGCGTGCAATGTGCGTGTTCTCCACCAGTCCCGCAACGATCTTGGCAAAGCACTCCTGAATCTTTTGCGTCACCTTGCGGGAATGTGTACGCGCCAGTTGCTCCTTGAAGGGCAGCAGCAGATCCAGCAAACAGTTGTCCCTGATGTGTCGCGCTGCAATGTTGAGTGTCAAATAGCTCTTGGCACTGGGCTTTGCCTCTGGTGTGTGGGCCACAATCTTGTCCACCTCCTTCTCGGCATTCACATCCCCAAAGATGTCATTCAGCGCCACTTCAAGCAGATTCTGAAGGCAGGATTCAATGTGCGTCGACTGCAATTGGCCACGCAGTGCATCCAAAACGCCGTGCAGCGTCACTGAGAGCACGTGCACCTGAAAGCCACGTGTGAGCAGCGACTGCAGCTGCTCCAGCAGCAATCCAAGGCAGCTGCCGCCAAGTGTAAGCATAATCTTCTTGAGAATGTCGCGAGTGAGCATGCGTACAGACTTGAGTGGGGAGCGCAGGAAAGTGCAAACCTTCATGAAGATACCTGATGGAAATTAGTGAAATTAATAAGGATGACAAGCGGAATAATATTGCTGCACTACTCACCTGGCAGACTGTTGTCCAGCAGCTCCTGTGGAAGCTTCTGCAGCAACTTGACCATGGCCAACGCAATGGGCACCCGCTGGATTTCCTCCTCTTCGCGCTCGTAGCTCAGCCGACGCCTGTTCACCTTGTGTTTGGTGTCGTAGTTCGTCTTTTCGGTGATGGCGCGATTCAAGGTCGGCAGCAGCACGCTGGTAATGGTGGCCATCACCCGTTTGGCGGCATTGGGTGCCAGTGTTTTGTCTTGTCTTTGCTTAGGCTGTTCGGTCTCAGTTTCAGCCTCCTCCTCTTCCGCTTTGTCTGCCTCAAAGTCGATCTCTCCATCTTCCTCTTTCACAGGTTTCTCCTCTGGCTCACCCTCTGTTTTCTCCACCTCCTCTTCCTTGGGCTTTTCCTCGATGACCGACTCACTTAACTTCTGCTTCAGCTGCGCCAGTGCTGCAACATCTGCATGCGCATTGCTCAGATCAAAGTGGAAGGCGTCCAGAACACGTACCACCAAGCGAACGCACTGCTTCTGCTGGGAATGCGAGTGGCGCAGACGCTGCAAGTAATGCCGCAGCACAGCCTGGTAATGCTGCCAAGGCAGCAGTTCACACATAACACCCACCGCCTCGATGGCGGCATCCACCAGCGTATGCTTGCCCGAATGCTTCTCACTGAGCAGATAACGTGTGGCCAAAGGTAACAGGAACTGCGTGAGACTGCGAGCACAGGGAGGCGTGGCACGCCAGCTGGCGCCACCCGCAATATTGACGAGTCGTTGCAGTCCGCGACCATGTCGCTGCGTCTGGAGATGCAGCATATTCTCAAAGAAATCCACCTCCAGATCGTGTTGATCCGTCAGCGGCGCCAGATCACGCAGCACATCATGCACCTGAGGACACTGACGCGCCAATTCACCCAGCAATCCGATAGCTTCACTGCGCGCATGTTCGTGACGTTCGTCACGCAGGCAGCGCTGCAACAACGGCAGCAGACAATCCTCCAGCCAGTGGTGCAGCTGTTCCTGCTTCAGCTGACGCGTCAGATGCGGCAGCAGCAGTTTCAACAGCTCGCCAATGTTGACGCGCATGCCCAGATCGGAGACGTGTCGCAGCATGTAAAAGCAGTTGTATGTGACCAGCAGTCCCAGCTCCAAGTCAATGACAACCTGCTCCTTGGGCTGCTCAAGTTGTTGCTTCAGCTCGTTGAGTGCCTGCAATCGCTTGTCGTAGTCGGGTTGCTCCAACCAGCGCTTGTCCCACGCATTGAGCAGCAGAACAAGTCGTGCCCATTCACGCAGCTGCATCGCCGCCGGCTGCAGCTGCTGCTCCAGCTTAGCCTGCTTGTGAAGTCGCTTGGCCATCTCCGCGAGCAGTTCACAGAGCAATTTGCGCGCTGGCAGCGCATGCACCTGCTCAAAGAGCGGCGCCAGTTGACGCACATACTGGTGTGGAGCAGGCACACGCTGGCTGAGATTTGCCAGGGTCTGTATCAGCTGCAGCACCGTTTCTGGACTGGCATTGGCATTCGCAGCCTGCTTGGTGAAGATCGGCAGCAGCAGCTGCAGCAGAGTCTCGCAGGTTTCCGGCTGTTGCACGTGCACCGTCAGCAGACTCAGGATGTTCAGTTCCCGCTTGTCCAGCGACTGCTTGCCGGACTTCTTTTGCTTCCAGCTGGCCTGCATCAATTGCAGCACATCGGGTATGTAGGGTTGTAGTATAGCCAGTGCTAGGGCGCCCTGTGCCTGATCGTCCTCCTTTTCCTTTGAGTTGGCACACTCAAGCAGCTGTTCCACCAGCTGTAGCAGTGGTCGACGCACCAGTTGCTTGGCCTTGTCGTTCAACAGCAGGGCCATTAGCTGTTTCATAATGGTTGGCGCATCCGCATCTGTCGGCGAACGTTCTTGCAACCAGCTGTGGAAACGGGGTTCGCTACCCCAGAGCAGCAGCAGCTTCAGCAGTGGCGTTGGCGCATGTATTGATTCCTGCGGCAGGCGTGCGAGATTAGGCCAAACGAAGACCTCACAGATGGCGCTGAGTTGGGATTCCTGCCAGAGCTCCGCATTGTCTAGCAGCTGGTCAAAGTAGCTGACGAGGGTTTGCAGCGCAGCATGACGCACATTTCTATAAGCATTCAAAAGTTTTCCTGCCGCTCCATGGCTACTCAAAGCTTGCTGAGACACTCCACCGGCGAGCAGCAGCAGCTTGAGAACATAGACTTGGAAATCGGCGCTAAGTCGACCTGCAAACTCTTTGCGTATCAGCTCCAGCAGATTGACGATCCTCTGCAGCTGGCGTGCAGCAATCACAGACGTAGCTACAAACTCCTTGCGCACAAATTCCACCAACAGTTCGACTGGTTGATTCGTATAGTTTTCAAATCGACTGAACGCCATTCGTAGGAAACCAAGAATCTCCTGTTCATCCAACTGACCGAGAAAGCGCAGAATGAGTGTCTTACGCTGCTGTCCACTCAGCTGACGTTGATTTCCCTTGTTCAGATGTCCGTAAAGCAGACGCAGCATGTAGGGCATCAGTTCTGTGCGCTGTTGAGCAGCCAGGCTGCTCAATTCGAAGCCAGTGAGTGACGCCTTGAACTTGGCCTCATCAACGAGACCCGACAGCTGCTCCTTGTGCTGCACCAGCGCTGCGGGCTGTTTGTAGGCCACGAGACAGTCCAAAGCCAGCTGCTGCAGCTGCGCATTGGGTCCAGCGAGCAGTTCCAGATAAAACTCGCGCATCTCTGGCTCACGATGAAGCGCCTTAGGGTTGGGCTGGGCGACAAAGCAGCTGAGCTTAAGTTGAAGTGTCTGTAGTATGAATTTCGTATGAAGATTGCGCGTTCTGCGCTTTTGGCGACCCTTCGCTGGCGTTGACTCCTCCGGTTCCTCATCCACTTCAATGTCATCGGCTGGAAAGCGTAATTAATGAGCAACAGTCTAGCAAGGATTTAAGCTTACTTACCCGTCGTTTCCTGTAGATTCCAAGTGTACTCGGCGTGTTCCAACTGGCCGCGATACTCGCGCTCTACGAACTGCAGAAAGAGTCGCACCAGATCCGCATTCTTCACCTCCGCAATGCTGCCCAACTTGGGAATGCATTGCCAGAGCAGCTGGCGATAGTTCAATGCCTGTTGCAGCGTTATCTGTTGCTGCGACTCCTCCAGCGGCAGCAGCGATCCCAGCGCAGAGGAATTGAAGTCCCGTTGCTTGGGCTGTGCCAGTGTCGTCGTCTCCTTGGTGTAGTCGATGTACTCGTTTGTCTGCAGCAGCTTCGCTTTGAACAGTGTCCAGAACTCGTCGTTGGTCATCACCTTGAGGTATTCCGCCAGTAGTTGCTGCACTGGCGCCCACACGAACTTGAAATTGTTGTAGAGTAATCCAAGCAGAAGGCTGACTGCATGCTCCTTGAAGTGTGGCAGCTGCGCATACTGCTTAAACTGTGCTGCAGCCGGCTCCAGCTGTTGCAGTTGCAGCAACAGTTCACGATAGTTGTGGACAGTCAGCTCAATGGAGCAGGCGCCAGCAAAGTACTCGTAAGGATTGTTCTTCACACGCAGTGCACCGAGCAGCTGCAGGCAATGTGCAGCCATGCGACGACACTGTGCTGGTGGCTGACTTAGCAGCTGGGAAACTGGCTCGAGAATAGCATCCACATCGTTCGCGTCCAGTTCGCCTTTGCTGGTCTTCAGCAACATCAACTGTAGGCAAGCCAAAGCCCGAGGATCGCTGGCAATCGAAGGCAGCAGGGTCTGCTGCAGTTGATGCCGCAGCTTCTTGGTCAACTTAAACTTGAGCAGCGCGTGAGTTTGCAATAGCAGTAGCAAGAGTTGGGAGTCGTAACTTGAGGTGCTCGTTAGCTGCTGCTCAATGGCAACCTGCAGGCTGCTCTCCAGCGACTGCTTGCTGAAGCCGCGCAAATGGGGCAACAGCAGCAATAACAGCAACTGGCTTTCGTCGTTGACATCAATGTGCTGCAACTGCTTCTCCACATGCGTCATGGTCTTGCTCTGCTTCAGCTGCAGTACATAGGCCTGCCAGTCGGACAGACTCTGCGCATCCACAGCAAGTGGCCGTTTGTGCTGTACAATGCGTGCCAGCAGCTCCAACGCACTCTCGTCCAGTTGCTCCTCGTAGTGCGCCACAACATGGGGCAGCACCAAGAGCTCAAACTGTTTGTAGTCCAGCATCTGTAGTATAAACTCGACGTATACCACGCGCGACACTTGATGCACTTTTAGCTGCTGTTGTAGCAGACGACTTGCGTCTAGTTGACTGAGCTGCGTCTGCCGCGCCTGCAATAGGCTGCTGACCAGCGTGCTCAACTGCTGCAGTGGCTCTGCAGTTGTCAGTGTCATGTGTCGGTCGAGCAGCTTCAGCATTGTGGGCACCAGCAGCGAAAGTTCCGCAATGTAGCGTCCATCCTTGTGGGTTACGAGAGGTAGCATTAGTTCCAGCAGTTGCACCGTTGCCGTCACGCTCAACTCTGGCTTGGCGACTGCGCCGCAGAGTTGTTGCCAGAGCACGACGCTCTGATCCACTTGAATAAAGTTGAGCAACAAGCCGAGACTGTGCTGCAGTATGTCGGAAAGTAGTGCCGTCTGTGCATTAGTGTGACTCGCTCCCTCGTTCACCAGCACTTGGAGCACATGGGCGACCAACTCGGCAGCACAGATATGCAGATGGCCATTGACACCACGCAGAATCTCGTAAAGCAGCCGTCCGCAGCCATGCACGCTCTCCACCTGCTCGCGTAACACAGTCTTCAACACGTAGGCAAGGAAGCGCGGAAAGTCCCGCACATCACGTGCAATGTAAGCGAAGCATTCGACGGCAAAGTTAGTCACATGATCCGGGTAATGCTGCTCGTCAAGCAGCGGCAGAATTGCATTGAAGACTACGCCAATGTTGCGCTTTAAATAAGACTTGAGCGTCTTGAACAGATGTGCCAGACAGATGAGCGTCCATTCCAGTTGCTCCGCATCCTGTGTGTTCAGCAGACAGATCAATCTGTCGAGCACGCGTTGGAAATACGTATAGAACTCCTCACGCAAATCGCGGGCCAGCACATAGAGAAGTTCCAGCAGCGGCTGCTGCGACAATGTTGTAGCAGTGGCCAAGCGTTCCAGTAACAGATCAATTACAAAGTCTTTTTGATGCAACAGTTGGGGAAGCGTGACAATGTTGCGGCATCGCTTACTGAAGTAATTGTACTCCTCGGTCAGATTGAGCACGTTCCACTTTTGCAATGTCTGCTGGAAATACGTCTCGTTTTCGACTTCCTCGAGCTGCTCATATTTGTGGCCTATGTGATAGAGCGCCAAGTGCCGCAAGTCGATTTCATTCACGCGTTCCGTGAACGATTTGAACTGCGGCGACAAAAAAACGAGGCACCTTAGACACCTTTTCGTGTGGAGTAAATCTGATGATACTTACCCTAAATGTGTTTGTGTCTTTTGATTTCTCTGTTATAGCAGCCATTTTGATGCATGCAAAATTTATTTTTTGTTTAATTCACTACGGTTTTTATACAATTTACGAACTCCGGTTTTTCATGCGACCGCAACACGTGCACATTGTTTACAAAAATGCGGCTGGCAGAAATGTTTATCGACGATTGTAGCAGGTTAACATAACCAGCTGTGCGGTTAACAGCGATAAAATGAATTTATCGATAGGTCCGACCCACTGTTACTGCTGCCTTATAGTATTTTTTGTACCGAAATATAAAAAGTGTACCATTTTTTTTTAAATAATTTTATTTTATTTTCAAGATAAATATAAAAAAGTCAAATAGCAAGGTTCTATTAGAAGGATTTATTAAATATCTTTAATAACACGCTGGCTGAAATTACGTGCTTTTAGCGCTTTCTGCAAATGTACCAAGATACTTGAATTGTAACATTGCAGGAATTTTGTAGTTTTGGTATATAAGTACATATGTTTATCGGTACATTTGTATATTTAAAAATTAACCGTTTTCCGTTGCCAAAATGTACTGTTTTTAAATTCGATTTAAATATTATTAAATTTAACGCAATTTTAAAGAAAAACCCATACGTAAGCTAACAATCTTAAATGAATTTTTGATTTTATAAAATTAATTAGTAACTTTATATTAGGTTTTTGAAAACACTATTGAAAATTCACTAAATTCACTTTCAAATACACAAAATAAACGTTTATATTTTTATTGCTTTGGAATTATAATAAATCGAATATTTATTTTATCATTTAAAAACACTAAAATATATATTGTCTTTACACAGACTCTTGAGCTTGGCTGTAATTGTAAACTGTACCCCGCTCTACAAATCTTTGTTGGCCGATGGGCGGAGAAAGATCAGCGTTGGAGGAGTCATCTGTGTGTCCGTATCCACCACCACCTGGTGTCTTCATTGCAAATGTGTCCTGTGAAATAATAAATATTGAAATCTTTTCGAAATGAATTTTATCATGGACTTACGCCTGCTTCCACATCGATGCTGATCTTTCCGGCCAGAGCAATTACTCGCCCATCGTGCTTAACGATGAGATTACGTCCAGGTTTTGCTGGTTCACCACCAGCAAGTCCATAAGGTTGCAGAGTTCTGCGCTCAGTGAGAACTGACAATGTAACCGGTTTGCGGAAGAGCAAATCCCGTTCAACTCCCTCGCCACCATTGAAACGTCCTCGGCCGCCAGAGCTGTCGGTGCGAAGACAGAAGCGCTTGAGGATCATGGGATAGCGCAACTCTAGAATCTCCGGATCGGTAATACGGGTGTTAGTCATGTGTGTGTGTACTCCGCCAGCACCATGCCAGTCGGGACCAGCTCCAGCTCCTCCAGCAACAGTTTCGTAGTAGCCCCACTCATTATCTCCAATGGTGATGTTGTTCATGCAACCCTGTGAGGCGGCACAAATACGGAATGCCTTAAGAACAGTGTCCACAATGCGCTGCGAGGTCTGCACATTGCCACCGACTACAGCTGCTCCCTCCGAGGGATCCAATATGGAGTTCTTGGGTATGATCACCTCAATGGGTGCCAAACAGCCTTGATTAAGTGGTACATCATGACCCACCATGCATCGCAGGCAGTAGATCAGTGCCGACAAGGTAATAGCACGAGGAGCATTGCAATTGCCCCACACCTCTTGACCCGATCCAGTGAAGTCGCATACAGCCGATCCGCTCTCGGGATCAATGGTGACGCGTAGACAGATGGGTGAACCGTCGTCCATGTGCTCCTCAGCAGTCAGCACTGTTGAGCCAGTACGCTCAAGAGTATCCTTGCCAATCTGGCGCAGCATGTCGCGCACTGCAAGCTCGGCATTTTTCTGAATATGTGCCATGTAGGCTTGAACAACGCTCAAACCGTAGCTGTCAATCAGCTCGGACACCAGATTAATGCCCTTGTGGTTGGCAGCGATCTGTGCCTTCAGATCGGAGATATTGTCGCCGAGATTACGTGTGCCCACAGCACCCTTGGCATTAGTTGGCGTTGTGAGGCGTTCCACAATCTGCTGTTCCTGGAACTGTCCATTCTCCACAATGAGGAATGACTTGAAGGCGGCACCCTCCTGTGCCAAGGTTGTGGAATGTGGAGGCATGGAACCTGGGGTGATGCCACCAATGTCAGCATGATGGCCACGGGAGCCGACAAAGAACACAGGCTTTGGCTGGCCTCTGCAAATGAATTAGGTGGTTCAGTACGTTTCTTATTTCAAATAAATGCGACTTACTCGTAAAACACTGGTGTGATGACGGTCATGTCGGGCAGATGTGAGCCTCCAGCTTGAGGATGATTGGCGAGCAGCACATCACCATTCTTGAGACTATCTCCTCGCACTTCTATTTGGTACTGTACCGTGGCCTGCATGGAACCCAGATGCACAGGAATGTGCGGTGCATTACTGACCAATCCACCATCTGGCCCAAACAGAGCGCAGGAGAAGTCCAGACGCTCTTTGATGTTTGTTGAAATGGAGGTGCGCTGGAGCACTCTGCAAACAAAGAGTAGTTCCTTATTATCTGATTCACATAGATTAACAATCGATAGCTCACCTGCCCATCTGCTCGGCAATGCTCATGAAGCGATGGCTAAAGATGCTCAAA
This sequence comes from Drosophila nasuta, assembly GCF_023558535.2. Lineage (NCBI taxonomy): Eukaryota > Metazoa > Arthropoda > Insecta > Diptera > Drosophilidae > Drosophila > Drosophila nasuta. Next base: position 18,995,616 of record NC_083457.1, read on the forward strand.
TGAACAGGATCCAGCTCCTCGTTAATGCCATGCTTGCCACCAGTTTTCACATCAATAATAAGGTCACCATAACTAGTCACCTCCACGTTGCACTCGGGCTCAACAATTATGGTAGATAATTGATCGATGAGTACAGCTGGGCCGATGATTTTGTGCGAAGCTTTCAGATTCTGGGTTAGATAGATGGGCGCATTGAAGCCACCCTCATCGAAATGCACCAAAGTGGTGCCCTCCGCTGTGGGCGTCGCCTCGGTAGAAGCTTGAACTTTTTTGCTCTGGAGGCGTTTCGTTTTTTGCCCAGCCCTCGAATGCGTATATCATCCACAATGACGCGACGATTCTGCAGCACAAAGCCAAACTCGGTGCGGTAACGTTCCAGGAATGTGGCTTGGAAGTCACCATAAGACGACAGCAGGACCGAAGAGGAATCCTTGGCATCTGGAGCAGCTGCTGGTGCGCACATTAGAGCTCCATCCGTGGCCTCGTAGCGCAGATGCAGGAATGGCTGTAACTCAATTTGACGGAAGCCCTGCTCAGATAGCTTATCGTGGCATTGCTTGGACAAAGTATCAAGACGCTCCTTGAGCACCTGGTCATTGGCTGCACTAAACTCCAAGCCACTGGGTTCCTGCACCTCCTGGACAACGTCAGCTAGTGCCATTCCGTAGGCTGAGAGCACTCCCGCATACTTGTGGACGACCACCTGCAAGGATTGGTTAGGAAGATTTCAACTGGTTATCATTCATTAATTACTCACCTTGGCTATGCCTAGATTGCGAGCTATGGAACAGGCATGTTGTCCACCTGCACCACCGAAGCAGGAAAGGACATGGTTGGCGGTGTCCAGGCCACGAGATTGCGTCAGTGCGCGTATAGGGCGACACATGGTCTCGTTGGCCACCCGAATGAAACCCAGAGCAACTTGTTCAATGGTCAATACTCTGGAATCCCCCGTGGCTGCCAGGTGCGCATTGATGTCCGACTGCAGTTCGGTGAACTTGCGCTTGGTGAGCTCATAATCCAGTGGTTCATTCTCACTGGGTCCAAAGATCTTGGGGAAGTACTGGGGCAGAATACGACCTAGCATGAGGTTGGCATCCGTCACAGTTAAAGGACCTCCCTTCTTATAACAAGCTGGACCTGGATGGGAACCCGCCGATTCGGGACCCACTACAAAAATGCCCGAGCGAAAGAACAGCTGAGATCCGCCACCAGCTGCCACAGTATTAATGTCCAATTGCGGCGCCTGAATTGTCACGCCTGCTGTGGTGCTTTCAATAACATGCTCATAATTTCCAGCATAGCGTGATACATCCGTTGATGTGCCACCCATGTCAAAGCCAATCAAGGGTAAATCGGTTTCACGCGATCCCGTTAGTGCATAGCCAACCACGCCGCCAGCAGGTCCTGAGAGTATGGCACGAGCTCCACGGAAATTGTCCATATTCGTTAAACCGCCATCCGATTGCATGAAGAGCACGTCCACACCGGCCAATTGATTGTCAAAGCCGGACTTAAAACTACCAAAAAAAAAAATAATAATTTTTATTTATTACAATATTAATTATTTAAAACAAAACTTAAAAAAATGAAGTTCCGCATTTTCTTATTTGCAAGCTTTATACATATTTCGACCACGAACGTATTCCGTATTCAAAACTTGTTGTGTCAAATATTTTGGCCGCTACTGTATCGCGAGTAGCCGCCTTTATCATTGTTGTTTCGGCAGGTACATATAACAACACTTTTGATTTTGTATACAGAGCGAGCAAAAGAGAGTGAGAGCGAGCTTTTCATAAAGTTTCGGTGTTTGTTTGCCGTCGCGTCGTCTTGGCACTATCATTATTATCTTTATTATCGGTTTGAAATTATGAATTATTTAATCCAAAAGAGCACTCTCATTGCACTAATTTACAAGCGAGATTGGAACATTAGGAGTGTACACACTCACCTGGCCAAGTAGCGATCCACATGGGGCGTCAGATAGGCCTCAGCGCAGGCCGTATAGCCGCGAGCAACCACGCGACACATGGGCATCGCCTGGTGGGATAGTGTGACATGACTGAATCCCAACTCCTTGGCAATGGCCCCAATGCGCAGCTCGTGCTCGGGGCAGGCATAGCTGTGAGTCAGCACCACGGAGACAGCATTGATACCTTGCTTGCGGGCGGCAGAAAGCGATTTCCGAACAGAGGATTCATCCACGGGCTGCACTTCCAGGTACTTGCTGCCTGCTACGCCCTGTAGCACCTTCCATTGTTGAGCTGTTAGGCACATCTTAAGTAAGGCTGAACAGGGCGAAATAGTAAGGTCAACTTACTCAGTTGACAGCGCTCCTTTTGCTCGGGCACAATGCGACAGTCGACTTCGACGACAGTCTGATATAGATTAGCCGGCTTACGAATGTTCAAGTCGAATATCTTGGGTCGAGCCTGGTTGCCAATGTAGAGCAGGTCGCGGAAGCCACTGTTGACCACCAGAACAACAGGATCGCCCTTGCGCTCGAGTAATGCATTGGTGGCCACAGTTGTGCCCATGCGCACCCAACCAATCTTAGAGGTATCCACCAAACCTGAGGGGGCTAGGTCTGCGCCAGTTTCCTATCAGCCCAGCAAAGGAGACAGCTTAAGGGAAATTCTCGCAGTCAAATGTACTTTGAACTCACCTCTTTGAGTATACGTCGAATGCCCTCACGAGGAGCATCGCTGTAACGCTCTGGATCCTCGGAAAGCAACTTCATAGTACGCACCCGACCGCCTGGACAGATGCAGATCACATCGGTGAAGGTGCCGCCGCGATCAATAGCAAAACAATATTTGTCATCGCCCTTAGACGAAACACCATCACTTCCTAACACCATTTTTTTAACTCACACGACTTTACAATTTAAATGATCGACAAAGACTGAATAAGAGCGAGGCAGATCGTCAGCGTATTTATACTTTTCCCAGAGCTAGAGCCAGAGCGCGGAGAACTGTTCTCATGCACTTGCTGTGTTCTCCAACAGCTTTCTTAATGCTCTTGCTCTCATTTTGCACTCTCTCTATTGTTGGACAGTCTAATAAAGCTTGCACAACACATTAAGGCTTTTGTAAAGGGTGGTTTTTTTAAAGCTCCAGACTAAACATTTTAATAAAAACTATATGAAATAAATTACATTTTTATTATTTTTATGTTAAATACATATCTACACACGTCTTGGCTGTCCAATTTAACATTTCTCCCTATTAATAGATGGGTCAAGGTAAAAAAAAATCACCCGTTACAAATGCTATATTTGTAAATTGGAAGATGTACATATATGTAGATTTTACATGCAATGTACGTGCATCCAGTACTTATTTTCTATTTTTTTATTTCTCTGAATAAAGACTTACGATACGTACAACACTCTACTATTACTTATACATGTACTCACTTACGTCTGTAAATTCAGATGATTTTTTATTCATTTAATAAAACCGCTATTGAATCTGAACTCTTTTTAGTTCGTCACAAAAATAAACTATTTTTCTATATTTGAAATTAAGCACAGTAAGCACAAATATTTTATTCGCAAAACAGCTGATACCAAAACACAAACAGAGAGCGTTTATTCAATGAGAGAATCCACTTTCATGATTGTGTTAGTGAGCACGGAGCGCATCGCAACTTTTGATAGTGTTAGTGAACTTCTCATGATAACCAATACACTCAAATATGTACTCTCAGATACCTCATACTTTTGACCAACTTGTTGCTTCGATTATTTTTAAGAGCGAGAAGTATGGAACAAAATGTAGCAAATTAGTGTAATAAGGATAGGGCGCAAAGAAGACCTAAAGAAACTAAATTCCATTTTGGACGTGGATTCATATTAGACACCCTGTATACACATGTTTATTGCCGGTACACGGGGCCTTCTCTTATTCCCACTTCGTGTTGCACTGATAAATATCTGTAGACTTGCCTGTTGTTGTTGACAAACAGTTTCCAATGGAAAACTACCAAACGTATTAAAGTGAACTCAATTTATGTGTTACGCGAAGACATTTACGTAAAGAAAGCGTTAAATACATTTAAGAAAGTCACAACAAATTACTTTCTTGGTTATAAAAGTATATTCTATCTTGTATCGTCCTATTCCGAAGGCAGTCGACGAATTTCTGATCAACTATAGCCACCCATTCAACTTATTTAATCCAATGAGCAAGTTTTTGCATTTGTATTAAATATATCAATACATGCACACATAATGCTGTTCTCTTACTACAGACACACATACAGCAATGGCTATACGAAGAGCGTAATTCGAATTTAGTTGGCGCTCTCATCGATGTCACCAATACCAATACACGCCGGTGTGCTCTCTTCGCTCTCTGTTTATATTTTGTTTATGAAGCATGCCTCTGAAACCGTATACAAATATTTGAAAGAGAAAATACAACACTTTCCTTTAATCAGAATTGATAAAATATACATTTAATTTATATATGTTTAATTTCCTAATTTCAAAATGGTTATAGTTAAACAAAACTTCAGCTGTGCGAACAGCTGATTGAAAGAGAGGGCTTCAGCATTTGGTTGTATTGGTAGGTTTCATACGATCACCAACACAATCAACATTTTACTCTCAATAGCCACACAATTAGTAAACAACTTGCTTAACAAGAGAATGGTAAAATTGCATTAGTGTTAGTAATTTCTGCGCCAATACGAATTTGAAAACAGTGTAAATCAACAGTTAAAATTATTGAAAATAAATCAAAAGTTCGCATAATTTTTGACAAAATCCAAAGCATACAAATGAACGAATGTGGCTTGTTGTTTTCAAGAAAAACTTTCAAATTGGACGCCCTGTATTAAACTTGTTTTTTAAACGAGCTCTCGCGTTCTATCTTATCTGAGTTAAACTTGTTGTGTGTGTATGAAATGTTATAAATACTTCGGCTCGTGATTGTATTTAGCTTATATATAATATACACACATACGTCTGAGGCATACAAATGTGGATGTGGGTTGGTTTACTTGTTGACAAATAAAGTTTCGAGAGGAAAACTACTGCCAACTGAATTGCGTCTTAAAATTAAGCTTTATAACAGAAACATTTTTTCTTATGACTGACAATATTATTTCTTATAACATTTCAAGTATTTATTCGATAGGTATTTTGCATTATCCGTATTGCAAATAATTCACCGACAAGAATTTAAATATTGCGCGGTCTCTGCTTGGTTTCTTACATTCGCCAATGTATAATATTGCTGAAAGTAAACATTTCAATGTAGTAGTTATCGTACAGCTCACTAACACAGGCACACATTTAACCGCTCTCTTTACTCACAAACGTTAACAGAGAGCAATGTCAGCTGAGCGAAGAGAGCATCGCAATGTTTGACTGTGTCAGTGACAGTACCAATACACTAACATTTTGCGCTCAAGGCACACCTATTCTCGTCCGTGTGAGCACATACACAAGAGAGAGTAGGGAAATGTGTGCATGTGTTGCCTTTTTTCCATACAAATTACACATACTAATGCAGTAGTTAAGTTAACTGCGCTTGAATTAAAATTTAGCTGCTCAGATATTGATAGTCAGTCATCGGAATAAGACGAAGGTAAAACTTCTACAACTAACAAAGTTAAATTGAAGTGTTTTGTACAAATGGAAAAATGTATATTTCGACAAAGTCATTGCCTTTTTCGGACGGCGTCATCTTAATACTTCAAAAGTCTCTGGTAATTTTCCATTGGTTTCTCGTCAACAAAACAGCCGTTGCTGATAATATGTAGACGGAATAAAACGCGAAGGTAGCGGAGAAAGAGGAATGCCACGTGTAACGGCAGGTGTACAGGGTGTTTAAAGCTAAGGTTGACCTGATTGACCCTCAAAACAGCTAATCTACAACTTTGTGTAAATGAAAAAAAACAGTTTTACAGTTGGATATTTATGTGAAGATTATAAAGAAAAACATTGAATTCGCGGCTTTCTGATTTTATGCTCACGAATGTCGCTAGGTGATAACTGCGCGTATATGTACGAGAATTACTACTACAAACAAACTTCTGAGTGCTCTCAATATTGTGTAGCTCTTATTCTCTTAGCTTCTTCTTATAGTAAATACGCAATTGTATTGTGAATTGTGAGTGGGTCACTAATACCAGCAAAGCAAAAGCTGCTCTCCCATTTATTGACTCTCTGTTTACGTTTTTCCTGTTGTTTATAAACATAGAGACGAGCCCATATTTCTTTAGCTTATCCATCAATATGAATTTAGTTGTGGTTTTTAAATTACACCTTGTAACTGTGCACCTTTTGACGATTTCATCAGAAACTTCTAGCATTTCATAATGACTGCTATATATTAAACAATGTGGTTGTTTTCGATCTACAAGCACATAAAGTCATATTTCATCCATACGTACATACATATGTACCTGCACATGTTCACATTGGCAAAGCTTTAAAACGAAATAAATATCACAAAGTAAATGGCCACAAAATATGTATAAAACACATACACACACATAGGAAATTCGCGATTGCCGTCAAACTCTGCTCTTGATAAGCTGCGACCCTGCCAGCAAATTGCTGTTGCTAGATCGCTCGCTCTCCCTCTCTCTCTTTCACCAGCCGGCTTTGACTTTGAGTATAAAAGGGGCTGCCATTTCTGTATTTGCACACAGTGAGCAAGAGTGCTTTGAGCAAGCTAAGTCAGCGAGCGAAATTCAGAAGAATTTGTATTAAAAGTGAAAAAGTTATAAAAGTGTAAATTAAGCAAGATGCGTCTAGGCCAGACTGTTCCCAACTTCAAAGCTGAGACCACAAAGGGTCCCATAAGCTTCCACGAATGGCAGGGCAACGAGTAAGTTTTCTCAAGAGTTAGTTCATATACATATGTATAAACAGAGTGCGTTATTAAGCATACTAAGTACGATCGTATGTATGTATGTATGAAATATCTGTTATGCACATTGTAATTGAGGTTAAATTTGCGCCCACAATTGATCTGTAAAGTGAATGCATAGCTTACATACAATGTATGTATGTACTACATACAACTTTGTAATTGGAAAAATGCAGCTGTGTGCAAAGAGACATGTAAACCGTTTAAAGCATTTGCATTAAATTGTTCTATTGCAATTTATTTAAATGATTTACTTACAAATTACAGATGGGTTGTGCTGTTCTCGCACCCCGCCGATTTCACACCCGTTTGCACCACGGAACTGGGCCGCATTGCTGTCCACCAGCCGGAGTTTGCCAAGCGCAATGCCAAGTGCCTGGCGCACTCGGTGGATGCCCTAGACTCGCATGTCGACTGGGTCAACGACATTAAGTCTTACTGCTTGGACATTCCCGGGGATTTTCCATATCCAATCATTGCCGATCCCACTCGCGATTTGGCTGTGTCTTTGGGCATGCTGGATGAAGATCAGAAGAAGGATCCCGAAGTGGCCAAGACCATTCGTGCTCTCTTCATTATTAGCCCCGATCACAAGGTTCGCCTTTCTATGTTCTACCCGATGTCAACTGGTCGCAATGTTGAGTAAGTAGCTTGAGTAAATTCATTGGAATATTTTCTTATTTAAAATATATTCATTTTGCAGTGAAATCTTGCGTACCATCGATTCCCTGCAGTTGACAGATCGCCTCAAGGTGGTGGCTACACCCGCCAACTGGACTGTGAGTAACATATACAATCCATGTATACGTCTTGTTATTAATTAACTCTTTTAAAATGCAGCCTGGTACCAAGGTCATGATTCTGCCATCGGTTACTGATGAGGAGGCCAACAAACTCTTCCCCAAGGGCTTCGATAAGGTATCCATGCCATCGGGAGTCAACTACGTGCGCACTACAGAGAACTATTAGGCTGATAATCTATACTATATATAATATTAATATTTATGCTGTTTGATACGGTTTCCTAAATTGAATAAATTATAAACATTATTTTTATGAAAATGACAAATTTTTAATTGGTATGAATAATATAAATGCAAGTTAGTAAAATTAAGCATAAACATAAATTCTTAGGCAATCCGATGTCGAATCTTTGAAACGAATTTAATTCCTAATAACACATAAATCTTAAAAAGTAAATAAGTAATGTTGAATCTCAAAGCTCCACACTTTTTAAATGGATCACTTTGTTTTGCATAAATTAATGTGATTTTCTACTACACTAAAAGAAAGTTTACATTTATTTTTAACTTGTTCCTAAATATTTTTAAGTCATACAGCGAATGCAATCAGTTCTGGTTTTTTTTTACGAATATGTTTATAATACTATAGATTGCTCTTTGACATGAGAATTATATTCTATGTTATTAAGTACTCTTTATTGACTTCTAGGTAGACTACTCGTATTGTTTTAAAAAATGAAAAGGAGAACTGTCATGTTTAATTTAACAATATCGAATCTCATGCCAGTGTTTCAGTTCTTTATCTTCCTATTTAAACATTAAATGCTTTTATCTATTGGGTTAAGTCTATATTTGTACGGCCTTATAGAGATTCCCTAACATATCGCTCGTATCTTTGGCAAAGGGAAAGCTTTCAAAGCGTTTAAGGTTCTCTGACTCCAAGATCGTCAATTGATTTTTAAGTTTATCGATCTGTTTAAACATTTTGGAACTGCGCAGTAAAGCTCGATGCTTAGCAGTGAAGCCAAATAGTTTCCACAGGCACAGAATGACCAGACAATGCTCTTCATATGAGTTCAGACTAGCATCACCGCCACCACCGATCGCCACAGGCTGCAGGAGGATGCTGTGCATCAAGTCCTGAAACTCGTGAAAGCCGATGAGCTGCGTCCTGTTGCTGTTGGCAAAGCACATGTTGCGTAGAATGCGCAAGCACGTCATGCGCTTGCTGCCGAGTGGCGGCGAGCGACGCACGGCATCAAGCAGTGCCGCCATGTGGCAGACCTTGTTGCCGGCGTCGTATCGGGAGTAGATCTCCCAAAAGTTTAGCCAACTGAGCAAAGCCTCTTGTCGCACTTTGTTTTGTAGACTCTGGCTGGCCGGCAGAATTGTGTCGAACATGTCCAGCACACGCATCTTGGACAGACTGAGGCGTCCCTCGGTGCAAGAGCAGCAATTGATCATGACTCGGAGTGCGGCCTCCACAAAGGAATTCGCAGTTGTCTCTAGCACGCAGAACGGGTTCGGTTTGGTTGAAGTCTTATCTTTTTTGGTCGTCTCATGATCAGCTACGCGCATCATCATCTGGAGCAGTGAATGCGATTGATTGGACAGTACCAATGAAGCTTGTTTGCACATTTCAAAGGAGTGCTCGGTGAGATGCCCAGTCCAACACAAAATGAAGTGTTTGAGCATGCCCGAATGCGATAGCCAGGGCCACAATCTTAAAATGACGCGCACAATTCTGTTAGCCATGACGGTGTCTGTGATGACGGAATGCGAAGAGCTGTGCCAGTGCATTAGCATATTACAAATCAGCATCAAATTTCCGAGAATCTCACGTGTCTTGTGAGCGCCCACGCGTCGCACATAGGCCGAGGCATTGCCCACACTGGTATCGTCAAGGAATGACTCCATCAGCTGGATGATGCGATCCAGCAGCTTGACATTACGAGCGGCTTCCATAAGAAATGGCGACAGTTTCAGCAGATTTCCCATCAGTTCACAGAGCTGTATGTGATTACGGCTGGGAGCTTGCAGGAAGCTGTACGTCTTTGCCGGAAAATGCATCTCAAACAGATTGTTAAAGGTGTAAAAGAGCAGACCGACACAATTGCTAAGCTCTGTGTGTTTGGCAGAATCTGGTGGCTTTTTCGACCTGTGGCCTTTTTTGTTCGTTGTGTTTATCGGCCTCAGGTTCATTATCTTGAGTCGCTTGCAGATCACTTCCTCGCTATCGTCGTTCTCGTCGTTGTTGTTCTCGTTGTCGTCGCTATCCGTCACATCGACATTGGCATTTTCGTCCTTGCTCTCATCAAGGTCAATAACCTCCGCATATGTCTCCAGCTGACGCAGCAGATTGTCATCTTTGGGCTCGTACTGCATCTTAGTCAGCAGCAATGAGAACATGGTAAAGGCATAGCGCTGCACCGGACGAAGAAAAAGGACCAAACTGCAGCCATGCATCAGTCCGTCCATTAGCAGTTCCGGACGCAGCTTTAAATGGTCGTAAAGCACACGATAGGAGTTCCCATCTTTGCAGAATACCATCATGAGTTTCAGCATATTTTCCAACAGCCTCTCATGCACCACCCTCTGATTGTGCAGCGCATGCATCAGCGCAAAGAAGCTCTTCAGCAGCACCGTGTCCCGACAAATACTGCGCTGCAGAAACTCAAAGTTGTGCTGATAGCAGATTGCGTAGAGCTTACAGATTTGACCAGCGCACAGCTCCATATAAGCTTTCGAATAGCGGGTATTTTGTGGCTGCATTTGCATCACATTCAGCTTCATCACATCGCTGAGGGCATGGAAAAAAGCATGTTCGCAGAGCGTGGTGCACCAGCTGGGCTGCAGCTGCACCAGTTTGATGAGTATGCTAACAAAGCAGCCAATGATCTCGCACGAATTTTTCACACCCTCCGCATTATCGGCTATTTGCGGCGAAATCTCCAATGTGGCCAGTGCCTTGTGTGCCTCTTGTAGGAAAGCATATTTGCTGAGCAGTTCCACGCAAGCGGCGCTTCCCTGATGCGGCATTAGGCGCTCAAAGACACGTCCGGCCATTTCGCGCACTAAGATCTGTTCGTGGCCATCTAACATAGTCGACAGACAACAGGCGCCCAGTCCGCCGGGCAGAAAGTCCAAAAATTCGAGCAGTATATTGGCCATGTTGACGTCGCTGCTCTTCAGCCAATTGGCCATCGTCACCCAGGCAAGAGTGCGCACCTCGGCATCGCAATGACCACAGAGTCCAAGCAGATAACGGAATACCTTGGTCCCATGACCCGTGGAGATGGCAACGACAGCTGGACATTGGGCTTGAGCCTGCAACTGGCACATGATGAGCAAACAGTCCCGTTGCCATTGAGCGCCAGTCTGGGTCGAGGTACGCAGATTGCTCGACAGTTGTACAAAGTGCTGGTAGTGAGCCTGCAAAGATTGTGAAGCCGTTAGTCATAGGAAGTATAATAAGAGATGCCTCCGCACTCACCTGCAGCTTGATGTCCTCCATGTTTAGCTGGCGCGCACTCAGATGGCGCAACACAGTAAGCAAGCTTCGCACATGCTGCAGGCGCCGCTCCTCAAAATGACTGCGCGCCAGCTTGCTCAGCTCCATGAAGAGCCTGCCATGCCAGTCGTACACTTCAGCGCCGTCGCCTGCGTGAAGCAATTGCACCAGGCATCCAGTGACCAGTTGCAGCAACGGCAAGTTCACCTGCAAATCGCGCAACACGATAAAGAAGCTGTGATGTGCATCTGTCTCCAGGGCTGTGTTCAATCCAGTCAACACAGCGGGCAAGCGATATTGTAAGCATCTGGAGCACAGTTCCAGCAAAGCAAAGTAGACCGTGTGATCCAGTTGATTGCCCGGCGAGGTTGGCAGAAATCTGTGTAGCAGTGACCACAAAGCCTCGTCCTCTTGTTGTGGTACATTGTTGTGTAAGAGCACTAGAAACAGCTGCAGACTGGCCACATGATGCAGCAACTTCTGGTGGCTACTGCAATTGTTTGCTTCCAGCAGCTGCTGCCGCAGTTGCTCATGGACGAGCGTCGCTTGCACCAATGCCATATCTTTGGGCGTTAATTTCAGCGAATCATCAATGTCCAGTTTTTGCACTGCAGCGACTTCCATGCTCTCGGCGGATTCGCAAATCCAGTGCGCGATGTAGAGACGCCAATGCTGAGCGGCCAGCTCCTTATTGCCCTGAAAATGCTTGGCCAGCAAATTATTCTGCAGTGCAGTGCCTTCAGTGGTGGCTGTGGGCGGCACAGCATGATCCACTTGGTAGCACACTGGTACCATCAGGGGCGACAGATTTACGTTCATGAACAGCGTGCTTTCGGTGGGCATCAAGTGGTCTTCGTAGAGTAGCTGAAAAATGCAGCAGCTCAGTTCGGCGCGCAATTGTGCATTGTGGGGCATAAGAAAGAGACAGCGCAGCAGACACATCAGTATTTCCTCGTTATCCTTGAGCTGTATCCGAGTGTGTGCGCTGCAAAAGAGCATGCGCATCAAGATGCTCGTCGCTGGCATCAATATTTCCATGTCCATGGCATCGGGCTGCCGCTTGCCCAGCAGCGGATCGCGCAAAGCATTCAAGCAGAGCAGACAGGACCTTTCGTTGTTGGTGAACGCTTTCACGGCCTCCCTGTTATGCAGGAGGACATTTAGCTGGACGAGCGTCGATTTGCGTATGGCTGGCTTCAAGTCGGGTGTCTCCAGTAGTCGCTGCAGCGCAAGCAGATTACGCTCGTCTGACAGTGTCTTCTTCTCATTGAACAGCGTGGCGTAGTCAATGGGCGGGCGTACCACGCACAGATCATGGCCAATCAAGTCGAGTGTTAGTTGGTCCATAATGGTCCGGTATTTGTGATTCTGTGAATCATGGCGCATCAGCACATAGGCGACACGACTGATGGCCTCCTTGCGGAACTTGGCATCCGGATGGAACAAGTAGCAGGCATTGGCACGCAATGCCACACTGGGATCCACATAGCGCTTGTCCGGATCCATGAGACCCCAGATATTCTGCTGCAGCTGCGGATAGTTGACACCCCGGCAAATCATTAGAGGCAACTGTGTCACCACCATTTCGAAGACTTCGACAAAGTCACGGTTGCCAATGAGCTTGGCGAGTCCCATTATCATAATCAGATAATCAACGCACCACTGTTGCAGCTGCTCCTGGCCACCCTGGGCATCCTTGTTTGGCATCCAGCCCTGGACCAAGAGCTGGCGCACCAACTCAGTGCTCATAGGCAAGCCAAGTATATGCTGACGGGCCAGCTCGATATTATTGCAGCCCGCCATGTAGTTGGTGTGGTTTAAGAAGGCATGAAAGTGATCCACAACTGGCTGCTTCAGCAGACGCAAAACTTGGCCGCGCATCTGTTCATTGGGCAGATTGAAAAACGTGCTTAGCAGACTCTCGGCGTCCTGGCGCAGCTCACGCTGTTGTCCATAGCATGGAGTGCACTTAATTAGCGCTTCGACTAGTTGGCGCAGCAGAGTCTCGCTACCCATTTGATTAAGCACGAGACAAACCATGCCCTGTTTACGCAGCAGTTGTAAAGGCGGTATTTTGGTTGTCTCCACTAGTTGATTCACTGCGGTGCTGTAAGCAACCTTGAGGCGATACATCTGGTTCTTGAGGGTTTTGACATCGATGTTCAGTGATTTTGAAAGATTCTCCAACACTTCCACAAAGTCTGGAAAACACATCAAGTAGACGTCATCTGTAAGAATGGCGTGTAGCAGTGCATACGCAGCGGCTTTGTTCATTTTCGGATTATGATCCACATTAATGCCAATCACATCAACCAGCAGCTCGTTAAGAATGAGCGATTCCAGTCTAGGTATCATCATGCGCTTGACTAAGCTGGACACGTCGCCGTTCTTTGGCATCTTCATGTCTCGTAAATAAATAAGCAGCTTGGCCACCATAATCCCCATTTTTTCTACTATATAATCAGGCACACGTACGCTCAAATCAATCATTGTCTGTATAGTCTCATCGATTAACTCAAAACAGTGCCAATTGTCCACACAATGCTCCAAGGTAGGGGATCCAACCTGCTTAAAACTGCCATACAACAGCACCGTCAGCGCCTTGCTAAATCGCAGCTGATCTGGCATTCCTTGTGGATTCTTTGGCGCTTCAATGGGAGCCGAGTAGCTAAGTATCTTGCTACGTACCCTGTGTCGCTGCTTTAGCTGCTTTAGAAAGGCGAACAGCACGCGGTTTATGTGTTGCAGTAGGTCGCCAGAATGCTTCTGCTGAATGTGAATCAACCTGAGGTAGACATTTGGTGGTTGGAGGAAATACTCGATGGGATAGTCACATAGTTTGATCTGTAGGTTTGTCAAATTCCTCTTCAGATCCATCTCGTCACTCACAGTGAGCGAGTCAACGATGATCTTCATGGTGAGCAAATCCGTATCACTGGGACGTGTCCAAGCGGTTTCATGGTCCGTTGGTGAGAGACGGAGTCTATCACGTGAAGCGATGTAGTCGGACTCGTAGCTGTCGCTTAACTGATTGTCTGCAATAACACATACATCAGATACTCTAAAACGTAAAAAGAGATTATATTCATAGTACCTGAGCTGCGACAGGAGCTGCTGCTCTCAACGGGACTCATTGCATCCATGTGCATCTTAGTGATTCTACTTCTCAAGTCCTCAATCAGTTCGAAGCCACGCTCAGAGGGATACTCGGACAGGAGTTGGTGTATCTTCGACATCTCTTCTCGCAGACGCTTGACCGGGATACTTGGCATAATCCCATCACCATAATCTGAACGCAGCAATTCTAGCATTAGCGAAAGCACACGATCTGTGGCTATTGGTGGCTTGAAATTAAACCATCCGATAAGCTGCTTTGTGAACACAATTGGATTCAAATTGAGTTGCTCATCATGCTGCAGACCGCGCATGAAACGTGTTTCGACTTGCTCTAAGGCGCGCATGCGAATCTCGGGTGCTTCATTTGTCAATTTGGCAAGTAGATTTTCGCCAATAGTTAGCATTTGTCTGGATGACGTAGACATTATGATATCTCATTTGCAACTTATTCAACATTTACTTTTTAGAACTTTTACTTTTTACACACTACTTTCAATATGAAAATTGTTAATAATTGTCAATTATGAGCGAGATTTCAAAGCGTCGACAGTTTTCGCGCGTACAAAGAAGCCGTCATTTATTTTAACGCAGTTAACATTTGTCATGTAAACATTAGCAGACCCTTTTGAGTATAACATAGTTTATATATTGCTTTAACATATTATGCCATTATTATTATTATTGATCATGCTAATTTAAATGTAATTGCTAATAATGTGCATTTGGATAAATGCAAATCTACTGTTCATTTGGAATATATTTAAATAACCTTTGCTACAAATAATAGTGCGACTAACTTTGTGTGAAACGCCACCTATCGATAGAATTTCATTTAACAAGATTAGTAACTCTCAAATGTGTTACCACTTACTAGCGCTATCTTTTATTCAATAGCGACTTTAAAGCGACTAGAAAATACTGAAAATACAGACAAATAGATACGGCAGCACTGACTAACGAAAATTACCCACTAGTAATTTTCCCACTACAGTCTTCCACTGTAGAATTTTTCATAGGAAACACCGATAAGTTTGCAATGATAAACCAACATTTAAATGCTTTTTATGCTCTCAAGGCTTACATAATTTATTTCACATTTCTAATATGGACAGTTGGCGTCCTGGGGATAGTTGCAAGTCGAGATTTTCGTATCGAAGTACAATCCATTGCCGCATTGGAAGTCGTAGCGAATACCGTTAGAACACTGATAGTACCTGGTGCAGTCGCTGCTATGCAGGAAATAGCCATCAGTGGAGCAATTATCGTTGGAACCTCCGCCACCAGGAGCCGAAGTAGTTGGTGCAGAGGTAGGTGCAGCTGTAGGTGCAGCTGTGGGTGCAGCTGTAGGCGCAGATGTTACACCTCCACCTCCGCTGCCACTGCTACCCAAACCACGATTCATTGCCTTCAGCAATGGATAAGTTTCACCGCAAATACCACGGAAATCGTCGGTCTCAATGGACCAGGTCATGGCGCCACCCAGATTACGTGAACTCACCAACTGCATCTTGAGCTCAATGCTCTGCACGTTGTCGTAGCCTACCCACTGATCGCCCTGGAAGGCATATGGAGATTTCGTTGCATCATCAAATACAGTTTGCCAGTTGTTGACACAGATTTCCATGTAGCCCAAGAAACCATTCTGGCGTGTGTAGGGACCAGCGGCTCCATCTCCTTTGCTGGCACTACCTGGCGAGGTTTTGGAGTTGTCTGACAACTGATAAGTGTGACCATAGAATCCAATGCCAAGGATCAATTTCTGTGGTGGAGCACCTACACAATGCATAAAAGAAAGTATTTAGAAAAAGCTTTAGGAATTCAACATTATTCGCTGACCTTGTTGAATCCAGTAGTCGATGGCAGCTGTTACTTCAGGGAGAGGGGCGTTGAGGCCCAAGAAACCTTCGAATGACATGTGGAAATCGTAGGTCATCACGTTAATGAAGTCCAAGTGTTGGGATATGGCGGGGATGTCATATGAAAGAGAGGCAGACGCTTCAGAAGCACCCACGGCAATACCCAACTCCAAATTGTGGGGAGCAAATCTTTAGCATAAATAAAATATATGATTACAGCTGACATTAAACATTAAATATGCAGAGACTTACGCTTCCTTGATCTCTCGCAGCAGTGTCACAAAGTTCTGCTTGTCCTGAGCTCCGCCACCACGTTGGGCGGGATATTCCCAATCCAGATCAAGACCATCGAAGCCATAGCGTTGAATGAATGCTAAGGTGGAGGAAATGAAAGTGGCACGTTTGCCTGCATCGGCAGCCATGGCAGAGTATTTCTCAGATCCCTCATTCCAGCCACCAACAACAGCCAGAATCTTGAGCTTAGGATTCACTTGTTTCAGCGCAATGGTCTTGCTAATGAAAGCTACCGAAACGAGAAAGGCATTCACTTTAAATGAGCTTGTTAATTAAAAGAATTTTAAGACTTACCCAGTCCATCGTCCAGGTCAAGCCAAGTGTCCAAGGACTTGAACTCTCCCGAATCCGCAATGCCAAAGAAGGTGTAACTGATGTGTGTGCACAGAGTGGGGTCAATATTTGATGGTTCAAATTTACCATCTCCAGGGCGATAGTTGGCCCATGTGCCCCAGTAGCAGTTGAGGATCTCTGCAACACACGAATTGTCGGACTCACTTCGAAAACCATGTCGAATTAATTATCAATACTCACTGTCGCTGGTGGCGATGGAGACCAGCGTGAAAAGCAAGCACGCCAATAACTTCATGGTCTTGTTCTAACTCTCGACTCTTATTTTGCTGTCGCTTTTATAGGTTGGTTATACGGGAAAATTGCGATTGAGCTCGCATGGTCTATAGAGTCATGCCTGTACTCGTACTTGCTTATCGCTTGTGTCCAGATAATGCAGGCATTAGGCAAAACAATAACGTAATATATAGCATCTCTTGGATAATCTAGATTATGGTGGAGTAGCTCAAAGAGGTGCACGCTTTTTGGACTTTTAAATAGTGAACATAAATAAATCTTAACTTATTTCTCAAGTACAACTCGACGCTGCTCCTCCAGCTATATTGTTTTATTCATTTCTTAGCTGTAAATTCATTCAATTTCACATATGTGCAAGTTTCGGCGTAATCTCAATAAGTATTATTATTATGATGGGGGTGATTATCGACCCCCTCATAGAATCGAATATAAATAGCATTTTTTGTAATTCCGCTTGATTTATATGGTTTGAAGTGTGTACTAATCAATTTCTGATTAATAATTTCCTTTATTTCCAGTAAGAACAAATAGTATATGATTCAGTTGATGAGTTGTACATTATCTGCATTTTTATAGCACTGCACTCGCATACATTGATAATGAGAAATCAACATAAGATAGCGTGCTACAGTCGAGTGTATTCGACAGTGAGATACACGTTCGTGTTGTTAAGAAGAACTTAACAACATTCAAATTTTTATTATCCATTATAAATTCAACCATCTTGTAGAGAAACTTTTTTGACTGATCAACAATTTGAAGGATAGAATGTAATCGAACCTTGAAAGCAATATTTGAAATGAAAATTGAAAATAGTGTTTACTACTACAGCAACAATGGTCAAAAAAGAATATCCTCCCTGAATATTATTTGAGACATATTGAAAGTGATGATTCAACACGATGTTTAGTGATTATTATATGATGTTGATGTTGTTATATGATGAGGTGAACAAGCGCGGCACTACGAATAAATAAACAAGGTCTATCTATAGCTATGAATCTACGACTAAGAAATAATACTCAGAAATGAAATGTAGATTTAGCAAGATGGAATTGCTTTTTTTATTAATCTGTATTCCTACATAAGTATGGACTTGTTGCTTTTAAATGCACACAAGAGCAAGTTGATTGACTGATTAGTGTCGACAACAGGCATATGGGTTGTTACTCATATGTGAGTATTTACTTTATGACCGGCTTGTGCTAGGCAAATGGTTTTCGATGTCAATAGAAGCCCCTCAGAAATAAAGAAGCACACGATTTTGCAATAGACCCCTCAAGAAGCAACAAACAAATAGATTACCGGTTGCCAATCTTAAATAGACGTAAATTTAAACAGAGTATCTGCAATTTTATAATTCTTTATTGTTTATTTCACAGAAAATTACCAGCGCAACTTTTCATTGATGGTCCTGAGAAGTGGGTAAGCCTCGCCGCAGAGTCCGCGATAATCATCGGTCTCCAGGGACCAAACCATGGCACCAGCAAGGTTCTTCCTCAGAGCGAAGTCCATCTTCCACTGCACACTTAGCCTATTGTCGAAGCTGACCCATTGATCACCAGAGTAGGCATAGGGAGCAGCATTATCGTTGTCAAAGATTGTGTGCCAGTTGTTCTGGCAGATCTCGTTGTATCCCAAGTAGCCTCCCTCGCCGGTGTAGGAGCCAGCATTGCCAGTGCCGCGGCATGGTGCACCAGGCCAGTTCTGGGAAGGATCCGACAGTTGGAAAGAGCGACCATAACTGCCAACGCCAAGCACAAGCTTGTTAGCGGGAGCACCTGTAAGAATATAGAGAGAAACATAAATAAGTTAAGGAATCTACATTATTAAGTCTCACTCACCCTGGCTGAGCCAATAGTTGATGGCGTTCTCGATGGCCCATTGTGGGGCATTAAAGCCAGTCTTGCCATCAGAAGCCATGGCAAAGTCGTAGGTCATAACGTTGATGAAGTCCACCTGCTGGGCAATGTTGGCAATTTCATAGGAGGTGCTGGCAAGCGACTCTCCAGCTCCAACAGCAATTCCCAGTTCGTAACCGTAGGGAGCAAAGCTGTAATGAAAAGAAAACACAAGTATATCATGGCATATTCTTAAATAGTGTAAAAAACAGAACTTACGCCTCCTTCAACTCGCGCAGCAAAGTGACAAAGTTGGAGCGATCATTCCAGTTGCCACCGCGTTGGTTGGGGTATTCCCAATCCAGATCCAAACCATCGAAGCCATTGTTGCGCAGCAGGGTCAGAGCAGAGTTGATGAAGTTCTGACGCTTGCTCCAGTCACCGGCCATGGATGAGTATTTGGTGGAACCCTCGTTCCAGCCACCAACCACAGCGAGCACCTTCAGGTTGGAGTTCTGACGCTTCAGGCCAATGGCTTGGCTGATGAAGCCCAAGTCATAGTCCAGCCAGGTGTCCAGCGATTGAATGTTTCCACTATCATTGATGCCAAAGAACGAGTAGCTCAGATGGGTGCAGAGATTGGCATCGATGTTGGACACATCAAATTTTCCATTGCCACTTCGGTAGTTTGCCCAAGTTCCCCAGTAACAATTGACAATGCCTGGTAACATGGTGATGATAATTGAAATTATTTCCCATTAACTCTATTTGCTATACTTACGTTCGGCAGTAATTATTTGGCCAAGACTGAGAATGGCCAACAGTACTAAAAGTTTGCCCATTTTAACGAGTTAACAATTTCGATTTGTCGTCTAAAACAGTTGCTGCTGGCCCTTTTATACTTAATTTTCCTTATCTCTGCACTGAAGTGACATGTTTATACTAGCTCTTCAAAAGGAAATTTATACGAAAACAATTAGAATTTCGCTATCTTAAGATAGATTAGCATAAGTACGACTCATTCAACAATAGCGTCATCCTATACCCTGCACTGACTTTCTTTTCAAATGTTGTGTTGAGTCTTTGAATGAATGCTTCACTTATCAATTAACTTGTCTTTAAGTATTTTGGCTCATAGCAAACAGCTTAACTTGGAGTATTTTGGCACTTAGCAATCAGTTTAAGTTGAAGTATTTGGAACATAGCAATCAGCTTTTGCCACTATTTCGGATTGCAGCATTGATTTCAAGCAGCTTTTAAGCGACACAAAACTATATTACCTTTTTATACCCGCTAACCCATAGGGTAGAAGGGTATTATAACTTGGTGCCGATAGGAAATGTATGTGACAGGAATAAGGAGGCATCTCCGACCCTATAAAGTGTATATGTTCTTGATCAGCATCAACAGCCAAGACGATATAGCTATCTCCGTCCGGCTGTCTGTCCGTCTGAACACTTAGATCACAGAGACTTTAAGAGATAGAGCTATAATTTTTCGACAGCATCTGGTATGTTTGCACGAAGATCAAGTTTGTATCAATTTTTTTCCACGCCCACATTTCCGACACCGCAAATCGACAAAAATCGACAATAATAACTATAGTATTTGTGATTCTTGAAAATTTGGTTTCGATCTAAGTTATTAAAGAAACACTTTTGTATGGGCAAAAACGCCTACTTACTAGGGGTCTTAATTGCTTTGCCCGACAATCTGGTACATTGTGCCATGGTATATTTTGAATGGTATACTATATCGATATACCAAACATACCATTTGGTATATTTTTAGTATTTTTATAGTATTTTCGGTATATTTTGCTTTATTAAAAATGGGTTGCGGGTATCTCACAGTCGAGCACACTCGACTGTAACTTTCTTACTTGTTAGTATTTTTGCTTTTATTAAACACTCGACGTACTCGTTATTAACCCGAATCGTGCTAAAACAATAATACATAAATGAAGAATTATGCCAGCTGCCGTCTTTTGTACATCATATGATATATGTAAAGTCACATTATCATTATTTAAATGGTTTCAGAAACAATAAAATTCAATAATAAATACATTTAGCAAACTAAGTTATTTGTATATTGAGTGTTATAAAAATATTAGTTAAATTATTCAAATCAAGCAGTGAAATTGTAATCCCAATCCATTAGAACATCAGAGTTGCTGATCTAAGTCCATTTCCTTAGATAAAATTGTGCAACCCCATATTACCACATTATACTGATAGCAGAATGTTTACATAACTATTGCAAACAACTTATCGTATGATCATAAGAAATGTGCATGGGTACGTTAGTCATCATTGCGTGCAACTACAAATTAAAATTGCTATTTAAAATTAATGCAAAATATTTTATAAATTCAAGAGCGATTGTAAATCAATCTAGAATAGGTTTGAGCCCATCAAAAATTGTGAATAATATTATAATTTTAATTTCAGCGCGAAATTGATAACACATTGAAGGGGACATTTCTGATAATGTGAATAATCTAACTATGCATCTTTTGATTTCATTCCTTGTTTATACCCTGGGTACACCTAACGCAACTGATTGAAAGTGTCCACTCTGTTATGCAAGTGTTATACCAAACTCGAATCATTCGAACAGAAAAAGTAAACAAGCTCATCTGCTTGAAAGATGCAAGTGTTTATACGAAAGTCGCATTATTTAAAAACATGTTTAAGTAATTTAAAATTATTAAAGTTTTATTGAATACGATTGAATATAATAAAGCTGCGTAAAAACGTCCATGTTAGTAATTTAATTGAGTTCAATAAAACAATATAGACACTTAACATGCATCAAGTTTAGAAGATTTGATTTTATGTCCTAATTTGACGAATTGCATCTGCTTAAATGATGCATGTGTTTACACTAAAGTCGCCTTATTCAAACAGCTGTTTAGGACTGCAAAAGTTAACAACGTCAGGTATGTGGGAAGTAAATGAATTAACTGAAATTGGGGGATTTCATAAATTATACGCCATTATGAAAGCATAATTTTGTAGAAGTTTAATTTAATAATTTACTCCACTTATTTTCGTTCTTTGTTCTGTAACGAAAATGATCCTGTAAAAAGGTCAATTCGATCGTCTTGGGGATTTTGTTATATCTCTTTCCATTTCATTTAATGTTAATGACTAATTTCTAGGTTCTACTACTTTTCAAAAATATTCAATGATGCTACCCAGTCAAGTCAGGGAATTAGGGAATCAGTTTTAAAGCAATTTGTTCTCCAGAAGCATTGCATGATATCCACAATTATAATTTAAAATAGTTACAAATTCAATTTTTGTAAATCTGTAGAAATCCGAAGATTGCAATAAAAATGACAATTAAGGATCGATTTGAGGAAATGCACTACTTTTCAGAAGTTTTTAATTATTCGGCCAGCGTAAACAGGGTACAATCAATAAAGTTTTTAGTCATGCGAACTAACTCAAGTGTATTCCGTTATCGTCAAAGGAAATATATTATTCAGATTTGCTTAAATTTAAATTTTATGACCCAACTCTTAAGTTTGCCTTTTTGCAAATTACAAAATGTATAAAAAAAAAATAAGAATCGACCACATGACCGACGCGTGCAATGTACAAAGTGCGTAGTAAAAGTGCTCACTGTTTGTTATCGAGTCGTACATTTGCCATCGACAGCGGCTACCCAGCAATCGGGTCCACTTCGGGAGGGTAGGAGTTGGTCAAAGCCCAGGGAGTAGACAGAGCACCCTCGATAGGATCACATCAAATTGTTGAATTATATATTTGTTATCAATTGTAGCGCTAGTACATTAATAAATCTATACGAATGCAAGGAAGAAAATAGCCAGAAATTACTTACTTACATTTCATGATCATATAGACATACAATACTGGCAGATAAGGTATAAGCAGATAAGCCGGAAAGGAATGTTTGCGACCTTTGCTAAAATCGCGAACATTTTTGAAGATCAAAGTAATTTGAGAAATTATTAGGTTGGAATAGGGTACAGAATATCAAATTCCAATAACTCATTTACACTAAGCAAAACGATACATTCCTGAAGTAAAAAAACCAATAATTGAATTAATGAGCTTCTGTAATTCACCATTATATTATAATTAGGTTCTATATGTTTAGGTATTAAAAGTATTTTCAACTTCTATGGCTACAAAGAAAGGCTTTAAACTGCAAATTGTTCAGAATAGGTTTCACCAATCTTAGTCGTAGAAGTATTTTTTATTTTACATGCAAACAGAAGTTATTTTAGCCCAATACGAATTAACATTAAAATCAGCCGAGTGTACTCAACAGTAATACTATATCACGTTCATTAAGAAATTGTTCTTAAAAACAAAACACAGCTTTCACAATGGCATTGTTTCTCTGATTAATCTTTCTTATACATGAACAGATATTGCTTTGGAGTAAATAAAAAGAGCAAGGTTATTGATTGATAAGCTTGATCTCTGATGTTACTCATCCATGTACGTATACTATATTGAAATATGTCTGAGTAATGCTAGACAAATAGTCTTCGAAGTCAATATAGCAACAAACCTTTTAATAGCTCATTCAGTTGCCTCTTAAGAAGCTCTTCAGAAATAATCAAACTTGAGGTATTGAAAATAGACCCTTCAGTTATTGCAATAAACAAATAGATTACAGATTGCCAGTCACATCTCATAAATATAAACAGAATTTTTGCAATTTTATAATTCTTTATTTACTTATTTTTATAGAATATTACCAACGCAACTTTTCGTTGATGGTCCTGAGGAGTGGGTAAGCCTGGCCGCAGAGACCGCGATAATCATCGGTCTCCAGGGACCAAACCATGGCACCAGCAAGGTTCTTCCTCAGAGCGAAGTCCATCTTCCACTGCACACTGAGCCTATTGTCGAAGCTGACCCATTGATCACCAGAGTAGGCATAGGGAGCAGCATTATCGTTGTCAAAGATTGTGTGCCAGTTGTTCTGGCAGATCTCGTTGTATCCCAAGTAGCCTCCCTCGCCGGTGTAGGAGCCAGCATTGCCAGTGCCGCGGCATGGTGCACCAGGCCAGTTCTGGGAAGGATCCGACAGTTGGAAAGAGCGACCATAACTGCCAACGCCAAGCACAAGCTTGTTAGCGGGAGCACCTGTAAGAATATAGAGAGAAACATAAATAAGTTAAGGAATCTACATTATTAAGTCTCACTCACCCTGGCTGAGCCAATAGTTGATGGCGTTCTCGATGGCCCATTGTGGGGCATTGAAGCCAGTCTTGCCATCAGAAGCCATGGCAAAGTCGTAGGTCATAACGTTGATGAAGTCCACCTGCTGGGCAATGTTGGCAATCTCATAGGAGGTGCTGGCAAGCGACTCTCCAGCTCCAACAGCAATTCCCAGTTCGTAACCGTAGGGAGCAAAGCTGTAATGAAAAGAAAACACAAGTATATCATGGCATATTCTTAAATAGTGTAAAAAACAGAACTTACGCCTCCTTCAACTCGCGCAGCAAAGTCACGAAGTTGGAGCGATCATTCCAGTTGCCACCGCGTTGGTTGGGGTATTCCCAATCCAGATCCAAACCATCGAAGCCATTGTTGCGCAGCAGGGTCAGGGCAGAGTTGATGAAGTTCTGACGCTTGCTCCAGTCACCGGCCATGGATGAGTATTTGGTGGAACCCTCGTTCCAGCCACCAACCACAGCGAGCACCTTCAGGTTGGAGTTCTGACGCTTCAGGCCAATGGCTTGGCTGATGAAGCCCAAGTCATAGTCCAGCCAGGTGTCCAGCGATTGAATGTTTCCACTATCATTGATGCCAAAGAACGAGTAGCTCAGATGGGTGCAGAGATTGGCATCGATGTTGGACACATCAAATTTTCCATTGCCACTTCGGTAGTTTGCCCAAGTTCCCCAGTAACAATTGACAATGCCTGGTAACATGGTGATGATAATTGAAATTATTTACCATTAACTGTTCTATTCACTTAACTTACGTTCGGCAGTAATTATTTGGCCAAGACTGAGAATGGCCAACAGTACTAAAAGTTTGCCCATTTTAACGAGTTAACAATTCGATTTGTTGTCTGAAACAGTTGCTGCTGGCCCTTTTATACTTAATTTTCCTTATCTCGGCACTGAAGTGACATGTTTAGCACTTCAAGAGGTAATTTATATGAAAACAATTATAATTTTACTATCTTCAACATAAGTACGACATCTGTCCGTCTGTCAGTCTGTCCATATAAAACGCTATAAGAGATTCAGCTATATTTTTTTTTATAATTGTTTCACATCACTTGTAATGGTTACTCGCAGATCAAATTTCTTTACGATTTTTTCCACGCCCACTGCGGCCTCCGATATTGAAGAGACTTACCATTTTTGGTACATACAATCATAACTAAAGTCTTTATTATTGATAATCAGCTAAAAATTGTAGAAGTAATTTAAGAAATAATTGTATATAGTTAGTTGCTTTGGTTGCAAATCTGGTATATTTTGTTCTCTATGGTATATTTTGAATGTAATAGAATATCGATATACAACATATAATATTCAGTATTTTAAGTATTTTTCAGTATATTAACTTGGTATAATGGCAAAATGATTAAATATTTGTTTAATTCTGATCGGTTTTTAATTGCCTAAACGATATTGAAATAAATTAAAAATTCCCTAAGAGGTAGTCCTTTTTACATTATGTGTAAGAAGTCTACATTTAGTAGCCTTTATGATTAACATCGTTATAAAAACTTTTAACATGATTTTCAGAACTTTTTCAGTAGCAATACAAAATTAATAAACACACTTATTGGTATATTTATACCCGCTACCCATAGGGTAGAAGGGTATTATAACTTTGTGCCGGCAGGAAATGTATGTAACAGGTAGAACGAGGCATCTCCGACCCTATAAAATAAAATATATATTCGTGATCAGCGTCAACAGCCGAGACGATCTAGCCATGTCCGTCTGTGTATCTGTGTGTCTGTCCGTATGAAACACTGGATCTCAGACACTATAAGAGATAGAGCTATAATTTTTTTTCGACAGCATTTGTTATGTTTGCACGCAGATCAATTTTGTTTCAAATTTTTGCCACGCCCACTTCTGCCCCCCGCAAATCAAAATCGAATAACAAGCGTAATTTTGAAGCTAGGGTTTCGAGTTTTGGTATATACTATAGTACTTATGATTCCTGAAAATTTGTTTGCGATCAGATAAAAATTGTAGAAGTTATTAAAGAAATACTTTTGTATATTTTGAATGGTGTACTATATCGATATACCAAACATATAATTTGGTATTTTTTAGTATTTTTAGTATTTTCGGTATATTTTGAAAATAGTACCGCAATATTTTGCCTTTATTAAAAATGGGTAGCGGGTATCTCACAGTGGAGCACACTCGACTGTAACTTTCTTACTTGTTTTTTTTTATTGCTTTACAAATAATAGATCATTCATCATTTTAATGGAATGTGCTTGTTTATGGTATCAGCATTTGCTTTTTATTTCATTTAAAATGTCAATCAAAGTAAAACAAAATAGTTCTTTGGACTTAAGAGCAACTATAAATCCCAAATTCTTGGAAACCACTCGTAATGTGACTTCTTAAACCCTCCATAAACGAACATCATATTTAAATTTTTATCTCAGAACGAAATAAATAACACATTGAAAGCAAGTTTTATAGTAAAATTTAGAATTATCAATCAAATTTATACAAATTTTATTTTTAAATGAGCAATATTAAATCCTTCTTAGATAGTATTTTTTGGCTACCGATAATTTAACAGTTTGGGCCTTCAAAAAAATAAGAAAATCATATTACAATTTGAATTTCATCACGCAATTGATAACGCATTGAAGGTGCCATTTCCGATAAAGCAAATAATCGTTATACACATCTTGGTTTCCATTTTTACGGTATACAGATTCTCAGAGCCATAAAGTTAAGCCAATCAACTCGAGTGTTTGCCCGTTATCAGGAATTCCAGATCCGAAAGAAAATAAATAACTCAGTACTGCTTTAAATTAAATTTCTTTAACAAACAGTTTAGTTTTTATTCAAGTTCTAAAACAATAAAATATAAACAAAAAGAATCCCCAATTTCAATAATTAATTTATAAATTCAAAACCTTTCCACAGCTTGAATCAAGAATAAGATAATACACCTAATGACTAAGTGTAATACATTTTTAGGTTATCCATTAACATTAGCAAGGTAAGTAAATAAGCTGATAGTAACCACTAATACGAGTACTTAAATAAAAGAAGAAAGATTGGAAAATCATTATACACGGCCATTTCCAAAAATTATTTAAAATTATACAATTTGATGTTGTGAAATATATGAAATTTTGTCAATAACATTTATTTAACTATTGAAAGAAAAGTAATTATGATTCCTGAAAATTTTGTTGTGATCAGATAAAAATTGTAAAATTTATTTAAGAAATACTTACCTACTGCATTCGGGTCTTGGTTGTTTTTGCTGACAATCTGGTATGCATTGCAGTCTATGGTATATTTTTAATGAAGATCTAAATTATTATACCATATATAGCCTTCGGTATATTTTCGTATTTTTGTAGTATATATATTTGAAATATTCTTAGAATAATACCGCACTATTTTGTTTTTCTTTATAATGTGCAGCGAATACATGCAGTATATTTTAGTATTTTTGTAGTATATTTTAAGAATAATAGCGTTTAGCTATTATTTAGCGGGTATTTTACAGTCGAGCACACTCGACTGTAGCTTTTTTACTTGTTTTCACGTTTCGCCAGAGAATTACCCACATAAACATATTTCAAATAAATAAATATAAATTCATTGAATAATAATGCACACCATAACGTAATTTAAATAAAATCTGAGCATTGTTTACAAAATTTCGCATGTTACAGGTTCATTCGGGAAATTTAAAGCAAACGCGACTTTTTCGATTTATGCATATCTCTTGCGTCAATAACATAAACATAATATTACAAACCTTGATATACGTAAATGTTATTACAAATTAGTAAAAATGAAGAATATATTTATATAAAATTGAGTTAACTTGTAATTTACAATTATGATGGAGCCACTAGTCGAATATAAATTATGAAAGCAAGCAGATGATTCCGGCATCTTTAATTCCAATAAGTACAAATTGTATATGATTCAATTGATGAGTAGATAATATAAAATAATTTGTTGTAGTATAGAAGTAGTATATTATATGATAAATCGGCATGCTCCAACCAAGTGTACACAAAAGAAATACAGCTGACACAAAATAACACTGCTTCTCTGATTAATCTTTTTCTTCTACCACATACTGATATTTTATTGAAGTAAATACAAGAGTAAGGTTATTGACTGATAAGCTTCATCTCTGATGTTACTCATCCATGTATACTATATTGAGGTATATGAGGAATGTCTGAGTTATGCTAGACAAATAGTCTTCGAAGTCAATATATCAACAGACCTTTTAATAGCTCATTGCCTCTCGAGAAGTTCTTCAGAAATAATCAAACTTGAGATATTGAAAATAGAACCTTCAGTTATTGCAATGAACAAATAGATTACAGATTGCCAATAACGTCTGATTAATATAAACAGAATTTCTGCAATTTTATAATTCTTTATTTATTTATTTTTACAGAATATTACCAACGCAACTTTTCGTTGATGGTCCTGAGGAGTGGGTAAGCCTGGCCGCAGAGACCGCGATAATCATCGGTCTCCAGGGACCAAACCATGGCACCAGCAAGGTTCTTCCTCAGAGCGAAGTCCATCTTCCACTGCACACTTAGCCTATTATCGAAACTGACCCATTGATCACCAGAGTAGGCATAGGGAGCAGCATTATCGTTGTCAAAGACTGTGTGCCAGTTGTTCTGGCAGATCTCGTTGTATCCCAAGTAGCCTCCATCGCCAGTGTAGGCTCCAGCACTACCAACGCCGCGGCATGGTGCTCCTGGCCAGTTCTGGGAAGGATCCGACAGTTGGAAAGAGCGACCATAACTGCCAACGCCAAGCACAAGCTTGTTAGCGGGAGCACCTGTAAGAATATAGAGAGAAACATAAATAAGTTAAGGAATCTACATTATTAAGTCTCACTCACCCTGGCTGAGCCAATAGTTGATGGCGTTCTCGATGGCCCATTGTGGGGCATTGAAGCCAGTCTTGCCATCAGAAGCCATGGCAAAATCGTAGGTCATAACGTTGATAAAGTCCACCTGCTGGGCAATGTTGGCAATCTCATAGGAGGTGCTGGCAAGCGACTCTCCAGCTCCAACAGCAATTCCCAGTTCGTAACCGTAGGGAGCAAAGCTGTAATGAAAAGAAAACACAAGTATATCATGGCATATTCTTAAATAGTGTAAAAAACAGAACTTACGCCTCCTTCAACTCGCGCAGCAAAGTCACGAAGTTGGAGCGATCATTCCAGTTGCCACCGCGTTGGTTGGGGTATTCCCAATCCAGATCCAAACCATCGAAGCCATTGTTGCGCAGCAGGGTCAGGGCAGAGTTGATGAAGTTCTGACGCTTGCTCCAGTCACCGGCCATGGATGAGTATTTGGTGGAACCCTCGTTCCAGCCACCAACTACAGCGAGCACCTTCAGGTTGGGATTCTGACGCTTCAGGCCAATGGCTTGGCTGATGAAGCCCAAGTCATAGTCCAGCCAGGTGTCGAGCGATTGAATGTTTCCACTATCATTGATGCCAAAGAACGAATAGCTCAGATGGGTGCAGAGATTGGCATCGATGTTGGACACATCAAATTTTCCATTGCCACTTCGGTAGTTTGCCCAAGTTCCCCAGTAACAATTGACAATGCCTGGTAACATGGTGATGATAATTGAAATTATTTCCCATTAACTCTATTTGCTACACTTACGTTCGGCGGTAATTATTTGGCCAAGACTGAGAATGGCCAACAGTACTAAAAGTTTGCCCATTTTAACGAGTTAACAATTCGATTTGTTGTCTGAAACAGTTGCTGCTGGCCCTTTTATACTTATTTTTCCTTATCTCTGCACTGAAGTGACATGTTTATACTAGCTCTTCAAGAGGTAATTTATATGAAAACAATTATAATTTTACTATCTTCAACATAAGAACGACTCATTGAACAAAACCGTCCTCTTATACTCTGCTCTATCCATTTTTAAATTGGTTTTGTGGGGTCCTCGGAAAAATGCTTCCCAAAGCAAACAGCTTTTTTTGGAGTATTTTGGAACATAGCAAAGAGCTTTTGACAGTGTTTAAGATTATAGAATTCTTTTAAAGCAGCTTCTGAGAAACACAAATTCAACAGTGTATTAATTATCTTTAACTTTTAAATATAATATTATTTCGATGGTTTAGTTTTATTGCGGTAAAATAATTTAGCACTAATATTAATTCTCAGATGATCTAGGGGATATTATAATAGTATAATATAAGGAGGAAGATTTACGCCAGTCCCTTGTAGATCACGTATACGAAGTTAGTAGTCTCCATGAACATTGTTGTCTTCGAAATCTTTCAAATGGTTTGCACTACATTTTTTATATACATATTTCAAATTAATAAATGCATCTACAATTTGCATGTTGCAGTTATCGATAGAATAGCATAAAGATAGTATAAAGTTATACCAAACTATGTACTTATCTGATCACGTTAAAGGAATGTGCATGCTTATGGCAATCGGCATTTTATTTATTATGCCAATTCAAATCGTCAATCAAATTAAAACAAAATATTTGTGTAGTCTCAAGAACGACTATAAATCTTTGTCTCTTGGTAACCACTTGAAAAATATGACTGTTTAAACCACCCAAGGAAACGAAAATCTTATTTAAATTTTAATCCTTCCTTCATGGTCACCACTTGTAACTTGCTGTTTACCAAAAATAGGAAAATGATATCTAAATTGTTATATCTGATCGAAATTTAAAGCATTTTATTTATAATACATATTTAAATTGTCAATCAGATTTATATGAAATATTATTTTAGACTTTAGAACAGATGTAAATCCATTTTTAAAGAGTATTTGCTTGGCAACTGCTCGACTGTTTGACTGTTTCAACCCTCAAAAATGAAAATCATATTACAATTTTAATCTCAGCACGAAATTGATAACACATTCAAGGGGCCATTTCCGATAAAGTGAATAATCGATCCACACATCTGTTGATTTCTATGTTTACGGTCTACAGATTTTCTGAATCATAAAGTTAAGCCAATCAACTCAAGTGCTTAATCGTTATCAAGGTATTCCAGCTACCGAAAAAAAATCATACTTCAGTTATGCTTAAATTTAAATTTTATTAACAAACACTTTAGTTTTAATTTTGCAAGTTACAAAATGTATAAAAAAAAGAGTTAGAGCTGCTATTGGCCATTGAGATTCATCGACAATAGATAATCGTTAATTGGATACAAGTAAAACAAAAATAAATACATATTGTGTATTTGTGGGCGCCAGTGAGGCGTGGGAATAGCGGGTGTTCTATAATTCGAATCCAGTGCGTGAGTCTCTTGATAATGCATCTAAGATGCAGAGTTTAACTAAGTTAAATACTCATAGATTTGGGGGCGGCTTGGGATTGAGGCTGTGACTTAGAGCGATGCGCTCGTTATTAAACTTAGTTCGAGACATAGATCTCGAACTCCTTGAAGGCCAGTTCCTCGCCTCCATAGGGGATGTAGCAGCATCCGTGCGAGGGTTGCACCTTGCCCACAGTCACGGTGCCGTCGTGGGTGGCACGACCAACGAAGAGGGGCTCGCCCTCACTTGTCTCGCCGGCAGGCACGGCCTGAGGTGGAATGTTGCCTCCCTCGACGGGCACCCAATGACCGCCAGCGGCGCACAGGACTTCGTACTCGCTGTGGCCGTGTTCGCCGCCTCCCCAGGCAACGTAAGTGACGCCATGAGAGGGATGCAGCTTGCCGGGAATCAGATCGCCCTCGTGACGGGCGCGTGCAATGTACAGCTGCTCGCTGCTATCGAAGCCACCCTCCAGAGCATTCGGAGGCACCTGGCCATTGGCAGCGGGTACCCAGCAGCCGGGTCCGGTTCCTGAGGGTGGGGCAAAGCCCATGATTGGCGCAGATGGAGCAGAGTCTGAATGATCGTGTTATAAATAAAATACCGTTCAAGTTAAGTAAAATTCCCAACAAACCTACCGCCATCAATAAGCCAGGTGCCAGAAGCACCCCAGCCAGTGCAGATGCCCACATAGTTGACTGGGAATAAGAAACCAGCATCGTAGCTCAGGAAGGCAGCAGCATCGCCTTCGTGTCCAACGGTGATGACATTGTCATACCAACGCACCCAGAAGCCGCGGAATTCGCCTGCATTCAGAATGCCAGGGGTTGGCACCTCAACAACATCGGGCTTCTGACCATCCTTGCGAATGACCGACTTGCTGTTCTCCCATCCGCCGAGGAAGATCTCGAAGATTGGTGCGCTAGGACTGGGCTGTGAAGTGAGTGCAAGATGGGCATCCTTGGGTGCACGCACCTTGAAGGTGAAGACTCCTCCGCTAGCAGGTTGGAATTGGTATTCCAATCTGTCGGGTGTATTGATTTCTAAAATTATAAATAAGGAGAAATATGATAAATATCGCTAAATGATCAAAGAAATAACGATATGGAGAATGGGGAATAGAGAGCTCTAAAAACTATTGAGAAAAGACAAGAAAATAAAGAAAGAATCAAAAATAAACGACTACAATGAAATAAAAACCAAATTAATCGATTGCATAGAAGGGGTAAAAAAGGAACTGAACGAATGATATTGGTTTGTAAACCGACTAAGCGAAGAGGAAAGTCGATAAAGTCAACGTTAAGTTCAAGAAAAACTAAAAGAACGAAAGAAAAGTGAACGAATTCCCAATTCTAAGAATATTGTTCGTTATATTTAAATATCAACGAAGCAAATTCTAAACTTGAAAATGCTCAACTGTCTTATAGATGTACACAAATCTTCATCTAGATTTCATCATCAACTTTGAATTTATTCATCAACAACAACTTCATGCTAATACCTAGCGTATATATTTACTTAGAAAATATAGCTGTCTCTTAATTGGTTGTTTATTTGTGAGATGAATGGGAGGGAAAACATGGAAAAGCAGATGTTTGATTGGACAAGCGTATTGTTGTTTTCGTACAATGACGCATTTAATGTCAATTCGCATGATGTCATTTTCGGCTCATTCCGCAGCTCATTCCCATGGCATTCTCTATCGTTTGTGTTCTACGTTAAGTTTGGAATTGAGAACCGAGTTCTCAATTAAGCTGAGCTCGAAAATATCACATAGTTGCGCAATACAACAGACCTGTTTATGTGCGAGTTTTTGACTTGCAAAATAGTTGATAATATTTAGCGAGTGTTCACGAGAATTATATCTGTTAGATACTTATAAAATGAAAGCTGTTTATTTATATGTATATGTAGATTTGTATCTGTTTGTCGAATGAAAAACGTTTGCTCAAATTTCACAGCAGCTTTTGTGGTAGGGAATGACATCATTTATTTATTTTTTTTTTTTTTGATGCACTTCGAGGTCAACCTACAGTCAAGTACGACCATTTGCCTCATATTGATTATTGTCAAAGTTCAAAGGGGAGATAAGAAAGTGTTGTCTATTTCTTACGATGACTAAGCTCATCACACATACCTACGAATCTATAAGTAGCTAATAGCTATGTATCATTGTGAATAATAACGGTTTTGACTGACATGATAATTGAATTTGGATGACCGAATGGGGAAAAGGTAACGGTATTTTATAGCTACTTTCGATTCTAAAGGCGTTGCCTTGTCGGTGCTAGGTACGAAATTCTGTTTGTATAAAGTGTAATTCAACTCCGTGATCTGTTTACGACACACGTAACCTGACACAACTGTACCAACTCCACCTGACTTTGTAAAACTGCTAATAAATAATAAATAGGTCTAAAGAGAAATTTGTGCAAAAATGTTTGCCAGTGTTGTTGACCAAACACAGATTTCTTGGCTCAAGGCCAACAAAATACAGTATGCGGCAAATTGCAGCCGGCGTCGATGGACTCATAACACACTAACCACAACAAAATCACACCATATGTTTTTTTGTATTCCATATAGAAATGTATATCTATTCATCTATATACGATGTCAAGTCAAGCAATCTATTATTCTTGCATTCCGTTATTCGCACAAACTCAAAGAATTTGCACACACGCACACTTCTACTTAACACTAACACCAACAATACACAGACGAGACTCACCAATTGGCATTGTTGCTAAGTTTTTGTTTGGACTCAAACGTTGTTTACTGACTGAGATTCTGATTCAAACTGAAACAGTCGCCGAGTTGAACTGCCGAAGTAAGCACCTGCTTAGCAGCAGAAACGAAAACACAGCAACAAAGATAGAGCGTAAGCGATAGAGAGAGAAAGAGAGAAAAGCTGCTAGCACTGTTGTGAAAGCTTTATGCGACAAACTTGCAGAGTTTGATGCTAAAAATACGACTGAGTCTTGGATCGGGCAAGAAAGAGGGGGCGGATCGTTGTCTATTGGAAGCATGTTAGACTGTACCTATCTACATATTGTATACATAATAAAGAAAACTAGTTAACTGTTAAAGCTGACATTTATTTTTTTCCTCGTAACTGCAAACTATACTCATGCATTTTAAAACTGGGATTGCCAAATTTGAGTAATTTAATCAAACCGAATTTAAATCAAGAGATTAAATTAATTGAGCTTTGATCAGTTAATTAGTGACAAAAAGCAGATACTGTACACTTAAAGTAAAATAGGTTTTTTAGTGCAAGATTTATATTAAATCAATTTTCTATATTAAGTCAAAAACAATTAACACAAATGTTTGCACTTAAGTCTTGGCTTTAAAATGTTGTTATTCATAAATGTCGTGAGCATCTCATTTGAGAGGGTATAACAAGCTTCCTCTGGCGCCATAAACAAATGCTACCTAAAAGCTCTTTTTTGTTACGCTTTCTATTCCATAATCGCGTCTTTACAGTTTACTTTTTGAATCTCATTCCGTCATATGCCGGTTTTATTATAATTAGTCATAAGCTCCGAAAGCGTACCCAGTGACACCATAGGATAACCTTGAATAAGTTGATGATAACGTCATCAAATGGGCGCGCAATGTCAGACTCTATTTGAATAATAAACAGTCTGAGGTTATAACAAACACTTTTATGGATCAATGAGGCAGTGACCAAGGCATAAAGCCTCTATAGATTAATTACAAATCATTTATTTTAGGAAAAGAATATAACTTGCTAAGATATAATATAAATTTATTAAGTAGAATAAAAATCAATTTTACTTATTTCAATAGGTAAAAAAGTAAAGTAACTTAAGTAACTGCAAATGTCACGAATAAATATTACTTATATATTGTATATTAACTATTTTATTTTATTAAAATTTTAAATCTTCGATGGTATTAAATCGACATATGTACGTGAAAAACATTTTTTGAATTCGATTATTTTTCGTTTTTATAAAAGTAACATATATGTACATCTTATGGAATACCGTAAATCTTGCCGCATTCTTTTAAATCAAAGCTTTTACTGTTCTGTATTTTGGAGCATACTTTTAGGCGTTGTATGTTATGTATACGCTATGTTAACTTTATTGAAACAAAAGACTTCATACGGTGTAATATTATGTATTTAGAAACATCATTCATAATGGAATCAATAGTGAATGCAAGATCTTGACGGAACTTCCTCTATTAAAGAACGTAAAATATTTTGTATAAGTAGTTGCTTATTCATCAAGATATCACAAAAACTCATTCTCTTTACCTTTTTTTTGTTTAGATAAAGTCTGCTTTGATTGTGCTTATCTACTACTTTACTACAAATTAAATAGAATAGCGTCACATTTGCAAGCTTATGAATATTTGTGCATTCATGTGACAAGCCCCTTAACGACGACTGCATTCCCATTTACAATTCAGTCTAGAATCAAATCTACATTCTAGTAGTCTTATGAGGCAATTAAGCGGAGTCCCATCAGTAAACAAGATGATTAACTTTTATTGCAATTTCCATTGTTTTTATTGGAGTGTTTACTTTGGTTAACGGCTATTGCATCTGCATGTTATTCAATTTAAGTGCTAGTTATTTCCTAGGCCATTGATTAAATATCATGCTTCTCTGTTAACTGCCTTGATCTATATTCAAGATCCACTAATTTAATATAGTTATGTTCGTGTACATCGAGAGAACATAGTACGAGGCGGACGACTATTGTTCTAACTAAAATATTTAGTTCTAATTTACACGATTCAATTAAGATTTCCGCCACGAATTTGCGCTTTCTACATACTAAATCTGGATGACCGCACTCAATTTACGTTAATTCAGTTCTTTGCTCTTGCTCCGACCGAAGGTCAGTTTCCAGTACCATTCGCAGTGTGGATCTGGATCTGTATCTGAATAGTTGGTGCCATAAGGTTTATTCTTGCAGTCAATTGAAATTACTGCTCAATGAAGAATAACTTTTAAAGGGGTTAAATTAAACTCACTTTAAGCATTTATAGAATGTGAACTGAATTCACTTTTTCGAGATAATGACGATCGTCGACTGTATTTTTCCATGGTATTCGATTCGACGAGCCCCCCTCATAAGGCTTGTGACACACCTCTATTTATCAGCTGTTGAATAGTTGCCAAATCAAAATCAGAGTCCATAGTCGCCCACTTCAAATTTCACTCAAAGTCATATCTACGTTATTTTTGGCATTTCGTTCGACTCAATTGTTGTGCTGGGCAAAACTTGTTGTTAGCATTTCAAATATAAACCAATTCATTATGATTTAGTTGCTAAACAAAGGTCAAATCCGAAGGTCATTGGCTTTTTCACTTTCGTATTTTAACGGAATGGATTCCAGCGAGTTTTATTTGTCTTGGACAATTACGTTTAGACCCCGCCATTTTCACTCATTGTTGAAAAGCACGAGTTTTGGAACCGGTTCACTCACAACAACAACCGTTTTTTATAGACCCATCGCCAGCAGCAACAGTTGGCAAGGGCACCTTGAAATCGAGCCAGCCCAAATGTGTGTACCGCTAACAAACACATTCAGAATATGTGTGAATGTGTATGCATGTATGTGTAAACAAATTGTCATATGGCTAAACATATTGTTTGGAAAATAGCAGTCGTCTCTTTGGCGTCAACATGTCAAATTTCAAGAGCTGCCGCAAATTGCATCAGCATCATCACCAACATTCGCCACCGAAGCACCAGTTAACGGTCGTTGCGGAGAGATGCATGTGAGAGCGCATCAACATGCTGACTGCCGGCTACGTGTTAAGTTGGTCGCGTGTGACGCATCATGTCCCTTTTTCTCTCTGCGCTCTCAGCTCACATGTGCACTTGTCCCATAGACAGGGTATACATTGCTTAATAGCATAATATTTTTCAAAGATTATTAGCAAAGCATGCTAATATGTCATACTCAGAATGCTAACTAGAACTTTGTACAATTATTGCAGCAGCAAGATGAATGTTCGACTAAGTTCGACTAAAAGCTCTATTTCATTCGGCACAATTTAAGGGACAGTATATTTTAGTCAAGCCATCGATATCTTAGAAAACTCTTGCGTGCTTTTTATCACAACAACAATCGTCAACACTCGTTTGACTTTTCAGTTCTCTCTCACGTTGGTTGCTTGTTTCGCTCTTCGACTCGATAACAGCTGGCCTTACGCCAACCCATGCAAGCAAAGATATAAACACATGCACACAAACGTGTGCACAGTTGTGTGTGAATATGAGAGTGTGTGTGTAGACAAGAGCGGCACCGAAACGCGAGAGACCCAAAACTATTTATTTACATGGGGGAACTTTGCGATCGCCGTTACAGTCTGTTTTGCAGTGCTTCGTCCGCAGGTCGCACGCGCTCTTCGTTCGCAAAAAGCGACTAAAATTTGCACAAATTCTGTGTTAGTGATAAAAACAAATAACGCGTGTAGTGTGATAAAAAAAACGTGTGTCTTAAACACATAGACACAAAAATTCGAAGCGGAAGCAAAATTTCTCGAATATTATTTCAGTTGCCGCCAACAAGGCAAAAAAAATCAATACAACTTCAGCTCTTTCATCATCAAATAAATAAATAATAAAGACGCCGCGTGGCGTTCACTGGAGTTCTACGAAGTGCAGATAAACAAAGTAAAATAATTGAATTTCATCAGGACCCCAATCGATTCATGCACAAAATGAACGGCAACGGGTAAGTTTATAATTCGTTAACAATTTTCATTTATTTCTGAGTACAGTTTGCAAATTGCATAATTTTCAATTCTGAAAAAAAGCAAAATAGCAGCCCGACAGTCTGCTACTCTGCGAGGAGGTGCTTTCACTTTTCAACCCCTAAAAGCTTTACATACATGTCTACATTCAGACTAACAGACAAATATATACTTACATACTCATATGTAAGTCGTCTGCACACACATACATTTAGTATATAAAAGTGTGTTTTTCAGTCGCGTTATAAATACCTTTTGTTTTGTTGCTCTTTAACTTTTGCTACTCTGCGTCGTGGTTTATTTATCTCATTCTTCTCTCACGCATTCGCGTCACAACTGAGTATAACTCTTGTACCCTGTATTTTATGACAGGTTTGTTAAAGCTCTTTTCATTGATCAATATCAACAGGTGTCGCTCAGTGAGTAAACAAATAATTTATCGAAATTCATTCAATACTTTAAGTGGCGCCACCTAGTGTGCATGCGGGCGTCTGTGATTATTTATGTGCGAAATTCAAAGCTGTAATGAAAGTTGTTTATAGGGTATTAAGCAGACGACCTGCTCTTTATTTACTGTTTGCAATGTTTATCACAATTCCTTTTTCAGTTGGCAAGTGTTGTAAAGAAGTCTTTTTGTCAGCAGACATCACAGAATCGGGTTTTTCGCAAAAGTGTGGAAGTAATAAAGTAAAAAAAAAAACATTTTATATATTCTATCGGTCGTGACTTAATACGAAATACTTCCAATTGTTTTATTCGAATAGCCGCTAAATTGGCATTACAAGTGTATCGCTACTAGGTTCGAATTATTAAGCAGTTCAACACGTGTTGCAGTTACATACCTCTATACTCACACTCAGTCTCTTAATAGCGACCTTGTATTGACTGTGCTATTCAGCTTATTTCGCTTGTGAATTGCATTGGACAGTATAACCTTTGGAACATTAATATGCAATTGCGCAAGGTAGCTTTGAAGCAACAGGTGATACCGAAATTGTTTGCACTGAATCTCTTAAAAATAATAATGTTTATTTCTAATTAACACACTTGTGCGTATATAGACAACAAATCATTTGGAATTTATAGAAATATAGATAATTTAGAAAAAAGTGAAATATTGTTAAGCCAGTAGTAGTAAAACTTATTATAGTAAAATTTTCTTTGAAAAATCGTATTTTTGACATTTAGTCCAAAAGCTATTAGGTTAATGGTTCATTTTGTTTAATTGCTAATTTCTTTATCGTCATCAATAGTTTTATATAAACTATTGCTGATCAAAGGTGTTTTTAATATTGAATATTTATTTTTATCTTATCATTAGAAATAATATTGCAAGCACGTTTGTCACCTTGAAAATTAATCGAAACGTTATAAAAAGAATGCACTTGTTATCAGAATGGCTTCCCCCGCCTTGTACAAGATATAATAGTATTTATTATTCTGCAGATTTAATTGAAATTGTGTGGCTAAATGTTTAGTCTCGCCATTCGAGCCAATGAACTTGTTAGCCATAAGTAATTGCCAACAATCAAATGAGCCAAAACAAATGCACTTTTTTTTAGCACATCTAAAATCATCGTTAAGTAATACGGTTTGCCAGATGTGCACTTGTTGTTGTCGCAGACTTGGCCAACAGCTGTGTTGTTTTCGTTTTTGTCTTTATTTAGTTGGTTATTTTGGTCAATGCGAATCGGCATCGCTGAGAATTTGCTGAGCGCACAAGGTGACATTTTCTCAAAATTCTTGTGGAACTAAGAATATATCGCATTTGCAAATCTTACAAAACAATATGTTTAAATTAAGAATGTCAAATTAATTTGCAAACAATCAGCTGATCAGCATCAACAATAAGCATGATGAAAGCCGGTTATTTTCAATTTACTTGATTGGATATTGTTTTACAAATGTTTTTGTTTTGCATGAATATTTATTTTTAAAATGGTTAAAACTGTAGCCAATAAATTATTATTATAAACAATATTTTTAAAATCGTGTCCTATTAAACGTATTTTCTTCCGCATTTTCCGACATGTGAAATTTGTTATCAAGTAAAGCTTCATGTCTTCATTGCATATTTTCAGTTGCAAAAAAATAGTTGCATACTTTTAGGTGATTGTTGAAAGAGTAATCATCCGCAGCAATCGAAAGCTCGATGCTATGAAACTCGATACACTTATCAATCTGCGAATTTAGTGACAAAAAGTCGCAGGTTGTGCAAGCTCATCAGAATATATTGTGCAATTAATAAATAACAAATATTTCAAATGATTTATGTTATTAGG
Source organism: Drosophila nasuta (assembly GCF_023558535.2). NCBI lineage: Eukaryota > Metazoa > Arthropoda > Insecta > Diptera > Drosophilidae > Drosophila > Drosophila nasuta. The sequence goes on from NC_083457.1 coordinate 19,036,008, forward strand.
TTAGATCATGCACTGGAACAATAACTTTTCATAGGCGGACAGTAATGTAGCCATTTAATCATAAATCATACATTCGCTCATCTTAAAAAATGCAGCGTTATTTGCACTGTCCAAACAGCAACTATTAGAATGCAATAGAATTTAATGATTATGTGGAAATAGATAAATCCCACTCAAATATACTCGTCGATGTTGAGCAGGTGCCATTTATCACGAACTGCTTTGCCGTTGCCCTGCTCCTCACCTGGCAACACTTCTGGGAGTCTGTAGCGATCTTTACTGCGATTGGCTAACGCTTGGCGGTGTGTCCGCTACGTATACGTAATGTGAATGCAACAGGTTATATGCATTCAATTAACTTATCAGTTCAATTGACTTCAATTTTGTTTGTTACTAGCTACTTCTTGATACGACTTTCTTCAAGGAAAGTTCTAAATATTTTCCCAGTTTCGTTTTATATTTAATCTGTTTTGCATACGACATCTGCGTTATCAGTCAGTCCAGTGCTTATCAAAGTCAGCCGGCACGGATCGCATAGTTGGGAGACAGCAGCCCACTTATAATCTCACTTCACAAGTAATCACAGCTTGGTAAATGCGTTTTACTCAAACTCTGCGCCAATTGAAGTATTTTCAGCGCGAATTCTGTCCTTTGCTACGGCAAAATGTGAAGTGTGTTGTGCAAATACGCGTTGAACGAAGACTCAAGAGTCATATATCCAGGTTAGTGTCAGATATGGTTCTATTCGTCTATCTAATCGCTGTCAATATAGATAGAGAACTACCACGCTGATTTTGCCTGATAATTCCGGCAATAACATGCCAACTGACCTTGAGCTGTAGAAATAATTTGTAATACTATAAACATGTTCGGTTTGCCATGAGTTCATTAAACTATGTCGAATCCGAGATAATATAGAGAATAGTGAGACCCATTTACGGATTATATATGGTTCAAATCTTAAGACTATTTCCGCCTCAAGAAAGTTCGACACAAACTTTTCTAAATCCCAAGTGATATATGGCGCCTATTCGAGATTGGTTGTCAAATCAGAAACCAATTTATTATCTGCGATAATTTGTTTCTAGTGAACGTCAATGTATACGTATATACTATATGCATATTTGTGTATACTATATTTGTACTTGTTTACACCAGTTTATTAGCCCGTAAATATTATGGGTTAACGAGTGGGGCAGTAATTCAATTGTATTCAGTAAAACAAAAGCGAATTAGAAACTGAAATATTCGTACTCTGACCAACCAAATGTCTAATCATTCAACTAGCCAAATGAAGGGCAGCTCTATGAAAAAAGTAGTAATTCTCCACGACATCTGGTAACAACATTACACCGTTACATTGCAAAGTCTCATAATATGTGGTCGAAATTGTATAATAGAAATATGGCACAACTATTTGAGTTTGTTTGAATGGGAAGAACAATGCATCAGCATCAACAACAGATAATTTGCAAATCTTATTCAAATGTAGCTTCACGATGCTCGAGCTAAGACAGTCTGTCGATTGGCGTCTAACGTGCAACAACTCGTCGTGTCTCCGCAAGATTTAGTGAGGAGATAAACCTCTGGAGGCAGGTGACAAGTGGCAGGGGTCAAGAGTCAGGCACGCGAGTTCATTTCAACGGAAAGTGAATGAGAGACAAATGTGAATGCGAGCAACGCGAACGAATATAAATGCGAACACAAAACACCAGCCATAAAATTATATATTTTAACAATTTAATAACAAAAGCTGCATAACCGCAAAAACAGCGAACAATTAAAAATGTGTATAATATAAAGTACTCTCTTAAAGCAAAGACAAAACAAAATTAAATTAAAAATAATAATATTTAATAATTGTAATTAGCATAAACCACAGACAAACAAAAGCCACTATACAATTAAATTGTAGTGATTTTTTCCTACGAATTTTACTGTTATTTATACACAACAATTTCAATGTCTCTACAACACCTTACACCTCACAAAGCACAGCATACAGGGTGATTGCTCGCTCGATCTCCACGCTGTACGTGCAACACACACTGACGTATTCAAGATTCGGTTACAGTTGCACAAAGTCTCGTGTCGAGAAGTGACAAACAAAACCCGACAAAAACGAGTATGATGGCAGTACTTTGTAGATGATAGACTTACAGATACTCTCTACACTTTAATTTGGTCCAAAAGTCAGCTCAACTATGCACGAAATCACTCAAAGCTAGATAAAAGCTAACATAAATCTAGTAATTTTGGTCTTATTTTGAAGTTTTTGAATTATTTAGACCAATGCCCTTAGTTTTACGAATTTATTCTTAAAGTGATCTTATTTTAAGATCACAATTTTTATAACGAATGTTCTTAATTTTAAAATCTGCTGTTTTTTCAGTATAGAAGTGTTGAAAATAACAAACAGAAAATAATTATTTTTATAAATGTATTACGAGTAATGATTCTGCACTATTTTGACGTCATAAAGATTGCTAAAGAATTTACAATAATGCTTGTAATCTGAATTTCGCAAAGATTTCAGTATTATTATCAGATTCCATGAAACTTTCATAATAATACTTAGCCAGAGAAGATTTTAATCTATGTTTAAATATGCGAATAATCACATTTGAAATTCATAATAATAACAATACAAAACAATTTTGATAGCTTAACTTTATACCCATTTTGAACAGTTCACTGATTACAGGGTATACGAAATGCCTTAACATATGAAAATATATTTTTGTGCATGTCGCGAACACGTTTTAAACTGATCGCTCTGATTTGGACTCGAGTTTATTGATCTTAAGAACGTTAGTTCATAAAATGCATTGGTATAACAATTAAAAAAATACGTTGAATTCAGGGACAATCAACAAGTATCGCCAAACATGAGAGTATTTCTTATACTCACTACTACAAGTAAACATTGCAATAAAAATCAAGATAATATTGATAATGATTTTGGCTTATCAGTTGTTGTTTTGCCGTGAACTTGCGATTGCATCGAAAAAGAGAGAAATAGTGATTCTGTATATATTTTTGAAGTAGTTTGAAGTTCTCTGTACAATGTTGATTAAAAGAATCAACAACGAATAAGGTCGGAGGATTAACTGAAGTAGCTACAGTCTATTGATAAGTATCTATGTTCATGACCAATTAATAATCACGGTCCCTTATGAGTGGAGTCCGAAAGAATGTTCAATGCCAATTGTAGGATAAGCTCTTATCGCTAAACTCTCCACTCTCTTATCGGCGATAAAAGTATTGACCTTTTTGTTGCACGAGAGATCAAGTTTGTGAGACGCTGAGTCAAATTGTTTTTGCATTCGAATGGATAGCAAAATCGTTTTTCAAATTATCTTCGATTTTGTTATTTTGGCAAATTTGAAACCCGTTTAGTTTAACCTCGTAACAATTTCCTAAAACTAATCAACGGTATGAAATTTATTTCCTTCAAATCTTAGAGCATTCGTATTTTAGCTTCTAAGCATTTTCTTTCTTCTCCACTTTCCAAATGCCACATTATTCATAGCTTTATCTCTAAATAAATAATTTTTAATTAGAAAATGCTTTTAATTTCAAATGAAATGAGGAAAAGTCATTGAAACTATTACCCGCATACATTTTGTGCATAATCAGTATAAAAAATCGGCATGCAGGTATTGCATTTATTTCTATGCTAATTAAGCCATTTGGCCATTAAAATACTACTCGCATTATTATTAATGTCGTCCTTGAATCTTAATCTTGAGCACGACTCGCATTATTTGCATAGGCTAAACTTAATGAAAACACGCTTGTTGGACCATTTTTGGAACGGGTTTTCTTGTCGCCTTTCTGTCAGATTTTTGACAAACATTTTGAGTTAATTGAGAGTTTGGAATTTTGTGAATACTCTAAAATGAATATAGCGTATAAAGACGTCTCTTGATCACGTCAATAGGCGAAACAGTGACGTTATCGGCTCCTAGTAATATACAATAAATTAATTATATCCCACGTAACAATTGATCAATCAAGTAAGATCGAAAGTTAGGCAAATATCGTCTTTTGAGATTAATTTACTTTTACTTGACTGAAACTTGATCTTAACCTAACCTAACTGGATAAAGAGTATCTACTAGTAGATATACTATCTGGTTATGTCTACAGCCATAAATCATTTCAGTCATTAGTCGATGTGTGATTGATTATATTATTTTGCTGATGGTGAATTAATTTAGCTAAAAAAAATATTCGCAACTCAAAAATATTCTCTTCACGTACCGTTAACTTGGGGAAGAACTCACTATAACCTAATAAATGTTATAATGCTTAACCAGATTTGTGCTATACTATTTTCATACATTTAGTCATTTATACCTTTGACTGTCGACGACTTGACATTGTCTAAGTGGTATAGTCTAATGACTTTACTGCATATATTGTGAATTATCCAGAACGCAAACCGGAATTAATTGTTTTCTGTGTGTGTTTTTCTTTGCTACATTTAAGCGGAATCGGAAACATTATTGAAGTACAGTATGTTTCACATACCTAAGTATATAAATAGTATGAATATCTGAGAATTTGTGCTAACTCTTTAAAATGCCTATCACGTACCACCTGGCATCTATTTGTCATCATATCAGCACATTAATTATTGAAAAGTACATTACACCCGTTTAAATATTTGTTCAGCAAGTGCTGACAATCGGATGGCCTTAGTTTTTAATTTTTTTCGGCGTTTCATTTATGCGCAACAATTGTCGTACAAATTGTAAGAGTAACAATTCTCTTTGAGCCCTCTCGTACTCTTTATTTAAATTATATATTGTGGCAACATTAATTCATTTAGAGATAATGGGCTTCTTGAACTTAATAAAAACAATAAGATCAATAATGGCAAGCATGAAGGAAAGCTTCAGTCGAGTGTGTTCGACTGTGAGACACCCGCTACTTGTTCTTACAAAAACCAAAGAAGTCCTGTATTTTAATTTAAATATACCAAATTAATTTACTGATAAAATTCGAAAATATAGTCAACATATATTTGGTATATTGATAAAACATGTGATGCCGAGCTTAATAAAAACAATAACATCAATAATGACAAGCAATAAACAAAACTTCAGTCGAGTGTGCTCGACTGTAAGATACCCGCTACTACTACTCAATAAAAGCAAATTAGTACTGTATTATAATTTAAATATACCAAAAAAATACCAAAATGTATATTTGGTATATTAATATACCATGTGCTGCCGAAAAAATGTATAGATCTATAGTAGAATAGAATACTTTATGGGGTTAGATAAAGTTCCTTCTACATGAATTTCATGTTTTCACAAAGTAAGAATATCTTCTACCTTTTGCTTAGCGGGTATAATTATTTTGATCTTAATAGCAATGGTAATGACACCCAGTAAATGTCACTGACATCCAACTAATTGTGTATGCAGCTCAAATACTTAGTCCTCTGACTAATACCTATTCGTAGTTCTCTGTAATACTTTAGTAGACAATAAGCGATATATATTAAAAGTCAAAGCAGGCGCTAATTCTACAATAAGTATCAGATCATAATGTCTCATTGTATCGTGTAATGATATCACGATTTTCCTTCGACAACTTGAGCTGGAATTGTGACGTATTTTCCAAACCCAAAATGAATGCATTAAACTTCAATTAACCATTTGTTGGCTGGGCTCGTAGTATTGTCGTCATAGACGGAACAGAAAGAGAAACAATGATCCAATCTCTCCCACAGGTGCAATTAAATTGCACAACTGTTCCGTTTTTCTTTGGGGCCAATTTGCCAGTCAACAAAGTGGCTTTTGTTTTGTTATTCTAGATGCCACAATAGAGATAGTACATAGTACTACTAGTAAGTGCTACAATACTAGACGAGACACCGATACTTGTGCTCGGTTCTGCTCGGTTATATCACCGTACTTAAATTTAAACGGGTCTATACTAGGTACACTCAAGTGAATATTAACTAAATGCGATAAATCTCTAGAAGTGCCACATGCGACAAGCTGCCAACAACTCGTGGCATGCGACTCGAGACATGCGACGTGCGACAATTCATTATGAATTTCCCGGTCAATGATCAGGTCCAGGTTCTCTGATTTACGGACTATATAATATACACATATGTGTGTACATATTTGCGTCGCAATTTGGGGCTGACATACGCCCATGTTTGGCAATTTTTATGCAGATCTACTTAGTCCAATTTTTGCATATATAGAACCTTATTCAGCTCAAATCAATTCAATTCGGACTTGTTATAGTTATACCTTGAGATACATACAAATATACATAAGAAAATTCTGCGACGCAATTTTTGGATTATTATTCCTGATATACATAAGTTATATATAGGATCCATCTTTGCAAATTGTACGGAATTTTGCAAGCAATTCTATTAATAAATAAATGCACATGATCATTTCTATTGGAGTGCGGTCTTTTCCCATTCGCATCGGTTGCTTAAAGCTCATTCAAGATGACAATAAATAACCCGATTAAAGCCGCCAATAACTTTAGTTTAACACACAAGTCTTGTTATTTCATGGAATCTCTTGGGATCGCTAAGGGATTTTCCACAATTACACAGTCAGCCTGATACTAATTGTAAATAGAACAGTTACTTTTTATGTTCGTCATTTGCATTTAGAGTAGTATGAATAAATCCCCAAATCAACTCAAATAGTTGCCATATCAGACCAACATGTTCTAGATACCTGAATATATTTAGAACCCTTAACGCTAATTTGAATAATGCCTAAACAAAATTGGGTCACATACCATGTTGTGGTTGAAAATAATATACGGGGTTTTATTAGTCAAACTAAAAATTAAAGTATTTATAGAAAACAATTTATATGGGTCTAAATACAAAATTATGTAGAACTTTTACTTTTTAAATCTCAGAGGTTGCTTTGGGGTTTCAAGGAATGTAAGATCGTCACTGTTAGTATATGGATGTAATCAATCATTTAGTGAGACGCAGCAATGGAAAACTTCTCTGTATGGATGTATTTTCAAGTATATGCGGTTTATCAGTTGATGAGACGCCCCCAAAATGCACTCGTCTCGGTTGTATGCATATGTAATTGGTTGCAATCTATAAGTTCTTATTGCCTTTACCTATTTACATATGCAATGGGACTAAGTCGTTGCACAAAATACTCCAATTAATTAAAAAATGTGTAGTTCTTTAATGAAGATGCCCAGCAATTAATTACCTGTTAATAAATCGGTGTAATGAAAACCATAAAAACTAAAACAATATCACCTAACGGGTAAATACAAATACCGTATTTATTATACTTGTCACACTTACTTGGGCTTTGGCTCAGCCGCAAATTGCTCTGCTGCTCAGTTGATTTATAAATAGCACACACAAATCCACCATCCACGCCCACTTTGCTTATTTTCAAGTTCGTGTTCGTGCTCGAGTTCGTTTTCGTGTTCGTGTAGCATTCGATTGTCGTAGTCGTTGTTGTTTTTGTTGTCGGTGTCGGTGTCGATGACGATCGCTTGCTTTTTCTTGCCGAAGTCGCAGTCGGCAGTCGTCGTCGTCGTCGCCGTCATCGTGCAATCGTTTTGTTTTTGTTGCTGTTTTTGCTGTCGGCTCGACCATTTATTTTATAAAATGAAATCCACTGAAACAGTTAGAAGTATTCTTGCACTGACAGGGCGCAGGTTGTGTCTGTGTCGTTGGCGCAAGAGCAAAGTGCAGCTGAGAGGAAAACTTAAAGTAGTCTGATTATCCTGCTTACACTTATTACTACTTCAATTGGCAGTCGCAGTCACAACCAAAGTGCGGTCGCCGTCGCGAAGCCACAATTTCCTATTTTGTGCCGAAAAATAAACTAACAAATAAAAGGCAGCCCACTCAATGTGATAATTTCGGTACTTAATTACATACAAATACACATAGTACACATCTGTGTGTAGACTCGCGTACGCGTAAAGTGATCAAAAGTGAGCGGCAAAAACAGCGTTTAATTAATCTACAAGAAAATAAGAGAAGCAAACACAGTTCCTTAGTCCCAAAACATAATGAGAAATCTAAATAAATTCGCACTGGCAATCCTCTGTTGCTGCCTTGCAGCCCTGCCCCAATTTGGGGCAAGAAGACTGCTCGAGTTTAGCACGGAGAGCCCGAATGCGATTGCCGATGATGATGTTGGAACCTACAACTTTACCTCGTGGTAAGTTTTCCATACTCACCACGCTGCGAATCGCATTGTGTGTGTGCGGAACGATGGATGTCCGAGTATTTGTTTTAAAATGCTTGCACTTAACTAATTAGTCCCATATAAATATAGCTATAATATATAAAATATATATACTAGTATATTTATCAACTGGTTTCCTTCGCTCGACTAACCGAGTAACCGGTCCTCAGTTTAAAATCCGTACAATAAAAATTTCTACACTCTAAAATTTGAATATCAGTATTATCAGATTGCAAAAATATATATGAATATATTATATATTGCAAACGTGATCTATTGCAAGTAAACGTGACGAGTTGGCACCTTTTCCACAGTTAGGATTAACTTCGTGAGCTGTCTATAATATTAAACACATTGATTATGGCAGAGACAATCGGACAGGTGTTTGCGTTGAACAAAAGCAGTTCAAACTCAGAGTGTTACTTGCACTAATTAATGACGTCAGCTTGAAGTGCTATAAAGATATGTATATATGTATATAGCTCGCAACCTCTCACTCTCTAATATCTGTAATAAACGTTTAAATCTTTTACTACTTAGTAGAATTGCAAAGCGATTAGAGTAGATAAGTAGTTTCCGTCATTTGTATTTAAGTCCATAAAAAATGAAAAAAATTGCTAAATTATTATTATTTATGTGATCTACATTTGTGTTTGCGATAAGCAAGAAAGGATATAGTGTTACCAACTTTTAGAATTTTATCAAAACATTCACAATACAGGATTATTTGAGTCGTAGAAAGTTGAGTTCATTGAAAGCAAATTCCATATCAAAAATTCGTTCGAAAACTTGTTTAGCACCTGTTTAAAATAAAACATATTAAAAGTGAATTCATTAATCTCCAATTATGCAATTATGCAATACAAATTCAATACTCGAAAGTAGCAATGATAATATTCCACAACTTACTTAAATATAATTTGATCAACACATTTGCACTCAATTCATACTGCATACCAGCTAAGCTAATAATGGAAATGTTAACAACAAAAATGTTATAATGTAAACTGAACTAATACAGCGCCAAGGATCTAAATAGCAAATATTTGTATTAGGTAGCACAAGGGTGATCATTTTATTTAAATGAAAGACCCATTTAGTGTACGCCTGATAGTATTTGTCAAGCAAATAATAAACTCATTATGGGAAAGAGATAATAATATAGACCTAACCGAATCTATCTGAGAGATCAAGATTAAATATTTTAATTTATTTGAATTGCAATTGTTTATTTGCTAAAGATTTCTTTTTCATTTTAAAATAAATAAATCTATTTGTAGGGTATTTTATTGTAGAATAGTTTATATTTCAGTTCTGAATTAAATAAATTTTATTAAATATTTTTTTTTTCAGTCAAATTTATTGCTATGGCTCGCTATTGGATACCGTACAAATGGCGAAACTATTCGAGGATTCAAAGACCTTTGTCGACATGAAACTTTTGTTTTCACCCCAGAAAACCTTGGAGGACTTTGATGCTTTTATGGCAGCAAAGAATAATACCCCCAGCAGGGATGAAATCCGCGAGTTTGTCGATGTGCGTAACAATGAAATTGCTATCAATAAACAATATTATATGGTATACTCATATTATTTTATAGGCCCATTTTGGTGCAAAGGGCACAGAGTTGGATGTTTGGACACCCACCGATTGGATTGAGCATCCCGGATTCATTGATCTCATTCACGATCCGGATCTAAAGCAATGGGGCGTCGATCTGAATAATATCTGGAAGGAGCTGGGTCGTAAAATGAAGGACGACGTGCACAAGAATCCCGATTACTATTCCATCATCCCCGTTCCCAATCCGGTTATTGTGCCAGGCGGTCGCTTCATTGAGTTCTATTATTGGGACTCCTACTGGATCATTCGTGGTCTGCTGCACAGCGAGATGTATACCACCGCTCGTGGCATGATTGAGAACTTCCTATCCATCGTGCAGCGCATCGGATTCATTCCCAATGGCGGTCGTGTCTACTACTGGGGTCGCTCCCAGCCTCCACTACTGACGGCAATGGTTAAGAGCTATGTGGACTTCACAAAGGACGATCTGTTTGCCATCAACGCACTGGAAATTCTCGAACATGAGTTTGAGTATTTCATCAACAATAATACAGTCCAGGCCAAGGGTCACAATCTTGTTATATACCGCGACACCTCAACCGGCCCACGTCCCGAATCGTATAGTGAGGATGTAGAAACATCGCAAAGCTTTACCACAAAGGAAGCCAAGGAGGATCACTACAGCGAACTCAAGTCAGCAGCCGAGTCGGGCATGGACTTTAGCTCCCGCTGGTTCATCAATGCCAATGGCACCAACGAGGGCAATCTGACCGATGCCAAGACTCGCTCCATTGTGCCCGTCGAGCTGAATGCAATTCTCTACTGGAATGCCAAGATGATTGCCGAGTTCCACTCCAAGGCAGGCAACATTGAAAAGATGGTGGAATACGAGACCAAGGCGCAAAAGATTCAAGAGGTAAGCAGCGGGTATTAAAGCCTAACCGATTAGATATTCATGAATATCTTCAATTGCAGGCAATTCAAGCAGTCTTGTGGAACGAGGAAGCCGGCTGCTGGCTGGACTATGATTTGATCAACGAGAAGCCACGCAATTACTTTGTGCCAACTAATCTCTCCCCACTGTGGGTCAAGGCCTACAACCTTTCCGAATCCGAGAAGATTTCTGCCTCGGTTCTCAAGTACATTGAAGCCAACAATCTCGATTCGTTTCCAGGCGGCGTACCAAACACACTCTACAATACCGGTGAGCAGTGGGATCTTCCCAATGTGTGGGCGCCTATGCAGTACATTCTGGTCGAGGGTCTGGACAACCTAGGTACTCCCGAGGCAAAGGCGTTGTCACAGCGCTGGGGACAACGCTGGGTCAAATCCAACTTCGAGGCATATCGCGAAACACTCGCGATGTTCGAGAAGGTAAGATGCGGATCACAAGTTAGTTAGCACATAATCTACAGTGTGGAATGATTTCAGTATGATGCTGAGAACTTTGGAGGACATGGCGGTGGTGGTGAATACGGTGTGCAGACGGGCTTTGGCTGGAGCAATGGTGTGATTATCGAATGGCTGGCGAAATACGGTCGCCAGATCTCGCTGAGCAATACGGGAGCTGCAGGTGATGAGGAGCAATAGAATGTGGCCTAGCTATGCCAAGCACAATCGACGCTATCTATCTATCATCATTGAATTTACATCATAAATCCGTGGAGCCAGTCCAGACTTTTTTTGTTGGTCTGGTTCATGTACACATACCTAGATTTAAACTGTTTCTCACCGAGATGCTCAAATATCTAGTTGATAAAAAACAAAACAAACAGAAAAAAAAACGTATTACATATATAAGAGAACCATCGAAAGCGCGTCTTCACATTGTCCATCACATAGTCTAAGCACACTCGCCGTCATTTTCCCCCTCTGTCGCGCTGTCGTTCTCTATATATATCTTACTGTCTTTAACTTACTATATATGTCTACATATGTCTCTCGCTGCAACGATGTCTTCGACAAAAGAATAAGAACTAAAACTGTCAACTACTTAAGTTGAACATCCAGCATTCACACTCAGCAAGCACCAAGGACTCGCATAACCAATATTGAATTGATGTACCGGATAATGTGATCTAATCCAAGACACAATCGCCACACAAACACACACACAAATACACACACGCATATGTCTCTCTTTAATACAATTTCGCTTATCATTTTGTCTTCGCCTTCGAGTCTGACTTTGCCTTCGTCTCGCCAAGTCTCTTCGCCTCGCATCTGTGTCTGTTCTATCAAGTTTCAAAGAGTCTCGCCAAATTCTTAACGTAAGTGTCTTAATGATCATCTTATCCTAAAACATATTCTAGATTTTTATTTACTTTTGCATCATTTTATTTTTATGTGTTTCATTTGAATATTTGTTTTAATTCTGGGATTATCATCTCTCTCTTATTGTACCCACTAAATTAATCCACATCCAATTCGATGATTCTAATTCAAACTCTATTTCTACAGCTCGAAGCAGTCGACTGATTACCGTGCTTGGAGCGACAGCTGTGGCGATAGTTGGCGCATTCGCCGGACGCTTCATTTGGTGAGGTGAGTGAGCTGTGACAATTGATTGTAAATTTGAGATAAATTACAGTCGACACTACCAATAACAAATTCTAATGATCGTTTCTCTCTCTCTCTCACTTTGCTCATATCATTTCAGAAAATAATTGCGTGTCAAGTGTTATGGAAAATGTGATTCCCCCCTTCGTATGTGTGTGTGCACTTGTATGTGTGCGTGTGTATGTGTTTAACTAGTTTGAATTACACAAAAAACCTTTTTAGTTTTTTTTTGCTCTGTTGAATGCACGGAGATTGCAGTATTAGTTATCAAATTTTCAGTTGACTTATTGTTAGTTGAAGTGAACAGAATTTAAATTGTTATTGTATTTAATAATTAAACAAATATTTAGTTACAACGTGTGCATGCATACAAAACTAATAATAATACATTATAGAAGTATCCTCGCAACCCCATGAAGACAGACACAAAAACAATAAGTTTAACAACAATTTGATGTACTATTTTTGATGTTGTTAATTGTTAACAAAAATTTGCCAAATTGTTTGCTCTGATTTTGAAATAAAAACCACAAAATATTTTTGCATGAACCAATGTTTGTTTATCGTTTCGTTTTGTCAAGTATATTTACAAATTCTTTCTCCAATTTGCAGGCGAAACTGGTTCAAGTAGAGAACCCCACACAATGCGTGTACATAACGATTTTATTCATTGATTTTTTCATATATATATATATAAGTATTTTTTGCTTTGCTTGCGCTAAATTCAATAATGGAAACTTACCTACAAAAAAAGAGCTAACTCAACACACATTAAAAAAGAGGGTATACTTAAACTAGAGGACTGAGTTACATCGTTACATCTTTACAATGATTGCAATATTGACGCTATTTTGCGACTCTATCGGGATATGACGCCGTTTAGTGTTACAACGGAAACAAATAAATGATCAAAGTAAACGATTAATTATAGTACACAGTACATATATACGCAAGAACAAAATAAATAGTGACGCTTCGCACTGCCACCCAACTTGCTGAGCTGGGAGCCGACTAGTTTGACTGCTGCGGCTCGTGACTAAAGTAAGGAGCAGTGTTTGGCGTGAGCAACGTGTGACAGATATCACAAACACGAGCGACACGTTTCCGTGGTCCCGATGGCACCGTTTTCGTTAGACATTTATCGCAGTAGATGTGTCCGCAATGCCGGCAATGGATCTTCCGCACCATCACCGTAAAATATGCATTACATGTGGGGCAATTGTTCACGTCATCGTCGTCCTGCCAACGCACCTCGGTGTCCGCATGTCGCAACTCCTCCAGGGACATCTATAACAAACCGAAATGATTATGTACATAGTTTGATAAGATATTTTGCAACTCCAGCATAAGAAAACAATAAAGCATTAACTTATATTTTTTGTAAACAAATTGAGCACTTTACCTGAAGCGTTTGCGACAATTTAACGAAATCCTTTTGCACCGTTTCCATTGTGGACAACTCCTCTTGCAGGGTCTTAATCTTTGACTTGTAGTCTGAATTGGTTTTTCCTAGTTTTTCCTATATAAGTATATAGCTTGTTAAATATGAATCAATTCAGCGATCGGTGGTTTACTTACATTGGCATCCTGCAGTTCTATAATCTCAACACGGCACTCCGACAACTGCTTGTTTAGTTCAGCCTCTTTGCGCTCCAACAGAGTTTTTGATGATTCATGCGATTGCACGGCGACCAAATGTTCCGTAACACGATCTCTAAATGGAATAGTAAGATAATTAGCAAAGGCAAACTAGAAAATTTAGAAAACACTTACTGCAGCGACTTAATATCTAATTGCACTTTGCGCTTATAGGCACGCCTCTCATTGTTGGCCTCGTCGAGTTGAGCACGGAGTATTTGAATCTCATCCAGCGAAGTGACGCACTTTTGTTTCTCGAATTCACTGCTGACACGAGCCTGGATCAACTCGCTCTGCTGACGCAGCATTAGCTCCTGCAGTTCGACAACAGTATTTGGGAGATTTATGTATTGATTCTCAATTTCTTCTGATGTCGCCAGATAGCGACCGGATAGGAAATCATTGTCAGCCTGCAGTGTTTCAAGCTGCTGGTTAACTCTCTCCCGATCGTCTGTGACACGCTGCAGTTGCCGCATCACATCCTCCTTCGTCTCCAGGAACTTTTGTTGCATGTTCAAAAGTTGTAGTTCATTATTTTTGGATTGCTCTCGCAGGTTTTGTACTTCGCTCTTGTGAGCCTCTCGCTTCGTTTGCCATTGATTCTCCAGATCATTGCGCAGTGCAGCCTCCTTGCTTAACTGTTCACGTGATTCAACAAGTTGTTTTTGTATGGCATCCAGTTGTTTTTGCTGCTGCTTGACTTGTGCACTCAACTCTTCAGAACGCTGTTCCAGTGTCCTGCAGGAATTACAATTGGTGGCCAGCAAATCAGTTGATGTGGACTTGTGTATGGCATCTGCGGCATCCTCATCAGCGACTATTCTTGCTGACGCTTCCTCCTTGTCCTCTGTCGCCAAGGATTTTGCCTGCAACTGTTCGTCCGTTTCGCGTAATTTTTCTTTTAGCGCTTTCATTTCTTCTTGCAGTTGTTCAACTATTGAATGCATCATTTCCGCATCCTCTGAAGCCTGTTCAAATAGAAACAGAAATAGCCTTTAAATTGGCTAATACCGTAACTTATGATGGTACTCACATATTGCTTGACATTATTTTTAGGTGCGCTTCGCGCACTCCCCTCGGGTGGCTCTTGTTGTTGAAAGCTGTTGTTTAATGAATCGCTGCCCAATTTGCGGACAGATCCCAGTGTCTTTTTCACCTGATTCAAAACATGCGGTGCCAAGCCACCAGACGCCTCTACTGGCTGCTGCATTTGCTGAAGTTGTAGCTGTTGCTGCCGTAACTGTTCCAGTTTGATTCGCTCCAACTCAGCTTTGTACGTTGCCGTCTCCTCGATTGTATCCTGAACCAGCTGCTGAAGTGACGAGATCTCTTCCTGCGCCCGTATATCCTTTAATTGCATTTCGTTCTCGGACTTGAGGTCAGCAACCATGACGTGAGTCTTGAGCTCATCCAATTCATCTTGTAATTGCTTCCGCTCTGTCTCCTTCTGCATATAGAGCTCCTTCATTTTCGCACGCTGCGTATTATATTCGTTCTCCATTTTGCGCATATTGTTCTGGAGCAGCTCAAATTTATGCTGGTATGTGGCGTCATCATCGCCTGATAGAAATGGATTTGACATCATCCGTAACCCTCAAATGTTTAAGACGTTACACTCACCATTCGCGACGTCATTCCGCGCGTCCGACGTGGTCTCATTTTCTTCCATTTTACAATAATTTGGGCTAGGCAAACAATTATGTTTAGTTTACTAGTGGTGGAGAAACAACGATGGCACTTTCGGTGCATCGATGTTCTTGCAATTTTTAAAAATATCGATTTCTTATGGCAAACATCGATGATTATGTGAATAAAAAACAATTTATAATTGTACATTTTTTTATTGCCATCTATTAGTACCTTATTCCAAAATGTAATGCAGAGCAAAACGTTAATAACGGAATTTGCAAACAGTAATTTGAAAATACTGGAAAAACACTACGAGTTTTTGGTATTTTTAAAATGACCAGGGATGCAAGTTATTCCAATTGGAGATAGAAATATCATTGAACCTCTTGCAAAAGTGGCTGTTATTAATTAATTTTCCAGAATATGAAAGATTTTTATGCATTCCTATGTCAATTTTTTAGATAACAATCAATTTGAAAAGAGCAAAAATACAAATATATCATAAATGATATATATCGCATTCAACTACAAAAATCGATAGCTTCACTATATGTGTATATCGAATAATATCTCGTTTAGTGCACACCTCTAATGCACATGTGTTTTGGTAGTCTGTAATTTGGTAAATCCGCAAACAACAATTATAAACGACAAAAAGCAACAGCAGCATTACAAAAATGGTAATTTTTACACTCTAAACAAATGAATGTGTAACTATTTAATGCTTTTAAATTATAGGTGAAAGGAAAAAAACCATATATTGACCGCAAAAAGGCCGTCACGTTTCACTTGGTGCATCGTAGTCAGCACGATCCGCTAGTAACCGATGAAACTGCGCCGCAGCGTGTGCTCTTGGAGGCGGGTGCTCGGCAGTCCAAGCCGGAAAAAGAAACACCTGTTGATCCAGCGAAACGCCAAGAGGAGCTCAAGAAGTTTGGAATTCACTTTGATGATGACTACGACTATATGCAACATCTTAAGAAACGAGAGAATGATGTTGTATGGGAATATATGGAGAACCCGAATCAAGCCAAGAAATCTAATGAAGAGGAGCCCAAGAATCGCAACCTTCTATCACTGCCTAGTTCTGTTTTTGCCAGTGAATTCGAAGAGTCGGAGGGAATGTTAAACAAAGCAGCTCCCCAACCAGGTCCACGCCCAGATTGGGATCCAGATGTAGTGGCAGCGCTCGACAGTGACTTTGAAGACAACGAAGATTTGGAAGATGATTTTGTTATGCAGGCCATGGGTGGCGATGACGATGATGATGAAGAGGGCGATGAGGATTGGGAGGACGATGAGGAAGATAATGATATGGATTTTGATTCAGATAATTTAAATGATGATGATGATGAAGAGAACCCTGATGAACTTATGGATCGTCTTGCCCCGCTATTGCGAAAACGTCGTTTCGATGACGAAGAAACCAAATCGCGCTTCACTGAATATTCAATGTCATCAAGTGTAATTCGGCGTAATGAACAGTTAACTTTGTTAGACGATCGCTTCGAACGTTTCTATGCCAGCTATGATGATCCTGAGTTGGGCGATTTGGCCTTGGAAGAAATTGAGGGAAACTGGCATCAAAAGCATCCCGTTGTTATGCAATGTTTTAAGGAATTCAAGAAGAAATCCGACGACTTGGAATACGACAAAGAATGGGATCGTGAACGCGTTAAAAAGTATGAAAATGTTGTCGATGGTGAACACGATCCAACAGACGATCTTGTCGACTACGAAGTGGAAGATGCCAAGGAGAAAAAATGGGACTGCGAGTCGATCTTGTCAACCTACTCAAATATTTACAACCATCCCAAGTTGATCGACGAGCCGCGCGCGAATCGTCGTGCAGCGACAATTCAGATTGATCCCAAAACGGGTCTTCCTACAAATGTGCTGCGAGGTGGTGCCGATGGTCAGCTGACTGCAAAAGCACTAGCCAACTTGGCGGACGATTCACCAAGTGCAACGGGTCCTAAATCGCTATGTGCCAAATCTGTCCTGTCCACACTCAGTGTTCTCTCTATACGCCCCAAGGATGAAACTCCCGAAGAGAAACGCGAACGAAAACGTTTGCTCAAGGATTACCGCAGTGAACGACGCATCGAAAAGAAGGCCAACACTGAGGCATTTAAGGAGGAGCAGAAACGGCAGAGACATGTGAAGATCAACCAACGCACCAACCAGCAAGGTTCCACAATTGTTTAAGCCCTTTAACTTTAGTGTCAAGATGTTATTCTTGAAAATGTTAGTTTTAAATACTTTTTTCAATGCATGTACTAAAATGTGCTTGCATTTGCTAACATAAATATGTATGTTTAACTCAAATGCAAAGTTATTTGTTATGCAATTACCAATAATTCTTTTGCTCATATTGCGGGTGCATTTGATATTAGAGTCATGCTCAGGAATAGCTTTGGTAGTCCAAGCAGGACTTGCGTGTCTATATTGTAAAAATGCGGAGACAAACCGAAAACCATATACTCTTTGCAAATTTCTATTGATTGAGACAAAATTTATTTAACTTTCGGCAGAGTCTATCAATTACTATTTTTGTAAATAATCTAATTATATTGGATCAAATAAAAGAAACAAAAAACTGTAAATAAAGCAAAATGAATGAGGTAACAACAAGTAAACCATTTTGGACCGGTTGCTTTTGTTTATTTGCTCTTTCCCCTCACTGAAGTACTTATATACCTCTATTTATGTATATACTGGCAATAAATAGACAACAACGAGCCACGCGACAATTAACCACAACTCGACAACATTGGCTTGGGCTCTGGTTTGGGACTGTTGGGGAAGCAAATGACGTTGTCAGCCGATTTGCTGAATAGCAAACATTGTTACAGACATACATTATTTTTTGTAAGTACATGGCTTTGTTTCATTGATAAAGCCATGCAAAATACCCTTTACTTATAAAGTAATTATTGTGAAATTTCAGAGGAGAATTTAATAAACTAGTTTTATGGTTAATTTACTTTTTACATTGCTATTTGAATATCAGTTGTGGCAAATGAAAAATACGCTTTCCAAAATATACTATCGTTAGCGCCATCTAGCGTGCGGCGGAAAGACTAAGAGATATCTACATATCTAGCTGAACACTGGGGCGCATTAATTTACATTGCTGTGACTAACAGCAACAAATTGTCATAACAAATGCCTTTCACCTCCCGTGACAGATGCGACTTTAAATTTCACTTATATAATAATATACCTAGTTATATGCATATGTATGAATTAGTGTGTATGCGAGTGTGTTGCTATTATACTAAGTAAATTCGAGTCCTAAAAACACCATATAGGCTTTCCCATGAGACATGAGAAAAGGCAGGCGCGATTTCCAGCTAGATAACTAAGTACGCCGGAGTACTTAAATATGCAGGGAGGGTGTTACAACTGGAAAGTTCCCCCACATCACATTTGCACCTATGTAATTGTACATTTATATCGCCACTACATATATTATACTATATAGAAATACGACGACAATTATGAAGGATTAGTTGAGCACTTTTTGTTTATGGATTTTGTTATTTGGGAAATTTCAATTTGGAAATTCCAAGTCAACAAACTTGAATTGGGATTAAGTAGCAATTTTTATAATATATTTTCACATTTGTAAATAATCATAATAGGAATTGGGTATTTGCAGAAATCATCAGCATAATAATCATAGTAATGAATCAGATAATTTAACCTAATTAATGGCTTTGATTTGTGCTAGCATTGTGAATGATTAAAAATCCACAATCCACATGGCCACATTTCCATGGCGCCTAACGGAACCTAACACCAATTTGGAACCAAGCTCGAGCTCGCACGCTTTCCCAGCACGATACTCAACAAACTCCTTGTAAATGGAAACCGTCACAGTTGTCGTGCCCATGCCGCTACTTTCTCCTCCTTTCGCCTTTCTCCTCCTGCTGCTTCTGCTCCTCCACCATCGCCATCACCATCTGCAGTGAACACTAGCGGCCAGTAGCGGCAGCAGCGGCGGCGTCGCCGTTGACTGTTGACTGTTGGTTGGCATCGCGTTCTGTTAAAGTGGCAAGAAAGCAGCAAAGAAATTCGCGCATTTTCAGTTGTGTTCAGTTCCTGAGCGAAGCCGAAAGGATTCAAACGCGTGTCGGCCAACAAAACGCGGTAATTTCCACCAGTTAACTATTGTTATTCTCTTTGTCGTTCCCGTTGTCGTTTGTTGTTGTGGTTGCGGTTGCTGTTGCTGTTGCTGTTCAGTTAATTGTTGGTTAATAGTGTCAGTGCCAAACAGTTGAAAGGTCAAATACGTGTTCTGCCAGCAAAATCCGAATCAAATATTCAATAATCAAATGTGCAAAAGTAAACCAATTAATATTGTCTTTCTGTGTGTTCTCTGCCAAAAGCCTAAAAGAGTTACTCATCGTATTCCCCCCAATCCCCCCAGTCGATGAGTTTCATGCCCAAATGCCGAACGCAGTGGGAAAAACTCGTGACAAGTCGTGAAAGCTCGTGTGTTGCCGTTACAAAAGAGCGTTTGCCTTTTGACGGGCCAAAAAAAAAAAACAAATAACATTAATTAAAACATTTTAATACAGTGCTTTTTAAACGTAATTTAAAATTAATTTATAATAGTTAAACGTAATAAGTTCGGTTACGTGTGAATACATTTCAAGTTTACCGCAAGAAACAAACATAACATGATTAATATAAATGGATCTACAGATTTAATTTGTGGCATACAAATGTCACGCAAAAGCAATTTAATTGTCTTTTATCTGGTGTACTTTCTGCAGATTGTTCATAAATATTTAAACAATTATGAACAGTAATCAAAATTGCAATAAAAACGCTCAACTTGATTCAAATATGCATGATCATATACATATGTTTGTATGTTCACAGTTGTTGTTTGGTTTTTGTTGGATATCAAGAGATCTAAAGATCCACAGATCTACATACTAAAGTGTTTATGTACCTCCTCCTCGACTGGGGCTTAGCCGGATATGCTTCATCTTGCGGTCCACTCATTGAAGTGGAATTTTTAATTTGAATGGCGAGAACCGTCATTCCCATTTCCATTCCCATTCCCATTCGCATCCATTGCCAGCGCCAGTGCCAATGTCAATGTCGGTTTCGGTGTCGGTGTCACTGGCAGCCAGTGTCAGTTGTCAGTTGTCAGTTTCCAGTTCCTATAGACAATATATGTATTATGTATGTGCATGCTATACAAATTATAACTACTTAGAACCGATATTTTTAGGCGACTTTCGACTTTTTCCAACCTAATTGATGGCAATTGGTTTTTGTTTTTTTTTTGAAAACAAATGCAATTCTTCTTATATGTAGTATGTGCACATGAGACAACGTCAATGTGAAGCTTAAGCTGTCAGGATTCCTTTTTGTTACTTCCGGATAAATTCACAATGGATTTGTCCATTATATAAGCTAATAAATGATTCGCTTTGTGTACTGCTGTCCAAAATTGTGGCGATAACGATAACGATAATATTTAAAGCGCGCGCGCGCTTAAGTGAAATCGGCACGCGATTCAATTGTCTTGCTCGTCCATTGACTGTTGACGCGAAGTGTGCCACAATTACAGTGGCAGCTACAGTTACACTTACATATGCGTACTCAGCTGCCTGCCTGACTGCCTGGCTAGCGAGCTTCACACATCTTCGTCTTCGTCTCCGTCTCTGTCGCCATCTTAGTGGCAGCTATATCATTTTACGAGCTTGCCTCCCACACAGATGGACCGATAATCGCACAATCTATGAACATATGTGCATATCCGACAGCAGAAATCATGAGATAAATGTTCAGCCCCTACGTATATATATTTACATACATATGTACATGTACAGATGTGTTTATCTAGCGAGCACACAAGTCCGATTTGCGGTAGTAGTTGACGTGTGGACAACGGATTCTTTATTCGATATTAGAACGCGAACTGAGCTGGTATCAAGTCGAGCTATACCGAACCGACCGAACAACCGTAGAACCAAAAGAAAACAAAAAAGAACAATTCAACAACCTGTTCAAATCTAATTACATATATCAACTTAATACTTAGCAAATATTTTCGGAATACCTTTATGCTATGTCCTCTACTATACTTTGTGCAGTGCTCCTGAAATTAAATAAATTACAATTATTTGAAACAACAAATCTTAAATAAAACAAATATAAATTATACGACTCAATATCGCTGTCACTGTCGCTATATCGTGTTGCAGATTTTCTAAAGCGAATTATGAAATTCCCACGTCGATGTAAAGTGAGATGATTTGAGGTTTGGTTTCATTTTCTGTTCCGTCGTCAACATCATGCTGGGCAAATACAACACAAAAGCATTCATATCGCTTGGATTGACATTCATATTGATGTGGTGAGTTCAAATTACACTTGACCCTTCAAAGCACAAAATGCCGCTTTAAGGAATATATTCTGCTCACTACAAATACAAATGAGACTCGAAAATATCTCTATAAATCATATCACAACATCAACTAGCTACATTTTTAATTATTTGTTTCTTTAATTGGTTCTTTTTTAACTCAATTTTGACGTAATATCTTTTTAATTCAGTTTAGAACAGATTGAAATAATTAAGATTTTAAAGTATACAAGTATTTTATTTGTGCAAAAGGATAACTGCAATAAAATATGATATTTGACAGATATGAATCTGAATTTATTAATATTTCCAATTATAGAAAAATAAAGTCTTGATAGCTTTTGAGTGCAACACATCATTCTGAAATATTGTTTCATTATGAAAACTTTTTCATATGATCAACAACAAAGTCTGTGAATATTAAGTTCAAGGTCTTAACTAAGCATACTTTACTTTCAGTACAACAAAGCCTTTGAATATTAAGTTCAAGATTATAACTAAACAAACTTTAGTATCTTGTAAAACAAATATCAAATGCTAAGTTTTCTATAAGTTTAAAATTAAAAACAAATACCGACAGAACTGGAAACTCAAGAAAAAACTTCCTTTACCAAAGTCCTCTAGAAAATAACAAAAAATTTGACAATAATTCTACAATTTTCTATGAAAACTTTAGCAGCAAGATACGATCAGTAAAAATGCCAAACTACATATACTGCACTTTATCATGAAACTTTTACTATAAACTATAAACTGACATACATATTATTATTCAAACAAACGAACAGTCAGACACGGCTATATAGTTTCAAATTGTCTACTGCCACGCCTTTTTTTAAATTTCTATGCTCCTATAAAAGGAGTTTCCCTTCCGACAGACTGAAGAGAAATTCGCGCAGTGGCTTTTTGGGGCTCTGACGTATTTCGAATACCGATTTTGTTTGAAATTTAACGGAAACGGAAATCCGCTTTAGCAAATAACAACTGACTTGATTGATTTTATAGTCAGGCGCACTAACTAGATGGTCTGAAGTTGTAGCTGTAGTTGGTTTGGGATGTTGTGTCATACCATGTTTGTTGTTGGTAGCATTCTCATTCTCCATTTCTAATAGGAATCATTAAACGTCAGTGTTTAGAAATTGCATATGCGCCATTTTGTTTGGAATTTGTGGAATACTTGAATAACCTTTACATGAGACAAATATTAGCATACAGTATTCGTATTGGCAAGCCGTTTGACAAAACCCCGACAAGGTCGAATCGAATCACAGTAAAATGGGGTTCCAGCACGAATACTCTCCGTATTCTCTGTATGGGGCAGGCAGCTTTAAGGTTGGACCCCTCCCCCCCTTAGGGTTCTGTCAGAATACTGAATTTTGCATGTATAAATATTGTACTTATAGCCAGCCAGGCAGCCAGGCAGTCAGCCAGACAGACCCAGACACGAAGTGAGTTAATTTGCAGTTGAGACTTAAATTGACAAAGTTTCACAACAAACAATAGTTGCATGTGCCCCTGATGACTAAACTGGGCCTCAACCATCGACCATCAGCCATCAGCCATCAACCATCAAGCAACTACCATCAACTAACTCTCTTACCTATATGGGATGTATATAGTATCATATCCGATTGTGTTTTTTCCAATTCTTTTTCTTTCTTTCTTTCTTTTTTGTTTTTGGCCATTTTCAGGATTAGTGAGGCCACGGACACCCACATGAACTACAACTACACAACGAAGCCCCGAGTGGTTCTTCCGCCTAATTATGTCAAGGGTAAGTGTGCAATATTTGTGTGTACATGGCCGAGTCTCTAGAACTGCATTTCGACTGCGTTCTTTCTATTTAATATTCGCTTTGATTTTTTTTTTGTTCTTCTGCGTTCACCTTTCTTTTTGCTTCTTTTCCTTTAGTATCTCAATCATGTTTCATTACGTTTTTTCCCTCTGTTTGCTTTTTTATTCCACGGTTCCATGGAGTTAATTGCATGGACTTTTTAGGATTTGGTTTATTGCCATTGTTGGCATCAGAATGAATGTTGCGTGTGGCGTTTATCGTGACGCAGCCAATTTCAGGGTCTTTCACCATCGAGGCCCGTTTTGGCTTTAGCTGGAATATATTCGCTTAATTTCTGTAATTACTACTTATGTACATATGTGTCCCCTCATGTATATAGTATTCATCCGTACAAACATTTAGACGAAATGTCCTCGACAACGTCAGAAGTGAGAACTGCTGCAATCGATTTAACGAAGCGATGAGATGAGAATTCACTTACTCATTTCTCACAATTCATCTTCCCTCTTTATTTTTCATTATTATTATTCATGGTTATTTCGGACTTGAAATACTATATGTGTAACCTAATTGTTGGGTTTATCCCGATTGCAATGGATTACTTCTCTCATTCTCTCCTTCACTTTTAAAATTTGTATAAATCCAAGCCACTGAAAAGATGTTATATATATAATCTATAATAGCAGGACTCATTGGATAACTGCAATTTCTTTTAATTTAATAATAATCATACAATTTAGTTATTGTTAAAATAGGCAGATCTTAAAATGTATTGTCCATTGTTCTACAATTTACATGTTTATTTTTCGAAATTATCTTACTTATTCATATTTAAACTGAAATTTACGAAAAACTTTTATTTGCCTCTTCTTTTTTTCTAGTTCCTCAATTAAACGATTTTTATTTTTGATTATATTATTAATTTTAGTGCAATGAAGTATACGTATTATTTTAAACCACGATTTTAGTCAATATTTAGAGTATAAATAAATTTTCTACCCACATATCTTTGCTTCCCATATGTCCTCAAATGCAATTTTATTCGTTGGGTAAAATCGTGCAAGCTGCACGAATTTTAGATGAGTGGACATCACATCGGGGTGCTGTTAGCTTAATAATAACAAATAATTCCTCAAATTATAGTGATGAATAGTGTGGCTTAGTTGGCTGTTACTACTACACAGTATATCATCGGTATTATTCCAGATAATTAGGGAATAGCAACGCCTCTGATTTCATCGATTTTCACAGTTGTGCAATACTATACAACTAAAGCCTAGGGGCTTCATGCTACAGTTAGTCCCTGAACTTCAAAAATGCCTGATGCCCCAAACCATTAGACCATCCATAACCTACCCATAGTATTCCTTCCTTCCAAGCCATGTGTAGTCGAAGAGGAGAAGAACAGAAACGGGCAAATGAATTGGCGCACGAAAAAATTCTTCCACTTTATTATTCAAATTTACTTAAGTAAACTTGGAATAGACTGTCGACGCCTGTTTTGTGGCGATACGCGGATTTTAATGACTGTGATGGTATTATATTTAATAAAGTATTATATTTAATTTATCGTCTCTTTCTATTTACAGAAATGCGACCGCCCTCAAAGAAGGGCTCACCAGTGATAGTAGACTTTAGCATATTTGTTGTAGATATTAACTCAATTAATGTAGAGGATATGGACTTTAGGTAAGCGATAGAGACAGCACACAATTCAATGTCTTCAGAGAGCAATGATAATGTGCGTCCGTCATTCAGTCATTATATATTCATTTACAGAGTTGACATGTTTATACATCAACGTTGGATGGAATCCCGACTGGAAATATCGGATGACATATTCGAAGAGGGCGACGACTATGTCACTTTACTTCCTGAATTTTTCGACAACCTTTGGCAACCAGATCCGTATTTTCTGAATTCAAAAATTGCCGGTAAGTTCAACAATAACAATAAAGAGTCTAAATGCTGTCCCTATAATGTGTGTTAGTATAGTTTATAACTTGTGAAGTGAGTGCATATGGGCTGGGATTTTAGTTGCATTGCTGAATCTTTCAAAAACCAATAGATTTCACTAATTAGTATCCTTCATGCACTCCTTACTTATCTACGCATTTAATTTGTAAGTAATAATATGGTATTTGTTTTTTTACTTTTGATTTCCATTGTTTTTAATATTTCCAAATACAAACAACTCAAAACCTAAAAAAAAAAAAAAATAATAATAACAAACAAATACACAATGCAAACTTCTACTAGGATTTGGAAGTCCATATGTTGCCTCAACTTCTCTGCTACGCAATAAAGATGAAAGAGAATCTAAAAACTTTCATCTAGACAAAACTTTAAGTATACCTACTAACAAAACTAGAATGTGTTTTTGTGTTGACATTCAAATAAATCAAACCTCAAAAGAGATCACAAATTATCTCATATGCAATATGATCGATACGATATGTAAATATCCGAAAATTCTCGCTTCGGCAAGCCGAATATTATGTACCCTTGCAGACTTACATGTTCCCAAGGCATAATTTTCTATTTAAGCAAAGTTATTTCCAAAATCTATTCTAAGAAATATATACCTGCAAGGCTATATTATTTCATGCGCTTTTGTATATCTGAGAGAAATCGAGTCATTGACTGGTTTTCCATATCATATTAGCAAATACACCAAACTACGCAAAACACATGTATATCTTATTGTTAAATTGTTCAGCATAAGATCATGAATATACCATTCCAAATAAATAATTTTTTATAAAACTTAAAATATTGGTACACATTTGAAAATATACATTTTACACACACAAAAAAAGATATATTCATCGTATTGTGCACAAATCTTCGTTGCCATCCAGCACAGCTTACGATACAAATAAACTGAGCGCCAACAACGAAAGCTAAATTTTGGACAGAAATAAACGTAGTATAAAACTTTTTCTTTTATTGTTGGGGAACAACAACTCTGGGGGACTGCTAGCTACTCAAATATTGAGATACTTCAGCGTTACCAATCAAAAGATCTTAATATTCCAACCACAAAAGAAGAAATAAAGAAATTCAGTAAGAAATACATCGATAGACTCCATAACCACAAAAATAATTTAGTCTTAAGTGAAAATATACCACATACTCGATCTCTCTGATAGATAAATCCAACCAACTGAAAATATGTTATATACAGTATAAGAGCAGAACTCATTGGAAAACCGCCATTTCTGTTAATTTAATATTAATTTACTATTTACTTATTGTTTAAACAGACAGATTGTGAATAAAAGAAAAGAGAAACAAGTAAGAAAGATACAGTCGAGTGTGCTCGAGTGTACCCGCTACGCATTTTGAATAACAGCAAAATATTGCGGTATAAAATATACTGAAAATGTACCAAATAGTATATTTGGCATATCGATACAGTACCCCATTCAAAATATACCATAGACCACACAAAATACCAGATTGTCAGCCAAAGCAACTAAAACGCCTAGTAGTATTTATTATTGTATATACCAAAACTTGCTTGTTAATCGATTTTTGTCGATTTTGAAACAAACTTGATCTGCGTGCAAACATAACAAATGCTGTCAAAAATGATAGCTCTATCTCTTATAGTCTCTGAGATCTAGGTGTTCGTACGGACAGACAGACAGACGAACATGGCTAGATCGTATCGGCTATTGACGCTGATCAAGAAAATATATACTTTATAGGGTTAGAGATGCCTCCTTCTACCTTGTGACATACATTTCCTGCCGGCACAAAGTTTTAATACCCTTCTACACTATGGGTAGCGGGTATAATAAAATTGTCGTGTTGGCACTAATCTCATTGGATAGTAATAAAATCACTATTCTAAGCTTAGCGAAAAACTTCTTTAAAAATCATTGCGAAATGCGAAATAAGAGTTGATGCCTCGGCCTCTTTCCTCCATCAACGCCTACAACACCAAATATTTGCTGACGCGAGTTAGATATTAATCGCACGCTGACCAAATCGCTTTCAATGTCACGGTCAACCAAAGGTGTTTTAGTTGCTGCATTAGTATAAAGCAGGCGTTATATATGTATATGTATGTATGTACATACGTCTGCGAACAATTGCCAAACCAAAGTCCAAAGTCCATAGTATTGTTGAAAATGTACAATTGCATGAAAAGCGATAAGATCTGGGACTTGTTTTCATGGTTTATGTGTTGGTTGCACCAATGTCAGCGCCCACGAAAATCGATTTATACTGCTCAAAAAATGTAGAATTTAATAAAGGCCCTTGATATTTTCATAATGCTGGTTTCATGCTGATATTGCCTTTATAAAGAATTCAAATGAAAAGTCGAGAGAATTCTTAAATTCATTAGTTAGAGAGTATCAAAAGTTTTGGTTTATAGAGTTGAATTTAATTTTAAGGATTCTTTATTTATTCTCTATGCTTTAAAGAAAATCCTCTTAAAAATTTATACTTGGACAATACTTAACGATTTAGAAAATATTTGATAATATTGGATTTGAAGAAAGCCGCTTCTATAGTCCTGGAACTTAGGAACCTGAACTGTAATTTTTATAGATGAAAGTTATTCCTTAAAATTTTGCACCAGGCACTTCTCATTTCTTTATAAAATTATTCATGCACTATTACAAACACGTTCATAAATTATTCAATAGTTTTGCTAGCTTCCTTAGGATACTTTGACAGGATATTGAAGGGTATTTAGCTATCTCTCAATCAAAGCAATAGGTGCAGCTCATTACATTTCAATTGAAGTCATTTGCTTATAATACAATACTCATTCTTCGGAACAGGAGCAAACAAAGAAGCCACTTGCACCTACACATCGCAGTAGTCACTAGTTGAAACATCAGATATCAGATCAAATCAGTTCAGATCAGATCAGATCAGACAATGAGTGCCTACCAATGCCATAGTTCTAATCGAAACAACTTTGTTCCCGCATCTCTGCAACGTCTTTTCGATGTCTTCTCTCGTTGTAGAAATAGCTACCCTGACGCACAAGTTCACATCGGTGACTCTGTACAAGAATAAGACCGTGCGATATGCAGCTCGCATGCATGCCATAATTGCCTGCCAGATGGAGTTCCAGCTCTACCCCATGGACATCCAAGTATGTCCCATTTACATTGAGAGTTGTGAGTACACCTTTACGTTTGCAGTATGCTTTATGCTTATCGATAATCTCGTTCTTCGATTTAAGTTTCGTCCAACAATCAGAAGGTAAAGCTGCGGTGGTCCGACTCGGGTGTAACGCTCAATCCAGAGCTAAAACTGCTGCAATACAATCTCGGCCAGCCCTTGGAGCTGGAGGAGAGCGATGGCTATATGCCCGAGAAGGTGGGCAACTTCTCACGTCTCACCGTCTACTTTCGCTTCGAGCGGCAGATTGGCCATCATCTGATCCAGACATTTGCACCATCCTCGCTGGTTGTCATGCTGTCGTGGTTCAGCTTCTGGCTCGGCCTGGACGCCATACCGGGACGTGTAACGCTGCTGGTCACCTGCATGCTGACGCTGGTCACAATGTTCACCGGTCTACGGGCGGATATACCACCCGTTGCGTATGTAAAGGCAAATACCTCGATCCCAACAAAAAAGTCTCGAAATAGAGTTGAGCCAAACTAATCGGAATTCTTTAATCTTCTCATTCAACACTTGCATGCGACAGGCGCTTGACCTTTGGATGGCCGGATGCATGGTGTCGGTGTTCGCTGCCCTCGCTGAATTTGTCGTTGTCAAAGTGTTGGATGTCCAGTACCAGTACCAGGTAAACCGAATACCAAAGGTACTGCCCATGGTAAGCGCAAGTCTGTGTTCCGCTTTAATAAATAAAGACATTTCTTTATCATTCCATGCCCGTGTCCATGCCCATGCCCATGCCTATGCCCATGCCTCTACCCATTTCCCTGCCCATACCTTACCAAACCTTACCTATACCGCAATCCTTTGTGTACTCGTATGTGCAGCGCATAAGCAATATGGAGAAAGGTCAATGTGCAACTGTGGCGAGCTGGGAGGGAGGCGCCGTACGGTCACGAAAGGCCACACAAACTCCAACAACGCCAGGCCAGGTGAGTGCCAGTCACTATTGCCTTGGCACACATGCCAGCCTTAGTAATGTGCAGTTGCAACCGTAATCGCAGCCGCAAATATCGATGCGGTTACTCCACATCGTTCGCAATCAATCAATGCATATTAAGAACAACAACTAATCCTCCATTCATTCGTATTCCCCCCATAGACATCGCTGCAGGGCAATGGAGGACCACCCCAAGCCAGCCCGTCGACAGAGCCTGCTGTCGGTGGCTTGGACGGACACGGATACGGGCGTGGAGAAGATCATGTGGCGTGAGATCGATAAAGTGTCGCGGGCCGTATTTCCCATATTGTTCTTTGTCTTTGTGCTCCTATATTGGCCCATATTGCTGATGAAGTCGTCCTAGGATTTGGGGAGTTCCAGAATACACATTTCTGGACTCCGTTAAAAAATCGAAAAGGAACTCAATCCCAAAATGTTGCAAAGACACAAAGACAACGATACAAGGATACATACACTGCAATACAGTTTAACTTTATAGCGCTCCAAACAAATCGATTGCTATGAGTATACATATATAACATATATATTATTACCATATCTAAGTATTATCAGGTATACAAGTATATATGTAGTATATAGTTTCCTGCGCTAACGCTTTTACTACGCTAATCCCAAAACGAACTTCTAGATCTACAAAAATTGGCATTGCTCAGTGATAGAATATTTGAATTGGAGTTGTTTTAAGCGGTCTACTCATAGCATCCTTAGCCATGTTCAACATTGTGTACCTGAGTTAACGAATCAGATCAGAATATGGCATACAATTCTTACAAATGATGATATCATATAATAACTAGTATAGCTCACATGCCGTGTCAGAATCGGGCAGTGTAAATGCTGTGAACGTTTATCACGGTGCAGTATTGAATAGCGCCACCTATCGGTCAATGCTTCATAGGTGGAAGAGCGCATTAATTTTATCCGTTAGCCGGATACCGGATACAGGGTATTTTTCAGACATCGGATAAATTTGAGCTCAGCCTTAAGCTCAACTGTGAATTCACAAACAAAGCTTGTTAATTAAACCTCAATCAAAACTAAGCAAGCTTTGCTAATCGAATTAATCTATAATGTGTTTATTTTTATATAAACGGTCGAACTTCACTTACAAAAACCCGTAGCGGAGGTCGACAGTACATTATAATCTTTGTATAGTATATTCTATTCCACTTTGCCTCTAGTGGAATAATTAAATAATTATTTTTTTAATCATAATTATTAGTTTTGATTTTTTTTTGCTAGCATAAATTTACGCTTAAGCTAAATCAGCCAGAAAATTAATTGGTGCTTTAAAGAGATAATAACAAGTTTACAAACCTCTAAGGATCAATATCTAAGTATATATTATTATGTAAATAAAGTAGTAAATATGCTATTTAGGAACTTTTACACACAATTGAGACAAATAACACTTTAGAGCTGTGGCTTTATATTATACTATACTATATTTGATATATTTACCTGTAGTTCAAATGGCACACACTCAAACTCAAGAGAAGCTAGAAATATTGTCGTATATTAAATATACTTAAGTGAAGCGAATATTATATTTTGTATAAAATGAAACTGTGTAAATACAATACAGATAACAGAAAAGGATAATTCAAATTTAAGATTAAAATAAAACACCTAGACATTTATTTACAATACTCGTAACTACGAAAAACTCGTATGTGTACATAAATTTCCATCGGTTAAGTTCAACTTTTTCATTTCACAAAGCTTTCTTTAGTATATATACATATCTATCTACTTTTATGCTCTAATTACTTGATTTTGAAAGCTTTTAAGACTAAACAAAACCCCTCACAATTATGCATGTAAAAATACAAATATAAAATAGTTTGATTCCAACTAAAAAAATTGTTTCAATTTAAGGGGCAACTAATGTCAATTCCAGATGGTTTAAAAATTAATTTATAATGATTTAAATGTATTTGCAAAATCATGACAGATATTTAAGTATTATGTTAAATCATTTTATTTATGTTTTTGGATACTTTCCTATGAGTGGGTTTTTACTCCCGTACTAACAATTCTGCTTAACAATAATATTTATTTACATGTAAGTGCTGATTAACAAGACAACGAACTATGATGATTCGTCACTTTCCTCAGCATTTTCTTCGCTGTCTTCCTCGCTCTCTTCATCATCATCAAACTCGCGCTCTAAAATCTTATCATCCTGATTCCTGATCAGCAGCATCTCATCATCACTGTCACCATCTTCTGCGTCATCGTTCTCGCCATTTGATTGCTTCAACTCCTTGAGTTTCTCTGATCTGTCCAACAACACGCGCATCGTGTATTTGTTAAAGTCACAACTAGATAAATGATATGAATAGTTAATGAACTATAATTATCATAGGAGGCTGTCTGCACTTACATCTTGTTAAGCATCTCATATTTGTTCGATATACTTTCGTGTAATCCCAGCAAAGCTGTCTGATGAAAGACTCCATCATGATAGCCATGTTTAGTCAACAGGCAACAGCACCACTGCAAGTAGAACTCGATGTGGGGCGACGACTGCAGCAGGCGGGAAAGATGTTGCAGCAATCGCTGAGCAAAGTCCGGCGAGAGATCCGCGCAGAGCAATTCAACTGTAAAATTAATGCAACATATTAGCTTTAATTCATGTACGACACGTGTTGCCACCCAATGGAGGGCTTGTTTATGTTCGTGGCAGTTGACAGTGACAGAAGGGGTTATTAACCATTCAGCCCATACCCCATTTGGGGCAACTGCTAACCGGCCACGTGAATGCAGAAAGAACCTTGAAACTGTTTATTAACGCAGTCAAGAAATTTGCACATTCGATCCAAATGTTGTTGGGTAATAAGTGGGCTGCCTTGAATGTTTCACCCTAACATCAACTCAACTCCCATCTATTTTTAGACATGCGAAAAACAGAGAAACTACGAAATCGCTATTGATTGCAGGGGAAAAAATGGAAAAAAGGCGAAGAAGGTTGCAAAACTGGCTCCATTTTGCAAGGTTGTGTGTGCTATTGGGGAGTTCTGTCCCCTTCTGCATTCCAAAATTAATGTAAGCACTTACTGTCCCTATATGGCACGCGCTCCAGCACTAAGGTCACCAAATTGGACTCGTTTAGTTTCAGGGACATAACAAGGGCCTTTGTATACTCCAGCCTCTTTAGCGACTCATGCACCGCCTTCGGTGTGACTTCCAGTGACAAATCGAACGGATCGAAGACAACTCCTGCAATTATCATCGTTTAACAATTTAAAAAGCCTCTTCTATTATATTAAATTTTACTTATGCATCTTCAACTTACCTTTATCGAGTGCATAGATGCAAAGGCCTTCCGTGCCAGCTGCAGCAAATGCCTGGCCAGTGGGTGAAAAGCGGACGGAAAACACTCTCACCTCGGGCTGAAAGCGTCGAGCGGACATGTCTCCCTTACGTACTCCCGGCAAGCGTATAGCCACATTGCCTCCCTCCAGCTGCTCGCGTTCCTCCACCAACGCCATGTTGCCAAACTCGCTCAGATGTTTGCGGCTGATAAAGTCCTGCAAATGAATCAATTGGAAATCACAACTCAAATCTCTAATTTCCGTTGAATTTAACTCACATTTAGACCGTCGAGACTGAAGTTCTGTGTTATCTGGAACTTCTTTAGCAGGATCGCTTCACGAACATGGTAGATGCAAATGTTTGCTGATTTGCCCGCTGCCAAAAGGCATTCACCGTCCGCCGAATACTCTATCGTCGAGAAATAGCTAAGAAAAAATCAAACATTAACTAAAGTTTAGAATGAGGATGATGCGAAGCTCACTTACTTTGATTGGGTATTCGTCTTTGCAGTCACAACATCAGTCTCCAAACGACCGCCTCCCAAATCATCACGACCCTCAATTGTGGTCACTTGCGTTGCCGATTTCACATCGAAGACGGTTATGGTGCCTGAGAGCGTAGACACTGCGACCTGGAAGCATGGCATGCTTAAAAGATTTATCTTTAAATAAAAGATCTTTCATTACCTCTTCTCCACTTGGACTAAATGTTACAGAGGTCACATCAGAAAGGGCATCGATTGTCTCATGCTCACTATTGCTTTCCAGACAATTCCAAATCTTTACAGTTTTGTCCCATGATCCAGAAATGAGCGTGGACGAAGTTGGGACAGGGGAAAAGGCTACCGAGGTAACTGGACCTTCATGGCCACTTATGACTTCAAGCAATTTGCCCGTCTTAATGGACCACAGATAAATGTCAAACACATCTTGTCCACCTGCGACAACCAGTTCTCCAGAATAGTCCACAGCTACACAAGCGAATTGTGCTGGAGTGGGCGATGTGAATGTCCTGAAATTACGATATCTAATAATATCGAAGGCACGCACAGTGCCATCCAATGAACTGCTGACCAGGAACTTCTTGTTGCGACTGAATGTAACAGCCGACACTCCACTTGTGTGCTCACTAAATGTCACAAAGCAGAAACTGCTTTGAGTGTTCCACAGCTTCACTTTGGAGTCCTCACCGCCGGTGGCAATGTACTGACCATCCGGAGAGTACGCAATGCAAGTCATTTCACTGCTGTGTCCTTGCTGCTTCATAATGTACTGCTCACTCTGCCATTCCCACACCAGCAGCTGACCAATTTCCTTGGATGCCAGCGCCACCCAATCGCCGGTGCAGTTGAAGAGCGCCGTGGAAATTGGATAGTCAGAGATGCTTAGCGAGTGGATCATATTGACATCAGGCAGCTCATACAAATAAAAAGCCCCTGTGCTGAAGCCCACAACCAATACCTTGGTTTGACGATTATAATTTGCAGCCGTGAGCAGTGCATCACGCTTCTCCTTGCGCGGCTCGTTGGCTAAATAATGACGTCCCAATTTACTGTAAAAGAATGGATGCGACTTGCGGATCTCCTCATCCTTGATTTCATTATCATCTTCCGTGCCATTTGTCTCCACTTGCGATCGCTCAACATGGTTATCCACATCATCCTCCGACTCGTTTTCCTCATCTGAACCATTTTTCTTGGCAGTCGCCTTCTTTTTGCGCTGTGGCGGGGCAACATCTGTTTCATCGGCCTCCACCAAATCAGAGGGTGCCATACTACACTCCCACAAGCATAGCTGACCATTGCGACTAACCGTGTTGATGTGCAAGCTATTCGATTCAAAGAAACACGAGACAATTGCATCCGTGTGCCCACTTAGATTGTACGTTCTAAAGTTCCGCGTGTGTTTAATGGCACAGATCTTCGTGGAGCTATCGCGACAACCGATGGCAAGCAGCTTCGAATCGGATGACCAATCCAACCACGTGACATCGTCATAACCGCCAAGGAAACTGCGTTTCAGCACAAATGGATTGTACTCGCCTGTAATTTCTCCAGGAGCACTAAATATTAACACAAGATTCTCTCTCGCCACGGCAAAGTAACTGCCATCTGGGCTGAAGCTAACGCATTGCACTCCAGTTTGGAATTTATGGCGGTGGATCACGGTGCAGGACACCATGCTTATCAGCTGTGCATCGCCCGTCTCGTTGATTGCAAGCATTAAGCTGCCATCTGGAGACAGGGCAATATTTGTGTAGTTGTAGCGAGACTCCAACGACAACGTGCGAGACTTGTTGCTGTTAAGTAAACAAAATTTAGATATGTGCAAAGAGTGAAAACATATAGGTAACATACTTCTTGAGATCGTATACGGTTATCCGATTTCCCACAGGGCTGATAACTGAATTTCCATCAGGTGTGAAAACCAAATTTCCATTGCGATAGATTGTGCCCAACAAATTCGAAAACTGTAAATATTTTCAAGTGTAAATTTTATTTAACGTGTTGCCTGTTGCTCTTTGTATTTACTCACTTTGTATCCAAACTTCATAATGCGACTTTCTTTCAAATATTCAATAAATTAAAGGTAGCGTTAACGCGGCAATCATAAACAAAAAAGCAATGCACGTGTTGTGAAGAGTAAACCAAAAACCGCTAAAAATAGCAGAAAATAGTTAAAAATACTCTTTCAAATTAATTTTTAAACGTAAATAATATAACCTATGTTTAAATACAGTTTTATTAAATCATTTAATTGATAACAAAGAAAAACATGTCAGAAAGCTATAAATATATCTAATTAGTCAAAACTAATTTTGAAATAATAATTTTTGTAAATCACAAAAAATACCACTCTCGCGTTAAATATTCATTAAATATACCAACTTGTTGCAGCACATTGTGAATGGCATTTCGAGAAGAGGCAGCATACTATCCAAACAAAGTGAAAATAATATAAACATTACTCAGAAATATACAAAATATCGACAATGGAACAGCCAAAATCTGCTGCAGAGAAATTGGCAGAACGAAAGGCACGCCTGTTAGACCTGCACAAACAACGCCAAGAGGCGCGCACCCAAAACCACCAGGAGGTCGTTGCAGAAGATGCACGCAAAAAATTGCCCAGCAACTGGGAAGCTCGTAAACGACAAGCAGAGTGGTTGCTGGCAGATGACAAAGCACGAGCAGAAGCGGAATCTGCTGGCAAGGATTACGAGCGCATGAAACTGCTGGAAGTATCTGCCATAGATGCTGATCGCATCGAAAAGAAAAAACAACGGAAAGATAATCCCGATCTGGGCTTTTCAACATACGAAGCACAGACAGCCAGACAATACAATCGACTTGTTAAATCCATGCCACCTCGCGACATGACAAAGTACGAGAAACAGAAGGCTGAGCTGGGCGAAGCATTTTATGGCGGTCCAAATACAACACTTCATCTGCGCACAAAGGATACGCCGAGTGCTATAAACAATATGGTCAAGGATTTAGATCAGCAAATTGAGCGTAGAAAGAAATACTCTAGAAGGCGTATCTACAACGACGATGCCGATGTGGACTTCATAAACGAACGCAACTCTAAATTCAACAAGAAATTGGACCGTTTCTATGGCGAACATACGGCGGAGATCAAGCAGAATCTGGAGCGAGGAACGGCCATTTAAAAATGCCTTTTATAATAATTGAGTTCTAACTGTAAGCAGAAATACTTTATAAATGCATTGTTTATCATATACAAAATTCATGTTCTTTGTACACAATACAAATCAAAAATCCTTTAATTATAACAAATATTAACAAACAAAAAAGTACAAAAATATATATGTATATAAAAAACGGAAATGGTCTCACTTTGTTTCTCTTGTTGGTATTTAAATACCAACCCAAAAGTCTGTACGAATAAATTGTTTACATGTCTGATATACAATTAAATCCTGTAAACAAACCCATTTAATATTCAATTATGCAAAACTTCAGCGCGCGTGAAAAGTTTTTGATTACAAACACCTTGAACTGTTTGCCCGTTTTGCTCCAAGGACGCGCTGTGCTCATCGATCTGCACAATGAGACTTCGGTGGCGGGCATCATAAATATTGCCGACGGCCACATGACTTGCGAATTGGCAGACGCCGTCTTTATAGATCGCAATGGGGAACAGCACGCATTCGACAATTTTATGGTTCGAAATCGTATGATTCGTTTGCTACATTTGCCTGCGGATTTGGACATTAGAACGGAATTGTTGCAGCAGCAGCAAAAGCGATCGGGCAGATTCAAGAAAACAAATACAAAGCGCACGTTCAAGCAAAAGCGAGCCGAAGATCGTCACAAGGAAACTCTGGATCACATTATAAAACAGCAAAACGATAATAAATAAGACAAGTTAATTCTCCATATAAATCCCAAGCTTCTTAGATTGAAGTTTTAATGTATTATAAGATTTCCAATCCAAACATATTTTATTTTATTGTGTATAGGATACAAAAATAGCAATTTTTACTTGGCCTCCTTCTCCTCTTTATATTTGTAATGCAATTCCATGCAATCTGTCTCGGATATTTTGATCCAACCATTTGGCGTCATGTGATAAACTCGCACAATGCCTCCGGAGTAAGCATCGCGGTAGGTGGCATGGTAAATAGCACGGCGACCTAACTCCTGGGCTTCAGTGTCCTTCAAGTCCCAATGGTAGCCAGAGTCAAGAACACCAAAGGCATAAATAGAACCACTGCCAACTGAGAATACGTTGCCTGGAGTGCGTGATCCTTCGGAATCCACATAGTACAATCCTGGGCCGCGCTTGTCATAGCCGGCCAGCATCATACCCATACTCAGTCCCATACCTTTGTATTCGTGAGCAATGTTAGCCATGATCTTGCTGGCAGCAGCGACCGAAATACGCTCTTTGTTGCGCAGCTCGTGGAGGCGGCATTCTTTGGCCAACACACGATCCCAGTAGACACAGTCAGCGGCACCGCCAGCCAATGTACCCAGCAAGAACTGATTAATTTCCACAATTTTTTTCATTGTTTGGGATCCAATGTATTGACCACCAGTGGCACGTGAATCGACAGCTAATATGACACCACCTTGGTACTTAAAGCCCAACGTTGTGGTTCCGTGATCAAAGTTAATTTTTATGCCGGTTTTTTCGCCATTCGCTTGGATTTTGTTTAGATTCTCAAGAGGCTGCAAAAAATTATATTGCAAACTCCAATTTCAAACTGTTTTTAATTTCAACTTACGTTTTCGAATGGAGGAGCAGCTAGAGTATAAGGATTTGCGAGGTTGCTTGTGAATGCATTTAGATCTTCTTCAACTTCGGACGATGTCCATGCAGAAGGCTTCATGTACGAAGCGTTGGAAATTTTGCAAATCTCAGCTAATGCCATTTTAATTATCTTTTAAAAAAGTCGCAGCAAGGAAATACAATGCTGAAATAATTTTTGTGATGAGATGACAAACAAAAATTGTCTAGTGTGACCGTAAAACAACTTCTTCAAATATATCAAAATGAATAGAGACGGGCAATCATTATTAGCACTATCGATTTTTCTACATTTTATTAAACATCGATATTTTTCTGGCCAATGAATTGGATTCACTAGAAGAATTAAAACATAACTATTTACTTATTAAAGTAAAAAATAATGTTTTCAGGCTATTGAACCCTTTTTTCAAAATACTTTATCTTTTGTTTTAAAAATTGTGGTGACGTTGCTTCCGCACCCAGGAGACAAAGTCAACATTCATCGCAAAATATATTTATTTCAAAAAAATTGCTAATAACAAGGAATTTACATTATTTGGCGATAAAAACATCGAGTTTAAATATCGATGTTTAAATATTTATAAATATCGATACATCGATTGACCTGATGTTTCTCCACCTCTACATTACAATCGATTAAATCATAGTATAATTATAATATTGTTGTGTTTTTCACATATGTAAAATATTAAAATAGAATATTGTTGTTATCAATTCACGAAAAGTTTGTTTGCGGCGCAAATCTGGACGGGAATGCTGTTACTACACTCATGACATAAAAAATCAATAAAACAAAATATTTACGACATTTACCAGTTGCACCAAAAATAAATACATACATGTGTACATGTTCATATGTACATATATGTATGATCATATGGTATATATATTTATATGTATATATAAACAACTATAGGATAAATTATCACATAAACTAATAGTTCCAATTGCACAATGTTCAAAATCTGCACAATTAACTAATCTTAACTGCGTAATTTAGTTGTAAGTTGCTGATGTTAATTTATTTCCATACATATATGTATGTATATGTATATCTTTCGCTCATCTACTGCTGAGTAACGATGCGTTTGTATGAAAACACACGTACACTCATATATGCAGATATACACAAATACATACAGCTCTTTGCACTCACACACATTCTAATGAATATACACATGTGTGCTGGCACAGGCATGCAAGTACACAAACTTGGATGGATGGCCATAAAAATGATCGTTAATTGATTATTATAAACGGGACAGTAGTACAGACTATTTGAAGTTGTACTTTGATGGGAAGTGCTAAAAGAAATGTGTCAATAGGTTTTATGAGCAACCACATTAAGTGTTTACCTGCATAAATTGCGCAAACAATGGATTGTGTTTAAATTTATTTACTACTTAGATATACATACGGATATGTATATGTACATGGTGTGTGTATTAGTGTATTAATGCGTTGCACAGCAAGATACCATATGTAAACAAATCCTTAAATTGAATTCGTACTGAAGGCATGTCAATTGTAAATAATTGGATTAATTTCTATGAATGCTACATTGCCCTGGATAAGACCATATAAAGTGAGGTAGATACTTTGGGTGACGAAACAATTAAGTTTGATAAGGAAACCAAAATGAAAAATCGTCAGCAATGCGTCAGAATGAGTGAGATTAGGTCGATCCAAATCGGTAATCAATATTGCTGTAGGTGTAATCAAGTGAATATCAATAGTAATTTAATGTTACATGTTCGGAATGCTTTAAGGTTACTTTAAAATCTTCTGTAGAATTCTTTAATTATAAAAACACTAATAAGTTTGTTATTAATCTATTTGTTACATATTTTAATATCGTTTTAGCTATTCGCTGAAAGCTCGAAGAATTTATAGATGATATCTACCTCACGGCGTGAAAATGATTGGGCCGAGTTCGCAAATAAGCAAAATATTATTAACTCTATTGTTTTTGTTGATAATATTTTACATTTTTATGGATATTGAGCTCTATTTGCGAGTTCACAATTATGCTATCGATCGCAACTATCACACAAATGATTCGACAGCAATATTTACAACGTCGTCGGAGCCATCGAACTCACCTTCCGATCCGAGTAAAACCCTAAAGCTTCCCACCGTCGCAAAGGAGCCATCCTATGAGGAAACTACGTGGATATCGTGTGATATAAATCCACTATGTCATATAACCGTTAAAGCCATACTCTTGGATCACACCAATCATTATGTATTCGCACCATTGGCCACCATATTTGACAATGTGGTTGAGATCTCACGTTCCACGTTCATCACGCCCAACATGATATCCTTTTTCCACGTTGGAGTCGCTTGCGTATCGGGAAAACTGGTGTCATCCGATAGCTTAGGATACAGGCGCCTTGGAGTGCTACTCTTTCAGATCCGTACATTCTTGGATGACCTGGACGGGCATGTGGCACGCGTCAGGAAACACATTCGTGGTGAGCGATCTGAAATTGGAACATCAGGGTATTATATAGATGGTCTCTGCGATGGACTCGGTTGTATTGCGCTACTTTTGGGCATGTTTTTCTATCTAAAAAATAATCCACCACGTCGAGGTTACTCAATAATTCCAATGAGCGAATCCAAATCGGAGCCAACAACCGCAACAATGATTCCCAAAATGAAAGCTACCACACGCAAAGTGGCAAAAAATGTCATCAGCTTTACGGGTCAACTGTTGCTCAGCTCGACGGCCTGGAATCGTTACATTGCCGTTTACCAAAACATGTTGGAGCGAGAGGATATCAGTAGCAGTCAGTACCAGTGCCAGAATTATGTATTTAAGTCGACGCTATTTTTCTGCGTGGCATGGATGTGGCGTATTGTGAACGTACATGCCCTGCTCCATTGCGTACTGCTTAGTATATTTTGCGACAAGTTGTGGGACTTCCTACGAGCGATTCGTTACAGTGGATATATTATATTACTAGTTGCCATTTGCTTAACCGAAATGCACATACTGGAGGCCCAAAACTATATTTTTAATTCAGCAGCGTGTAGTAATATTTCACTGTGATTTTACCATTTATTACGAAAAATATAATATTTTTGTAGTGAAGATCAACAATGCCTTTTTATCATATAACCAACCACCTGTACCAATAATATTTTAAATTGTGTTTTGTGTAAAAACAAGAATGTATTATTATAAGTGCTAGGATTAACGATTTGAGTATATCTCTTAAATATATGTATATATTAAGAACGTATATAAATGCGCATTAGCGTTGCACTGCTTTTATAACATAGGATAATCAGTACAAAATTTTTTGAAATTAAATGTTTCTCAACAATTTAATATCATCCCTTCTCTAATCACAGTGTAACCAAATTTTTAATTTTATAGTATATGTATATGGTACTTGGTTTGTAGCAAAATGGTATATTTTTAAACACAGATTGTGGTAACACTGACTCGATTATACATACAGAAAATTTTTTCACGAATTTTTGCAGGGAGAAATGGTGTACTTTACGCAAACAAATTTAATAAAAGCGAAATTGTAAATATTCTTTATATTTATTACGCACTTATTAAAAAAAAGTGGATGTGCATATTGACCTAGCGTGTGTTGTGTCGAGCGAATCGAGCGTGTAAAGAAAAGTGACTTCGAATTCTGGTTCTGACTGTGTGTGAATCTTGTGAGAGAGCGAGCGTATAAAGGAAATATACTTACAACATAAAATATTACGTGTGTGAGCTGTTAAAGAAAAACATACATACATTTATTGAAGGCATTACATCTGTAGTGTTACAACTAACCCCTTATTAATAGTGTAAGAATTGTTGTATAACCTTTTAGGAGACCCCCAAATCGCCAATCAACTTAATTTTTCTTTTAGGTATAATAATTCATGCTCATGCAGAATGAACGTATGTATGTATGTACGTACATATATGTTTCTACTCATGCCTGCATCCATACATATTAGATCTCTATTGATTTTTATGTAAAAACGTGTCAAATCGTATTCCAAATGCGATTCTTTTACGGCATTTACATTCTTATGTATGTGTGACAGTGCATGTGTGTGTGTGATTACATATTTACGTATGTAACTACGAATTATTGATGCATCGTATGTTTATGTACATCTGCATACATATATATAAGTATATACTAATAGGAATATATAAAAAGAATTCTAATATACAAAGCAGTCATTATATAGGACAATAATTGTATTTAGCGTTATTATTCATTACAATTTTTATGTTTAAAGCGCTCAAAGTGTGTTGAGCGTCAGTAGTTGTCTCGTTTCGTTTAATATATTCTGTATTTGAGGACCAGAGTCCTTGTAGTAGTCGTCCTATTCTTTGCGGCGTATATATGGATAATATGATACAAAAATATTGAATATTCTGCATTATACAGTTTTTTATTAAACCATTTTCAATGGGTACACATATACACACATATCGATCGACAAGTAATAGATATAAAATGTTCGCAGATTAATAACATATATCCTTGCAACAAAAATCAATGAAGGTTAACCATCCTTATTGTGCGCACCTATCGGGCAATTCTGCGCAGTTATCGGGCAAATTTGCGTTTGCGCAAATAGCGTCCAATTCAAATTTAGTGTATTTAGGCAACTTGACATAATTATAATTGTTTTTAATTACCTGTGACAATACATACTTAACACTGAATGCCAATTGATGAATGTATATTTTTAATAACCATAAGTTTAATATTTGGTCATAGTTGGGCTAATTTTGGATGAAGTGTTTGATTAATGAAAGTTGCATACTACGTCTATAAGCTTCGATCAGGTACACTATTATGGAATGAATTTGTTTTTGAAAGATATCTACATGAGAATGAGTATATGTATGTGTATATGTATTTGCGTATGTGTGTGTATGTGTATACATCTTTGAATATTGTGTGTGTAAATAAACTTGTGTATAATAACTCTCGAAATCGAGATCTAAAATACTTAGTATCTCTTAAAAAATTACCAAAATATAATGTTCATAAACTGATAGAAGGATAATTCAGCATTAATATTTTTAATATAAAAGAGATATTATGACTATTTAAATAATTAAATTGTGGCTAATCTGAAAAGATGATTTATTTTGAAAACTATCCTTAACTACCAGTTATAAACATGCTGCATATTTAGGTTTCTTTCATTTGTGTTTACAAAATTAATTAAATGTTTGCGTTATAGTTTCTAAATCATTGGGAAATTATTTCAATAAAGCACTCTTACATTATTCTTGCTTTATTTAAGTATTTCAATTACTAAATTAAACATTTCTGTTTTTTTTTATCTAACATGTTTTGTGTGCGCATCTTGCCCAATGAGTGAGTGCATTAATTGTTACAAGAGATTATTATACAATGGGACTGTATTTTGAGTATATCAGAGCGTTTCCTTAATTGATTGAATGATTTTAGACAAAATAAACACTATCGATTTTAAATCTGAACATATTTTAATTATAATATATATGCTAAAATTTATAGAATTTGGATAAAAGAACCAAATGGACTTCGTGCAAGTATCAGAGGAGGAGGGTGATGAGCCCATCGAACTTCCAGCGGAAGAGGATGGCACTTTGCTATTGTCTACACTTCAAGCACAGTTTCCTGGCTCTTGTGGACTGAAATACAGGAATATAGATACACAAGCTGTTCGTGGTGTACGCTCAAATGAGGGACGCCTGTTTCCACCGAGTGCTGAATCGGGTTGGGGCGAAGATATCTATTTTTGTGTGTTTCCAAAAGGTATACCAAATTTCAGAAGCTCTGATGCGACAGAGATCATCGATAGTGCAGCTTACCGACCCATATTGCCTCCCGTAGAGAACAAACGAAAAAGCGATGATAACTTGGAAAATTCAACGGCAAAAACAAAACGCATTGAAACCCGATTACGATGCACCGATCTTATTGTGTTGGGCCTTGCATGGAAAACAACCGAAGACAGTTTACGAGAGTATTTTGAGACTTATGGCGAAGTGCTTATGGCGCAGATTAAAAAAGATGTCAAGTCCGGGCAGTCGAAGGGCTTTGGATTCGTACGTTTCGGCTCATATGAAGCACAGATGAGAGTACTCTCCAATCGGCATCTCATCGATGGTCGATGGTGTGAAGTGAAAGTTCCCAATTCAAAGGTGTTGTCAAAAAATAACTTGGAATGTGAATC
This sequence comes from Drosophila nasuta, assembly GCF_023558535.2. Classification (NCBI taxonomy): domain Eukaryota; kingdom Metazoa; phylum Arthropoda; class Insecta; order Diptera; family Drosophilidae; genus Drosophila; species Drosophila nasuta. The sequence continues at coordinate 19,080,731 of NC_083457.1, forward strand.
GATTTGTAAATAAAAATTATTTTAATTTTTAAGGGCATGGGTCATCAAGTGCCGTGCAAGGTATTTGTTGGTCGTTGCACCGAGGATATAAACTCGGATGATCTGAGGGATTACTTTTCAAAATTTGGCGAGGTCACAGATGTGTTTATTCCTCGCCCGTTTCGAGCGTTCAGCTTTGTCACATTTCTCGATCCAGACGTTGCTCAATCTCTCTGCGGAGAGGATCATATAATAAAAGGTATTTAAATCAATTACAAATTTGTGTATTCATGTTATATCACAAGTTTGCTTTTTACAACAGGCGTATCGGTTCACGTATCAAATGCTGCGCCCAAAGCCGAGCAGAACCGAAGCCATCAAGGACAAAATTACAGTTACAATGCGGGCAACAATTTCGGCATGCATTCGTACCATCAGGGGAATCACATGAACTCTGGGCGAAGCGGACACCACAGAGGTAATAACCAACAACACAATGCACATGGAAGTGATAACACTGCAATCGGCAATAGTCACAGCAACATTGGCAGTGGTGGCTACGGAATGGGTGGCAATAATTTTGGCGCAAATATGGGCGGCGGGGGTTACGCGAACAGTAGCAATCACAATAGTGGCGGGAACATGAACCATCGCCAAGACGGTGTTATACCCTATAATAATAATAGGCAGAACAATTTTCACGGCATGAATCAGCCGCACAATGGCAACGTAGGCAATGGCGGTTGGATGAACAGGGGACATTTGGACATGCCGAACCTACAGGCGTTAGGCATAAATTCGCAAGGATCCAACTCATCAAATCAAGGGCAAAACATGAACAACCCTTTAGGCGTCGGACTTAATTTAAACTCATTGCCGATGAACCCTGCTTTGGTTGCTGCTGCGTTGAATCAGTGGAGCCTTTTGGGCAATCAGCTGCAAAATCAAAACCAGGACCAGCAGGCAAGCCTTCTATACACTATCATTGTTTCAAACAAAAAAACTCTTTCAGTTACTTCTCAGGGAGGCAATTTTTTATCGTGGATGGCTCAAAACAGCGGGCATTCCAACTGTAACATGAACAACTCGGGACGAAATAAAGGTTCAAATAATCAAAACTCCAGTGGAATGAATAAAGGCGATAACTCTTCAAATGATCAGCAGGTTAGTTCTATCTTGATCTGAACAACAAATTCAAATTTTACTTATCACCCACTTTTATTTTACAGAATGGCTGTCCACCTGGAAACTCTTGGTCAAATCAAAGCAGTGGCTCCCAAAATTCTGTGGACAAATCAAATTTTCTTTAAATGATTTAATTGAAAACAATAATTACCATTTTGGTACTAATGAATCTTTTTTGATTCAACTGAAATATTTGTAGCTATTCCTACCTTCTTATGTGTATATAAAATAAATACAAATATGTCAAAATAATCGCAAAAAAGTTTTATTATTATTATTCCTGGCTTCGTCTTTGCTTTATTATAGATGTTTATTCGAAGACAATCAGTTAAGTTGAGCATAAAGAACAAAAGTTTTCTATTGAAAGAGGTGTGTTTGTTTATTAATTGCAGCAATGTCTACTAAATTCATATTACCACAAAAGTAGCAAACTATAGCCGGAATCGCAGTCATAGCTTATTGACTAGCAGGCATTTAAGTTGGAGACGATAGTTTCGGATTATAGCATACGTAAATTGCAAGGTTGGGGACTTTAATAAGTATTTTTTACTGTAATAGGACTTGAGTTCATGCATATACATACATAAATATAATGACCTCTTTTGAAAAAAAGAATGATTCCGAGAAATACGTGCAATTAAAAAAAATCAGTTGCCGGAAATTTGGATAGAACAAAATAAATAAGAATTATTAATTTTTTCTTATTTATATAGTCTTATAATTATTATTATTGGGCCAAATTTGTAATTAAAACTTACATGATGGTATCGATACACACAGTGAGCTGAAAATCTTTTCCTATTATAATCTTTATTTTATACTAAATTATTTCTTTAGATAAACATATTAGTACATTTTTCTTAAGAAACCGAGATATTATAAAAGTTATTTCATTAAACTGTTAAAAAGAACCAATTTCAGAAAATGAGTTACGATACATCGTGTATTTAAAGATTTTTTTTTCATAAGAAGTGTGTATTACACCATTTATGTTTACAATGTGCTTAGGTGCATTTATTCTTAATAATATATAAACTACTGAATTTATATAAAACCGTCTCTAATAAAGAATGGTTATCGATTTGCAATCAAGCTTGCATATTAATTTAATGTTCCATTCCGTCATTGCATACTGAAAATTCTTTATGCTGGTTCGAATATAACGGCATTAGTCAGTTTTATTAAATGGCGTCAGCATTCGAAAGCGCGTTATGGATAGAGTGATTCACGAAAAGTATATTCCCCAGCAATTGCTGTATTTTATTGCTGGTCGCCGATGTTGCCAACAATTATCGTGCTCATTTCGCACATTGGACAACACAGTAATTATGCAATGGGCCCAATCGTTAGGCCTGCGATCGCAGTACGTTATATCCGGCGGGCAGAAATGCGTGAAGGTTTGCAAGCTGTCTTGCCGCCATTTTTTGGAGGAACCAAAAAAGCTGACCATTTCGCCATCAACAATGATGGAAATGGACTCTCTCACCGTTTACATAGGCACCAATTCAAGGGACGAGCGCCAGATTCCAGCGGACATAGTTGGTTTACAGTCGTTGCTAACGGCGTCGACTCTTCAATTTCCAATGGGTGTGTTGAGTCCACCAGCACCACGAAAGAAATCGGACAAATACCGCAAATTTTTCGGAGACGTTTCTACTTATTCGTGCCACATGAACATATTAACAGCCATTTACATGCATCGCGTTGTTATTTTTAAAGGCGATCTTCAAACGGATAAATCGTTACTTTTACCCATAATCATATTAGACGACTCCGAGTTTAAAAAATCAAACTTAAAAATGATCTGCATCGAAAAGGAAACCATTGTTGCCATGAATAACAGTGAGCGATTTGCTAATTATTTGGATGAAAGCATAGGCGAGACTATTGGTCTAGAAGTCTCGCAGCTTAGCGTGAGCAGCTCATCGACACATATTTTGTTTACGACTGCAAAATGCTTTCTCAGCTCTGTACTTAATAAGAACAAGAATCTGAATAATATCAGCCACTTTGTGGTCGGCGATGTACATCTGCACGACGCGTATACGGATATACTTTTGAGCGAATTGAAAAAGGCACTGGCTGTCAATCAGAATCTACGCATCATATTACTCTCGCAGCGTTGTAATTCAAAAATATTTCTTGATTTCTTTGGCGAAGGCACGGAGGTTTCTGCAGAATCGCCAATTAAGCAGACTGGCTCCAAAATCTTTTATTTAGAAGACATAAATAGTTCGATTGCTGGAGCTGAACTGTACAAAGGACCGCAAATTTACAAGGATAGACCGCAAATCTTTCGAGCAACAAATGTTCAAAATGAAAATCTTGATAAATTCCTAGAAGTATACGAGGCAATTGGCACGGACACGGCTATTGGTCCATTTCTTTACTCGGTCAACTACGAATTGTCCCCAGTAAACTACCAACATTCTATGACTGGCAAATCAGCACTAATTATTGCGGCTCAATTGAACAATGTCAAGCATCTGCGGCTGCTGCTTTTCATGGGCGCCAACCCATATATAGTCGACAATCACCAGGATAATGCCATATCAACGGCTTCTGCCAGAGGAAACGATGCCTGCGTTGAAGTGCTCAAAAATTATGGTCTTCATGGATTTGTATTAAAAAATTTGAAAGCAGAATTTGTGGACTTCGACTGTATTATTGATATCATGTATCTCTTATATGCAAAGTCCAATTATCCCAAAGGTAAGTTAACTTAAACTTTAATATCTACTAAAACAGTTCTCTTTGTTTAAAGGATACTGTGAACATTTGTCTTAAAGAATTTAATTATTTTCTGCAAATCTAAATTTAAATTTCAAGAATTGCTTAATTCTTTACGTTTGACTTGTATATCCCCTTTAATAACTCCAAAAATATATAGGTATGTCAAAACTAGTCAAATACCCTTCAAATGTGCACGAAAAAATTGAACGTCGTGAAACAAATTCCCCCCATCTCAATTGCAGTGTTACCAAGCGACTAATTGGTATATTTTGCAAAAGCTAAATAGTATATTTTAAATTGCACTTGTGGTCACGCTGATTAGAACCCATACTTTTTTTTTGATCAGAACGCGACTTGCATTGCGCTTGATTAAAACCAAAAAATAAGAAAAATGAGTACATATTTGGAGAGTGATAAGGGAAAATTTATACCGGCAACTAAGCGACCCGATGGCACTTGGCGAAAAGCACGGCGCGTCAAGGATGGCTATGTGCCTCAAGAAGAGGTGCCGCTATACGAGAGCAAAGGCAAACAGTTTGTGGCCCAGAGACAAACTGGAGTGCCGCCAGGAATGTGTCCGCTTGTGGCGGCCGAACTTAAAAAGGCGCACGAAAAGAAGGAAAAGGCAAAACAACAGCGTGTGGACAGGAGTACAACAACAACGACAAAAGCGGCACAAGTTACAACAGCCGCTTCAGCAACAGCAACAACAATAAAACCGGCGCAATTTACAGCTTCAGCGCCAAAAGCTAAGAATGACCGTGAGATAGCTGCATTGGGCAAAACACTGGATGCTGAACTTAAGCTTAACGCCGATTCCCATGAAGTGGATACTGCAAAGCAACTGAAGAAATTGCGCAAGAAAATTCGTGAAATTGAGCAAATTGAGAGTAAAATGCAAGCGGGCAACCCTAATAAGCTGGACAAGGATCAATTGGATAAAGTGAAAAAAAAATCGGAGATTTTGAAACAATTAACCCAGCTGGAGGAACTTGCCAAGGTGTGACCATTTTTAGTGTTACAGGAGAATATCCTCATCAATTTGATTGCCTGCCTCTACCATCATCTCGTCGTACAGTTATCTGTTAAATAGTTTTAATAGTTTTAGTTAAGGCAGCAGCCCTGTAATAATATTTATAATATAAATGTGTGTGTATTTTTCATATATGAATATATCTGTATTCTGTTTTGAGTACTCTCTGCCAGGTTCCCCTCAGGGAGAAAAAACAAAGGGCTTTTATATTTCTATGTTTTTTTTATAAGATTGTATAAAAACTCAAAAAGGAATAAATCACTGCAGCAGTTCACCCCTTTGTATATTTTTGTATTCGCTATCAAAACAATCTCTGGCCCGATTAGGCGATAAAAACAGTTTGACTTTTACTCGTCTGAATACCTCTTTAGTCTAGAGCTTTCAAAGTGTTATTTTTTAATAAATAATTTAATTTTCCTTATTTGCGTTTTCTCAGTATGGTCTTTGAAGTTATTATCCATCATTCCTCTATTCCAGGCAACATCTTGATCATTTTGCCATCATTCTTGCACTTGGTTAAACTAAACTATATGCTCTTGAGTCACTTTTTGAATGGCTATCTGCATGCCTCTCCCATTTATCTGTTGCACGAGAATATGAAAAGAGAGGATTTGGATGCATTGCTTAAAGCGCCAGCGGATACTCTAAAGATTATTTTGTCCACGACAGTCATAGAGTCGTTGGTGGTACCTGTGTCGTTTAAATATTTAATTGACTCTGTGTGCGAGAAGAGATCGTGGAGCAGAGGATCCAGCGGCGAAACTGAGGATAAAATCGGTTGGCTCCAAAAAGACGGACTCTTTCGTCGATTTTTACTGCTTCACCCTGATGGTTTGTGCAAATACGATAAAGTTATATTTATTGTTATTTACAATTTTTTTAAATTTTTTTCAAAGCTTTTGCTGCAGTGCAGTGCTTTCGTTTAATGACCAAGGAGACTTACGAGCAGCTAGAGGAGATCGGCAAACCGGCGCTGCAAACCATGCCGTTGGACAAAATCTGTTTGATTGTCAAGTTACTGTCGCCGCATTCCATCATTAGTGAATATCTGGCATACACAATTTCACCGCCTCCTCTGATAAATGTGCATCAGGCTGTGCAGTTTCTGAAGAAGATTGATATCCTGGATGACTTTGAGGATGTGACCTGGTTGGGCTGCCGACTAGTTGACATTCCCGTGCCATGTCAACTCGGACGTGCTTTGGTTTTTGGCATCCTGCTGCAATGCCTGGATCCAGTTTTGACCATCGTCAGTTCTTTTATTTCCGACGACCCATTGTCGTTGCCGTTCAATGAGGATATCGATGCTTTGTGGGATAAGTTCGCCATATTTATGCAGAATAGCGTTAAGCAAGAGCGTCATCGCTTGGCTGCAGATCAGTTATCCGATCACTTTGTGTTTTTGCATCTTTATCAAGAGTGGCAAGATCGCTTCCAAAACAATCTCACCCCCCTTTGTCTCTCTACTGAATATGAATTTATGCTTAATGGTCTAATGGAACAGTTGACCTTCACACGTTCGAAAATACTGAGTGCACTACGTGCAGCCAACCTCGTGCACTGCCAAGGTGCCTTGAGCATTCAGCATGTGAATAGCAAGTCTGACAATTGGCCTTTGGCTAAAGCAGCTTTAACAGGCGGCCTGTATCCAAGCATTTGTGCCATCGATCGCAACGGTGGAAGTAATTGTTTCAAGTCGGCGTACTCAACCGAAACTAATCTGCATCCCAACACGGTGATTCGTCAGTTTATGAAGTCGTGCAACAGTTATATGGAGCATATTTTCGAGGAAGCGGACTGGCTTATCTGTCGCAAGCAAAGTGATAATATCAAATATGCATCGGTTGCTGTTCCTTTAGCTGTGGCTTTATTTGCAGGTAAGCCAAGAGCAACAGTCAAATTAAAACAGTTCTTAATTACTTTTATGAATTTCAGGATCACCCAAGTTGGACATGGATCAAACAGTCGAGATTGAGTCATCTGATCCATCGTCAAATGATTCCAACGTACATTTCTACATAGACGAATGGATTTGGATGCAGACATCAAAGCCCAACATAGATCTAGTGATGAAAACACGTCAACATTTTTTCAGAAGCTATCAATATCTTCTGCGATACTGCTGCGATTTACAAAAATGGCGCATCGACTCCAAAATGGCAGAAAACCATCGTTTTCTTGTCGATGCGTTGGCTACCATGTTCCATCATGAGGATGTCGCTGCTGGCTTTAAACCACCACCACCAATTGGCGTGAAGCCGTGCGTTAAAGTACAGAAATGGTTTTTGCTAAATATAAACTCGTACTTTTCTGGTCAACAAGGCATTCTCGATCAGCATTTTACATCGAACGAAAATCAGAGCATTGAAAGACAATTCTTTTTGTTGTATACGAAAGAAACCGTAGATGATTTCTATCAAAAGAGCGATGCAGCATATATAGAGAATGTGATTGGAAAGTTTGTGCGCCCTATTGTGACTCCGACTCGGCAAATATTTGTCATTTTATACACTACAGATCCAAATCGTATGCTTAGCATAAGTCGAGTGGAGTTCCATAAGGGCGCAATCAACTTTCGAGAATACTTTCGGAACGTGATTCCAGTGAGTGAAATTCTGTAAGTAAAAAATAAATCAAGTCATTAAATATTGAATGTCTCTTCTGTTTACAATACAGGTGTATACTTTTGTTAAATATAATTTCTAAACATCTTTACTAACATTGCATATTCAACTTTTTAATATTTTTGTTTGTTTTAGATATGGGAGTGCTTCATTCAATGTGAATCTAGCAAACTTCAGTGGTCGTCTAATAACTTCACTCATCGACAAACGCGTTGGACACATAATAATGGATCTTTTTGCCTTCCGCAATTATTGGATACACAACGAATAAGTGTATATCAATTATGGATATTTTTGTCTTCCGTAATTATTAGAGACACAATTTTTTTTTCCTTCAGTAGTTATTGGTTACATAACGAATAACAGAGTATATCATTTATTTTTATAATTTTTTAATTTGTTTACCATACTTCAGTAATCGTCTAATAACTTCACTCATCGGCAAACGCGTTGGAGACTTAATTATCCGTAATTATTGGATGCACAACGAATAAGAGTATCAATAATAGATATTTTTGACTTCCGGATTTATTGGATACACAATAATAGATCATTCTTCCTTCCGCAGTTATTGGTTACATAACGAAGAAGAGAGTATATTATTTCTTTTTATAATTTTGTATCTTTGAAAAAGTGCCTTTCATTTTGTACAACTAAACAATTAAGAAGCATTTCTTTTGAATTTATAATGAGACACAATAATATATCTATTTTCCTTCAGTAGTTATTGGTTACATAACGAATAAGAGAGTATATTATTTATTTTTATAATTTTTTTAACTTGTTTACCATACTTCAGTAATCGTCTAATAACTTCACTCATCGACAAACGCGTTGGACACTTAATAATGGATATTTTTGCCTTCCGTAATTATTGGATACACAACGAAGAAGAGTATCAATAATGGATATTTTGGCTTCCGCAACTAGCAGAGACACAATAATAGATCTTTTTTCCTTCCGCAGTTGACAAAGTGCCTTTCATTACTTATATGTATTAAACTAAACAATTAAGACGCATTTCTTCTGAATTTATAATGAGACACATTGATAGATCTTCATTCCTTCCGCAGTTATTGGTTACATAACAAATAAGAGAGTATATCATTTCTTTTTATAATTTTTTTAACTTTGAAAAAGTGCCTTTCATTATGTACAACTAAACAATTAAGAGATATTTCGTTTTAATTTATAATGAATAAAACAGCGTTTCGTACAATACTTTTGGTTTTATTTCTACAAAAATATATTTGAGATTGCAGATTACAGAGAATGACATGTTGTATACAGTTATTAATTAATTACAGAGCTATGTTATTACATTTAAAGATAAATACACAAATAGCATAAATCAATGGCACCCGCAGGACTTGACAATCATATTCTTATACTTCTTCAGGTTGACATTCTCATCGTTCAGATGATAGAGGACGGGAAGAGCTCCCAATCGTGTGGGAGCACAGCATGGCTTTGGAACCTTCTTCGGCTGCATCAGATGCACCAGAGTCTGGACAATCGCATGGTTGGTGGCATTCATATGCGCATTCAATGGGAAATTGCATTCGCCGCTGCAATAGAAGGCACCGTAACCCTCAGGAGCAATAATCCAATCGTGCCAGCCCAAATCCTTGAAGTCAATGTACAGTGTTTGCATTTGACAGCTGCGCGTATTTTCCATTGTGTTCTCCATGAAGGGATTGCTCATCTCCGACTTTTTCTTCTTGCGCTGATGCAAAGTGCTGCGCTTTGTTCGCTTCTGCGTGCTGTGTGCGGTTGATTTAATAAGTTCGGGTCCACGGAAGAAACCAATCATAAAGGGTTGGTACTCATCGTCCGCTTTGGCACGACGATGTGTCAATCCAATGTCATCCAGCTTTATCTCACGTTCAGGCTTATTTAAAGCATGTGCCCCAATATAGATGCCGTGATTTTCTCTGGCATTAATTAACCATTCATGCAGAGCTTCCGTGACATTTAGCTCCAACCAGCCAACATAGTCGCCTGTCGTATTCACGGAGGACAGTGGTTCCAGCGAGTTTTGCCCCGATCCTGAGGCTGAGTTTATTGCGTAAACGGTGACTGTGAATTGTTTGTTGGTCGTCATCCATTTGCCCTCATTGGAATTTTGATAAAGGCGAAGTTCGGCCATCATGAGATAATTGTCACTGGGAATGTTGGACACTTCGAACCAAAGACGACTGCCGTGCTCATGACGCATCTCCTCCATGTTGTGATTGCGTTTATTCAGGAATGTCATAATGATATCGCTCTCATCGATTACCCGCTTATCCAGATCTGTGATAAAATTCTGCTCATTATCATCTGCCTCACGCTTGGAACGGCGATGATCATTATGATTGTCAATAGTGAGTCCTTCCTCTGCTGTGATGCGATGATAGACATCCAGCAGAAACTTGGGCGCCGATTTACGCAGCGACAAGCCGTGATTTCTATGGTGCAGTGGACGATCGGCAATGCCCAGAAATTCAAGGATCTCATATGAAACATCCATCTTGTCGTCATCGTTTAGCACGCGTTGCATTACGGTTTGATCTTTGCCATTGTCTACGTAGATCCCAGACTGTGTTGAGTACGTTGATGGCAGCATACAAATCATTGAAATTAGCCAAAGTGACGGCAAAAATACCACAGATGGAGTCATCTTGTTATTTGGAATATTAACAATCTTTTCAATCGTTGAGCATCTGTTTTACTTTTGTACACGGTATTCTGCTCAAACAATTTAAATGCGCAACCTTTAGAATGCAGAGTATTTATGTGTACATTAAAAATTCCTACACACTTGTCTTCAGTTTGTTGTATGTATCTTAATCTCATGGATGCATTTTTCTTGGAAGTAGTTTCCAACGAGTTGGCAGCTCTTTGCAGCGCGATCATTGTGGAATGAAAACTCCGGAACGAACTTCGTTGGTTCATATTTCATGATTTATCTTCAAGTTGATATTATCGATAATAAAGTTGAAAGTACACTTAGCTATCTAAATTGCATGAACTAATAATTAATATAAACCTCTTGAAGGGATTCCAAGATATACTTGAGCCACAATTTTATTATTTGTTATTTGCATTAGTTGTAAATTATTAAATATTAAGCACGCTAGATGTTAATGACCAATCATGAGTAATATAATCTACGCAGTTGGTTTATCCATTCAAATTAAATTTGGCGCTTCATAAGAATTTGTCAAACTGTCGTATAACAACGTGCTATCGATTTTCGATAATTTTGTGTTGTGACTTTGTCAGCTGATGAGAGAAATTACACACATACATACATACATATGTTGCTCATAGTAGTTGGCAACATGCTACATGTATAAAATTCATTAACAATTTTTGTTGAGCAGCAGCGAAAGTTCGAAAATTCTTTTCAGTGAGTAACTACATAGCGTCAATGACGAATGTGTTGCTGATTCTTCTCAAATTAAAGAAAACTGTATTCTTGTGTAAATGTGCATATACTACGTAGTATTGTTGTCAGTTTTAAAGTGATAGTCTGCAAGTGTGCGTGAAGTGGGGAAATCGTTTATTCAATCTACAAGGTTTATATTAATCAACAAATATATTTTATATATTATAAATAGACTTTGTCTATTATTATTGGCTCATATACACCAATGTATATGTGTAAGTGCGGGCTGTGGCATGTGGTGGAAACAGTCTAGGAACTTGTGATTGTTATTAAACCTGTTTCAACTTCGCATTCGAATTTGTGGTTAAATGCTTTAATTAATGTTTTCGCCCTATGATGACGAAGGTGCAAAAGGAAATATTTATAAAGTGAATAAACTTGGCCAGCACCACAACAAAACTAATTCGCATCTGCACACATGCACAGGGAAAGCGGGCGTCAAACTTAAATGTTTATGCTAATTAAAAGATAAAAAATTTGTGCGTAAATAAATGTGTATAGAAGTATATTTACTTTCGATGCCGCCGTCTACAAGCATTCGATAAATAAATGTTTTGAAATGACACACACACATAGTCTATACATATTCATATGTTTGTATGTTCTTTGCAATGATGTCACCATCCAGTTGAATATCAAAAAAATGTTCATCTGTTTGGTATGTAACAAACATCATGCCGCATTTTGGTAGATACATATGTATTATCTTATATACGAACAGCGCCCTCCGGATAGACTTCAAATTATTAACTTTAATATTCTTATCTTTAATGACTCACATTAGAACGGTTTCAATTTAAGTCTTTCGTTTTAAAAGAAAATAAATTATATAGTACTCCGCATTTTTAACCGAATTTGCCAAATAATCCAATGCCACGGTTAGAGATTATTTGCATTTATGTGAAAAGGATTGCAATCGTAAATTTTGACTGTTTAAAAACGATTAAAGCATTTATTGCCAGTTTTATTACTGTCTAAGTCCATAAAACAAGCGTTATACATGATGTTTACTTATGAACGCCCTTACTAAGTTGTCATGTGTGCGGAATTGATAAATTGCATTTGGTTTAATGGGTTTATTTATTATCTATCTATTTGTTTATCTAATTATATCATTTTTTTTGTTTATTTACACTGTCGATAAAAAATAATCTTATAATTGACTTATTTATCAACAAACAAACGAAATATCAATATGAATGTTTAAAAGTAATAATTTTGAAAGTTCAATAATTTTGACTTGTTGATTTTAATAACTATTTGCTAAAACCTCATCAAATAAAGTCTGCAAACCAACTAATAAATATTAGATAGTTTATCGTAAGAGTTTTGCAGATATAAGTAAATAATGATATACTAATTGAGAGCAACTCATTGCGTGACTTTGAGTAGTTTACACACGCCTTGCAGATACTTATGAATACATATTTACATATATACACCCAAGATAATTAAAATATAATTTCCTACGGGACTATATACTTGGTTAACATCTACGCATGATGTCAACACATTACTTAAATACCCAATGGGGTCAAGGTGTCGTGTTTATTACAATATTGGTCCCAAAATGATAAATTACAAAATTGTAAAGCCAAAAAGCTTTCTCTAGTTTTAATGCTTATGATTTTTTATTTTTTTTAGATTTTCCAACAACATAGGAATTCAAGATGGATGAACTCAAAGGATTCTTAAGACAGGCGGGGCAAGAGTTCCTCAATGCCGCCGGCGATGCCGCAATGGGCGCCGCCAAAGAAGTTGTTGGATCTGTGATCAATGAAATTTTTGTGAAGAAGGAGGCCGAAACAAAGCGAGTTCTGCCTAGCATCAAGAACATGCGAGTGGTAAGTGTGATTGACGAACTAAAGTGAGGGTACATCATTCTATCTAACATACAGTCGTACAATCATACATTTTAATACCTGCTCAATCCATTTACACTTTCCTTTTGCCATTCGAATTCAGCGACCCTTGCAAAGTGAGGTAGCCACTGTGAATGGCAACGTAAGTAGTCCGTTAGTTGACAGTATCTCTTGCAAGATGTCAGACGGTCGAACAAAGCTTACATTTTTACATTTTGCTCCTCTAATCATGCATTTACACTCTACTCTATTCTTGTCATTGAAAACTCTATTTAAAAACTAAGCGACCCTTGCAAAATGCAGTAGCTGAATTTAATGGTAATGTAAGTACTTTGCTTTTGCAAGGATAACACGTTGTCGTCCTTCTTTATTACTTTGTGTTTGTGTTCGTGATTGTGGCTGTGTAAACATTTTAGGATACATCTCACATTTCTCTTACTATATGTATATGTATATGTATGTATACTTCTTGTATAAAATGTAGAGCAACATTTTTCATATTTTCCCTTTCCACAAATATAGTAAATTTCATATGTTTGTGATACTAATAAGAAAATGCATCGTTTTTAGCTGGGTGAGACGAATGCTGGTCTGGGACACAATGTCGATGTGCAGGATTACGAGTCATTGCTGAACGGCTGCCTGGCGAGTGGTTCGCTCTTCGAGGATCCCCTTTTCCCCGCTAGCAACGAATCCCTGATGTTCTCACGTCGACCTGATCGGCACATTGAATGGCTGCGTCCGCATGTAATATATTCTATATACAACGTGATGCGATTTTTCTTAACTCTCATTATATACTTTACAGGAAATTGTGGAGGATCCGCAGTTCTTTGTGGAGGGTTTCTCTCGATTTGATGTGCAGCAGGGCGAACTTGGAGACTGTTGGCTTTTGGCTGCCACCGCAAATTTGACACAGGAATCGAATCTCTTTTTCCGCGTAATTCCACCGGAGCAAAGCTTCCAAGAAAACTATGCGGGCATCTTTCATTTTCGCTTTTGGCAGTATGGTAATTATTGAATTTGTTTAAGTATTTTTACACTACTAAATTATTTAACTAAATTGATTAGGTAAATGGGTGGATGTGATTATTGATGATCGTTTGCCGACATATCGTGGAGAGCTACTCTATATGCATTCGGCGGAGAAGAACGAGTTCTGGAGTGCTCTTTTGGAAAAAGCCTACGCCAAGTATAATTGCTAATCAATTATTGAATTAACTCATTTCCTAATGCCTATAATTTGTATAGACTTCATGGCTCTTATGAGGCGCTAAAGGGAGGCACTACTTGCGAGGCTATGGAGGATTTCACTGGCGGTGTCAGTGAATGGTATGACCTCAAGGAGTCGCCGGACAATCTATTTACCATTTTGCAAAAAGGGGCGGAGCGCAGTTCCATGATGGGTTGCTCTATCGAAGCGGATCCTAATGTGCTGGAGGCTGAAACGCCTCAGGGCTTAATTCGCGGACACGCTTACTCCATCACCAAGGTGCGAGTGCTGCTCTTCAATTTGGTCGTAATTTGTTAATACATTTGTTCTTTATTGTTATTTGCAGGTTTGCCTTATTGACATTGTGACTCCAAATCGTCAAGGCAAGATTCCCATGATACGTATGCGTAATCCGTGGGGCAATGAAGCCGAGTGGAACGGACCTTGGAGTGACAGTTCACCCGAGTGGCGTTACATACCTGAGGAGCAGAAAACGGAAATTGGATTGACTTTCGATCGTGATGGCGAGTTCTGGATGTCGTTCCAGGACTTTTTGAATTATTTCGATCGCGTCGAGATCTGCAATTTGTCACCAGATTCATTCTCGCAAAAGAGCGATGACTATCAGCAAAATGGCAAGCGCAAATGGGAAATGTCCATGTACGAGGGCGAATGGACGCCGGGAGTGACAGCTGGAGGTTGCCGCAACTTCTTGGAAACTTTCTGGCACAATCCCCAGTATATTATAACACTCGTCGATCCCGATGAGGAGGATGAGGAGGGACACTGCACTGTGATTGTGGCCCTGATGCAAAAGAATCGCAGATCGAAGCGCAACATGGGCATGGAGTGCTTAACAATTGGCTTTGCCATCTATAGTCTAACTGATCACGATCTGCAGAATCGTCCGCAGGGCATCAATTTCTTTAAATATAAATCGTCAGTTGGCCGCTCGCCACACTTTATCAACACACGAGAAGTATATATTATATTAATTATTATCTCATCAATTAATAATTCTTTGCATTCCATTTGAATAGGTGTGCGCTCGCTTTAAGCTACCTCCGGGTCATTATCTGATTGTACCGTCAACTTTCGATCCAAATGAGGAAGGCGAATTCATCATTCGAGTCTTTTCCGAAACTAAAAATAATATGGAGTGCGTATACAATGCAAATGCAGAAGAGTTTGTATATTAGATCTAAAATTCGGCAGCCGATAAATATTTCAATTATTCTATCTATGCAATATGCGAGGGGTGGGTACTGTGATTACCTTGATTGTTTGTACCTGTGTGCATGTGTAACAGCTAACTTATGCTATCGTAATATATAAACCTGTGGGAAGATAAAATAGCAGTATGTTGATTAAATTCTGGCTCTAACATGTTCTCATGCTCATTTCAAAAAAGTTTTCTAACTCATACTCATAAATACCTAAACATAACGGTGTTTGTATTTCTTCAATTAATGCTCACTCAAATGTTAACTGCACTAATCTAATCTAAAAAACTCAGCTGAGATTATAATCTAACAAGTTAATGTAAATGTAATGTAAAATGTCAAACCTGCAATAAGATGAGTAATATCTAGCACGTTTCCGTCTCGGTTCTATAAATTTGTCACTTTAGCTTAACATTACTCACCGTAATGTAAGAATAATTACTAGTATAATTAACAATTAATTCCGTTGCAGGTTTGTATAAGCTATTATTTTGCCCACAGGTGTAAAATTAGAAATCTTGTTTTTGTTTTAGAGTACATTCCAAAAATGTTATTGTTGAATATCCCTTAGTGGTAGCAAATTTTAAAATATTTATTTAGTTGCACATCATTAAATCTGATCAATTTTAAAATTTCCTTGATCAATCTATTGTTTTATGAACTTAATTGAACTAAAACGAGTATTGTAAATTACTGCATTAAAAAGTATAATGTCAAACGACAACTAGTCAACATATAATGGATTGAGTATTTGATAAATTATAATTTATTCTGTTCTGTAAATGGCGGACCTCCTTTAAATGCATATTGCCCTAATCTTATTGTACGTATTATTACAATTTTCAAATGTATTATACTATTGCTCTATTTGAAATAGAAATATTGTAGCTACATATCGACAATTTAATAAAACCTTATATTTTATCAATCAATTTTCCAAATCAAATTTTTCACCAACTTTTATGTAGAGAGAACGACGATCATGTTGGCTACGGAGGTCATGCGGATGATGTAAGATAATAACCATTTCAACAGAATATTATTTATGAATATTGTTTGTGCATCTTAGGTGGTACCTGCAATTCCATCGCCAAGGCCCACAGATCCTCAAAAGGACAGCTTAAGGCGACTGTTCGACAGCATTGCTGGCAAGGATCAAGAAGTTGATTGGATGGAGTTGAAACTCATCTTGGATCACTCCATGAAGGATGGTGAGTTTGATATACATATTAATATTATATCAAGTTTTTTTAAGTTTACCTTTTTACAATCCAGATTTACCAAAGGCAATCGAATACAGTCGCTTCCAAGCCAACAATGCTTTTGAGACTCAAGCAGCTGGCATGGGAGGAGAGGACTCTGGCAATGCCTGTGGGTTGCTTGCTCTGATTTGTGGGCCATTCCTTAAAGGCACACCCTTCGAAAATCAGCTAGGAGCGGGCGATCAGTCTAGCAAGCCACTAATAGAAAATAATCCAACTATTAATCGACGTAAGACATCAGCATGAGTGGAATGTAAACATAATTCTCATATTGTTCTCATTATTTATAATAGCTATTGTTGACGAGACGCACGGCTTTTCCAAAGATGTTTGCCGCTCTATGGTGGCTATGTTGGATGCCGATAAGTCCGGGAAACTGGGTTTCGAAGAATTTGAGGCTTTGCTTTCTGATATCGCCAAATGGAAGGCGATCTTTAAGCAATACGATACTGACAGCTCTGGCCGCATTTCAGGCTTTCAGCTTCGTGAAGCACTTCAATCGGCTGGTTATCATTTAAATAATCGTGTGTTGAACGCTTTAGGTCATCGTTATGGATCGCGAGACGGAAAGATTGCATTTGATGATTTCCTCATGTGTGCCGTCAAAATTAAGACATATATAGGTATATATAGAAATTGATTTATATTTCGAATACCTTTCTAACGTATTTCAAATATAAATTCCAGAAATATTCAAGGAACGAGATGCCGAAAAGAACGAAACTGCCACATTTACGTTGGAGGAATGGATTGAACGGACAATATATTCCTAATTACATTCAGTAGCAACTCAGCTCGTTAATAATTGTTCTATTTACGCGATGTTGTTGATTTTTCATTTGCATTTGTTTAAATGTTATGAGCATATACAAAAACCGAACAAAGAATTTAATAGATATTTGTATGACAAGGGCATAATCTATTTTCTCACCACATAAATTCAATCAGTGTTCTCGTTATATGGATATTCATCTGCTTTCGTACTTTTACATATTTTTGTCATCTTTTAGTATCGAATATCAAATAAAACTATGCAATATATTTAATTAAAAAATGCATATTATTATTATTAATGAAATTATAGCAAAATTTAATTTAAAAACCATTTATTTCTATTCTGTGTTTCTTATTCGCCAAGTTTGGTTTCGCTTAGTAATGTTAAATTTGGGACAGGACACAGCTAAGATCTCAATTATTTCCCAATATCACATACTATTCAAAGTGCATCAAGTGGCAGCTTTGACCAAATCCTAACCGTCCTTAATTCTCTGTTCCATTGAAATAAAAACGAATACTTTCGATATTCCTACTAGTAATTGTTTGATTTAATTACATATACATAAGTGTCTCTTAAATGTATTTTTGACTATTTGACGAATTAATAATGCATTAACAGCGGCCGGCCGAAGTTGAGTGTTCGTCACATGTAAAGAACATAAGCAGTATACATAAAATATTTAATGTGTGTATATGAGAGTTTAGTTTTTTGTTTTTCTTTTCTTTTCTTTTTTTTTGGATGAATTGCGCATTTGTAAGAAAGCACATACTTATGTACATATGTATTTTGGCTTGTTATATACACAGAATGTTAGCGTATAGTACTCTATCTTTTAATAAAGTTATAAAAAAAAGAGTCAAACTATTCCATTTTTTTTTTCAATTTATCCATGGCTATGTAGGGCGGAAGTGTTACTATACATATGCTCAGCGGATGAGCTGCTATTCAACGTGTCTTCAATTATTTTTAAGGGCTCGTTGCCCGTCGTCGCAACCGAGCTAATATCAATATCTCTCTGTAAGCTGCCAGATTTATTTCCCGTTTGTGCTTGTAGCTGCCGAGCGTTGAAGCTGTGCGCCAAGCTCTCATTGTCGTATAGACTGATGTCATTTACATTGCCACTAATATCGCCAATTAGTGAAAAAGACGATGGACCAGCTACTTCACAGCCCAATTGACCAGATTGCTGTTCACAGTTTACAGATGAGCTGCCTGATTCTTTCGAGGTACTTGATATCTGTTGATATCGATTTCGAATTGAGTCGACTACATCAAAGAGATTCTTTGCATCCATTGCCAAGATGTGCGCAGCAGATAACATACTCCTAAAAGTAAATTATATCAATATAATTTAAAAAACACAATGTTAAGAAATACTTGCTTTCTGTATTCATTATCCAAGGTCGTGTCATTATATTGATGAGCCAGTCGCATTGCCGAGACTAATTCATGCATGTCTTTGGAAAGTACTTTGTGCGCCATCTCCACTTCTCTGCAAGCACAAAAAGAATATGCCATTGAAAATATTGATTTAAATAAAGATATTTGCCTTCTTACTTCAGGGCTTGCGCTGGAAACAGTATCGAAATTTTATCGACCGATTTAAGTAGATTCCTAAGTTCGACACCAACATTTTTAACCAAATGCAAGTAGCCATCAATGTGCGACTTTTCCACACCTTGCGAAAGCAACATTATTGATTTGACTACGGCAGTTGTGGCGCAATAGACTTCGTCGTTGGCACGATTTACGGGTCGAATGACATCAGGAATTTCACTATTTCGAGACCTAGAGCCATTAGATTCCTCAGCTGCTGTCAAATAATCCAACGAGAGTTTTGTTCGCGAGTTCGAGTCCGGTAGAATTGTTGGTCCAGCTGATGTCAAGTCTGTTTTAAATGTTTGATGCTTGGCTAAAATGTCCGTAACAGCTCCCGGTGGTATAGAGCTAGATCGCTTTCTCTGCAAAATTGAAAATGTTTTTTTTTTTAATGCACAATAAACTATTGTCGAATAGAATATAAAACATACCAGCATTTCCTCTTGATGCAGCCATTCACCATCACTATTGCTGTCCTTGCGTTGTTGCCGCAACTTTTCACCGATTGGATTGGGCATATTCTGCAAATGAATGTCACACACATTGTAGTTCATATTAGGTTCAAAAGTGCTAAATTCTAGCTAATAAATAACTTAAAAGCGTAAACAACTAAAAAATATATGTTCAAATGATACAAAAAAATAAAGGAAAAGCGGAAAAAGAGGTATCCATTTGATGTGCATCGTCCCGCAAACCTGATTTGTAACATCAGTATTTAGTGGCATGCAGGCAGCGCCTTCCTGGGAGAGATTAGTCTGTTGTGTCCACTGCGAATTCCAATCGCATTTAAGCTCGTCAACTTCTTGTAGAGCAGCTGGCGGACCATTGTAATCTTGTGTCTTTTGATTTGAATTGATTGGTGATGAATGCAGCAGTGATTGCATTGTGGCATTCGGTACTTGTTTAACAGACACGCAAGTTTTGAGGCCAGCACCCCCAAAATCGTAGATCTCTTCGGGCAAGGCTTCACATTCAATGGATGTTTTCATTTGTTGGCGATAAGCATGAAAGTGACTATTGCGGTCCATACTCCTCGAACGATCTGCTGGGTGTGGTGCAACTTGCTTGTGATAATTCATATTTTGAGCCGACATTAGTGACTGATGACGCTCCAGGCTGCCACCCTTGGACAACATTGTTTTATCCATCGTTGGCTGATGCCTTTCGAGGCTGCCGTAAATACTATAACCTGCAGCACGCGTCATTTGATTAACAGTTTTGTTATCCATTTGCATTTGATTGAGGTGAAAATCGCTCTCCGTAGGTGGCGCACATATGATAAAGTTGTTCTTCATCGATAAATGATCGGTAAATAATACCTGGGGCTTAATATGCATGGCATTTAAAGTGGATGAGTCGAATACACTAGTTTCAGATGACGATGGATTAAGATTATGAGATGAGATGCTGTTAGTTGGAAATTTATCGGAATCAGCGACAGGATCGAGTTTTAGCAGCTCCGCTGCAGGGAGTTTAGTGGTTTTAAGCGATTGACTTGAATTACTGGCATCTAATCCTACGGCTAAAGTGTTAAATACCGAGGCAGGTGTAGTGTACGCAGCGGGATTAATGCCACGTTTTTGGTTCTCCATCATGAGTCGAGCGAGCACCGCCGGATTTTGGGCAATTATGTATGTCTGTGGCACAATGCCTTTTTCCTCGCTGGCATTCATCAGGCTTGGATTATCTATAAACAATAATAAATCTGTATAATATTCTACCTTAGAGGCATGTTACAAGTTATGTTACCAATGTCACTAATAGTTCTCGATGGCTTCAAGGGAGGAATGTCATTGTCCTCGGGGCCTAGCCAAGAAGCGCCAGCTACTCGGCGGTGTTCCCGTCGCATGGTCTCAGACGCATTTATGCTGTCTTCCAGTAGAATTTCACTATAATCCAAGAAATGTATATGTTAATTTATTAAGAAAAAAAAAATGTTTTGAATACATACTATAATGTCTCTTTAATCCGCTTAAAATTGGGTCGTTTAAGAGGCTCGTAAGCCCAGCATTGCGACATTAGGGAGTATAACCGTGGCGGACAATTTGGCGGTAGGGGAAGCCTTTCTCCGTTTTCCAGTTTTGTGATTACTTCGCTATTTTTGACGCCTTGGAAAGGCTTCACGCCTAGCATAAGAATCTCCCAAATGCAAACACCTAAAACCAAATATATTCATAAAGATAACATGAATTTAAAAGCATTTTATAGCTTACCAAACATCCAGACATCACTAGCGGTTGTGAAGCGTCTAAAATTAATTGACTCTGGCGACATCCACTTAATCGGTAGCGCAACTGAAATAAGTACTTTCATTACCCTAAATTCAACAAAGACAAGTTAAATGTTGCAAACCTGTGGGTGTTGAGTGATAATACGATTGGTCGGAGACCCAGCGAGATAGACCAAAGTCAGCCAACTGAAATGATTTAAATATGAATTAAAATATTTTCTTAAGCTCTAACTTGATATTTTAAATCTATCATTTGAAATTGAAAATATGATTAAATGTAAACAAATCATAAGAATACTATACTTGTTATTTAATCACACACCTTGACACAAGTGGGAGTGCTAACGAGAACATTACGCGCAGCAATGTCTCGGTGCACAAACTTCTTAGACTCCAAATAGCTCAGCGCTGTTGACAATTGGTAGCAATATTTAAGCAAGGTTGCATGGCTCAGTCTGGCAATATAAACTTTTGATTAATCACATGCAATTTGAAAACAATAATCTGAATTTCACCTATCACTATTCGCTTTTAAGTAGGCGCGTAGTTCACCAAGTTTCGCCAATTCCATTACTATCCAAATCGGCATAATGCTGCAAATGCCAATCAGACGTATGATATGTGGATGGTCAAACTTTTGCATTATATCTACAATGAAAAATGGAAAAATTAAATATAGAACTAGCCATATATCTATATATATTAACTTACATGCTTCTGCAAGGAAGTTTTCTGTCTTTTCGGGATCCTCATTTGCCTTACATGTCTTTACAGCCACTTGAATGACATCGTATTTGGTGTCGCTATTACTTAAAGCACTGTCATTTGCTTTAGTTTTCGATTTGGCTGATACTGGAAACGTATAGCTCCCAACGTAAACGTCTCCAAATTGACCCACGCCTATTTTCGCGCTAAGCACAATTTGCGAACGATCCAGCTCATAGTTGCGTACTAAAAACATGTATGAACTTGAATATAACATGGTAAAAACCATTAAGCCTTTGTTTACCTGTGGGCGTAGAGTAGTCTCCTTCGCCTTCCAGTAAACCAATTTCAGCATAATCATCTGTTAAAGTTGGTTTATTCTTTGGCGATGAAGTGTTAGGAGCTTCTCGCAATGAATTCGAAGATTTCGTTAATGTGTCGGTATTTGGTGTATTTGATTCGCGTTCCCAAATCGTGAATTCAACATCTTTTGTCAGCAATCGGCAATATCCATCAATAAGATCGGCAATGCTTTCAGCGGTCTGCAAAATGCATCACGATTAGTTATATATTAAAATTTTTATATTAATGTATTAATTTACATTTACTCCATTGCATGTAATAATTAAGTCTTCTTCAATATTTGAAGCAGATATTTTGATTTGAGTTTTGATTTTTTGACAATTGCAATTCAAGTTCTGCGACTCGAATTCTGTGGACTTATCCTTGGCGAGTTTTTCCTTTGGTAGAGCGCAGGTTCTGATCGCAACGACATCTTTAAATTGTGCTACATTTGTTAAACTGGCTTGAGGATGTGTCTGGTAGGAGATTCCTGTCGAAAAATATTTGTTTAAGCTTCTTGTTTCTACTAATGGTTAAGAATAATTACCGATATGGGGACCAACATGCAGAATGCCAGAAATATTCCAAGCAGAGCTCAGGGTGACAGAAAATTGTTCATAGTCGGCTAATGAAAGGCTCTTCAGAAGATCATAGAACCTGCAATCATTGGCAAATTGATTTTAATTTGCTAAACTAAAAAAACAAGAAAAATTGAACTTACTTTGTTAAGTACTCAATGTCGTTGTAATTGTAGACCCTTTTGTATCCCACCTGTATCATTTTCTTCAGATTCTTTGGCTTTATTGTGACTATCACAGCTTGCGGAATGAAATATTTAAATCCAATTTCCTTTTCAATGTAATCGATGTGCTGTTTCTTATCCGGCGCCTTAAGAGTTATATTTTTGAAATAATGACGCACGCCCAAACAGCAAAGTTGCACCGCCAAATCAACATCAACAGAGGCAATGTTGGCTTGTATATAATCTTCCTTTAGCTGATCAAAATAGTAGAAACAAGTGGTTTTGTCCTCGTCAAACAAATCTTGAATCCTGTGTGGCAC
Organism: Drosophila nasuta; assembly: GCF_023558535.2. Classification (NCBI taxonomy): domain Eukaryota; kingdom Metazoa; phylum Arthropoda; class Insecta; order Diptera; family Drosophilidae; genus Drosophila; species Drosophila nasuta. The sequence continues at coordinate 19,103,994 of NC_083457.1, forward strand.
ATAGCGAACGCGCAGTTCAACGCGCCACACGCCTTTGGTTATGAATCGCCTGCCTTGATGCACATCTCTATTTTCCGCCATCTCCGATGTGCTTGGATCATTGTTTGGACAATCGACATTTGAGCACCCGGGCGACAAAATGTGCGACATCACCTTCTCCATTAACGTGGTCCTCGCTAGCCATACAATCTAAACAGAACAACAAAACAGTAAACAATGTAAATATTTAGTGTAAACAAATACGGGTACACATTTTACTTACTTCTTTCGTGATCACATTCAACATACGACATGCATACCGTTGTGTGCTCGGCGGTGGCTGACCATCTTTGCCGAACTCTGACACCGTCTTTTTGATAATGTGCAACACGGTTTCATTCTTATTGAAGCCAATCGCCTTGAAGCTCTTGTTTGGCATATGCACATGCAGCACATAGTCTTCATCGTGTGCTGAGAGCAATAAATGCATTATGCTTTAAGTATAGAGAGCGTTAAAGAAATTTCTATTTACTTACATTCATTGCACATATGTGGTGGGCTTTGGCTTTGATTGACCTCCGCTGTGTTCATGTTTCAAATGTGTATATCGCACCGTTGGCGATTTTTGCGTGTGTGCATTCACCACCTAAGTATGTTGAAAGTATACGTATTTAATCCAGACTTACTGTAAGCTTTTAAGAATTTATCGCCGCGTAGCAAAGGACTAACTGCGTCATTAGCCAAACTCCACAAGTGCACTCTACACCCGACACCTACTGCCTATCGCTAAGCGCCTACAAGCCCGCCCACTTACTATCATCACCCACAGGTTGCAGCCTAGCGCTCAATCGATTAATCGCAATCTCTAATTTTTTAAAGGAAACTTGTCTGTATGTATGCACGTAAGTGCATATAAATACATATACACACATATGTACATAAATATGTATATGTAAGTACAACTTTAAAATGAAGTGTTCGGTTACTTATAATTACGTGAACTTTTCGCGACGACACAATTGCATTTTCGCCATCTTTACAATTAACACAATCTAATAAACTACAATCATTTTAGCCATTAATATTTAATTATTTCATAATTTTACTATTTTAAAACAGCAACTACTTCCCTTTACGGTTGCTTCTTCTTGCCGAGTTTTCTATTCGTAGGGGAGTGCCAATATGTTGTACATGGTATTATGACGCCATTCACACAAGAGAAAATGCACTAGCTACATATGACGTCACAAACATACAGGTGTGGTAAGGTAAGCAATTTTTTTTGTCTCTAAAAATTTAAATATATATTAAAAGTCATTGTTTAATAATCGTTACGAAACAGTTAATTGTCTTTAAAACTGAAGCTACTCTAATAGAAATGCTACATTACAATAAATACATTATTTAATGTAACAAGGAATACCCCTCACGCTGACACAAGCTGAAGTAAAAACATATGGCAGCCCAAAGCAGTGTGGCCATTTATGGATTATATTATTACTGGTAAACTAGAAAGTAAATATTTGGTTTATTTTGGAATCTACTCTGCGGTCACGCTTAAACCAGGCGTCTATAAAAAAGTAAAGTGCAACCCTATCTATGTGGAAACAGTGTGTTGGAATTACGGAAAGTTATAAAGTTTAGCAAATGAACAATAAACATACATAGTTTAATAACCAATATGTAAGTAACAAGCCCAGGTTACCTTTAAAGTAAATGCGTTTGATTTATTTTGCAATATTAACAAAAAGCACACTTTTGTACACGTCTACAACGCAGTGTGAAAAATGTCGGACTCCGAAGTCAGCAATATGTCGGACAGTGGCTCCGAGGATGGATCGATATCTAACAAGTCGCAGCAAAGTGTTCGATCCAAATCTGGCTTTCGATCAAGGTCGCGATCCGTGTCCAGATCCAGGTCTAGATCATCACGGTCACGGTCGCATTCGGCTCACTCTGGCTCTGGGTCAGATTCCCCTCAACCACAGGGAGGACGTGCAAATCGACGCAAGAGCGAGGACTCTGAGGACGATCAGGGTGAAGATATAGACTCGGAGGAATACGACGAAGAGGAAAACGATGACCATCCAAGAAAGAAGAAGAAGAAGGAGCGCTTTGGAGGTTTCATCATTGACGAAGCTGAAGTGGATGACGAGGTAAAATTGTAATAAACAAAAACAGGTTTTTCTTTGTGTAATTCAATCTAGTCAGTGCGCCGTGCGCAGTTGTTCTCATATATTCATATTGCAGAATTCTTATGAATGTTTATTGTTTGTAATTAAAGGTGGACGAGGATGATGAGTGGGAGGAAGGCGCCAACGAGATTGGCATTGTTGGCAACGAAATTGACGAGCTCGGTCCAACCGCTAGAGATATTGAAATTCGACGACGCGGCACCAATTTGTGGGAGTAAGTCAACGCATTTACAAAATATTGTGAAATTTTGTTAATTCCGTACCCTTTTTAGCACTCAAAAAGAGGATGAGATCGAGGAGTATCTGCGAAAGAAATATGCTGACGAATCAGTAGCGAAGCGACATTTTGGTGATGGTGGCGAAGAAATGTCCGATGAAATCACTCAGCAAACTCTGTTGCCCGGCATCAAGTGCGTTCTCAACTAATTAAACAACATAACAAAACAATAATACAACTTTACATTTTGCTAGGGATCCAAATTTATGGATGGTCAAGTGCCGCATTGGTGAAGAGAAGGCGACGGCATTGCTCTTGATGCGAAAGTTCTTAACCTACTTGAACACCGATGATCCTTTGCAAATTAAATCGATTATCGCACCAGAAGGTGTGAAGGGATACATCTATCTGGAGGCATACAAGCAAACACACGTCAAAACCGCCATCGATAATGTGGGAAATTTGCGTGTAGGCAAATGGAAGCAGGAAATGGTGCCGATTAAAGAAATGACAGATGTTCTCAAAGTCGTCAAAGAGCAGGTTGGCCTTAAGGTCAAGCAATGGGTGCGATTAAAGCGCGGTCTTTACAAGGATGATATTGCGCAAGTGGACTATGTGGACTTGGCACAAAATCAAGTGCATCTCAAACTTTTGCCACGCATCGATTACACCCGCATGCGAGGTGCATTAAGAACCACAGCGACGGTAAGTACCACAATATAATGTTAATTAATTAAGACTAAAAGATTCAATCTTTCTAGGAGAATGACGATAGCAAGCGTAAGAAGAAACGTCGACCAACAGCAAAGCCATTTGATCCTGAGGCTGTTAGGGCTATAGGAGGCGAAGTTCATTCGGATGGTGACTTTTTGCTCTTTGAAGGAAATCGCTACTCGCGCAAAGGGTTTTTGTACAAAAACTTCACCATGTCCGCAATTCTTTCGGAGGGTGTTAAGCCAACACTGGCTGAACTGGAGCGTTTTGAAGAAACACCAGAGGGTAAGTCGCTATTGCTGGCCAAATTATAATTATATTCACAATATTTCAATTGATTTTCATAGAGGTGAATATGGAAATTATGGCCAATGCGAAGGATGATCCTACGGCCGCTCATTCCTTCTCCATGGGTGATAATGTTGAAGTCTGCGTGGGAGATTTGGAAAATTTACAAGCTAAGATTGTTGCTATTGATGGCACCATGATCACAGTGATGCCCAAGCATCAGGACTTAAAGGATCCACTTATCTTCAAAGCAAGCGAGTTGCGTAAATACTTCAAAACTGGCGATCACGCCCGAGTTTTGGCTGGACGTTATGAAGGCGAAACCGGTCTAATTATTCGTGTGGAACCAGCGCGTGTTGTGCTTGTCTCTGATTTAACTAATCATGAGCTTGAGGTGTTGCCACGAGACTTGCAGCTCTGCTCTGATGTCGCAACTGGTGTCGATTGTCTTGGCCAATTTCAATGGGGAGATCTTGTGCAACTCGAGTAAGTTGGATACATAATAATTTGGTGTCCATCCATTCCTTATAATTATTTAATTTATAGCTCTCAAAATGTCGGTGTTATTGTGCGCTTGGAACGAGAGAACTTTCATGTGTTGGGCATGAATGGAAAATGCATTGAGTGCAAGCCAACTGCTCTGCATAAACGTCGGGAAAATCAGAATACTGTTGCTCTTGATGCTGATCAAAATCAAATTCGTCGTCGCGATATTGTCAAAGTAATGGAGGGACCCCATGCCGTAAGTGTTATAATATAACTGCAATTTCAAAAAGGTAACTTTTGTATTTATTTTTCTAGGGACGCTCTGGCGAGATCAAGCACTTGTACCGCAGCTTGGCATTCCTGCATTGCCGCATGTACACAGAGAATGGCGGAATATTTGTGTGCAAGACACGTCATTTGCAATTGGCCGGTGGCAGCAAGACTAACGTCAGCAATCCCAACACAATGGGTGGCTTAGGATTCATGTCGCCGCGCATACAATCGCCAATGCATCCATCTGGTGGTCGTGGTGCTCGTGGTGGATCACGGGGCGGACGCGGCGGATTCCGTGTGACTCGCGACCGAGAACTTTTGGGCAAAACCATCAAGATTTGTGGCGGACCTTACAAAGGTAAGATAGCTTACTTAATCATAAACTTTGCTGTTTGAGTTAGTATAGAATCGAGGAAACTCACTACTAATATTATTATATTAACCTTACAGGTGCTGTGGGAATTGTTAAAGATGCTACTGAGAGCACAGCCCGTGTGGAGCTCCATACATCGTGTCAAACCATTTCAGTGGATCGTAATCACATTGTAATTGTCGGAGAACCCGGCAAGGAGGGCAGCGTATCTACCTATGGTCGCACTCCGGCACGCACACCTGGCTATGGAGCTCAAACACCCAGCTACACTGCTGCTGGCTCCAAGACGCCTCTGGTTGGCAGTCAAACACCCAACTGGGATACTGATACGCGCACTCCTTATGGCACAATGACGCCATCACATGATGGCAGCATGACGCCGCGCCATGGTGCTTGGGATCCCACTGCCAATACAACTCCGGCTCGCAATACTGACTTTGATTATTCGTTGGAGGAACCAAGCCCCAGTCCAGGCTACAATCCAAGTAAATTATTTTTATTTGCCTGCTATAGAATTTACTTTTAATTAATGAATAACTGTATCTGTAGGTACTCCTGGTTACCAAATGTCATCGCAATTCGCACCTCAAACTCCTGGTACGCTGTACGGCTCGGATAGAAGTTATAGTCCATTTAATCCAAGCCCCAGTCCTGCACCATCTCCTTATCCGGTTGGTTATATGAATACTCCTTCGCCATCGACTTACTCACCCAATACACCCGGCGGTGTTCCACAATCGCCATACAATCCACAAACACCTGGCGCCAGTCTGGACTCCACCATGGGCGATTGGTGTACTACTGATATTGAGGTGCGAATTCACACGCACGATGATACCGATCTTGTTGGTCAAACTGGCATCATACGCACTGTTTCCAATGGTGTCTGTTCTGTGTTCCTGCGCCAGGAGGATCGTAGCGTGTCGATTGTCAGCGAGCATTTGGCTCCGGTTCCACCCAATAGCGGTGATGAATTCAAAGTTATCTATGGCGAGGAAAGAGAATCTGTGGGCAAAGTTTTGTCCAAACAAGAGGGTGACGTTCTTGTCTGCAAGATAAATGATGAGGTTAAAATGATACCCATTAATCATTTGTGCAAGATGAAGTCCATTGATTAATTTTGCATTCTTTTACAATTAATTTCAAAGTGTCGAGAAATAATCCAGTTTCACTTGTTTACTTGAACTGCTTATAAAACAATGTTATAAATGTCGAAATTTTGAATATAGAGCATACCCACTAATAGGGGTAAACAACAATTCATATGTTTCTTTTTATTAATATCTTGAATCGAAATACAATTTCAAAAACTTACTTTTCCACACTTCGAAGGATAAAGGATAATATTAGTAATGTAGTCCTCTCTTTGGGAAGTCTCTAAAAGCTGTTACCTATGTTTAAAAATAACAGTTTATGTTATTCTTTATATTAGCTTTTCTCAACTGAAGTTACTGCCTAGAATTCCCCACAAAAAAAAAGCTTTTGCCATTTATAGATTAATATTGTACAACACTGTTTTTACTGTTGGCGAAGGTCCTGGTGGCGTTCGTAATTCAAAATATATTCATAAACAACATGACTCAAAAGATTATGCTTTATTATTCTTCTATTTTTTTTTAGTTTACTTCGAATTTTAGCAATGACATAGTGCAAATTATCTTCCCACTATCAATCTTATCTTTTTTTTCGAAGTGCATATGTTTTCTTTGTGCAAAAAAAAAAAAGTAACTTTGACAAGTTTAATCTGCATATTTACAAAACAAAGTGATAAGATAACTTAAAAACAAGCCAACAGTGATAAATATATCGAATAATCTGTTCGTTCTGATCAAATGTATATATATATTCTTACTATTCACTTCGTAAATACATCTGTTTAATGAAAATAGATATCAGTGTTACTGAAAATATTAGCAAAATATTCCAATTCATGCTCAATTAAGTACATAGAAAGTTTATATATCAATATTACTTAAAGTATAAGCAATAGTTGAGGATACGTACATAAGCATTTATGACGTATTCTAATTTCTGTTACGCATTGCCAACCTCTTTTATGCGCACATGCGACCTATGGGTATTTTTTGAATATCGCGGTCTGGTCACATTTACCGTATGTTATATTATTCCGGCGAATTCTATTGCAGAGTCAGACAGTATTCGTCGTGTGAAGCGGGCAGACGTGTGTTTGTGAATACAAGCAGGAAATATTATTTAAGCTAAAAGTCTAAAACTTATACAAAAAAAAAACAAAATGAGGGAAATTGTACACATCCAAGCTGGTCAGTGCGGCAACCAAATCGGAGCTAAGGTATGTAATAATGTCTTCTATATCTTGGAATTTCCTTAATTGAGTTAAAAATAAAAATGAAGTACAGTTAGCAGTCAACATGGCGTCATTTTCATACTGCCATGTGGCAAATTTATTGAGGCCACCCGGCTTTTGCGCATAAATTTCTATAATACATATACACACAGCACACAAATGCATATTTATGGATATAAATATGAGTGCAAGCATATGAGATGTGTATCCATAAACGTTTAATGCAGTTTTCTCCATTTCTAAGCACATCTGTTCAAATGAACTTAGCAATCGTTACAATCTAGATATTCCATTTTTTAAAGACGCATTGGGTGTGTCTGCATTTTCATAGGTATCTGTTGTGTATGTATTAGTAGTTATATATTTGAATTTAAATGCATTTATCATTTTTGGTTGTGCTCAATCCATTTATCATAGTGAATGATTACTGTTTAGCTTACGTATGTATGAGTAAATAGATGTATGACTCATTTGTTTTAATACTCTTCGTGAAAGTCGCTTTTCGTTGTATGTGTAAGAAAACATTTTTTTGTATACCGACTGTGTCGGTATGTAATTGGTGAAAGGTACTTTTCTTGCATCTCAAATTAAAGTTTCTTGACTGACTTCATTTCCACTCACATACACACCAACACATAAGCAACAAGACTTTTTCATGTTTTTTGTGTCGGCCGGTTTCTGGTCCGATCTATGTACTATGTATGTACATACATGTATGCGCCTTGCTGCCGGAGTTTGTTGAAGAGAAAATATGACGTCATTTTACCTAAAATGGCTGAACCGGTTGTCGACCGGTTCGCAGTGGCACTAAATGTTCACATACATACACACGTACTTATCTACGTATTTTGCACATATATTCGCTATGTATGTGTGTAGAGACCATCTCCTATGTGTATGTGTTTTTTGCCGATGTAATCTACACAGAAAAGTCGCTTTAAATATGGCATTATTTGTTGTTGTATACAAACATTGAACGACGTGTACACACAAATGTTTGTATATGTTTACATAGTTGAGCTTAATAAGTATAACATGCAATCAATTAGCATCAGAGCTGAATGAAAAAAGGTGAAATAAGCAATTGCAATTTCCCCGAGCATAAATACCATTTAAATACATGCATACATACGTGCATAAGAGTGTGCAAGTACATGACACACCCAAAGGCGGCGTTGCCAGTTTTCATGCACATGCGTAAAGTAAGGCGGCGTTTTGCCGGCTGTGCCTCATTGCGAATTCGCTTCGTCATCGCATCGGTAGGCAGACTGGCAAATCAATAGAGTCCTTGTTGTCCTCGGCATGGCACTGCAAGGTACAAAAACCTACCCTTGTAACAGCTGCATGACTCGTTATGTATATATATGTGTACATACATAGGCAGATGCATACATTAAGATCTATAATATACATATACATTTGTATATGAGAAAAATAGGTGCGGGCGCCTTGTCACGCACATTGCAGGCAGGAGGCGAATGGCTTGAAATTTGTTCTCTATAGATACACACTTACTTAGGGGTAAGTTTGGGCAGCGTGACAAATACTTTTCCCACTTACAATTAATTTGTGGCAATGTAGTAAGAGTTTTGTTGATATGCAGTAAACAAAGCCACAACAAAGTACGACTCAAAAAGTGACGTAATCTAGCCAGAAAATTCACTTCTAACGCCAGATGGCAAAAGTTTTCGCTGCAAGCGGTGGCCTCGGCTAGAAGAAGCAGAGAGTGAGCGACAACAACGGTCGCTTTATCATCGTTCGCTGTGTGGGTTGGTGGCGATGATGTAAGCTCGCCTCTGTCTATGTATGTGTGTATGCGTATCTGTGTATACGCCTATGCTCAAGTATGACAGAGAGGGAAACAGATTTGAGGTCGGCAGCTTAAATCGCAACTACACTTATGGCGTGCTGCTGTTATTGCGTGGGGCGCATGCATAGGTAGATTGAGAAGAGAGATATATATAAAGATCGAGACACAGCCTACATGCATATTTGGAAAGCCAACAACGACAAGACCAAGTCTCAGACTCAGTCTCGTACCCAGACCACAAAGGTGGACAGCTGGCATTATGATAGACCCACGCAAGTGCCGCACCATGATGTTGATTTTGATGATGACGATGTTTCCGTTGTCGTTCGGCCCACCAAAATAATAAAAAGAAAAAACAATCTCATGACAAACTATTCAGTTCCCCCGGCTTGTTGTGACTATATAAAGCCTGGTTTATTTGCTTCTTCAATTGAGCAGACTCATGCCAGCTCATACATAACGGCATATATGTATGTACTTAGAAATCAATAGTTTATATAGCTATAGGTTCACGCCCTTTTTGGTACAACTTGACAAATTCTTTATTGATTCCTTAAGCAGAAAAAGAATCTGTTTTCTATGTAGCGATTTTCTCAAAATATACACAACATCAACGGTGGCTTTAAATCTTAACTTGGTTGAGCCAAAAAGACAGTATTTGCCATTATGAAATTCAAATAGTTTCGACTGCTTTTAGGATAGTTTGTCAATTATTTCCAGAATTAAACTTTACAAAACGCTTTCATTTCGAATTACAGTTCTGGGAAATCATCTCCGATGAACATGGCATCGATGCTACTGGTGCCTACCATGGCGACAGTGACCTGCAATTGGAGCGCATCAACGTGTACTACAATGAGGCGTCCGGTGGCAAATATGTGCCCCGCGCTGTGCTTGTGGATCTGGAACCTGGCACCATGGACTCAGTCCGTTCGGGCCCCTTCGGTCAGATCTTCAGACCCGACAACTTTGTGTTCGGACAGTCGGGCGCAGGCAACAACTGGGCCAAGGGTCATTACACAGAGGGCGCTGAGCTCGTTGATTCGGTGCTCGATGTTGTCCGCAAAGAGGCTGAATCCTGCGATTGCCTGCAAGGCTTCCAGCTTACACACTCGCTTGGTGGCGGCACCGGCTCTGGCATGGGCACTCTGCTTATCTCCAAGATCCGTGAAGAATACCCCGACAGAATCATGAACACATACTCCGTGGTGCCCTCGCCAAAGGTTTCGGACACCGTTGTGGAGCCCTACAACGCCACACTGTCGGTGCACCAGCTGGTCGAGAACACAGATGAAACCTACTGCATTGACAACGAGGCTCTCTATGACATCTGCTTCCGTACACTGAAATTGACCACACCCACGTACGGTGACTTGAACCATCTGGTGTCTCTGACAATGTCGGGCGTTACCACTTGCCTCCGCTTCCCTGGCCAATTGAATGCTGATCTCCGCAAACTTGCTGTCAACATGGTTCCATTCCCCCGTCTGCATTTCTTCATGCCTGGATTTGCTCCACTCACATCTAGGGGCTCCCAGCAGTACAGAGCTCTGACTGTCCCTGAGCTGACCCAACAGATGTTCGATGCCAAGAACATGATGGCTGCCTGCGATCCACGTCACGGTCGCTACCTGACCGTCGCCGCCATCTTCCGTGGTCGCATGTCAATGAAGGAGGTCGACGAACAGATGCTGAACATTCAAAACAAGAACAGCTCATACTTTGTTGAATGGATCCCCAACAATGTGAAGACCGCTGTCTGCGATATCCCTCCCCGTGGTTTGAAAATGTCTGCTACCTTCATTGGCAACTCCACCGCCATCCAGGAGCTGTTCAAGCGCATCTCTGAGCAATTCACCGCTATGTTCCGTCGCAAGGCTTTCTTGCATTGGTACACTGGCGAGGGTATGGATGAGATGGAGTTCACTGAGGCTGAGAGCAACATGAACGATCTGGTCTCTGAATACCAACAGTACCAGGAAGCCACCGCTGATGAGGATGCTGAATTCGAGGAGGAACAAGAGGCTGAGGTCGATGAGAACTAAAGTCTCTCATTCTGACGCTCTCGCCGCTCTCTGTCTAACTTCTCAAGTTGCGCGAAATAAAATGAGAACAAAAAATTAAGTTTAAAAAGTGTTTGTTCTTTAAAAGGTCGTAACCAATAAAGTCGAAATTATTTCTTCTGAAATCTATTTATTGCCTTGGTAACTAACATAAACAATCGTTTTTTCTTGGGAAAATGGGGTTAATTTGAATGTTTTGGATTTTAAAAGAATTTAGATGAATAACATAAACTTCCAAAAGTAATGTGGATAACTTCAATGGAAAAGAAAACTCGGAAATTTTAAAGAATTAGTTTTGTATTTATTGAGAATATGCGCACGCATGAATGAATTAGAAATAATGAAAGGAACGTTGATAAAATAAGAATATAAAAATTATTATTGCATTCAGACTTTGAAATGTGAAGGCAGGTCACGGTAATCGCAGAGCCACTATAGTATTTAGAATCGTGCATTTTCAAAGATATCATAATATGATATTTGTTCATTCATAAAGAAAAGAAAATCAATTAGCAATATCGAGCGTACAGACATTATGTAGATGCATATGTATGTATATTATACAGTGAACCCTCTCTTGAACGTTGACTCATTGTTTCGCGTAAATTCGGTCTTTCCAAGGGGTATGCCCCTTGAAAATGCTTTGCGAACTACACCAAATATAGAAACGGAGTCCGTCTAATAGAAGTTTCAGTTAAGGGAGTTTTCACTAAATGCAAATTATGTAGTTAAATAATTAAATTTGAATTGCGATGAAGGTATCGATAACCAACAACAAGTACTCAGTATCGAGCAAGCACATACATTTTGCAGCACTGTCCCAAAAATCGAGCAGATTGATATCGAAAACAAACGGGACATGCAGAAATTATTATAATTTTTCTTAATATAGCAACCGAAAATGCTCCATGGTAACAAAAGGCATCAGTCATTTGATTATAAATATGAGGATGCCTATGTATGTATGTCGCTCTGATTATAATAGCAACATTGAGTGCACCCCTTTGGATTATGCTAGAAAGCAAACCAAAAATCAAAACGAGGGTTGCCAAACCGTGACATTAAACGAAAAGTAGTGCTTATATATGTTTATGTATATATAAAGATTTTTTGACGTGCTCAATAAGATTATTAAATTGTTCGTAGATATACGATTATTAAGTTGCATAAGTTAATAATTATTCTACGTTGAATTAAATGCGTTACCCAACACTGCATTATATATAGACATACATACATACATATGTAAGAATTTAAGTGTTGTCACCGACTGATTTTTGGCCAGTAAGACAAAAAAAAATATAAATAAGTTGAATTATTGCGAAAAACCAAGAAAATTTAATTACTCCGATGATAGCAATGGATGAGCAGCGCAGTGATAAGATCTATGGCGGTTGTGAGGGCCCAGACGCCATGTACGTGAAACTCATTTCATCCGACGGCCACGAATTTATTGTAAAACGCGAACACGCTCTCACCTCTGGCACAATAAAGGCTATGCTATCTGGTCCTGGACAATTTGCCGAGAACGAGGCTAACGAAGTGCACTTTCGGGAAATTCCGTAAGTACCAATTAACCAGCTCCCAATCATAGTAGTTCCTCTAGCAAGTACACTGCTGAAATTCGCAAATCGCAGAGTGACCTATTGACCGGTTCATGAAGGGTACGTGAAGATTTTCTATGTATATTATATACGTACATACACATATATTATATATATGTACAGTGCATACACGTCTCTATCAGTTGATGCAATTTTCAAAATGCACCGCGAAACCCTAAAGTTTTGTATCTTGTGGATACCATTATTAACAGGCTTCAAAGTCGAACGCTGTTCTATTTTGTCTACTTAGTTTTATTTGCTGCTGTTCCCACTCTCTTTTCACTCTGTGGAAGGTATGCGAAAATTGTCGATTTATATATTATGAATAATTTCATACTCTTCATTATGCACTTATCGATTTTCTGCCATCAATGTCAACATAATTCCCATCTCATTGTAATAATTGGGAAACGCTCTTGAGAGACGTTAAAATATAAATACTTCTAGATCTCCCCAACCTCCATTGGTAAAATTCTTTTACCTATAGCGGTTCACAGATTGTTTTGCTCCAAAAGGAATCAAATGAACTTGTACCGTTTGTAGTTTACACATTAACTATTCATATCTTATCGTTACAATTATTAAAATACTAATCGAACGTATTTGTATTTATCTTTTCAGATCACATGTCTTACAAAAGGTGTGCATGTATTTTACATATAAAGTTCGTTATACCAACAGTTCAACTGAAATACCAGAATTTCCGATTGCACCAGAGATTGCCTTAGAACTATTAATGGCAGCTAACTTTCTAGATTGCTAAGATATTGGTTTATTATTTGATAATGTTAAAAAAATTATACAAAATGAAGTAAATAAAATGTAATTCTCCTGTGCTTCACTTTCTTTTACTCTAATCATTTGATGCTAACCGAACACTTTGAATTCAATTTAGCATATTTGGTTTATTCATTTTACAATCTTTCCAGGCATCTGATTCAATGATCAAGCAGTGATTACATATACACACAAACACCTGTCGTTTTATAATGTAGATTTTCCAGGTGCACCGGGTGATATTCCGTTGATATGGCTCGCAAGGTCACCCAGATAATTGAAGCCGGTAATAGAAATTGAGTAAAACAAGAATAGAATTACAGGCGATTGGTTCACCAACAATTTTGTTGTTACCTTCAATATTTTTTTATTTTTATGAAAACTGCCCTTTATATAAAATTGTCTTATAAGCACTATAAATATAATATTAGAGCAAATAATCGCAAAAGCTGCTTACACAATGAAATAGTTGACGACCTATTTTGGGACTTTCACCCATATTAAGTTTTGAGAAGATGCAAGAAATTATAAAAGAGGTAACAAAGGCGGCGTTTACACCAGATCTATGGTATTTCTATAATCGAATAATTGAGGCAGATAATTACAGTAGTGAAAGTGCAGAGCAATAAGAGAAAGATGTTGATATCGTTTGAAAATTTAAATTATATTTGTATTGTAGTTAATAAACTTGATATATTTGTGGTTTGTCGATCGTCAATTGTATGCATGTATTTATAGAATTTTATAAAAAATTTCTTAATCATAAAGAAAGCATTGTTATTACCCACGACAAAAACAATGGAAGTTCTATATAAAAAAATACAACAAAAAATAATGAAACTAATGGTGCAATAACACAAGATAAATGTACATTATATATAAAGCCGTCAGTTCGAATATTATATTATCTAATAAATAAACGTACAAACAATATAGCCGAAGTCCAAGCTAGAGAATTATCTTAAAATTTAAATTTTATTTGTGTTGATTTGTCGACCGTCGTATATAGTACGTATGGATATATAGTACTTGTAGTTTATTAAGAAATGTATAAATCATCAAATATTGCCTTGTTATTACCCAGAAGAACAAATAGGAATGCTGATTCAGTTTAAAAAATGCAACAATAAATATTGAATCAATTGTATATAATGAGCAAATAACACATCATTAATAAGTCGATGTTACTTTCCTATTTTAAAAGTCTTAGAGTAAGATTATTAAAAAACAGTCTACAACACATGTATAAACAATATAAATGACCCTCTTAAATTAATAAGAATGCTAATAATTATTAAGAAAAACAAAAAAGCCGAAGGAAAAGCTATTGCTTAAACTAATGTTGTGAAAGCTCTTCAAACATTTCTAGAAAATTAATACAAATCAAACTATTGCTGCTAAGAAAGAACATTTCAATAAACAACACTAAAGTCGATGACCGAATTAGTCACCTTCAAAAATAAAACAACCTTTGCTACGAATATATTGTAAAATGAGTCCTTAGAACGTAATTCGTCTGTCTGACATTGACTGCGAGAACCTTTCGCATTGAAAGAGTCCTAATAAATCGATGGATGTCCCGAAGGCGTTACCTTGGTTACCAAAAATACTTTAAATCGCCAAAGCCAAATGAAAATTGTTAGCATTGTATTGTTTTTTTTTAGCTGCGAGGGAATACGACATGGGAATGCTTAATAATTTGGCAGATTTAATCAAAGTGAAGAAGGATAAAATGACAATATTGGTGCTGGGCCTAAATAACAGTGGCAAATCGACAATAGTGAATCACTTCAAGAAATCAAATGAACAGTCTGCAATAATGGTGCCAACAGTTGGCTTTCTGGTCGAACAATTTTACAGTGAGTCTCAAAAAGTAAATAAACAAGTGTGCTGAAATAAATAAACTTATGTTTTAATTAAGCCATGGGAGTGAGTATTAAGGCTATGGATATGTCCGGCGCTACACGCTACAGAAATCTTTGGGAACACCAATTCAAGAACTGTCAAGGCATTATTTACGTTATTGACTCCAGTGACAGAATGCGATTCGGTAAGGCATGACTTCCATTCGACTTGCTTGTGGAAAATTCATTCACGCTTCCTCCCCTAGTTGTTGTTAAAGACGAACTAGATATCGTGCTACAGCATCCAGATCTTTGCAATCGCACAGTCCCCATACTTTTCTATGGCAACAAATCAGATCTCGAGGATTCGCTGTCCAATGTCAAAATTGCTGCAGGTATGTTGTTTAGCTGTGTACAAATGGATTTCATGCTGAATTCAACGCGTTACATTTTAGCTTTGGGATTGGATAATATCAAGGACAAACCTTGGCACATCTGCTCCAGCAACGCCATCTCTGGCGAAGGCTTGGACGAGGGAGTTCAGTGGTTGGTGCAACAAATTCGCTTCGCAGTGCTAAGCCATAGAAAGGGCAGCAAGTCCAAGAATAACGCCAAGAGCAATAAATAAAATACTTAATGTTTGTGTAAACTTTCAACTTAAACTTGTAGTTTTTCATTAATTTTGACCGATGCGCCGGCGGCTTTATTATAGAATTCATCTTATAAAAACACCCAGTTGAATGTGAGCTTATTTCTTGCTGTTCAGGATGATACCATCGTATTTCTGTTGGAACCATTTCATGGCATCCTCCTTCGTCAGACGGTGAGGGAAGCCAACGGTGCCGGACTTGCGTTTCCTGTGCGCCACGTTGTATCCTAAAAAACAAATAAAGATGTATTAATAAAGGTGGATTAACATCAATAGAATTAAGAATTGAATGAGAAACTGTCGACTTGGTACCGTTTAAATTCACATGCAAGCGAATTTATTTAAGCACCACTTCTTTGCTTTGCGCACAGTTACTGAGCATCAATTTCGTGTTGGAAAGAGATACCTAATTAAATGCACAATTGTTGTGATGGTATCAATTCATATGCTTACCTGGACGGCCCAGAACGACGTAGAAGTCCAGACCATAGATACCGATTGAGGGATCGTACTTGATACCCAAATCAATGTGTTCCTGGATGCCAAAGCCAAAGTTGCCAGTGGCCGAGAAGTTGTCGCGTCTCAATTCATATTCACGCACTTTCAAGCCACGCTCCAAGATCTCTTCGGCTTTAGCACCACGCACCGTGCAGTGGACGGCAATCTTTTCATTACGACGAATACCGAACGAACGCACTGTGTAGCGGGCCTTGGAGAACACGGGCTGTTGACCGGTCAGCTGCTCCAACACCTACGAAATGCAACGACACACAACTTTGTTGTTTGTAAATTGTCTTTTTCACGTCCATCTCTTTTTACTTACCTTGGCGGCACGGGTCAGCCTATCACCAGATTCACCAACGCAAATGTTCAGGCACAGCTTGCGGATGTGCAGATCCCGCATAGGGTTCTTCGCGGGGTCGCGCTTGATTTTAGGTTCCTTCTTAGCAACAGCCTGCAATTGTTTATTTATGTATTTATTAATTTGGTTTCAAAGTGGTTTTTCACAAAAATATTATTTAAACAGTCACAAACGATGCATTGGCATCGGTTTTGCATTCAAAGTTTGTAAAAAATTACAAAGATTATTGACGATAAAGTGGAATTTACATCGGACAAAAATTTCAGAAACCTACCGCCATTATGGTATGTAGGAAAGAAAGGAAAAAGGCGTGTTTCAGTTCAGTGTCAACGAATGCCAACGATTGCGGATATCGATAGATTATATCGATATACACGATACACGCATCCAATAGTTATCAAAATCAACTTTATTTCGATTCGTCAGATATAACTTTTTAGAAATTGCATATACATCAAATTTAATTTAATTTCTTTATATAAATTTGTAATAACAGAATAACTTTAATTAAACATACGGCTTAGGTGAATTAGAAATACTTCTAAATACGATAGTCTAATTGGACTATATTTATAGCTCGGTATTCCATATTCCATATCTAATTGGAATTATAAACAGTGACTTCAATAAAATTTAAATATTGCATTGTTATTGATTGTCACCAATTCTGTAATATTGCTCATTTCAGGTTTTTATAACCGCAAAATAATTAAAAGTGAAACAGCTGATTCGGTATCGATAATTTAAACCAAAATTAAGTAAATAAACTGTTTTCGACAGTCTTTTGATAATTGTCAATCTGTTGCATACGGTTGGTTTGAAAAATGAATTCATTAATGAATATTACTGAAATGTATATTACAACAAAACATATTTTAATCGAATAGATTTCATAATTTAACGAACAGCATTCGTCAAAACAGGTCAGGCGAATACTAGAAACGGTTCAATGATTGTGCTAAGATCGTTATATTTCGGAATGCCGATGTATCGATTGCGAATTATCAACCCTACAACATGGCTGCCTGGTATTAATGTGAATTTTTTGGACGACGTATGCTGCTGAATTTTTATTGTGTATGTGGTTAGAGAAAGATAATAATTATAATCTCTGTAGTGCAACGAAGATACTGTGAAGTCATTTATTGCATTTGCCAGCCGACAGCAAAAATAATTGACTTCAACTTATACAGAGCGCAATAATATCAAGTTACTTTTTTTGATTGTCCACTTTCGCAGTATTGGAAAAGAAATGACAATGTAGTTGGTTCAAAGCAAACAATATTTTAGGCAAGAGAAAAATAAAGTCGTAGTGAGCCCAATATATATTTCAGTTAAAAAATTCGTGATTATTTAATGCGATAATTTGGAAACGGTTGTTTTTTTCATAATCACAAAAATCTGATTGAGAATTATTTGCTGCTCTGCCTGCCTGTGTCTGTGACTGTGAGTGTGTGTGTGAGAGTGAGAAAGAGAAAGAAAGACACATACATATGTATGTATGCATTTGCATTTCGTTGTGTGTAGTGTCGTCGACTGCTCGCTCGGTAAAAGTCGGTCTTTCTTTTCTACTACCACTTGGTTGGTTGGCGTTGGAAAATTGAAGAAAAAACCGAAAGAAAAAAATACATAAGAAAAATTAAGTAATAATGTGTTATATGAATGAAATAAGGCATGAGGTAATGGATCGCGTATGACTTAAAAAAAAAACGAAACGAAACGTTCACGAAAATACCAGAGATTTAATGACCTAATATTGTTTGTTCAGGAATTTATATTTTATATTGGTAAGTACTCTTCTGCTCTTGCTTTCGGGGTATGGCGAGTCAGCCAGTCAACCAGCCAGCAAATCAATACTTTGGGGGGCTGCCATTTCGTTCGTTGCTGCTTCTGCTGCTGCTGTTTCGCTAGTTTTTCTCTTCCATTCGCTGCTGCCGCTGTCTCTGCTCCCCATTCCCCTGCCCGACCGTTCCCTCCCCTCTGCAACCCAAATGCGTTGTCAGCCCCCCGTGGTCCAAGAAAATAAACTCTCTTGCTTTGTAAAATAACGAGTACATTTTCTGGGCGCATATGAAAAGCAACATGAAAATAAGCATTAATAATCAAATTGACAAGTTATGCATAAACGACGACCGTTATATTTGATGTCAGTGTATGTGTGTTTTAGTGTTTCTGTGTGTGTGTGCCGTTAATGTACATAATTTGTTATTTTCTCTGATATTTTCATACGTGAATTTATTCGACATCAGCATATACACAAAAATAAATTGTATATACACATTCGCACACACACACTGACACAGACACTATTGCTACTTATGTCGGGGCTAAAATATATATAAATATGAACTAATACATAAACATAAAATAGATTAATAATAAAAGGGTGTGTGAAATAAGAATGTACACACTTACATATATGTAGGTGTATATGTGGAAATGTGTTAATGTGTGTGTGTGTCGATGTTAATGCATCAAAATCCATATCTTTATTTGCTCTCAGTTTTTGGTAGTTTCCACTAAATTCTCTCCCTTTGTTTATAGATAAAACCAAAAAATACAAAAAGTGTAATTCGTTTATAGTTTTTGAGTGAAAAATTGACAAAAACGAATGCCGCAAAAGTTACTCGTTGCACAGTTTTGCATTGTTTAAAATAAGAATAAAGTGAGCAACGACAAATGGGGAAAACAACGATTAAAATCAAACAGATTATTTCAATTACTCGAAAATGGGGCGTTGCAGAAACTATTTCAGCATTTCGATAATCTGCTCAATTATATTATTAAATATAATTTGTAACCATGGCTTTATTGATTGCCAAAAAACAATTATTTTTGGCTTCGAATATGAAAAATATTAAATGAGATGGAAAATTTGTTGAGAATAACTTCTTTATTTATTATTTATTTTTGTATTTTGTATTATTTTGAATTATTTTGGCAGAAGTTAATGAAGGGGAAATATTTTGGAGACAAAGAAAACATTGAAGACAAAGAATCAAAAGGGGATGAATTTTGGTTACATCTGCTGAATTTACTTGTTATTATTTTATGTATGATTTAGCAGTAGATTTAACAAATTATCCTAAATTTACTACCTATTTAATGTTTATTTAGGAGTTTCATTTAAGTTTTATAATTATTTTCACAAGCTATTCAAGAAATATTTACATTTTTTTAGTATATTCTATATATATTTATAAAGTTGTGTAATTTGTACACCAAATATTTTATGAAATTTGATGGGGCTTCATCATTTTAGGTTTCTAATGATTCCCTAAAGATTCTTTGTTTTGAAAAACAAGTAGACACAGATTAGAACAGATAGATATTCATAAATAAAATGAATAATATAAAAACATGTTTAATGTCTGGGAAAAATGATGAAAATATGACATCGATGCCCAGAAATCATAACTGTCGCTGGCCTAAGAGAAATATAATGGATCTCAAATCCAATTAACTAAAAATATATCAATTGAAAGATGAACTCGGATTTCTAACGAATGCTGAATGAAGGAATTAAAGACCTCTTTTAAAAAATATAGTTACGAGAACAATAACTACAATTTATGGAAAATTTTCGCAAGCAATGTTGAGGAAGAGCCGGTTAGTATTTCATATAATTCTCTGATTTCTAATAGTGTATATTATAAAAGAAATGTAGTTACTATATTTTGACGAGAGCAGTTCATAAATCATGTTAACAAATATAACTGTATTGTGGTAGCTTTTATTATTGATAAAAGCTAACTATATAATTCACTGACATTGGGTCGAGCAGAAGGCCAAACAATTAAATCATAACCTTAGCAGCCGCAGTTGTTTGCTTTTTATTAATTATGCAAAAGTTTTATTTATAAACATTCTATCGATTTTTAGTAGCAAGAAATTGCAGGAATGTCAATAAAGCAGTCACGAGAATACGAATTTTGTTATATTGCTGTCTGTCTTTATAAACATTTACAGTTCAGAAAGAAGTTATAAAGTCGAGCACACTCGACTATAACTAACTTGCCTATTCATTTTATTATATCGAATGAAATGACAGGGTAAAAGGAGCAGAAAATAGAAAAGAAAACAAATCAGGGACTATAATAAGACTTTTTTATTTTTAGATAACATACATTATCATCTTAAGATAAGTTTAAAAACATTCTCTAAGTGTATATATGTATATGTATATGTGATAACTATGGCTATGACTGGCCAATTATTGGCTCAAATTGAGCAGATTACGATTGAACTAGTCGCAAGCATAATATCCGAAGAAAAGGTAACGATCCAAGTACCACGATACCTTAGGAGCAGGTCTAGTCTAGCATATCGCAAGATAACGTTTAATCGTCGCCCAAGTCGTCATCGATTTTGCCTGATTGTTTATCTGCTAGCCGAGATACATCGTTTGCATGTGTTTGGCGGCAGTTGCACGGTGCGTGGTCTCTATTATCGTGATACTCAAATGATCAGATCTCAATCGTATATCGACGCCGCGAAACTGGATGTTTGCCATATGCTTAACACGGCGCCGGTTCAACTGGGATTATTGTCGGCGTCCAAGGGTCTTATAGCAGGTATGTAAATATATCCCATGCATTTCCCCATTATCAACTGAGTTTAATGAATGCTTTTCTGTAGGCAATGTCACATTTCTGATGAACAATGGCGATGTTCTGGACTGCAATGAATATTCCCGTGCGCTCACATTGCCAACGGACTTTGAGAACGTTGAGCGCATTGAAACCAGCGCTGAGATGGTCTTAATTGTGGAAAAGGAATCCGTTTTCGAGAGTTTGTTATCGCAACAAGCTTTCAGTACATTCGGCTTACGTTTTATTCTGTTGACGGGCAAAGGATATCCGGATTGCTCAACTCGTCGCATTGTGCACAGACTCTCGGTTGAGTGCCAGTTGCCGGCTTACATCCTTGTGGATGCCGATCCGTTTGGCATCGAGATTATGCTCACTTATCAGCGCGGCTCTCAAGCGATGTCCTTTAGCTCGCACAGTCTTGCCACGCCTTCGTTGCGCTGGATTGGACTGCATCCTTCGGAAATGCAAAGTGTCTCCAACGCTGCTGCGTCTCTCACCCAATTTGATAACAAGAAAATTGTTGATTTGCTAGCCAGAAACAATCTCAGCTTTGCTGTTAGGCAAGAGTTGATTAGTTTACAACATTCACAGCGGAAGGCTGAAATCGAAAGTGTTATTGACTTTTTAAGTCCTTACTATATACCCACTAAAATCAATCGCAATTTATTCTTGACCTAAAGCACTAAAATGGGCTAAGGTTTATACACTTAATAGACAAAACTTTACTTTATGAATTGTATTATTTAGATGCATATTCTGCTGTACAGAAATAATACTGATTCATTCAAATGTAATGCATATAATAAAGAAATTTCTATTCTTGGAATAGAATGCCACATGATTCCCCTAATCGATATTTCCATTTAACCCGATGCAAACATTTAGTTGTAGCATTGAAAGTTCACTGTCCGCATTCGTCAGACAGACAATAAAGCTCTTTAATATTATTATGCTAATAGATTCAAAATGCTTTTAATCCTTGCGCTTACTACTTGCAAAAATACTTGTCTCTGCATTGCCTTTTTATTGGTAATTGTTTTGTTTACTTTGAATAATGAATAAATTTATTTTTTAGATGAGTGAGTGATATCTGATGAAGAGACTGTTACGAGATTCTGATTGAGTCAGATTTGGTAGATTTAAGCCAAGTTTTCAAGATTAAAGTGTGTATAATACATATAAAATTAAACCATAAAGTGACAAATATTAACTGTATTATTATATTTATTATCCGTGCCCCTAGAAGTCTTCTCAGGATAATCTCTACGATCTCTAACTCTTATTATTCTGAACTGTATTCTGAAGAGTGCCTAAGCAATTTAATTGTGTGAAAAAATAAAAATTAAATGAATACAGAATGAAATTGTTATTATTTGTGATAAGTTTGGAGCTTTTTGTGTTTTTGCTTTTAATGAATATGGTTTGAAATTCATAAAAATTTATCAAATTCATGAATGAATCAATAATGATTAATGGGCTGATTAATTCGGTTCGAAGTATATTTAATGTGATTTTTTACTTTAAAAGAATAAAAAAGTATAAAATAATATTTGAGTCCCTTATTTTAAAGCTCTGTTTAAGTAGCTTAAAGTGCTTTGGCAGACGAGCGAAATGGCAGAAGATATGCTTAGATAGCTGATATTGTATTGATTTGTTTTGGGGAAGTGAATGCAAATAAAATTGATAACAATTAATTAACATGTCTCTATTTGTTTTAGGTGTGAAGTGGCTGGCAGCAAAACTGGATGATAGCAGCTTAACTAAATAAGCAATTGCACAATTTTAAGTTAGCAAACTCAACACACGGCAAGTACTTTTAAAGGACAGGAAGGAAAGACGAGGAAGAAGAGGAAGGAAGGATTTAACTTGAATCTCATTTGAACGTTGTGAGCGACGCTTGTCTTAATGCGTGCATAGAGGAAATTTAGAATATTGTAATAAACATACTATTCGGTTGAAACAATAATGTCGACAGCAATGCGAACAACGCTGCAACCAGTTCCTGAAGCCCTGACCGCGGAGAACGTCAGCAATGGCAGCAATGGCGGCAGCAACACGACGACAACAGCTGCTACGCCATCGTTGTCATCGTCATCGACGGCCTCCACAACGGCGGCCGCTGCAAGCACAACCACATTTACAATCAGCACGTCTGCGCATTCAGTCAAGGATCAGCAGCAGCAGCAGCATGATTCGAATGCCAATGCCAACATTGTCTCACTGCCAGCAGCAACAGCAACTACAGCCACAACAGCAGCAGCAACAACTGCGGCAGCAGCAACAGCAGCAACCACGACAATGTCCTCGAGCAACAATTCGACAAGCAGCAGTAACAACACACCAGCTGTGGCCGTAACATCCTCGACACCCACATCCGCATCCGCATCGGCGACAAATCAAACGAATCATTCGCATCAACACAGCAGCCATCAGCATCAACATCATCAGCAACATGTCGCCAACAACATGACCACTGATGGCCCTCGACTCTCTAGCAACAACAGCAGCAGCAACGCCGCCGCAACTGGTGCAACAACAGCAACCACAGCGATCAATCACCACCATCACCATGCGCCGGGAAGCGGAGTTGGTGGAGGTGGTCCTGTTGCGCCCTCGGTTAATAAGAATGTTCTCAGCACACACTCGGCTCACGCCTCTGCCATCAAACAGCGAACATCGTCTGCCAAGGTAAGTGTGACCAGCATTCGTTTAATTGCCATTGCCGATTAATATCGATACATTTGTGGTCCCCCCATGTCCTTGTATTCATCTTACCCACATAATCTTTGAATTTATTTGATAATTGTGCTTTGCCATACGTCAAGGGGTCAGTTAAAAGTCCATTGTCCATTAATCTACTTCTGTCGAATCTCTGCATTTGTTTTTGTTATTGTTCTTGTTGTTGCTTCGTGTGCATTTGACTTCACACTACTTGCATTCCACATGCCAATGTGAGTATGTTATCATTATGTGGACTGCATTGCTTGATGCTCTCGATTGTCCACTTCAAACCGATAACGTAATGTTTATTATTAGTGTGAAGATGTCGATGTGTTTGGTTGTGGGCCATTATTATCTATAGCAAAATTGGTAAACCACCTGCCAAATCAAAATGAAGAGTCAAATGTATTTTTGGGTTATCACAAAAATCTCTTGAAGTATTGCCTCAGAGCTTTGAGAAATTTCAACTTTCCGATTTTGTTTTTGAAGTAAAACGTTATAGATCCTAAAAATTATGTCCCTCTTGAAACACAAAGTATTGTAAAATATATTCCATATTTGCCTTTGATTTCAATATGAAAATCAATTTGCTAGTATTGTATTTTATAAGTTGCAAAATAATAAATACTCCAATATGCACAAGTAAACAAACACTATCAAGTTCAGTAGTTATATTTAGAAAAATAGGTTCTGTGGATCTTTTTTATTAAGCTGATTTTTTGTCTTAACTTGATTGAATTTTTACCGTTGAAATCAAATTTTTAAACGTGACTTGTTTTTAAATACATAATGTATGTAGATTTGTGAAGAGTATTTGCTAGTTTTGGTTATGAAAATATTGATATAATGTTTGTTACGCGCAAAGCTATAAACTGTGAATGTTGTCTCAAGAGTACTATTTGCGTGGGTGTGTGAGTAACTATCATGTCAATTACAAGTGCAAGTGTAATCGGCATAGAAGCAGCAACCAAAGAGAGAGAGTGGCAATTTAACAATATCTCTCTCGTTCTCGCTCTCATTCTCACTTGTTTTGTTTGTTGATTGATAGCTTTTGTATAGACTCTGAAGCATGATACAATTATAGAAGGTAGTCTCGTCGGAAAAAAGCTATCGTCAGTGCGCATTCGTATTTCGACGCAAGAGGTTGTCTGCGGACGAAATTTTTAGCGCAATTAACCCTTATGCAAAATGACTTTTTGCCATGTATGCCGTAGACACGGATAGAATTTAAATATTAAGAGAATTAGAGAATTCTCATATATATTATTAATATTGTTCATAAACAATTTACATTTAAAAAACATGTCAAGGAGACATTAATATTACCTTCAAAATATGTAAATATTAATATCATCGTCTAAGGGTTAATGCGCATTTCATTGTCGTCTCGTTCACACTACCACGCTGTGCCTCTTTCATTCGCACTCATTGCTAACATAGACAGGGTACCAGATTTTTTCCGACGAGACTACCTTCTATAATTGTATCATGCTCTGAAGCCTTCGGAACGGATCTTGTGCTTCTTCGCAGAGCAGCGCTCTGAGCACGTCATTAAGTTTTGTTTGCTTGAGAATAAAAGCTCACTCTTGTGCTCTCTGCGTGAGAGCTTTTATTTTTTGTTGAGTGTGTGTAAATGTGTGTGAGGCATGTCACATGAAATGAGTGTGTACATAAATTTATTTATTTTTATTTCATATGCGATGTATGTACATATATAATGTATGGATGTACATAATGAAGCTATGTATATATAGTATACATACGCACAATCATTCATATAATGCGAATCATACTAGTGACTTAGTTAAAAAGGTTTTTTATAGGGTGTGTCGTTCTTGTTGGCATTTGCCTTTAATCTTCAACTATCGTCGTTCAGCACAAGCTGCAAAATAACAATTTGTATTTTTTTTGTCTGAGCGAAGCGCGGTAGTAGAACTTATCCAATATGCCGCTGCCACTGCCGCTGCGACACAGTCGCAGTCAATGGTCGAAAGCTTGTTTTAGTATTAAGTTCCACTTCATTCGTGTGGTCGGTCACTCTGTCGCGTTCGCCGTTGTCGCTGTATTTATTGTTCGACGTTTGCCAACACGGTATTGCTACTGCGACTGGTGTTGCTATTGTTGTTGTTGTTGTTGTTTTTATCGACAAACATTAGTTGTTAGCAATGATTAGACTTGAATGAATGTATTTTTTGTTGTATTATTAAAATTCATTGTCATTGCTGATATTTTTCGCGCTGAGCCGTGCGTAATTCTTATGTAGTTTCTTCCGTCTTTGGTTCTGTTGCAGTGTTTTTATTTTCTCGTCATTCGCGGTGCATGTGAACGCAGCAAATAACATTGACTAAATGATTCATAATTTATTGAAATATATTCTGTGTAAGACTGCGCCTAATTTTGCACAAAGGCACACACACGAATCAAAATCATACAAGTGAACAATCATGACAATAGTTCAGCAATTTGAGTTAAATGTAGAATGTGTGTTCAGATCTGTATGAGTAAATGTGTGTGTGTGTGTGTGGATGTATGTATGTATTTGTTTTGGCTTGATTGCCATTGTAGCTTCAGCTTCAGCAGCGAAGCTTTGGCTGCTCTGCTGTCTCAGACTCAGAGATCCAACTAAGCCAACCCAATTGCGAATGATAAGTTAATTTAATTATAAGGTACTTACATATGCACATGAGTACTTACACACACACACACAGACGCACACATGCAAATGCATATTTATGTCAAGCAAACGTACGTACAATTGTATGTACATACAATTTTGTATACATTTCAAATATATGGTCTGCAGTAAAACAAAAAAGAACGTATAAAAATATAGGAAAATCAACACATTCCAACACAAAACACTGGACAGAAAACAACTACAAGTGTTTTTGTGTATGTTTATGTTGGCTGTATGCGTGAGCACGAGCAAGTAGAGCTTTAATGCAAACGAGCTAACCAGAAGAATAGCAGCAACAACAACAATAACACGAGTGAATACCAATAAATGAGCGAAACAAGACGAGAAAAGAAAACAAAACGCGCTGAGCTTTTTTTAAACTTGCTTTCATATACACACACAAACACACAAATATACAGACTTACATATGCGTATGTGGGGCTTCATCGTCTGTGCTTCTATATTTCTGCTCTTTCCGTCGTTGTTGTCGTCGCCGTTGTCTCATTTATCGGACGTGCGCGAGCGCGACTATCGTGTTCCAAACTTTTGTAACTGTGGAATGCATTTACCGTGTGGACTCTACTATCGTAACGCTCTTCAACTTAAAAATTGTTCCACACATGGAAAGCCAAACGCTCACATACTTGTGCATTAAAGGTTTAAAATAAGTGTGCGTGTGTTAGGTGTGTGTATTTAAAGTGCGATACTCAGTATATGATGATAAGACAACGCTGTGTGGTTTATTTGATATACTGCGGCTCGCTATGCATGACTTGGTCATGTAAGCAGCAGTAGCAGCAATATTATTATTGCGAATTTTAAATAATGAGAGTTGTGTTGTGTTTCGCTCAGAAAATATTGTATATAGTAAAGTAAAAAAGCGTGTGTGAGAGAAGTGACGAAGACGCAAATAACATATAATGTGACTGTCTTTAATAAATATTTGTTGTGCTGTTAATGCTCTAATAGAATTAAACAAGTCGCGAGTTGCACTAAGAGCAACTGTTATACTGTGATTGTGAGCTGGAATACTGGACAGTTATAAAATATAACAGATGTTGTCACTCTGCGTGTGTAAAAATTGCAGGCATCTTTTGCACAGATGATGCGTCAGCAACAGACTCAATACGACTGAGTTGAATGATTACCAAATAAATCGAAATTGTAAAAAGATAGCAATTAAGGAGGAACACTCAGATAAACCGACAGACACGACATGGGACAGACAACGAGTCATCGACAACAAACCCATGCGAGTGGCAGCCATAACCACAACAATAATAACAAAGATGAGCAACCTGCTGCCACACACTTTGCCAATCGACGTACATCAGCACGCAAGTCTACATCATCGTCATCATCGAAGCATTACACAACACTGGTGCAGCAGCCCACATTACGAAAAGATGAACTCTCCATATTGCGCGACTCTTTGCTACGCAATGGCAGCATCATGCGCAAAAATATGAACGATCCTCAGCGTCGACCAATCACAATTAGCGAGCTAAAGGGTTCGGCGGCACAGGCTTCCGGTTCGATAGAAATTGGTGATGGCACTGCCGAAGTGAGCAGCACCAGCAATCTGATGAACTTTCCGCTGCCAATCGATTGCAGTTCGAAAGTCGAGGATGTGCCATCGGTATCGGCATCGACGACGCCCAATGAGAATCGAAATGAGTTTTACATCGTTGGCGATGGTTACCACAAAACCGATTACTGCTATTATCGCAGTCCCAACGGAAATTTTCACAAATTACCAACTGATTCCTTTCACAAAATGTCCGAGGGCTGTTTTGTGCGAATGGCAGACGGTGTTTTTCGTCGCCTTGAGTTGCCCGCGAAAGCTCAACAACAGATATCACGACGTGCTTCCAAACTGGACGAGATTGCTGGCCCGGAGAGCGCGGAAAATGCGGCAGGTGCCAACAATGTGAAGAAACAATTGTTAAAGTTTCTGAAAAGATCGAAAAGCCATACTCCTGCCACAATTGCCAAGCTTCAAAAGGATAAGGAAGATGCGCGCTTCGAGCGCAAACAGCGGCTGTCGAATGCCATGCGACAGAAAGCAATGGAACTGAAAACATCAACATCAGGTGCCGCAGGTGTCAAATCAAATAATCCAAGCAACAAAATTGTGGTTACCATGATTGAGAATGGCGGGCTGCCGATTGTGGCCACCAGCAAAGCAGAGCGTCCCAAGAGTAAGGACAGCTCATCAGTTGTCGCTGCTGATAAGGCGCGTACCTCAAGGGTATGTACACAATACTCAACAACAAGGGAGGCTTATTATTATAGGATTCCACTGGTACATATTTTCATTAATCCGAAAACAATTTTCACACTCAAAATAATCAAAGCCCTAAATACTGAAAATACGTATCAGAGAGAATCACTTAACTATTGATTTTTTGTTAGCAAAAATCCAACTTTATTCAACATTGAGGTGCTTTAAGTAGGACTTATTATTCCCCCAAAAATATGTTAGCAGTTTAGTCTCTCCCTCCTCTCCCTCACATACTTATTATCGTTATTCATCATTATTTACAATCTTTGAAATATGTTTCTGTGTTATATTGGATATTCCATTTCAAATATGTTGGGAGAAATGGTATTTCGTGTTTGTGTTTTTGTTTTCTCTCTCTTTCTTTGTTTTGTCTTTACTGTTTTCTTTAACTTGTGTGTTTTTGTCCCACTGCAATTTACATATTCTCGTTTCACAGTTTCACTGTCTCTTTCACACATAAGCAAACACACACAGAAAAGTGTTTCAATACAAGTCACTGGTTATGGATTGTTGTCGATATTGTACTTAACCATTTGATTTTTGAGTAACAGTAATAGAAATTTTCTTTTTTGATTATGATTTCTGTTTAATTTCAGATATTCTCTGTTTATACAAATTCATACTTAACACAATTACGATTAATATTGATATCCATCAATTTTAAACAATTTTTCTTTTAATTTGACTGAGGATCAATTTGTCAACCTATAAATACGACTACGGTTTTTTTTTATTTTTTTTTCTAATTTTCCTATGTACATATATTCCCAATGATATTTTACATAAGTAGTAGGTAGTCAGGTAGATCGTTGCAAGTTTACTTCCGGATTGCAATGAAATTTGCACAATAGGAAGATGATATGGCAATTTTATAGCTATCTGCTTTGTTGGGCTTTATCTTTATAAATGCAGTTGTAACTCTGACTTCTTATCTTGGGTATACATGGAGAATATTAAACTCAAAACGTGTGTAGTGTAAAAAGATGATTCAATCCTGTGCCTTCCACGTTCATGCTTTCAATGGGCTTAATCGGCTTATGGCAGTGTTATCGATGGGGAAATTTGAAAATGTTTTGATAATTAAATGTATTTAGCTGGGCAAACATTAAGCGCGATACATAATATATACAGGCGTTGTCACTTGCAAAAATAATTTAAGCAATTGAGATTGCTTAAAGAATTTCAAATTTGAAATTAAAGCAATTAATTGTCATAAAAAGTGACGTTTTTAATTCATGATTTCTTTGGCTGAAACTTGATTTCATTTACTCATACAGTGCGTAACAAAAGTATTTCAATCTCGTCACACATGCATGCATAAAGAGAGATGCTTGCTTGCTGTGTGTTTGAGTATGTGTGTGTGTTTGTGTAAATCTCATCTACGTGATTTTGTCGCTTGCGATGAAAGTTTTTTCTTATAAGTTTTTGTTTAATTAAAGCAAAATAGCTGTGAGTAAGCAGTAGCTTCCATTGAATGAAAATGGCTCACACAATTTCCGAATTTCGCACACAAATTTGTCTGGTACTTTTTTTTTCTGTCCGTGAGCCAGGTGAAGTAAATTTAACAATTCTTTTCTCAGCGTTACGCTCAGGTGATATCAGTTTTGTTCACACACACACATACACCAATACACATTGCATATGCTGCACGTGTGTGCATACACATACATACGTATGCCCACTAACCTCACGCATACAGACAGAGACAGAGGCACACACACACATGCGAAATCAACGCTCCAAACGAGCTCTTTGTCAAGAATAGACAGATACTGTTTAAGTGAATGGGAGTATGTGTGAGTGCGAGTTTAACAATGTTTGCGTGCTCTCCGTGGTGATGTGTGTGTATGTATGTATGTATATAAGTATATTTGTGAGTGGCCGCGGTATAAACTAACACAAGCAAGAGCACCCCACTAAAAAGCGATATTTTGAGTGCGCGTGTATTGTGTTCGTGTATTGAGGCCGACTTTTCAGTCTCTGGCCTGGTATAGCGGTAGTGCTTGAGATGAGTGAATGTGTGTGTATGTTTTGAATGTGTGTTGATGTATGTAGTATGTGTATGTACGAGTGTTGGTGTGTTGTTGCTGGTACACCGATACTGGGAGTACTCGTACTCCAGTTGCTGCTGTTACTGTGGCTAAAGTGGCTGTTGTTGGCTGTGTTAGCTGCTGAGCTGTCGCCGTCGCTGTCGCTGTAGCTGTCACTGCCTGTTGACTGTAGTTGATTGTTGGCTGACGGCGTTTACGTCAGAGTTACAAACTGCGATTATTTAAGGAAGCTCTAGGCAAAAACCAAAAAAAAGAAGTGTGCACACTCTTTATACACATTTTATATACATGAAATAAATAACAGCAATTACAACAAGTGCAAGTGCTCGCCCCCTCGTCTCCCCTGCCGTGCCGACCGCCAAACCGCGTGTGTGATTGATAAGATAGCCTCGATAAAGAATCCAAAATCGCGATTTTAAATTCATTTGGAAAAAAAAAGAAAGAAGCGAATACGAATCAAAAAAACCAAAGTCTGACGAATAAATGTTTGCTTTTTTTATAAGTGAAAATGACGAGTTAATTGTCTAAAAGTGGTTCATTTACTACTTATGTGTATGTTCTTGTATGTGTTTGAGTGCGAGTGTGTGTGCCTGTGAGTATATATGGATGCAAAGATGTGTGTCGGTGTGTTGATGTTTATTCGGGCGAGTTAAAAGCTTTTCGCTCTCTTCGTTACGAAGCTGAACAGTTGGCGGACGCTGTTAGTTAAACGTCGATTTAAATAACTATTTCGATTGCTGAAAACTATTACGAGCTAACTGTTTAACTAAAGCATTAAGGCAACAACAATAAGAAAAAACATCTAATGAATCATAAAACAAAGAGAAGTTTGTGAGCGCAGCGAAACGTGACGCAAACCCAGAACATCTCAGCTGAACTTGTGCAACAGTCGTCGCACTGTGTACTTTGTCGATGGTTGTGTGTGTGTGTGAGTGAGCGTAAGCCGACGTAGTTGCTAGCGCAAATACTAAAAACATTCGTATGTACATTAATACATACATATAAATTAACTTGCACAAATACTTAAATACATATGCCCAGCGTACACACGCATACATACACGTTGGTTGCGATAGCGCAGTGTACTACTGCACAGGTGTTTGTGAGCGCAAGTGGGTGTGTGTGTGTGTATAGGTGTAAGTCTGCGCTCTCAACAGCGCTTTGGTTGCTCTCTTGGCTCTCTTTGGCGCTGCTCTCGCTCTCAGTTTGCCTTCTCCATGGCGCTGCGTAGAAGTGTTTTCCACTGTGTTTCTTTCAGTGTCACCAAAGTCAGATTAGCTCTTGACTATGAGTTGTTGGCTTTCGTCGTAAATATTACGTTCGCTTTCGCACTCACCATACTTAGTCTTGTACATTTGTATATGAGCTACATACATTGATACTTACACTCACACATTTGTACATACATGCACAAACAGTAATGTATGGGTGTGTGTGTGTATTAAATTCGTTTTCGAGGTTTTAATGCGCAGCAACAGCGACTTGTTGAATTAAATATAAAGTATCTATGTATGTATGTATGCTCAATGGCAAACTAGCAACACCAACAAACATTCCATTCAATTTGCTGCTGCGGCGGCGAAAGCAAGAAAAGTTTACACTATCAAACTGAAACACACACAGGCACATATATAGACAAACGTACGTACGTTTGTGTGTGCTCACAATTGTATTGGAATATCGAGTTCAACTTGGCATTAAAGTGAAATCCAAAAAAAAAGCATCACCGTTTCAAATCACAGCTTTGTTGAACCGAGTAAACGAGGTTGGCCGATAACTAGGCACCTTCCCTGTTCCTCCCCCGTCCCTTCATTTGCGCAAGCAATAAAAACCAATTGGAGAATCGATAAGCCTACTATCGGTTTTGCAAAAGGGTTTCAGCTCATCAGCCATCAGCTGGCAGGCTCTTGACAAAAACATCTGTGCGTGCATAAACAATAACAAATTTTGGTGCAACTTATAGTTAAATGCAAACACAGAGAGATATAAACATAAACAAAATACAAACGGTATAGCAAGTGTATAAATTGTGATTTATTTCAAATAAACATAAAAACCCAAAAAAAAAAAGTGGAAAAACACGATGGAGTCATCGCCGACAACGCCGCCGACGCCCACGACGCCAGATCTAAATCGTGGCGACGCATCAAGGAAAAGCGTTCGTCCCTATGCGGCACGCAAGGGGCTGGCGCCAGCTCCACCCAAGCTCAGCCTTGCCAATAGCAATAGCAGCAGCAGCAGCACCAGTAGCAACAACAACACGAGCAGTAAAAATAAGAATATCGATAGCAGCACTATCGATAACAGCAGTGATATCGCACATCTTGCCAACACGGAACCACCAGCAAAGACAATCGAAATCGATCTCAGTGATGCCCAGCATGCAGACTACGACCAACTTGTGGAACTGCGGCGACCTGGCGATGCAGTCGCTGTCCCACTGCCACGCACCGCCGTCTCCGCGATTCCGGCCTTACACTTACAGCCAAAGCCACAGCTACAGCCGAAGCCGAAGGCAACGCCCCGCGTTCAAATGTCCGCTGAGGATGATGTGGGCGTCGCCTTTGCCCTCGGCTCCATTGAGAAACACATACTCAATATGGAGGAGAGCTTTAAGCAGCAGCGGAGCGAAAGCCAGCAGCAAGAACAGTCGCAATCCTCAATGGATGTGATGAAGATGAAGAGCAAACGCTACGGCGAAACGGAGAATCTGTTGCGACCAGGCATCAGCGATATGTCCTCGGAGAATGATTTCCAATATCTGGGCGGCAGACGCAACCAGTTGGATGACAGCAACGAGCAAATGCTGAATGAGTTTCAACGTGGCAGTGATGGACGCAACTCAATTGGTGCCTACTCGAAGAATTCTTCCACAACGACGGCAGGCTCGGGTGCACTCAAAACCAAGCTGGCACGCACTGCATCCGACACTAAGAACACGGATACGGTGCTCGCAATGCGTGCCACTCTGAAGCAGAAGGCACATCACGATGTGAAGCCACAGGCCGGCTGGCGACCAGCTGCAGCAGCTGCTGGAGCTCCAACGCCCGCTGTTCGGACAACCACAACAAGTCGTGGCAATAGCAGCTCTAGTGTGGTCGATGGTGGATCGTCGTCTAAGCTCACGGCAACGACAATTTCGGCGAGCAAGCGACGTGAGGAAAATCTGCGTCAATTTGAGGCCTTGCTTGCACAGAAATCATCCCAATCCCAACGCCATGCTGCGGCTGCAGCTGCCGCAGCATCGTCAAGTGGTGCTGCCACTGCCACAAGTGGTGCTGCCTCGAAACGCCGCTCGGAGCGACCAATTGTGGCGCCCATACCGCCCTACAACTCGGCTCGCTCTGAGCACACGTCGCGTCACACATCTGAGCCAAAGTCTGCTGTCACCTCCAATTACAGCACTGGCGCTGCCTCCTCGGGGGCTGACCACCAACGGTCTGGTGCTGCCAACGCGGTTGTCTCACGTACGAATGCATACGGCAACAGTGTTGCTCAGGTAAACTCAAATATCCGCTCAGCTTTCAGCTTCAGTTGCCATCTATATTTCATTCAGCTCAGTTGACCTCTCTATCTACAAATCAGACCTCATTTTTGACCCCTTCTCTTTAGGGCGGGAGAACTTAGCCTAGACTTTGCTCAATACTACTTCAATATTTATACATTTTCTAATGTCTATGCTTGTTTTTGCGACATTTGCAGGGATCTCCCAATCTGCAGATGCGCAGCAGTGCTCCAATGCGATGGCGCGCCACTGAGGAGCATATTGGAAAGTATAAACTGATCAAGACGATTGGCAAGGGTAACTTTGCCAAGGTGAAACTGGCCAAACATCTGCCTACTGGAAAGGAGGTGGCCATCAAAATCATTGACAAGACCCAACTGAATCCTGGGTCTCTACAGAAACTCTTCCGAGAGGTAAGTTCATCTTCTCGCCTCACTCTTAGGACATCTGATAATGATAATTATGTTTGCTCTACAGGTTAGAATAATGAAAATGCTCGACCACCCCAACATTGTGAAACTTTTTCAAGTGATCGAAACGGAAAAGACATTGTATCTCATCATGGAATATGCATCGGGCGGCGAGGTCTTTGACTATCTGGTTCTACATGGCCGCATGAAGGAGAAAGAGGCGCGTGTCAAGTTTCGTCAAATTGTATCGGCTGTGCAATACTGTCATCAGAAGAGAATAATACACAGGTTCGTCTGCCTATGAGAGCCAATAATTATATTTTCCCTCGTAGCTAAAGCATTCACAAAGCTTCATTATTTAATAACATTATTTGCACTTGACAGGGACTTAAAAGCTGAAAACTTATTACTGGACAGCGAATTGAATATCAAGATTGCTGATTTTGGATTTTCG
Source organism: Drosophila nasuta (assembly GCF_023558535.2). Classification (NCBI taxonomy): domain Eukaryota; kingdom Metazoa; phylum Arthropoda; class Insecta; order Diptera; family Drosophilidae; genus Drosophila; species Drosophila nasuta. The sequence continues at coordinate 19,139,148 of NC_083457.1, forward strand.
AACGAGTTTACACCTGGCTCAAAGCTGGACACGTTCTGTGGTAGTCCTCCGTATGCGGCGCCCGAACTCTTCCAGGGTAAGAAGTATGATGGTCCCGAGGTGGATGTTTGGTCGCTGGGCGTCATTCTTTACACATTGGTGAGCGGATCCCTGCCTTTTGATGGTTCCACTCTGCGAGAGCTACGCGAACGTGTACTCAGAGGCAAATATAGGTGAGAAAGAATGTTCCACTTCTTTTGTTCTAATATCTAATTTGAATCTCTTAATGATGATTGATTGCTTACGGTGCGCTTGCATTTTGTAGAATTCCCTTCTATATGTCAACTGATTGCGAGAATTTGCTGCGCAAGTTTCTAGTACTGAATCCTGCAAAACGTGCTAGTCTTGAAACAATCATGGGCGATAAGTGGATGAATATGGGGTTTGAGGATGATGAGCTCAAGCCATACATACAGCCCAAACAAGATTTAGCCGATCCCAAGAGGATAGGTAAGACGGGTACTGTATATCAAATTCATTACTAATATTATTAACGAATTGTGTGTCGAGTTGTTCTGTTGCCTGTTTCCTATTACTATATCTATCTATATATTCATATTTCTATATATTTGATATCTTATTTTCGTTTGTATTCGTATACAACGTCATCGTATACTATATGAGTTCATAATTGTAGTTACACTCTTATTATTATTTGACTGGTTCAAAAACAAAATACGTTTAACTTTTTCAAACAACAAATTCTCATTAAGCAGCGGGGGCTAAATCAGAATCAGAATCGGCATCGATACGACGCAGTGCATTTGACATGATGCTAATGGTGATCTTTTTAATCGGCGAATGGAAAGTGCCACCACATCATCAAAATGTATGCCTCATTGTTCCCCCATCTCAGGGGAGAATTACGTATTTCTTTTCTCGACTATGGCAACCATTAATCTGAACATTTCGTTTATCTTTCTTTCTTTTCCTTATCTTGTATCTTTATCTACATCTTTGTTTACATTCTGACACGCGCTTTTACACAAAAAAAAAAAATAAATAAATAAAAAACGAACAGTTCAACCGGAAAAAAACTTGAATGAGAGAAAAAAGGAATTCGAATTCAAAATTAATTTATGCTTTTCGATTTTCTTTGCCATACGATGACAATTATTAAGTTGTATATATATATACATGTATTTTGATATTCGCATGTCAACTTTTGCTATACTTGTAAGGAATCCCCTCACAAAAAAAACAAAACAAAACAAATCCATAAAACACTAGAGGGTCTATGAGAACTATAACCTAATCAAACCAAATCAAACCAAGAGTCTTCCAATTCGCGCACACAATTCAGCTGGCGATATTTGAGTTCGAGCCACAGAATATATAATGTAATTGTAATGAATTTGCATGTAATGTATACTAAACTATTACTACTACTTCTACTACTGTTATTAACCAAATATGATGATGTTGTACTAAATATGCTGTTGTGTATATGGATAAAATGAGAAATATATATTTATAATGTTGACCCGCTTTGCGATGCTTCTTCTATTTTTTTTTTTCTTCGTTTGCCACCATACAGAAGCTCTAGTCGCCATGGGCTACAGTCGACTGGAGATTGAGACGTCGCTGGCCCTGGGGCGTTATGACGATGTCTTTGCCACGTATTTGTTGCTGGGCCGCAAGAGCACAGATGTACGTTGATCGATTGATTATCATTATGATGAATATGTATATTTTAATGGATTTGCTTTATCTCGCTCTCGGTGTGTGTCCTGTAGCCTGAAAGTGATGGCTCACGGTCTGGATCATCGCTATCACTGCGCAATATACCGGGCAACGAGGCTGGTGGCAATGCTGGCAATGCCGGCAACGTGCAAAGTCCAACGCATCGTGGCGTCCACAGAAGCATATCGGCGTCGAGCACCAAACCCAGTCGCCGAGCGTCGTCCGGTGCGGAAACGTTACGTAAGTCCCATATTTGGGGCTGCATCGAAAAGTGCTTGCCACTAAACAACAACTTTCTCTTTCCGTGTTTTTTGTTGCAGGTGTTGGACCCGCAAATGCCACAACAACAGCCACGGCTGCAGCGGGAAACGTTGGCTCTGTTAACCCAAGCAACAACTACAATGCCGTAGGCACAGCCGCAGAGCGTGCTTCAGTGTAAGTAATCAAAATGCAATACGAAAAAGTTGGAGAAAGTATTTCTAATCCTATTCCCTTTTCTTCACTCAAGTGGCAGCAATTTTAAACGTCAAAACACCATCGACTCAGCCACAATAAAGGAGAACACGGCGAGACTGGCCGCACAGAATCAGCGACCAGCGTCGGCTACACAAAAAATGCTAACCACAACAGATACATGTAAAGCGCCTCCCGCCTTAAATGTTAACTTGGAAATTAATCAATTTCTATTCGCATTACAGCGCTGAATAGTCCAGCCAAGCCGCGCACAACCACCAAGTATGATCCGACTAACGGTAATCGCACAGTGAGCGGCACCAGCGGTATTATACCACGCCGTTCAACCACACTGTATGAAAAGACTTCATCGACGGAGAAAACCAATGTTATTCCTGCAGAGACAAAGTACGTGTTGCCAGTTGCCAAGTGGCCAAAAGAATCTGTTTACTCCTCTTTTTGTTTTTTTTTCTTGCCCTTGTGTTTATTGGTTACCGCCTAAATTGTTTGCGATCATTAGTTTTTAGCTGTTTGGTCAGTTCATCCATCAATCTTACACAATATCTTCTCTGCTCTCGCACTTGTGTACATATATTTTTATCATCATCTTATATGGTTAGAGAAGATCGTTAGTATTAAAACAGATCTCAAATATATATTTGTATAGCGTTCAGTTCCAGCATAAATCGTAATATTCGTTCGTTGAGCGCACAGTTTAGTTCTCTATAACTATATTATTTCTTAGTTGCAACAAAAGAAAAAATTATTCAATTTTCGATATCGTTTTCATATTTACGTTTTGATTTTCCACTTTGAATGCGGGTTATGTTTTTAAATACTAAATACAACAAAATACGAATTCAATTTGAAATTTTACGAAATATTTATCAAAATCAAATCTCTACCCAACTTTTTCGGCATCAACAAACAAACAAAATAAAAAAACAATAACATACTACGTAACCAGCAGTGGATCTGCAGCTACCGCTGGAAAGGGTCACACAAAAAGTGCGTCTGTGTCTAGCCCTAGACCATCCACAGACGGATGTGTATCAGTATCAATTGACCCCCTTGGATCGAGGTATACAACACACATTGCAAAACATTACCCAACCAATCAAAAAACAATCAAAACGAAAATTGTTTATAAACAAATTATTGTATTTCATTATATTTCTTTCCATTTTATGCATTATAATTTCTAAATTGGCAGCCTATTTAAAATGAAATGTATTTTTGTTGCTAGCTTTGAATCATATAGATCAATCATGTTATATCTTAGAAAAGATACAGCACATCGTCTAATAAGTCCTATGTCCAAGACACTTTCGAGGCGAAATCCATACTATAGCGAAATCAACTAGATGTGATCATTGTTAAACAAATTACATTCATTTTTGTTTCGTTACTTTCACTCAGGGGAAGTTCTACAAAATTTAAAAATTGTAGAAATGTGAATTGTTGAACATCGGTTAATATATTCTATATAACATGTTTTTTTTTAATTCTAGTTCATACTATAGCTAATAATAGTATACTTACAGTAGCTGTTTTACAAAGCTAAACGCATCATACTTGAGATGATTTGGATTAGTCGAATAGTCTGACAATAATATATGGTTAATCCTTTTTTTTTTATCAGAGTTTTTATCCTTTAGAAAGAATTATCTGTGTAATTGAATTTACTTTTAATGACAAAGTGTGAGTGACGTTTTTTTTTAAATCTTGAATAGAAAGAATATGGGAATTGGTTGGGAAGCTGAAATTTTAAATTCTTTAGATTAAAAATTACCTGAAAGATGCTTTTCAATTTAAGCAATATGTTTCCATGTTGAAATTCTATATGTCCGATAATTCTCGTTACTAATTCATATTGAGTGTACTTTCTCTGTATTCGTTGCTGTGCGTGATGATCGATAACTTGATAGCTCATGTGCTCATTTGGATTATCGTGTAGATGAATTTTGTATATTCCTAACTTAAGCATTTACTAGTTGTTTTGTTCTTTTGAAAATTTGTTTTGTGTTTTTTAGATGTATTGTTAGATACTCTCTCTTTGTATATCATTTGAAGACGCTCTCTTAACATTTTGATCAATTGAATAATGTAAATTTCTTATCTTTTCATGTATTTTTTTGATACAATTTATGAAAAATTAATGTCTAATATTTGATAACAACTACTACACTACCACATACAACCAACCAACCAACCAACCAACAACAATCTGCAACAAATGTCCTTGGGTATTCGTGTTCAATTATTACTCTACTATTATTCGATAATATCCCGTTACAATCCAATCGAATATCCTTTCTGAAAATTTGCAAATTTCGTTTCGAACCCGAAACGAATCGATACGAACAAACTTTTTGGTGAGTGAAACTGAAAATTAATAACATTAAGCAAACTTTCAAGGGGTCTGGCAAATATACGCAAAAATAAAAATGATTCTGCAATTACAAATGATTCTATTTTTGGGTATATTTATCTGCGACCATACTTAGCATAATTTCTCAACTCAGACTTAGAATAATTAGCATACATATACCCTTAAAAAATTGCTAAAAAAAAAAACATTTATCTGGCATGCGCGGTACTTAAACTTGAATACTTTTGTATACTTGAAACAATTTTTTTTCAATTTTTCGTTTTTTCTTCCTTTGAATTGGGCTTGTTTTTTGATTGCTACGCTGAAACCAATGTAATTAATTGAATTAAAATGCAATATATAAGCAGCAAAAGTCTTGAAACGAGATGCAATCACGTGAATGCTTCATACTCTGCATGTCCGCGACAAATTCATTGCAAACAATTTCGATTTATAATAAAAAAAAAACAAAAGTACAGTTAATACTAACAATAATAATGGTAGCCCCAATTATCCATTCATGTTGTCGTCGAAACTTTTCCCCCGTTCTATATAAATGTACTTTATTGTTAGATATATAATCTCTAAATATATAATTTATATAAGTATTTTGATGTTGTGCCTTTTCGACATACTCTTATGTATTTCCTTCCGTATGTTTCGTCTATATCCAACATTACCTATACTAATTCTTTTTACCAAATAGGTAATATAAATACATAGGCTTGGGTTCATCTCGAGATGAACTGCAATCTTTCAAATATGTCTCTTGTATCTGTCTGTGATTATTATCATGATTGCTTCACTATCTTTGTTAAACATTCTCATGAAATGCTTCAATAATGAAATAGGCCCATCAAATTGTTTGAAGATGATTATATTGTACTATTTATGTTTAAGAACCCACAAAAAAAACCCAAAAAATCTATATATTTAAGTGCTTGTTTTATATTCAGCGATTTACATGATTTTTTTTTAAATCTTTTTCTTTTCATTTTGTTTCTGTCTACAAATATGATTACCAAAATATCAAATCAAATCCAAATCAAATATATAAAACAACCATAATCGTTTGATTACCACTGCCACCACATCACGCATTAACCAATCAATCAATCAATCAATCGATCGATCAATCAATATCTGCTTGATTCGCGCTGTCTCGTGCCTCTCCCGCACAACAACAACAACAACAATTTGGAACTGGATCACAATATCGATAACGAAAATATATGATGACGTGAATTGTATTTATTATCCTTATCACATCCACTCGCACACACCTCTATCTACCTACTATTAAACGATTGCATAAATATTAAACAAAAACCAACTTGATACTGATTATAAAAAAAAAACTACATTCGTTTTCTGAAATGCAATTCATTACTCTTGGACTTGAATGTTACTCTCCCAACGAAACGAACTGACGACACACGATAATGATTCGATATATCCATTCATACGTACCATGTGTGCCATATGTATTGTAACTGTACATATATATAGTCTGTTCGATCGACTTAGAATGGCATCGGCTGTTAAATCAAGCAGACACTTTCCAAGGAATGTTCCATCACGTTCAACCTTTCACTCTGGTGAGTTTTCTGTTTAATTTTATTTATTAGTTTTAATACAACAACAAAAAAAAATAACTTAATTTTACTCACACTCAAACTTTACTAACAAAAAAACAAATGAAAATCCCCTTAAACAAAAATCGAACGAAACAGCAATTCTAAAATATCATAGACTTAAATTAATAATCAATAATGTTAATCGAGTTTTGTTAAGTTCAATTTTCTAACTTCATAATTTTTGTATTATTATTTTCGACGATTTTTTGCACGTTTCTTAATACAACAAAAATATCGAAAATTCTGTAAATTAAAATAAAAATGGAAAACAAATTCGATTTTCAATATGATTTTTTTATATATATATTTTCTATTGTTCTTGTTCTTGGTCGATGTTTCATGCACCCAGCGCTCCTCCATATCGCTTCTCATTTTAGCGGTTTTACTCATTTTCTTTCAATGTGTTTTTGAATGTGTTATTTTTTTTCTAAATCAAATCATGCACGATTGTTGTCTGAGTGCGAAAAACTGGGCTGAAATTGGCCAAACCGCGTCAGAGTGGCTTATGTTAAGTATTTATTTAATAATAATTGCATGTCGCGGTGCCTTCTTCATTTGTCCATACCAAGAAGACCCAGAAAAGATCCAACTATAAATAAACGAATAAATAGTTCACATAGCACTGTCCCAAATTGAACTGAATATACGAGTATTTTTAGCCTAGACTCTATCCATAGTTAATAAATATATTTAAACGACAGATGTTGAAACTATAGCATGCATATAATATATAAATACGATAAGTATGTTTCATAATTGCAGCAAACTTTATACATACATACATATATAATATAATATTATACAATCCAATAATCTATTTGAATTCAAGTTTTCTTAAATAGTTTAAAAATTAGAGCGTTACTATACTATATAAAACTTATAAATTTATTATATCAGTTAAAAAATTAAGGAAACAAGTTTTTGAATTTTTATAAAAATTTAGTTTTCACAATTCTTATTCAATCGAATTTCTCATCAAACTTTTTCAAGTGTAGTATTAACAAGAAGAATCCAAAATATATTTTTTTTATATAATTTTCAGCATTTATGGGTATTTAACAGACTTTCTTTTATATTAGGTTCTACTACGAAATTTGGAGACTAATAAAAATATATTAATATTGCACTTGATATATAAAGATTATTCAATTCTTTTCACAGATTTGTTTTCAATCGACTATCGAAAATTCGAAAATTGTTATATGGTGGAAATTCGATTGTTTATTAATTAAAATTATGTGAAAACTAAAAGTTATATAATAAGCAAACAAATAATGATGACTTTTATAATATAAATACGTTAATAAATCGATTTATTTCTCAAGAATCTGTAATATACAACTAAAGACGTTGCTCAAGCATAATTTTGTAAATTAAAAATTTAGATATATTTTGCATATAGCAATATTAATATTAATTATTATTATTATTAATATTAATCGAATCTAGGAAATATACGTAGTATTATTAAGGATAGTCCTGTGATGTGATACTAATTAATAAGTATTTGGTTTTTATAGGTCAAACCAGGGCACGAAACAACACTGCGTTGGAATACTCTGGTACAAGTGGCACATCGGGTGAATCACCGCATCCCGGTCGCATGAGCTTTTTTTCGAAACTTTCCTCACGTTTTAGCAAACGGTAAGTTCGCTTTTGAGTTGTATATCGATAAATCGATAATCAAATATCTGTTTTCATTTCTTCTGTTAACGAATATTACGAGAAAAGCAAATGCAGTTTTTAATTTAAATTCTATTTTGTTTTATTATTATTTGATTTTTTGACTATATTAATAGATTTTTTCATTTGTTATCACTTTATGTAAAATTCTTTTTGGTTTCATTTATGATTTTATTATTGTTTCATGTTACATTCTTGCATATTTACACACACACACACACATATGTACATGTATGTATGTATGTGTTTATGTTTTGTACCAAATCCGTTAAAATGAATGAATGGACAAAGGGCTGAAGATGTGATATTTTCGATTGCAAATTTCCTTCTCCGAAATTTTCGAAAGCATTTAATAATTACCACGAATTGATATCAATATAATTGCATAATACAAAAAACGAGAATGAGAAAGCGTGTCAGCAGCAGTAGTAGAGCTAACATAATAATTGTCATCCGATTGCTGGACGATTTTGTTTTGAATATAAATTATGAATTACCAAAAAAATATCTGCTAGAAGACACTTATTAATAATGTCTACAATTAGAAATCTATAGACAGAGAACGGGCGTAAATAATTATGGACTTTTTTTTTCTTAACGGACACCGAGTCGCCTTTAACTGCTTCTTTAAATCCCAGAATTCGAATTAATTACACCTCGATCTGGCTATATGTACTGCATACATGTACGTGTACATATGGTATCTAGGAGCACGCATTTAGACCATTTAATATTAGAGCACAAATTGCGAATTTGCACTAAAAAAAAACATTACAAAACTCGCTTAGTTTTAAGAGAGCACAATTTTTAGAAAGCTCTCCATGCAAAGAGCTTTCAGACTGGCTTTGCAGAGCATATTTTTAGAGAACACTCTTTGCTAAGAGAGCTTTACGACTGGCTTTGCAGCTTTCCATAATTTTTGAAATTGAAATTGATGACAACAGCAGCTCACTGGTGCAGTTTTGACATTAACATCTTAAGAAACAAAATTACAAAAAAAAAATTAATTGGATATTTAAATCAACGAAGGTGTCACCTGCAATGTATCGGAAGTTTTATATATTTTTGTGAAGAGCGGACTGTTTTATTGGCATTTGGTTGCATGAATTAAAAAAATGAGTCTTGTTGTGAACATATTTAAACTTAATACAATGTAATACATTTCGTTATTGTTTACTTGTTTCTTTTTTTTTCTTATTTCTTGCTAATTTGTCGACTAATTTGTATGGAACTTGTTATATTATTTGTTAATTGTTATTATGTTCTGTTGTTATTTTTGTTTATTTCATTTCATTTAAACTAACAGTATTTTAAGAGGAAAAAAAATATGTAAATATCATAAAACACACATAATAATTGCATATGCTCATATACATATGTACAATGTGCAGGAGAATTGGTAAAGATTCGTTTTTATATGTATTTACATACATCAAACAATCAATCAATCAATACATCAACAAAAAAAAAAAGAATGAGTACTTTTATACGTTCATTGAGTACTTGAATTAATTATTATGAAAAACATGGAAGAGTCCTATAGCTTGTTACTAGACACAGACTGCTGTTAGATTAATCAATCAATCAATCAAATCAAATCAATCGAAACTGTAAAACAAATTAAAATGAAAATCAAAATCAAAACAATCGAGTCGGTTAAATGATTCGGATACAAAACAAATACAAAACTACGCATACATACAATACCAATACATACGTACATACATGCATATGATTATCTATGTATGTGTAAATTACGTATACGTATTAACGAAGCCGATCTGCATCTAATTGGCAATTGTTCAACACTGCCAGGATCTATCGATTTCCAAATACGCTCGTTCTCTTATCTCTCTGTTTCTATCTATCGCTCACTCCCTCTCCGTCACTCCTACTACAAAATTTTGTTGTTTTTTTTTTTTCTTGTATGATATATACATAAGTTGGATATTACGTCACAGCCATTATATATACTACTTGTCTGAATAGTATGTATGTATAACCATCTATGTCTATGTGCTACTTATGTGTATACATGATCGATCACCCACCCCACAATGTTAGGATGCCTTTCTTGTTCTTGTCTATTTTTCTTCATTTTAAAATGCATATGACATCTTCTTTTTTTTTTCTTGAATCAAAAAGTAATTATTATTAAAAGTATTGCTATATCTCTCTTACTTTGTCAGAACATTTAATTCAACTTGTTTAAAATATTGCGTTTTCTTTTCTTTACTTTTCTTTTCTGTTTTCAACATTAAACCCAAAAGTTTCAGTTAATTTACCCGAAACAACAAAAAAAAATTCCGTTTCGTTTTTAATTCTTATTCTTATCTGTCCACTTTCTTTTCCCTTTTTCATTTTCTCGTATTTGTTTGTTTTTTTTACCCATTATTAATATATTTTTTCCAGCCGTGAATAATTTGTTTAAAATTTTTTCTTTAATTTTAGGCCAAACCAGTAATTAACAAAACAAGCATTAACTACTTCTTGTTAATAGTTCTAAAACTGAAACAAACGATTCCCCCCGTAAAGTAAACGCGCGTGACGGAGAGAGATATGATACAGTTACGATATGATATATGATATATTATGATACGATACAGATACAAAACAAAAACAAACAAATTCACAGATCAGATCAGATCAGATCAGATCGATCGGCGGTTTGATTCTTCTTCCGATTCCGATAACGATTCCGATTCCGATTCGTACCCCCTCCAAAACCATGAACATCGACAACGTTGAGTTCCGATACGTTTAACAGACATTCAGAATGCGTCTATGTTTTCTACAATTATTAACTAATTATACTTACACACATTTATAAATAAAACCAAAAAAATGCAAAAAGAAATCAATTAAAATACATATATACAATATATATTTAAAACAAAAAAAATATATTAATAATAATACTGAGGTGTCAATGCCACGGCAAAAACGGAAACCATTAATTTAACTTGTTTTCTTTGTTTGTAAATTAAATTAAATATATTAAAAATGCAAAATCAATCAACAATAAAAAGCAAAACAACAAAATAGAAGAGATCTATTGCTATGACTGTCATATTTCCTGTTTTGTTTTTTTTTCTACTACAACAATTTTCGTTTAGCTAAAACTAATTAAAGATATAAATAATAATAATGATTACTGCGAAACGCTAATTAGTTATTGCATATGTACATATGCGTATGTATATTTATGATAAATGCGAACAAGAGAACACCAAAAGCAGTTATGAATTTATGAAATTGACTTACTACTATTTCGATATATATATGTATATACACACATATATGTATGTGAGAATGAACGTATTTGTATTTGTATTTGAAACTATTTCCAATCAAGCAAGCAAGCAAGCAAGAATCATATACTAGTATATACAATCAGAATTATTAAGAGTAACACATAATTATAATAATCAGAAAGATTGAAGATTGATTAATAAAACAAATGTTTATCAAATTGTCGAAAGTTGAGGTCGAAGTCGAAGCGCATCAAATGATGAAAGCGTATTTAGTACATTAAGAACACAAAAACAAAAAAAAATAAAAGAAAAGAAAATAAGAAAAAAAAAAACAATACTTAGATACAGTAAACAAATTTATCTTTAATCAAAGATTAAATGTATTAAAAAATTGTGCATGTGACCATTTTATTTGTACAGATGATTATCTATAAATCGAAAAACATACAACAAAATACAAAAATAAAAACAAATGAAAAATCGTGTTATCGGGCACCTTCAGTGATCTGATTAGTTATGTACATTAAGTTTCAAAGAAATAACACCTAATTAAATAAATTGATTATTTAATTAATTAGCAATAAATTATCTGGAAGATTTGTTAAACAAAGCAAATATCAGCCCTTACAACAAAAAAAAAACCACACATTTGTCTTTTCATTTGACATTTTACCAACATTTAGTGCTAACTTAATAGATCATTAATCGACCATCACTAAAGGCCTAGCATACATTCGAATTTATATGAATTTACATTTTCATTTAACTGGGTATGTAATTGAGTTTCAAATTGGGGTCGATAAAGAGTTTCAATGTATTTTTATAGCACAGAGAAAATATCTAATATGCAAACAGAGATCTTTTATAAGATAGTGTGATTGATAACATCTTATGTGTTGAACGAAGGAAATTCATATATTCTTTTAATACAAAGATTTCAATAGAGAACAAAATGATTAAAGGGAAAGAGTACTTCTAGAAAATCTGGGTTGCAATTTACTTTATTAATTAGAGGGATATCTTTGGTAATTAGGGAGAGGCTGCCTAACTCGTGTTAGTCGTTAGAGAACACTTGATGGTTTCTCAAATGCAATTTAACCATTTTAGTACATCCACCACGGAGGAGGCCGCTAAGCCCAGGGTGCTTCGGTTCACATGGTCCATGAAGACAACATCGCCCCTGATGCCCGATCAAATCATGCAAAAGATACGCGAAGTGCTCGATCAAAACAACTGTGATTACGAGCAACGGGAACGGTGAGATAAACTATTAAGCTATGCAAATATGCATAACATTGATTGAGAATTTATTTTAATTAGATTTGTGCTTTGGTGCGTTCATGGAGATCCGAATACGGACTCGCTGGTCCAGTGGGAGATAGAGGTCTGTAAGCTGCCGCGTCTATCCCTAAACGGAGTTCGCTTTAAACGCATTTCTGGTAAGTTTTGCTGCTCTTCCTAAAATATGGATCAGGTGTTAATAAGCAACATCATATTGCAGGTACTAGCATCGGCTTCAAGAACATTGCGTCTCGCATTGCTTTTGACCTTCGTCTGTGACTTAACAAAACGAATAATGAAGGCTGCGCGGCCAACACCAACACCAACACTACGAATGGCAGCAGCTGCAACACGACGAAGACGATGATGAGCACAACCAACAACACCAACACCAAAACTAGTAACAACAGCGCCAACACCAACACCACCACCGACAGCGACAGTAAAACCACCTCCACTGCCAAATTTCATCATCTGGCCAGCGGCAGTAGCAAGTTGTCGGAACAATCGATGCCAATTTGGTCACTCAATCGCCAACAACGTGCGAATCGAGTGCGTGTTAAGCAGAAAAAGAAGACGACAAACGTTCTGAGAACAGCATTTCAAAACTATTTGCCCTTCAGATCGAGGGAAAATCTTCAGGCGTCAGAGCAGCAGCAACAGCGTCCCATAGATCAAATCATGGAAGAATATGCGACTGAATCTCAAGGGCAAGACCCAACAACAAATCCCTCGATATCAACTATTAAGAAACACAATCAAGTCTTCGAAAAGCAATTGCATGGCGCTGGAGGTGAAAATGGAGGTGGAAATGGTGATGCAAATGGAAATGGAGATGGAGTTGGTGTAGCTGAGCTAAAGCCAAGAGGCGACAGCGGTCGCAATCGATTTAAGCGAAACATCAAGAATACCCGAAGTCTAATTGTGTGTAAATTAACTGGCTCGCGGCGACATGGAAGCGGCAGAGGAGGAGGAGGAGGAGGTGGAGACACGGAAAAGAAATGCGTTATGGACAAGGAGAAGGAGAAGGAAATGAAGGACGGAGAGGCAGCATGTGTCAATGTTATATCTAAGGAAAAACCAAACACCAAACAACAAGAACAACAACAACAACAACATCAGAAAGTAGTAATGTTACGCACCACAACTCTCTAAAAATATATACATAACATAAAATTACTATATTAATTAGACAGTTGTAACGTGACGGATTTGTTTATATACAAGGCTTCAAATCATATAAAAGAAATACACAGATACACCACAAACACACACACACACACCACTTTAGCATAGAATCTCAAGAGTAAAAATGAAATGTTCTACATTTATGCATTGATCTATCGCGTATTGAATATATAATTTATATAAAATAACAACTCGAGCAGACAGCAATTTACCCAATATCTAAGTACATAAGCACATCAAGAAGAGATCATCAACACATACACATACACAGACACACACACATTGCATACATACATACATATATCCACATATTGAAGGATCACTTAAATCTATATAATCGTTAAATATGCTAGACAGTGTAGGCGAGAGAGAAACACCGTTCTAATTCAAATAATAGTAATACAGCAAACCAACATCAACATAATAATAAATCAAGAATAAACAATAATAATGAAATCAGCGCAATAATACTGCATTTTTCTACGCATTGTCTAAAGGGCTATAAACACAGACTCACACTCTTACACACACACACACACACACAAACATACATAAATATATTGTAGACAAACACATCCATAAGAAAAGAAAATTGTTCGTTAACTACATTTAATGTTGGCCTAACTCAAGCTCAAAACTCTTTTTGGTATACTACGCCCAGTCTAAATAAAAATATATACATACATAATATATCAAATAAGCAAAACATATAAGTGTGTTGTTCGGGCGTATGACAGTTAATTGAATAAAACACTGCAAAATCAGAGATCATCGATAATAGTTTTGAATTCTCAACAAGGAATCTAATAATATAATATACATATTTGTGAATCGCTTTATTGTCTACATGTTTATGCGATTATGCGTTAGTTTTCACGTTTTCTTTCGTCTATATATTTTTTGAGTGAGTTATGTTTAATTGAAAAAATACAAAAGTTGTATATTATATTTATATTACATTATATTTATTTAATTAGCAGGCATTTCTGCATGGGCCCAACGAGTGAATGTCTCCCCTCGAGTATTCATTGTGCATGCCCTATTTGTAAAAATAGAGAATGCTTCAAGCAGTATAATTAATTTCACACTTGATTATTTTTAGAGAAAATCGTGAAATTGCTCTGTTAAACTGAACATGTGGATCGAATAAAATCAATAGTACTCCATTAAATTAATCTCTCTTTCGGTTGTATATATTTTTGTCTACTTATATTTAGCTCAAGACTCTTGGCATTTATGTGTTCTCTTCGGATAAGTAGCTTCGTTGTTCATTTCAAGGATCTTATGATCATTTTCACAGTGGCATGACGGTACATTAGAAAGTAGAAGGGATAACTTTGTGCCTCCAAAAATTGTATGTAACAGGCGGAAGGAAGCATCTCCGACCCTGTAAAGTGTATATATTCTTGATCAGCGTCAACAGCAAATCGATATAGCCATATCTGTCTGTCTGACTGTCCGTGTGAACATCTAGATCTAAGAGAATAATAATTATATTCTTTGTTATTCCTGAAAATTTGTTTTCGAACAGATACAAATTGCTAGTTTTTTAAGAAATACTTTTGTATGGGGAAATACGCTTACTAATTACGGGTCTTATGTTATTTGCTTTGGTTGACAATCTGGTATATTTTGCACTCTACTACTATTATATCAATATACCAAACGCGCCCCTCGGTATATTTTTAGTATTCTTATGGTATATTAATTCGGTATATTTTAAAATAAATACCGCACCGTTTTGCTTTTATTCTTACTTGCTTATTACATCTTTGTGGTAACAATATAAAATAAAAGATGGAAAACGATTAACAAAAAGTGGAATATTGTCTCGCACAATCAAAAACAGCTATTTTATTTTTGAAATTTGGAAATTTTATTTTACTTTTTCTCTCGCTTTTAGCGTGATTTTAGTGGAGGCTACGAAAATCGAAAGTGAAGTGTAGATCGATCTTAAACCATCTTCCAAAATTTTGAAGCGGGAGTTCCCTAATCAAAAATTTACTTGAAATTTATACGTCAATGACAAATAATATAACATAATGTTGGCTGTATCACTTATAATATGAAACCAAGGTATTAACACGGACAGAATAATCTTGCCATTTCTTGAACCCTTTTGTTCCAATTATCAGTAATCAGGAATAAGATTGCTTTTATATTTTTGTTTTATTTACGTCATATACCTTTTTCAGATAATAAATCAAGGTTAATACAATTTTCTGTAATTAAAACCAACATGGAATTTTGAAAAATGCAAAATGCGTAATAAATGCCAGGATCCCTTTAGGATCATCCTCATCCCATTCGTTGATTTTTAAACGATGTTCAAAAGTCTTATCGTTCTGTGAGTTTATTGTTGAATAATGAAATACTGAATACTTAGATCAGTTATAAATTAGCTTGAGGGACAGCTGTGAGGTTTTTAGTTTCATCAAATTAATAAATACTAACATATTATAGTTTGATCATAAATAAAAGAAAGCTGCTTGTGTTTGATAAAGTGGAGTATTTATTTGCAGTGTCTGCCAAGCTGTTTGCTAAAATATTAAACATAAAATCGTATTTTCTCAATATACTGCTGTATCACTGGCTTTGCTTGTACTCCCAATATGCGGCATGTGTATAATTATTCAAATGATCACAAAGATTATTTCTTAATTAATTTGATATGCACAAGTGCACGCGCAAAAATGAGTTTTCTTTTAAATCAGTATAAAAGTGCGGAATTAATTGAAGGCAATGTCGGGGAATGCCATTTAGAGCTCATCGTCAAGATTGAACTCCTCGGGTGGAAAATCGCCCACTTCGACAGACAATGGCGAGACAAAGCCACCGTAATTGGGAGGACACACAAAGTAAGCCTTGCCTCCCACACTGAAAATATTCAAATATTTAATTTGGATATACAATGGTAGATAAATCTCGACTTACCTGCCGTTATTCTTGCCCAATGGCTCGTCATACTGCACACCAATGAATATGCCAGTCTTGCCCTCCAACTCGCCATTGTACTTGATTGTGCCACGACGTGTTGGGTTTCCTGGAACAGTCACCTGACATCTGCTACCCGCGATGCAAAGCTCAGCTCGCTTTTGGACTTCTTCGGCCTGTTCGCGGCGCTTCTCTTCCATTTGACGCATCTCCTCCTCATTATACTTCCCCAAGCGATTTTGTTTTAAGAAATTACGCACAGAATTGGTTCTTTGTTCATACTGATCCTGTGTTAGCTCAAATTTCTCAACAGTTTCATTGTCATTGTAGCCGAAACTGGCGAATGTATCGACAACATGCAGACGCAAGCCATCGCAATTGATATAAAAGCCCAGTTTGGCATCGTTGTTGGTCAATGACGTCACGTGGTTGTCGCCTTTGTACAACTCGACTTTCATTGTGCCAGCACATCCTCCCGTCAATATTTCCAATTTACTCTGTGTGCGGTGAAAATTTGAACATCTGTTGTGTTAGTCATGCAGTTCACACAAGTAAGTATATTTTACAGGTGCGTTTTTACCTTAAGCTGAGCGACGGTGATATCTTTGGCAAACTTCATCTCAAAAGCAACAACATCATTGTGAGAGTTTGATACATTGGCAGTAATAAAACTGCTGTCCGAATTGTCCAGGTGTATTATTTCCGACATGCTTTAGCTTTGTTAACAAACTATAAGTTTAACTGGCGAATTGAACGAGGGTGACCGTAAGATAATTTTCAAAATATGCCACAATATTTAAGCGGCATATACTGACTGCAAATGGTGTATGTTATGAGGTCGCACTATGAGTGATTTATTTGAAATCGATAAGTTATCGTTGTGATCGATAATATGAATTGGTATTTTTCACACTTCGAAGTGCAGTCACATTTTGTTGTGTATTTGTTTGAGAAGCATAAATTTGTATATGCTTTTAGTTTTTAAGTTGTTTAACAATTAAAGCGCTTGACGATGGGGCTTAAAAATGGCTAATCCATAAAATAATTCAAATGTATACGAGTTTTGACCGCACATAAGTCATGGATTTAACGAGCAGCCTAATACAAAATGCCAAACAAAGTAAACTAAGGATGACCAAGTGCAAGAGCCTCTTAGGCATTGAGCCTCGTAACATAAATACATTTCATGTGAAGGAGAATATTTTAAACATTCTAACCTACACACTGCTAACCATAGTCGTGATCTGCGCCGTTTGGCTCTTCTGTGACATTTCTGGTCATCGTGATAGATTTTTCTACGCCAAAAGAGATTCGGTAGCGCTGGATTTAAGCCTGTCCCACACACAAGAGGTTCTACTGCGCTCGGACTCGGAGTATCGCGGTCGCAACGTGAATTGCACCTTTTGGGACTGCCTCAACATCTACAAGTGCGAGCATGACACACTCAAGGTGTACATTTACCCGCTGCAAGAGTTCTTGGACGATCAGAGCGACAAAGTTGCCACCACATTATCCAGCGAGTATTTTCAAATCCTGGAAGCTGTGCTCAACAGTCGCTACTACACTTCGAATCCCAATGAGGCCTGTCTCTTTCTCCCTAGCTTAGATCTACTGAACCAGGATGTGTTTGACAAGCATCTCGCTGGACCGGCATTAGCCTCGCTCAACTTTTGGGATCGTGGCGAGAATCATTTGATCTTCAACATGTTGCCAGGCAACGCACCCACATATAACACCATACTGGACGTTAATGTGGACAATGCCATTGTGCTGGGCGGCGGCTTCGACACCTGGACATATCGCCCAGGCTTTGATGTCTCTATTCCCGTCTGGAGTCCATTGCTTCAACAAGCGGAAGCAGCTCATGCCACAACTCATCGGAAACACTTATTGATTGTGGCTCAGTTGAATCTATTGCCACAGCATGTGCGCAGCCTGCGAGAACTTTCGCGCAGCTCCAACAGTGCTGAGCAATTGCTGCTTCTTGGTGCATGTGAGAGCAATGAGTTGGTCACTCGATGCGGTTCAATGCACCATGCAAAGCGTTGGGATTATCCGCGTGTATTGGCGCGTGGAAAGTTCTGCTTTGTGGGCCGCAGTCTGCGCACTGGTCAGCCGGATCTACTGGAGGCAATGTCGCAAAGCTGCATTCCTGTGTTGGCCATTGATAACTTTGTGCTGCCTTTCGAGGATGTGATTGATTGGTCACTTGCTGTGATCCGTATACGCGAGTCGGAGATCCATTCAATAATGCGCAAGCTTGATTCTATTTCCAATGTGAAGATTGTCGAGATGCAGAAGCAGGTGCAATGGCTCTACGGCAAATACTTTAAGGACTTGAAGACTATTACGATTACTACGCTTGAAGTGCTTGAGAGTCGGATCTTCCCGCTGCAAGCTCGGAGCTCCCGCAAATGGAATGCCATCAGCAAAAACAGTCGATCCACCTTCAATCCTCTATTCCTTACTTCGCTGGCTCCCAAATCGCAAGGATTTACTGCTGTTATTTTGACATACGATCGCGTCGAGAGTCTCTTTCTGTTGATACAGAAGCTGGCCGTTGTACCGTCTCTGCAGAGTATTCTGGTTATTTGGAACAATCAAAGAAAAGCTCCACCACACTGTAAGAAAACAGTTCTCAGCTTGTTCTCCTTGCTATAATTACTATTAATATTTCTCATCTGCTTACTTACAGTATCAACATTCCCCTCAATCGCTAAGCCATTAAAGATTATACAAACTCGAGAGAATAAGCTCTCGAATCGCTTTTATCCCTATCCTGAGATCGAAACTGAGGCCATCTTAACCATAGACGACGATATTATTATGCTGACTAGCGATGAACTCGATTTTGGGTACAGCAATTGCTTAGAACGAGTTTTCACTAAGTTGTCTTACATTTCGTTTTTCTATTTCTAGCTATGAAGTGTGGCGAGAGTTTCCGGATCATATTGTTGGGTTCCCCAGTCGCATTCACGTCTGGGATAATGCCACGATGCGCTGGCACTATGAATCCGAGTGGACTAATCAAATATCCATGGTTCTCACAGGTGCGGCATTTCACCATAAATACTGGAGCCATATGTACACGTATGCGATGCCCGGCGACATTAAGCACTGGGTCGATGATCACATGAACTGCGAGGATATTGCCATGAACTTTCTCGTTGCGAACATCACAAATAATCCACCAATTAAGGTGACGCCACGCAAGAAGTTCAAGTGCCCCGAGTGCACCAACACAGAGATGCTCTCGGCAGATTTGAATCACATGCGAGAGCGTTCCGCTTGCATCGATCGCTTCTCGAAGATCTACGGACGAATGCCATTACGCACAGTTGAGTTTCGAGCGGATCCTGTGCTGTTTAGGGACAATTTCCCAGATAAACTTAAGCGTTACAATGATATTGGCAGCCTATAATGATATCACATACCATATAGTGGCATAGTTGCAATATTACCAAAGATCTAGCCAAGTTATGGATTATGCTTATTATACTCATTAGACGAAGCCTGCATGTCACAAACATAATTAGTTTGATAAACAAAAACATAAAATATGCTTGTAGTATTTACATAAAATGAAGGCTAAACAATTGGATATGCTGTTCGAATTCTTGTCTTTATTACTTAAGCTGATGGATGACGGGCATTTTATCAAAAGTGTGTATAATAAACTTTAACTGCATTTATCTGGTTGCTCGAAAGCGAGTTCAATTCAAAATCATGTGTGTTTTTCTGCGTGTACAAACGTAATATCAAAAAATGCTATATAAAATGATTGAGTGCACTTAATTCTAGGCTGCGTTGACGCTGGCCAAATACTCTTTGTAACGTTGCTCCTGCTGTTGCTGGAGTTTCTGAAGTTTCTTCAGTTGTCCCTTGCTAATCTCCTTGCCCTCCTTGTCGAGTGTGGGCAGTCCCTGCAATAAAGATGTCGCTATAGATACTCGTATAATGGGATATATTCGCTGTATACTCACATCTTCGCCAAAGGCCGAATACTTCTCAGTTTCACTGAGGAACATCTCCTTGGGATTGACACGGCGTTGCGCCTCCTTGGCAGCTGCAGCTGCCTCCAGCGCTTGCTTCTTGCGCGCCTTTTCGGCAGCCCGTTCAGCTTCGGCAGCTTGTTTCGCCTCGCGTTCGCGCAAAAGTGTTTCGCGATCGACCAATTTAACAGCGAATTTGCCATCATCCTTGTCCTCCAGCCGCACGCCCAAGTTGGGCAGCACATCGTCACGCAGCTCGTCGCACAATTTCAGAATGTCAAAGGCTTTCAGCACCTTAGCTTGTTCGCGCACCAAGTTACGGAACTCAGCCACCGACTGAACATAGGGCAAAACAAGTGTTTCCTGATCAATGCTGCCGGCATTATTCGAGTCTGCTGATCCACCGCCCAGTGGGAAACCAATGCCGCCACGTGGTCCGCTAATGGCACCGAAAGTATGCAGCAAATCCGTTATGTATGTGGCAATCTTGCGAAGCAACAAGTGGTTCAGCTTGGCCTTGTTGTCGCGTATATAGATGTTGGTGTTTGATACCAGCTCACGCACGACGTCAAGTGCGCTGCGCGTATCAATGTTATCTGTAGGAGAGGGAGCATGATAGAGTAACTTTGTAGTGGAGAAATAACAATTAAAACTTACCACAAAGCGCCGCATGCACTTGTGTCTGCGCCTCGCCAAACTTTGACTGCAGTGTTGCTTCTAGCTGAGTCCACTCGGTGAACTGTTCCATAGCTTTGCCCGTTAACACCACGCGTGTCAAGTCCTTGACGTTCAGGAAGAACTCCTACAATTTAAATTGAATTAATATCATGCGTGCATTAATAACGCTCTAGTTTTCAAGTTCAAAACTAATGTTACAAATGTTACCAACCAGCCAGACTGCTTGGAGAAGCAATAATAATGCTGCGTATACCTTGCTTATCTCAGCCAATCCACTTTTTTATACTTACATTAAGGAACTTCTCGTACTGCGTGGCCATTTCCATGGTGTTCTCCGAATAGTCCAGCGTGTCCTTCCATGAGTGCAAAAGGAATGCGAGTCGCAGCTGCGTCGATGAATGTTTCTTCAAGGCCTCTTGTATCGTGATAAAGTTCTTTAATGACTTGGACATCTTGCAGCCGGCTATTGTTAGATGACCCGTGTGCAGGAAATACTTAACCCATTCGGCTTCATCGTAGGCCGCTTCCGATTGAGCCAACTCGTTGTCATGGTGTGGAAATTTCAAGTCTACGCCACCAGTGTGTATGTCAAATGTGGCTCCAAATATGTCCGATGCCATGGCAGAGCACTCGATGTGCCAGCCGGGACGACCGCGTCCCCAGGGACTGTCCCACCATGGCTCGCCAGCCTTGCTAGCTTTCCACAGAGCAAAATCGTTGGGCGAGCGTTTCTCTGACAGCCGATCCTCGGTCACGGATAAATCACCTTCGCCCTCCTGCAGTGATGCTGTGTCACCATAGGCCTCCGGTACCAGCTTCGCATAGTGATGCTTATCACGCTTGTCGAAGCCATTGACATCGAAATAAACCGAACCGTTGGCATCATAGGCCAGGCCATTGTCAATGATGCGCTGTATGAAGGCTACAATCTGTGGCACATACTCTGAAACTCGTGTCAGCACATCTGGTGGCAGTATCTAAAATAGCAGTTATTAACTTAAGACAAAACCTGACTTTCAATGACGTCATTAGTTGTGACTCACATTAAGCGATTTCATATCGTTGTGAAACTGATCTTCCCAATAACGCGGCAGCGCCTCAAACACAGTGTTGTCATTCACTTGGGCACCTTGTTTGGCATCCAACCATTCGGCAATTGGATCCTTTGCCTCACCCAAATAATGATCTCTTGTCTTGGCGATTTGCTCTTCGTCTCCGCCCGTTACAGCCTTAGTCAGTGCCTCCATGGCGTCGGTCATGCGTTGCAACATTTTCGCCAGCATTACCTTCTTATCGGCATCGGTGTTCTTGTCACATTTCACTTGCAATTGCGTCAGCACTTCCTTCTGTTCACTCAGCAATTGCTCTAGGGGCAATTCCGCAGAAGCTGTCGCATATTTCTCAAACAAATGATATTGCCGGGCGCGTTTAATGATCTTGTCATCGATGTCCGTGATGTTCATCACATAGTGCACGTTGTAGCCGAAGTAGTCGCTCAATATGCGTCGCAGAATGTCAAACGAAATGTAAGATCTGAGTAGTAAGAGAGAGATTAGATAGTCTGCTGATGTGGCTTTGTTTTCCTTTTTCTTTACCTTGCGTGTCCCATGTGCGAAGCATCGTAGACCGTGGGGCCGCAGCTATACCAAGTCACATTGTTGCCCTCCAGGGGAACAAACTCTTCCTTCTGTCGCGTTAGACTGTTGTACAATCGTAGTTGCGGACGTGTGGAAGGCTTTGGGGCTTGCCACGCCGGTTGTACGCGCTTCGACATGATTGGGGGAAACTTAATCGTTATCTGACCGCTCTGCAAGCTGCAACACGCGAATAACGCAGCTGTCAGCTGTTTTAATATTTAACTGCAGTGTTGCTATTTGCCGGTTATCGAACTTATTTTCGATAACATGTGTATCGATTGAACTTAAATTTAAATTGGTTGACAAACGAAATTACATTGAATTGTAATATACGCTACTTAACGATTTCGTAAACGTTATTCAAAATCTATAATATATTTCATCAGTTTTTTTGCTCTATCATAACAAATCAAAAAATCTGAAATACAAATAACACATTATTGTAATTTAGCTTCATATAAATACACTCATACTCAAGCAATAAAGATTTATTTTGTGCTTTCTTTTTGATATTCACATTTTTCAAGTCTTTCGTTAGTTCATCTTCCAGCCAGATGTCAGTCATGTTCTTGGCCTACAGGCGATCATGTACACTGGGAAAAGACCTTTCGGAAAGTTTTGTTGTCGCACCTTTCGAACAATTCGAAAGCCAGCTTCCTTTAAGGACTCCTCGTATAACGCAAGAGGACGCGTGACAGATGAGTCTTCATCATCCTTTATAATTGTCTTCGATGTGCTGACATTTTCCTTCATACAAAAGTATGCACCAGGCTCCAAGCTCAGACGCATGCGACGAAAAAATGCCACCAAGTCTTGATCCGTTAGGTGACCCAATACCCACTGGCACCAGATGAGGTCGTATTTGTGCGAAGGCGAGAACTCCTGTAGACCCACATTGTAGATTTCTCCCAAACTGTTCCGTCGACCTCCCTCCTCCGAGGTGCATAATTCGCGTGCCTTCTCGGTGAATGCTGTGTCCTGTTCGACAAGATCAACAGTAGCAAACAAAGGCATGAGGAGATTGCGTGAAACTCTTCCGATGCCAGCTCCACAATCCAATGCCAACTTTTTCCCCGGCACTTTTATTTCTCGCAGAAAATTCTTGGATCCTTGTATATCGATGGCACTGATGTAGCCCAGGCCGCCGAGCATGCCATTGACCGTTGCTGGCACCTCGGCCCAGTACTTTTGTGCTTTGTTGTAAAATTCAGGTACAACCTTATTTTCCGTTCCTATGGCATCTCGATTAGTCGTCGCTTCCGCTTGCTCAATGTTATTCGCTAATTGGGCATCGTCATTTTCTGTGCTTTCGTGTTCAGCAACATTTACATTGTCCATTCTTGACAATAAATCTTTGTCGAGTGTGTTAGACATATCTCAACATGATTGAACTCCTTGAATTGATTTCAGAGAAAAATAACTTTATATGACTACTGGTTCGCCAAAATACTGTTTATTTACCTATCGCTTTAGCAACGTGAATTTCGTATGGAACAGTGTAACCGTTACTTGAATTGGCTTTTATACCAATTTATTCAGTTAAACTTAAAAGTGGTATATTTTAGCTATAGATATGCGGTCACATTGCAAAATGAAATACAATTAATTCATCTATTAACAATATATATACATAGACGTATTTACAAACAAATATGACGCTCGACGTTGACGCCCAAAAAAAAGATGAGAAGATACTACTTGCCACAATACAGCAGGAGTATAAAATCCTTGCGGAATAGTACGTATAACAACAAAAACAACACAATCAGTGGCAAACAATAATAATTTGGTCTATGTATTTGCAGCAAAATGATTGAATCAGAGAAGCTGTCTGGTGTTTATGTTATTCCAAGCTACGCCAATTCACTGCGTGAGTAAACATTAAATAGTTGGGTTTAGTGATAAAGTGCTAATAAGATAATGTTTGCAGAATGGTTCGGCGTTTTCTTCGGACGCCAGGGATTCTATGAAAATGGGGTTTTTCGATTCTCGATTTTGCTGCCGGATCGTTTTCCAGATGACAAAAATGTGCCAGTAAGCGATAGCTGCATTATTCATTAAAATTGCCTTGCTGTAATCTACAAATCTATCTCTTAGGCTATTGTCTTCCAACACAACGTTGTGCATCCGCTCGTTTGTCCGTACACAAATAGCTTGGACATTAGTCATGCCTTCCAAGAGTGGCGATGTGGAGAGGATCATCTTTGGCAGTTGCTGAAGTATATGCAAGCGATCTTTGCTGATCCTTTGGAGAGCATACGCAATGTAGCCATCAATGAACTCAGCAACGTTGAGAGCGCAAAACTACTCAATAACAATCGCGATGCATTCGCAGCTCAAGTGCAGGAGTCGATTACGGAAAGCAAATCGCACATCTATGACACGCCGCCAACGGAGGATCCTCACTACATAGTATTCGAGCAGTTTCAAACAGACGTGCATGGACCTGTTTTGGAGAAAATACGCTCAAGTAGAAGCACGGTTACACCCCCTGAAAGCGGTGGCGGAGGTGGTGGAGCAGCCACTGGACTCTCTTGGGTGAAAGTTAAAGAGGGCGAATTCAAGCCATTGAGTATAGAATAGTCATTATTTATTAGTCTAGTTATATACACACTTATAGATACGCAATGTTACAATCTTTCCGTTTGATGATTAAATTAAACCCATTTTAATTGTTAGCATTCGCATTAGGTTGTAGCTGGCAATCCTTAATCCAGTCGTGTTGCAGCTGAATTTCTTTGCCTCGCCACTGGAAGTGTGTGGGCGACGCGTCTCCTTCGGTGAAGATAAAGTACTGGCTTAGATCAATGGCCAGTTTGGAGCGCACAAGTCCTATGCCACCAACTTTTGGCCAAGCTGGATGATACACTCTGCCGCTCTTTGGATGCATGTAGAGATTGTGCGGCTGAAAAGCCACAGATAGAGCTGGACCACCATGGGCATAAGTCAAGATATCTGTGGCTTTATCCCCTCTGTGCTGTTCAGTGAAGACAATGGGTGTGTCATCGCAACGCACGAAGTTTCGTTCTCGGCCACAAGGCGACATAAATGGGAACATTTCATAGCGCTGCGTTTCGTTTTGGCGCAGGCGACTGAAGAAAAACTGCAGAAATTTCTTTTCCTTGAAGCAAGATGTGAAGTTCTTCATTTTGGCATCGTCCAGAAAGAGCTGCATATAAATACGGCGTTGTTATTATACTATCAACTTATATAAGTAATTGATTATAAGGATTAACTCACCATGCCCTCATGATCAATGTAGTAGAAGTATTCGCGTATCCTGGGCTCTGGAGATTGGCCTTGAGTGTATAATGCTGCATTTCGACGATTTGTCCATTTGAGATGCCAATTACAAACAGTTAACAAGCGCTTCGATTGCGGCGACATTCGAACAGTAGGTTTAGCTTACCAAACAAAATAAAAACAGCTGATTTTGTGATGTCTACATGAACACATTCATTCATTTTGAGTTGCGCCTGTGTTGGTGATAAAGACAACATGCAGTGCTGCCAGTTCTGCCTTTTCCACCAAATCTAGCTTTTTTTAGATCGATTCGATTTCGCGCAATTAATAAAGAAAATGTTGTTTTGTGTTTATTTCTAACAATTTTAATATAATTTAATTACATTACTCTTCAACTACTTTTTCTTTTTTTTGCCGTCTGTTGCACCAGTTTTTTGCATGCGACCCACTTGCATGTTTTTTAATTTCTCATTCAGCTTCTTTTTCGCATTCTTCAGTTCTTCCTCATGGCGAATGGTCTTTATGGGTTTCGGGTTGAGAAACTCTTTGCGCGCCTCTCGCTTTTTTTCCATGCCACAACCGTGCACCTCGGGTAGTCCGTGCTTGAAGCAAAAACGTTTCTTGCACAGCTCGCAATCCTGGCCCATCAAGCTTGTTTTAGCCTTGCAGCGTGCGAAATCGCAAAGGTTGTCAACGGTTTTAACGGCTGTCAGCACTTCATCCAGCTTCAGATCAACGATTTGACTGGGAATGCGCTCCAAGAGCTCCAATGTGTTGTTGGTGCCATAATTGGCGGCTTTTCCGGGCTTTGCTGGCGGAAATAACGGCTCGCTATCTGCACTGCAACTGGGCGCATCTGTGGGCTTTGACTTGTCTAAGAGAGTTCAATATTTAGTTAACCATTTCTGTTTTAGTTTTTATTTGTATTTACCTTCCATTGCAAATTCGTGTAGCAGCGTGACCGCACTTTCAAATTTAAAATATACTAGTTTTCGACAAACAGAGATATATTCATAGATACTTTGCAACACTGTCAATCATAATTTTTTGGGAATCTAGGAATTATCAACAGTATTTTTGAAAATAATAGAATTTTTTATTTAGTTGGTATAGTGACATTCGTAATTTCATGCCAAAATATTAGAAAGCATTTTCAGAATTATGTACATCGCTTAACGGCGTACGTAATTTCACCAAACAGCTGCACTGCACGCTTAAGGGTATATTAAAAATAATATCACAGAATGCGCAGTGAAATATTGTTAATTGTTTTAATATGTTTCCGCTTAAGAATTTGGCGAACTCCGGGTACAATTTTCCTATTATCTGTGGGAGATTAATTTAAATACATCATTTAGATATCTTTATGGATGATATCAGATAGTTTTCGACAGACTATTTGAAAATTCCTAAAATTGAAAATTCGATTTTGGATGTAAATCCATTTATTGCGTGAAAACGGATAACAAATTGCTGTAAATGCTTTTTTACGTATATTCATGTTGAGCTTGCTAATTAATACATTCGGATCCACAATCAGATTATTAAGTTCTAGAAAATGCAACTTTATACTTATGCATAACGCTAAATCAGGCGTTATCGTTGCCTAATCGTGCACACTAATGGTCTACTCTTGATTATTGTAATTATTGTTTCATTCATGCAGCAGTTGGCTTATAATTTATTCTCAACAGCAGCTGGAACTCCGGTGACAGCAGCGTTGATGGCCTTGGCTACATAATCAATGTTACCGGTGTTAAGACCACACATATTAATCCGTCCAGTGCGGAGCAAGTAAATGTGGTAATCCTTGATGAGGACCGCAACTTGGCTCTCGTTGAGGCCGGTGTATGAGAACATGCCAATTTGATTGACAATGTGATCCCAAGTGCCCGGAGTTCCCAAAGCCACGAGTTTGTCACGCAGCTGTTTGCGCATTTCGCGGATGCGACTCGACATGGATTGAATGCTGTCCATCCATTCCTTGCGCAACTCGGGGGTATTCAATACCTTGGATACAATGCGTGCTCCATATGCCGGGGGATTCGAGTATTGTCCGCGTACGATCAACGTAAGCTGGGAGTGAATCTGATCTCTGGTTGCACCGCTTTTTTGGACCACTGTCAAGTTACCAGCACGTTCACAGTACAGACCAAAGTTCTTCGCAAACGATTGACACACGAACAGCTCAAAGCCACGATCCACAAAGTAGCGTATCGCCCAAGCATCCTGATCAGGACTGCCGCTCGCGAAACCTTGATAAGCCGAATCGAAGAGTGGGAAAAGTTTCTTGCGCTCTACCAAATCGGCAATCTGCTTCCATTGCTCATGGGTGGGATCCATGCCGGTGGGATTGTGGGCACATGCGTGCAAAATAACCACAGCACCTTCGGGCGCCTGCTCCAAGTCATCCAACATGCCCTTCAAGTCCAATTGGCGCTTCTCTTGATCCCAATAGCGATACGAATGCAGTTTGGTGAAGCCGCAATCGAAGAAGATTTTGTGATGATTCTCCCATGTTGGGTTCGAGTAGTAGACTGTGTTGAGCTTCAGCTGCTGCAGCAGAAAATCTGCAGCGATACGAAGAGCTCCTGTTCCAGAAATGGTTTGTACGCCGAAAGCCTGAAATAAGGAGATGAGAGTTGCAAGATAATTTTTGAAATGACTAGTGAATCCTTTAGCTAAACTTACGCGCTTCTCCTTGATTGCCGCCGAATCTGCGCCCAAAACCAATTCCGTTGCAGCGCGTGTAAATGTATCAAGACCTAATACGAGTCAAAGATTTAAATTCAAATTAGAACTTGCCGCATTTATTAGTTATCGTATGTTGCTCCTCACCTGTCACGGGCAAGTACTCATGATTGATTGCTTCATCTCCTGCAATGGAAATTTCCGTTTTGCGGACAACGGGCAGCACCCAAGGTTCACCTACATCTGTCCTGTAAGCTGCAAGTAAATTTTAATTTAATAAAATTTATTTTTAACAAAGTTACAAAACCACCTACAGCTTTATTGATTATCACCTCAATACAAATTTTAAAAACCCGTTTGAAATAACCCGTTTGGGTTGTTGTAGTCTGGCAACATTTAAAGCTCAAATCACAGTCTGGCAACTCTGTTCAGAGATAGCACGCAATTCAATATCTTAATTGTTTCCCATTCATTATAGTTGATAACGTAGACTTTGTTAATACACAATGCAATAATTAACGAATATATTTCGTTCTTCTGCTGTCTCATTATTTTTAAAGTGCCCATAAATACATGCATATGCATATAAGTATGTGTGCATGTTTCTAATTTTTCCAGCGTGATGTAATTTTTAGTATGGCATATGAAAATAAACCAATTGACAATTTTACGTAGATACATGCATAAATGTACCAATGTACATATATTGTTGACTTAGTATATGTAAATGTAACGGGTTTCCTGTTGTATGTGTGCATATTCAACAGTTGAATTGTTACATAATAGAATATCAGTGCAGGATGGTGATAATCGATAAGATAAGTCTTCCGTCGGATCAAAGTTCTAATACCACCAGCTGATAAAGATAGAAAGACCCAAGTTCAGATTTGGGTGCATCTACAATCTAAGTGGGCAATAGTTTATAATCCATGCTCAACAACAAGTTGGAGGTCATGGCGACAATCTACGCAAATAAAATACATATTGTTCTATGAGATACGTCTATTTGTTTGCTTGTGTGTACACAAAACAAAAAAGCAAATCGAAATATACAATTACAATTTAAACGATGGTCCGGTTAGAAATATTAAATTACGTTTTGACATCCAAACGACCTCTACGACCTCTATATGTCCATTTGATTGTGAACAATATTTACATTCTACAACAACTGCTTAAAATCGCCAACTGGTCAATAACAATACATATTATTCAAATATGCTAATTCAGAAATATACATACATACATACATACGTTGTAAGTGTACATACATACATAACTAAGCATATCTTTTCCACTTGTTCTAGAGAATCTTATTAGATACAGTTGTTTTGTTTATATTGTGATTTACATACCACCCACTGACAAATTGACTTTCTTTGTGCTGGCGTCATCCTTAAACGCTTGTGTGAGGGCAAAAACTTCAATTGCCGGTCCTTTAGGCACATTGGCAAAAATTGACGACATCGTGTAAATTCAGACGCAAGCAACGCGAAAAACCAACAAATTTGTTTCTTATTGGAATCTTGAAGACCGGCGTTGCAGTGTGACCGCAAGTGAATAATAAAATATACTTTTTGACGCCGTGATATACCAAAGTGTAAAATCCCGTCTAAAACATATTGATTTGCTTTTTAAAAATATTATAAAATTGTTTATTTGTTGTTTAATTTTATTAATTAGTTTTCAATAACCTTAACTAAATTTTTTTACTTTGCAACTTAAATCATTTATAAGATAAAACATCATTGCAATATTTAAACTGTTTACTTTGAGAAAACTTGAGACAACAAAACTCTACAGTTTTGGATGTATTGCTTTCATAAATGTTTTCATTCAATAACTACAATATTTTTCTAACAATTAATATTTTATTATAATTTAATATTAATAAAAATATACATGTTTAAATTGTATTTTTAAAATTATTTGGTTGTCTGTTTTCTTTTTTCTTATTAATTAACATGAGCACTCAAAATCGAGTCGAGACCAAATTTATTAAGAATCATGATAATTTGCACCTGTTTAATTAATAGATAAATAAAAGCAAACTATTTTTAAAATTTGAAGATTGTAATTTTGTTTTTGTTTTATCATATTCATGTGAGTTGCCTGTAGAAATTTAATTGAAACCCCGATAAAACTAAATTATCAAAGTATTCAAATGGGGTATGCTTTAAAGTTAATCCAGAGAAAGTATTTCCAATTTCCAACCAAAATGCCTTATCCGTTAACATATACATATGTATAAGTATTTGCAAATTGTGATTTTCACTTTAAAGTTAGAAGGTCACTAAGCCCCTAGCTTTTTATAAATATTTTGGTTTTTGGGCTTTGAAAGTGCTTGATAACCTGTTTCACTTGCCGGCCAGCTCAATGGCCTCTGCGGCCTTGTTGGGGGATTTTGCCCTCCCATCATGATGAGAGGCACGTCGCGATGTCTGTAATACCCGCACTTTCCAAATTTTGTTTTAATCGAGAACTTAATGTATATTCAGCTGAAAACTGTGAAGTTAAAGGAATTTTAAAAACAATTCTAGATTTAATAGTATAGACATAACATATATAGATATATCACACTTGTTATTATACCTTTTCTACCTTATAAACATTATATAGAAAATAAACTGGTTGCTAAGGACAACGCCATTTTGTTAGAAATAAACTTTGGTGAGTAAATTCAGAATACGTTTGAGTCAGTTGGAAAATAATGTCTAAAGCAACAACAATTAAGGAAGCACTCAAACGCTGGGAGGATCGGGAACAGCAGAATTCGGTCAATGCTAAAGATATTGACTTGCAATTTCAATGGCCACCCATCGAGAAAATGGATAATACCCTAGGAACGTTGGTCAACTGCGAGTAAGTGTCATGGTACTTTCTTGACTCATTGAACATTATAGTAATACTATATTCGAGTTTAGGAGAATCAGCATGTCGACGAATATGATTGAAAAAATCTTCGGCTTATCGGGTATGAAGTGCTTAAAAGTTTTGTCATTGTCGCGTAATTATATAAAGCAGATATCGGGATTGGTAAATATTTCAACTTATAATATCTTAGCATATTGATTACACTTGCCATTTTAGGAAGCTGTCGCTGATACTCTGGAAGAGCTCTGGCTAAGCTATAATCTGATTGAGAAACTTAAAGGCATGACCGGTCTCAAATGCCTGAAAGTTCTCTACATCAGCAATAATTTAATTAAGGATTGGTCCGAGTTCAACCGCTTGGCCGAAATTGAATCGCTTGAAGATTTAGTGGTAGTTGGAAATCCATTGTCAGAGGGTCTGGATGAGCCCACCTGGAGGGCTGAGTGCATCAAGCGTTTGCCGACTATACGAAAGCTGGACGGGGAACCAGTTGTGCTAAAGGAGGAGCCAATATTGTAATCTAGTTAGGTTCAATTATTGATATTGTTCATTGAATTATGAAATGATCTTAAATGATGATAATATACGCCTCAATATAGTTTACAACATTGAATATAACTATAGGGTGATTTGAAATGTTTATAAGTTTTAGAAGATTGGGGTAGGAACATTCCGTTCAATATAACCCAATTGAGACCCCGACCAGCTTAAGTTGTTCTAGTGCACTCGCTCCATATACGCGAAGATAAGTTAAGGTTCAAATTTAGATAAGAATGTATGTGAAATCGTAGACGAAGCTGAATTAAAATCAAATATTATCTAATAAATAACAAATGCTCGACGTCGTCTGGTGGAATGTCCCACTCCCCGAACGATGACACGTGCTGTGCGATTTGCGGCCTCCGTTGTTATACTGATATACTGATATGTTGCTGCTACCGAAATATGAATCAAAAATTAATGTCGGGGATTCAAGGTAGCAGCGATGCCCTACAGTTCAGTTTTGCAAGAATCGGAATTTAAAATATAATACATATCTAATTTAGTAACCCGTTAAAGTAATTGAATTTGTGTTTCTAGAAATATTATTTCATTTTGTAAATCTTTTTTAAGATAAAGAAAAATCGTTACCTATGATCTCATCATTGCATTTGAAAAAAGAGACTGTCTCTTTAAGAGAGAGAGGATAAAGAGTAAGAGGAAACGAGAAAGAGTGAGAGTAAGATGGAGAGACTTTTTTTTAAGTATGTTCATATGTATATTGAAGTTTCTGAAAGGTAATTCATGTTATTGAAAAATCAATACGTATAATCTTTTTATTTCACTCTAAGGGTGAAGGATAGTAAATATTACTACATAAATCTACTATTTAGTTCAAGTTCCCTCATGGGGTAAACATAGGGCAAGCTCTTTGATAAGACCTCGTAGCGTAGTCAAAATTCTAGTCTGGCTGTCGCCTCTGCCAGATTTTTCGGGACTTGTGCGCGTGCTTCGTTAGCCGGCCTGGTTTATTGTGGTGGGATTGTTGTTTAACAACCTGCCATGTCTGGCCACTATATAAAATCGTATGACATTTAGGCATAGTCATCGTCGATGGTTCCGAACCAGATTCGGCTACAAATTCAACGAACGAACGAATGTCTCGCCGACCTTCGGCAAAGCGACGACGATAATGGCAGCTAACCGACTCTATTATCGTCTCTATCAGCGGGGCTTTCGATTGGGCCTGATATATACTATACATATACAACGACCAACACATACAGACACTCGGAGATGTGTCGAGATTTTTCTTTAATTAATTATTAGCAGACGCCTGCTTATCTCGAGTACAAGCCTTATAGAGTGTGTTTATATGACAGAATGTCTATATATATTTACATGGCGAAAGAAGGGAAATTGTTTTGATTACCTGTCAAATTCCTGAACGTGTTTGTTGGTTGCATCTCTATAAAAATTAAGATAGTTGCCCTTTAAAGCGCAGCTTGCAATTGTTTTCAGAGGAGCAAACAACACGGATACATATAAAATTATGTATGCCCTTTTAAAGTATCTTGATAGTTGACATACAAACATACATACTAACGATTTGCGTGCTTTGCACACTACTTTGCATATTAGACACACACGCGTAAAGGAATATTTGCAGATGTATGAATGTGTGTGCATAGTGTGTGTGGAGGTGTGTTTATACGGTTGGGCACCACCAGATTAGGGGGCTTGCGAACAGCTGTTTTTCTCTCTTTTACAAACTTTCTTGGGGTTATGTTAGCACACTCTCTTCGCTCAGCCGGCTGCTTTCTGGTGCTCTCTCGCGACTCGTGTCTCGCAACAGACATGACACAAATATTCGTCTTTAGGACAAAGTGCAGGTTTTGTTTTTGTTGTTATTCTGCTTGTTGGCCGGCCACATGTACGCACACACATGGAAGCTACGAGAGCCGGCTGAAGCAGCACTGCCAGAGAGAGCAAGAGAGAGAGCAAGACTGAGAGCTAGTTAAAGCGGAGAGACTGTGAATGTGAAACAGCCACCGCCAGTGGATG
The DNA here is from genome assembly GCF_023558535.2 of Drosophila nasuta. Taxonomy (NCBI): domain Eukaryota; kingdom Metazoa; phylum Arthropoda; class Insecta; order Diptera; family Drosophilidae; genus Drosophila; species Drosophila nasuta. Next base: position 19,173,330 of record NC_083457.1, read on the forward strand.
AGGCAGCAGCAGCGACGGAGGCAGAGGCAGAGGCAGTGCCAATGCTGGCAAAAGTTTCAAGTTTTTTTAGACGACGTCCGTCAGTTGGATGTTCAGCTTTGGTGCTAGCCGTACGTAGAGTTCGAGCTCCCGGGGTAGCAGCACAATATATTCAGAAAGCAGAGACAGTTGTGAAGTGAAGTGAAGTCAACGTAATCGTACCGAGGTGTTCTACCTTCCTAAAACAGAACCTCAGCGAAGCAATACAACCAAAAAAACACACGCATATACATTTATATGTACGTATGTAAATTATATGAACAAATCGCTAATTCTAGACAGTAATTTTTAAATTGTATGTGTTGTTGTTTTTTTTTATAAAATCGTAAAAAGTTCTATGATTTGAAAATCACGCTAATTTACTTAACATTCGTGCGGTAATACATACATAGTATACATATGTATGTACGAGTGTATGTACTTATGTGTGTGCGCACGCTAACTTACAATCGTCTTTCGTCTTATTTTGAACGTTAGAGATTTCAATTAGAAAAAGTATTTTCTATGGGCTCAAAAGGATTATAACAAGGAACAGCTGTCCTTACATAGTGATGTATACATATGAGTATGCATACATACAGTATATACACTTACTGCCGGATATATAAACTTCTAAATAAAAAACAGCCGGACTGACATATGTATGTACATATGTGTAAGAATGTAAGAGTGTGCTTGTACATTGGACATTGCTTATTCACGTGAGATAAGAGAAACGTTGCAAGCTAGACAAGCACACATACATCTACATACATATGTACTATATGTAAAATATATACAGCAATTTGATTATGTGTTTATTTTGCTATTTAGTCTACATTATCTACATACTTTTTGTGGAAATCTTGCTGCTGTTTCGGGTCCACTTCATTGTGCCCTATATTAGTGACCTTCTTATGGTTTCGCTGTCACCCAAAACGTGCTTGCCAAACACATTTACGCACACTCTCTTAATTATAGATACATATGTGTATGCGTATGTGTGTGTGCGTGTGCTTGTGTCTGGTTTGTATGTTTGCGCAAATAAAATGATATCGGAAAAAACTACATGCAGAAACTAGCGAAAAAATAGAACATAGAAAATGTTTGGTATTATTATGTGTGAATTTTGCACAGTTTAATTAACATATTTGATTTGATTTGATTGACATAATATTCCAGATGCCAATCAATCAGTTGAAGTAAAATAAATTAGTACATTCACACATACACACACACACATGTATGCTAGGTGTGCGTGTATGTAAGCGTGTAACGACAATGGGGAGCATTGCGTGGTCTCAAGTGTGATGATGATAATCTTCCTTCCCGCTTACTCCTACAGGCAACATACGTTTGCATGTTCTATGAATATTTTGTCACTTGATCATATTTATGGATTATCAGCAAGCAGTCCAGAGAAGGCGTGGCCCGCTTCCATACATACGCACGTCTGAAACGTCTTTGACCTTAACAACGTGTGCTCAAGATCGTTTATAGATGTATATGTATGCGAGTGTATACATATATGCTACTAACTGTGGATGTGTGCGTGCACAGCAAAAGTGAGCGGCACTCAATAAGCAAAGCAAGCAGCGTAATCGCCAAATCACTCGACCGAGTACGCTGTGTCTACATTCTAAAGCGGCCGTCGTCGTCTTATTATTGCAATAATGTGTTCGTATTATCATTACATAATCGGTCATTGCGGCAGGCACGCAAATATGTACACACATACATGAACATTTGGGCATTCTATTGACATGGTCAACAACATGCACATTCGCTTACAAGCAACTATATTGGTGTGTATGTGTGTGTGTGTGCTGTAAACAAAGGAGAAAGCTCTTCATTTAATTGCAGGCACCTTGTGCTTCAAGGCGAATATAGGACCACGAGAACGATAACAATAGGGTGTGTCTGTTATCCATGTCACAGGGCGACCCACCCCAGACTATGATGGCAGGATAGTGTCGTGTAATTGACATGTATTTCCATTGCTTTATGGGCGACTTTTATTGCAATAGTCGACCGTAGTCGACTGGCAGATTCCCTCCCTACTACTTTTTAACTTGTCAAGCGGATGTCCGATCAAATAGAAAATGTAACTGATACCTGAAAAGATTTTGAATTTAAAGAAAATTAGATTTAAAGATTCGATTACTCACTCTCGACTGGTTTAATGTGTTTGAATTGATAAGAAACAACAAGCAGTTGACAGCCGTTGCATAATCTAAACTGCTTGCTGAACCCCTTACTGCATATGCAAGCAGTGTGTTTGCTTGCAAATTCAATCAAGCCTTATCACAGGGTATTCCGTCGATCGTATTCCATTTGTATAGCATTCTGAATTGTTCGAGATAAAAGCATTGATTTATGGTGGATATAAAATTAGTTGAATGAAAATATATATGGCGATCAAATACACAAACACGCATATTGCAATCTTGATGCGCATATATAGTATAACGTTTAATGAATATAAAAAGCGATCTTACGTGTTTTGTTCGTCGAGTATTTTATACTAATTATTTTGATGGCAATGATTTAAAAATACAAAAATCCGACTCTTAATGTATTTAACCTGTATGCAATTATAATGAGACAAATGGGTACAATGCATTTGAACAAATATTATTATTTGTACCGTCTGTACACATGTTTTGTGCTTTGTTATTGCAAATTGTTTTTTTTTTTATTAATCACGTCATCGTTTATGTTCTGTTCTAGTTATATTAAGTAATCGATACGTTGTAAGTCGTTAACTTTTATTTTTTTTAGAATGACGTATTTTTGTAAGATAATACAGCTTTGCTTAAACATAAAAGGAATTTACAAGCACCACTATATTATGCGGCATTTTTCATAATCTACTTTTATGTGCGTAATTTATCTACGCATTATCTTTCTCGGGCATACAAACATAATTTCGAATCAAGTCCATAATAAAACATACTAATGACAACAGTGTCAATTTTTGTTAATTGACTTTAAATAGCTTTTTGTATAACTCTCATAAAGAATATTTTTTGTAAACCCTAAGTTTACACAACATTTAGCAGCCTCACAGACGCAGCTATGTTTGTTAAGGGTAAATAATAGTACAATGTATTTTCGGATTTAAAGATTCGGGCAACGACCAGTTGGAAGTTGCCCCCTATTGATATTGATACGGGAAACAGCAATAATATCGCACAGAAGTGAATAATCTTGTACAAGTGTTAACACATGTATTATTGCACATATTATATATTAATAAAATATGTGTGTGTGTGTGTGTGTGTGCAGGCATATCAACAGCCAGATAGACAGAGAGATAAAAACAGAAACAGATAATGAGCAGATAAACTAGTTTATTAACACCTCACGATTAAATATATAAACTCACTCGCATTGTTGACCTTAGTCGACATATGTATGTCGGCTTTTAAATCTATTATGTTGATCGTATATTTTATTGTTTGCTATTATTTAATGTCCTTAGATTGTGGGCGTGGCATGTAACGTTTATTCCATTCATTGGAGCACAAAGAAGTAAATGTTCGGCATAATGATTGAAACTTTCAAAAATTATGTAAATTAAAATGCTGAGTGTTAGTATTCTATGTTTGGCAAAGTTAATTACATAATGAGTTAATTTTTTAGTGAAAAAGTCCTCAATCATTAATTTATATGAATTAAATTTGTTCATAATAATTCAGTGATCAAATAATTTAAACGTCTTCATTAATCTGCAATGAAAAAAAGAACGAAAATATTATTGTACAAATTTTAAGGTCAGCATCTTAGCATTTAGCTTGATTTTAATCTTTAGTGATTTTTTGAGATTGAAACATAATTCAATACTCAAACTTTTAATGATGAGATAGATGTATGTCTTTATATACTATCACAATTAAACAAAAAAAAAGTTTCCCACAAATAAAAAAAAATATTTTGATAAAAATGTCGTATATTAACATAATTAGAAAATACGTTTTTATTATTTGTAGTTAAAAATATAGAATTTGTACTCGAATAGTGATCGGAAGTTCCTTAGTCGGAAGTATTCACTAGGGTTAGATTGCGATCAGAGCGCCGAGAGAGCACTGCGATCACTCGCATCACGCATGCACTTTCTTCCCATATCATCGTGACGTAGAGATCGTTTTCTGCCCTCGGGTGCGCCGAGTCGTTTCGTTTATTTTAATGCCGTGACGTTGCCGACTCCTTTTCATTCACACACAAATACACATTCAAGATTTGTCTATTGAGAGGTATTATAAAATTTCCGCGCTTTGCATGCGGCATTTTCGACCTCATTTAGTATAGACACATGACATATATATAATGAACATCTTTATATAAATAAATTCCACACACGTGACAAGCATTAAGACGCAAACACGATGTGATGCTTTATAAAAAAAGATTTTTGTCGCTTTTTTTATTGCCGCACTGTTATGAAATTATGCAGAAGGCGAAATCTAATGGTATTCACTAGATTTATAACTGTAGGTTTTCAATTAAGGCATTTTTGCGATTTCCAATAATCTACACTTATATTTTCAACAAATTATTGTGCAATCGCTTGCAATATATAATTAAAATACAAATATATGTGGGTTTATTTTTCTGCTGAGGGGATGGGCTCATTTGACAGATACAATGATCATAAAATATTTAACAGCTGCTTAGCGACTAAGAGAACGAAATCATATGCCTTTCAAATTATGCAATAATTCTACAATTTACTGTATTTAATTTATTTTTTGCAAGCTTACTAGTATTACCTATATAAATATAACTACATAAGTTAATCTGATATGCTAGAATGTATAGGTTCATATAGACCTATACATTAGAGGAACACGGAATGAAAGGCAAAGCGAGTATTGCACAAAAATTGTATCCATGGAGAATGGTCGCACTTAGGGAAGTTTCACTGTAAATACATTACGTTTTTGTACTCTTGCGATAACAATCGGAATAGTCAATAGGAACCTTCTTGTTAAGTTATGCGTAGAATTAAAAATGATTCACAAAACAAATTTACAATGTCTTGATCGCCTCTTTATCGTTTATATATGTATGTTCTTTTTTTCATCTTACAGCAGTAATTGAAGCGCAGCCACAATGTTCCTGCCGCAGTCCCAAGCCGCATTCAGGACCTTGCGCAAGGCAACGCCACGCGTGAGGCTCTTCTTCATCAACAAGAATGCCTACTCAACACAGGTAGGTCTAGGACAAGCTCTTGACAAGCTCTTTTTCTAATTAATATTATTGGATTTCGACAGGTGGAATACAAACCCATTCGATCGGTGCTGGTTGCCAACCGTGGCGAGATTGCCATTCGTGTTTTCCGCGCTTGCACGGAGTTGGGCATCAAGTCGGTGGCCGTTTACTCCGAGCAGGATAAAATGCACATGCATCGTCAGAAGGCCGATGAGTCCTACATGGTCGGCAAGGGTCTTCCTCCCGTGGAGGCTTACCTCAACATTCCAGAGATTATTCGTGTGTGCAAGGAGAATGATATTGATGCTGTGCATCCAGGTTACGGTTTCCTCTCCGAGCGCAGCGATTTCGCTCAGGCTGTTATCGATGCTGGTCTTCGATTCATTGGCCCCTCTCCCAAAGTGGTGCAGAACATGGGCGACAAAGTCGCCGCTCGTATCGCTGCCATCGAAGCCGGTGTGCCCATTGTTCCGGGCACAGACGGTCCCGTCACAACCAAGGAGGAAGCATTGGCCTTCTGCCAGAAGCACGGTCTGCCAGTGATCTTCAAAGCTGCCTACGGCGGAGGCGGCCGTGGCATGCGTGTGGTGCGCAAAATGGAGGAGGTGGAGGAGAGCTTCCAGCGTGCCAGCTCAGAGGCGAAGGCAGCCTTTGGAAATGGCGCCATGTTCATTGAGAAGTTTATCGAGCGTCCGCGTCACATTGAAGTCCAACTGCTGGGCGATAAGGCCGGCAATGTGGTGCATCTGTATGAGCGCGATTGCTCCGTGCAACGTCGTCACCAAAAGGTTGTCGAGATTGCCCCAGCTCCCCGTCTGCCCATTGAGATCAGAGACAAGATGACGGAGGCAGCCGTCAGGCTAGCCAGGCACGTGGGCTATGAGAACGCTGGTACTGTGGAGTTCTTGTGCGATGAGTCGGGCAACTTTTACTTCATCGAAGTGAATGCCCGTCTGCAGGTGGAGCACACTGTCACTGAGGAGATCACGGGCATCGATCTGGTGCAGTCGCAAATCCGCATTGCCGAAGGCATGACCCTCAATGAACTGGGACTCACTCAGGAGAAGATCTTACCTCGAGGCTATGCCATCCAGTGCCGTGTTACCACTGAAGATCCCGCCAATGACTTCCAGCCCAACACCGGTCGTCTCGAGGTCTTCCGTTCCGGCGAGGGCATGGGTATCCGTCTGGACAGCGCCTCCACATATGCGGGTGCCATCATTTCACCCTACTACGACTCCCTGTTGGTTAAAGTAATTTCACACGCCAGCGATCTGCAGAGTTCCGCTTCCAAGATGAATCGTGCTCTGCGTGAGTTCCGTATCCGTGGTGTCAAGACGAATATCCCCTTCCTGCTTAATGTGCTGGAGAACCAGAAGTTCCTGCACGGCGTGTTGGACACTTACTTCATCGACGAGCATCCGCAGCTCTTTAAATTCTCAACCACTCAGAATCGTGCCCAGAAACTGTTGAACTACCTCGGAGAAGTGCTGGTGAATGGACCTCAGACTCCTCTTGCGACCAGCCTGAAGCCTGCTGAGGTTACTCCTCATGTTCCCACAGTGCCATTGGGTAAGTAGACTTTATTTAAACTCAGGTTTAAGGCATGTTGCTTCTATTCGGATCCACGCTTGTACTTGTTGCTACCAGAAAAAAATGGCTGCTGCTTTACTCAACTGTTCCTTACAGCTTTGACCTTGATGGGGTCAACACTCAATTCTTTATTTCTGAATGTTTGGGGTCTTCAAAACATGTGGAAAGTTACATTGTCTTTTCTATGTAAACTCACTATGCACTAAGCACTTTGGACAAACTTTACAAGTTGTGGGGTTATTCAAATTTGAGATATGCATAATTCAATTGCAAAACTAAGATTTGAATAACCCTCAAATAGAAATCTTGGAATTTCAAGACTGCAAGAGAAAACTTTTAACTGGGAAACATTTACAATACATTTGCAAATTAATATTTATGGCCAACCCTCAACTATATTCTAATGATATTTATAAAACTCGGTTCTAAATTGTACTTAAACTATCTGTTGAAATTTTGAATAGTTCTATATATAATACATATAAATGTTTTGCAAGTGTATTTAAAACTCGGCGTGCCGAGAGAGGCTGTTCTATCTTTGTTTGCTATGTTTTAATATACATTACTTGATGTTTTACTTTTCTATTTACTTTATTGTTTCTAACATTTGCTATTGACTCAAATACCAAATGCAATCGCTTTTAAAACCACAAATAAACACAATACACACACAAATATCGAAAATACCTCCTCCGTCATGCTCATAAATGAAATGCTGTCATGATTCTCATGTAAATGAAAATGAAGACCTGTCTCCGGAAGCGTTAGAGCGTGAGAAAAGCGGAGAGGCGAAAGGTACGTTTAAGTTGCAAGTCTCTTTTGAGAATATACGTATAAATATCCCGTCACTTTCACATGTAAATAGAAATACATTTGTAATTTAGACCCTAATTGAAAGTGGGCGTTATAAATACGGTCAGGTTTGTTTCGATCCCAGTATTATTCGCTATTCAATTCCATTTCCAAAATTACCAAACCCAATCCCTTCACATATAAATTTATTGGAAAACTATTGTCATTGTCTAACCAACCCAATTGAAACTAACCGCGAAACATTATTAACATATATAAATTACATTATATAACATAGGATGAATAGAGGTGATATTTTAGAAGGGAAAGTAAAGCTAAAACAAAATCGTTTTAGTAATGGGCTCGAATATACAATGCTCTGTTCCATCGGCTCTACAATCGGAATACAAATTAGTAATAATTTCTAGTTTCGCCTTTACTAAAAACAATTATTTCTAAATTTTTAAATACATTGAAATGAACATAAACTCTCGTAAAACTTAAATAAAAAAATGATCTGCGCAATGAACATTATATTTTCTCAGACTCACATTTTTATATTTTGGTGGTCAATATTTTATATTTGTTTAAGCTGTTACATAATTTTTACCCAATACAACAGAGTATACAAATGTGAGCAATAAAAAATAAGTCTACACCATAATCTAATCTACTCAATTCGTTAAAAAAACAGCAAAAACTCAATTAACACAAACAGATTCATTTAATATTGTTTTGAAAAAAACAATTAAATCATGACTTCCGTTTTACATTTTTCGTCACTGCTTAATAAATATAATATATTTAACTTTTAAATAAATGTTGTAATTCTGTGCTTGGGGCTAACGCGTTGTTTCGTTCGGGTATTTGGGCTTGTAAATGTGTTGGGTCATCAAACTGAACTAACTGAATGTTGTATGCTTGTCAATAATCCGATATTAAATGTACTTCTCGCCCATGTGTGTTCCATTGATTTAAGATAAGACTTTGCTTGATTCCGTATAGTGACAGCACCACCACAAGGTCTGCGTGACATCATTGTGCAGCAAGGACCTGAAGCCTTCGCCAAGGAAGTGCGCTCCAGGAAGAACCTCATGCTCATGGACACCACATTCCGCGATGCCCATCAATCTCTGCTGGCGACACGTGTGCGCACCCACGATCTCCTCAAGATCTCTCCGTATGTGGCGCACAAGTTCAACAATCTGTACTCGCTGGAGAATTGGGGCGGTGCCACATTTGATGTGGCGCTGCGTTTCCTGCACGAGTGTCCTTGGGAGCGTCTGGAGGAGATGCGTAAGCGCATTCCCAATATTCCATTCCAAATGTTGCTGCGCGGTGCCAATGCCGTTGGCTACACCAGCTACCCAGACAACGTTGTCTATAAATTCTGCGAGCTGGCCGTGAGTAAATGATCGATTTGAAGGGAATTTATTTGAGTTAAGGAATTAACTTTCCTAGGTGCAAACTGGCATGGATATCTTCCGCGTCTTTGACTCCCTGAACTACTTGCCCAACCTGATCATCGGCATGGAAGCTGCAGGCAAGGCGGGAGGTGTTGTCGAGGCTGCTATCTCTTACACTGGTGATGTGAGCGATCCCAAGCGCACCAAGTATGACCTGAAGTACTACACAAACTTGGCCGATGAGCTCGTCAAAGCTGGCACTCATGTGCTGTGCATCAAGGATATGGCTGGTCTGCTGAAACCTGAATCTGCTAGGTAATGATTGATTTTTGAGTAGGATATGTTAGACTATATTAACGTTGACTCTTTTTAACAGACTTTTGATCACCGCCATTCGTGACAAGCATCCCGACTTGCCCATTCATGTGCACACTCACGACACCTCAGGCGCTGGAGTTGCTTCCATGCTGGCTTGTGCGCAGGCTGGCGCAGATGTTGTCGACGTTGCCGTGGACTCCATGTCCGGCATGACTTCTCAGCCAAGCATGGGTGCTGTGGTCGCCTCATTGCAGGGCACACCCCTGGACACACAGCTGAGCTTGAATGATGTGTCCGAATACTCGGCATATTGGGAACAGACCCGCACACTTTACGGACCCTTCGAGTGCACCACGACGATGCGATCGGGCAACGCTGATGTGTACTTGAATGAGATTCCTGGTGGCCAGTACACCAATCTGCAGTTCCAGGCATTCTCGCTGGGTCTGGGCGACTTCTTCGAGGACGTGAAGAAGGCTTATCGTGAGGCCAACTTCCTGCTGGGCGATATTATTAAGGTTACGCCATCCTCGAAGGTTGTTGGCGATTTGGCGCAGTTCATGGTGCAGAATCATCTCACCAGCGAACAGGTGCTGGAGCGCGCTGAGGAGTTGTCATTCCCCAAGTCGGTGCTTGAGTATCTGCAAGGCTACATTGGCATTCCCTACGGCGGCTTCCCCGAACCATTGCGTTCCCGTGTGCTCAAGGATATGCCACGCATTGAGGGACGTCCGGGTGCAAAGATGGAGCCATTAGACTTTGATAAGCTGAAGGCTGAACTCAAGGAATCTCACAGCAACATCACTGACCGCGATGTCGTCTCGGCCGCTTTGTATCCCCAAGTCACCAACGAGTACTTGCACTACCGCGAACAATATGGTCCTGTGGACAAGCTCGACACACGCATCTTCCTTTCTGGACCCAAGGTGGGCGAAGAGTTCGAGGTCACATTGGAGCGTGGCAAGACATTGAGCATGAAGGCATTGGCCATGGCTGCCGATCTTAAAGCGAATGGCAACCGCGAGGTATTCTTCGAGTTGAACGGCCAGCTCCGCTCTGTTCACATTCCCGACAAGGAAGCCATGAAGGTAAACTAGACATTAGATTATTTGTTATTCCCAGTTACTAAACATAATTTGTCTTTTACAGGAAATTCGTGTGCACCCCAAGGCTAACAAGACATTGAAGAGCGAGGTGGGAGCCCCGATGCCTGGAGATGTCATCGATATTCGTGTTAATGTTGGCGACAAGGTCGAGAAGGGACATCCTTTGGTTGTGCTTTCAGCGATGAAGATGGAAATGGTCGTGCAGTCGCCAATTTCGGGAGTTGTCAAGAAACTTGAGATCACAAAGGGCATGAAACTGGAGGGTGATGATCTGATCATGGTCATCGAATAAACACCGTTGCTGTTCCATCCACGAAGATAGTTAATATGTGTATATACCCATACCTACATATACCATATACCAGATACATATACAATATACAATATATGTGTGTGTGTTGAGCGTGTTATCGTCGTATCAACAACAACATTTCGATCTATTTACCTTAAGTCAAGCGATAAGCGATAAATGATAAATCTTGTTTCTCTGATATATGCATGTCTTTATGTGTATATAATCAGGACATATGTATGCATGTATGTAAACTATGTACGTGTAGTTGTGGTACTTTTTGGAAAAGTTTACAATATTGCTAGGTAATACTTACTGTACTTGTAACAATTGCGCACAAACAATTATTGTTTGCATTCAATTTTTTAATTTGTAACATTTTTAATTTTAAAGTCATTGCCAAATTTTTGATGAATGTTTAAATTTGATTAGATACATACATACGTATGATACATATTTTTATAAACTGTGAAATACAAGTTAACTGTTCTAAACTAAATAAATGTTATACAAAAAACGAAAAAAAGAAAAAGGAAGCAGATGTAATGCAATTATATATCCAACTCAGTAAAAGAGAAACTCTCAAACTCTGGTGCCTAATACAAAATATTCAGGTTTATGCAAAAACAATAATATACATATGTATTTATGTACATATGTATGTATGTATTTATGTGCATGTGAAGAAGCTGCAGTCAAAAGAAATATATTCTGATAAATATACTAATCTACATATATATTATATATAAAGTGTTTGTCCTGGTTTAATGACTGACTGACTGAATTATAACGCACATCTCAAAAAAGATCTAGGATTGTGAAATTTGTACACATTAAAATTTACATAATTTGACTGTGCAATGAGGCCGGGTTGCAAAATCTATGAGAAGGCTAATCTCAACCGTCATTCCTAAAAAGATCAAGTAAGAAACTAGCTTGAGTATTTGATGATGCTGAAAGGAATTAAAAACCACTTTTAAAACATTTGTCCGCGTTGTGGATAATAATTAAATTTCATGGAGAACATTTAAAGATTCTAATTTTCATTTAAATTTTTCATCATTAATCCCTCTCAAACAACTGTTCAACAGATTCTTTTATTATGATCAGAATATTCGATAGCAGACAATTATCGAATAGCTATCAATATTGCGTGTAAAGTACTCTTTTATAGCTTGTGGCAATCTCGAATCACTAAAAATAAAGAAATGATTTTCGAATCATAATCAAATTTTAATTTATCTACCTATTATTTTAAGTCAAATTTACTACTTTTTCTTATCCAGTATTTTGTTTGGTTTATTTCCTGGTATTTATTTCTTGTATTATAGAAAAATACTACCACGAAATTCTTTGATGATGTTGCCCATCTGGCAGCACTTTTCTTTTATGGCGCAAGATAAATCCAAATTCAAATCAAGTGCAAACTCGAATGCTTGTAAGTTAAAATATTAAATTAAATTAATAACTAACTTTAACGAATTACAATATTTATATAAAAGAAAACATCTAACTTCAGAAAATTAAACCTATTCTAATTTGGGGGGTTCAAGGCTGAACTAAAAGCATCCTCACAGTGTGCCCAGTATTTAAATATAAGCTTTCAATATGCGCTTTCAAATATGTATATGCTTTGGTTTTGTAATAAGGGCCAAAGCTGTTTGTGTTTATTGGTTGCTAGGCTACAAAAGTCCTATTTACACTCAGTACAAACCGCTCAAAGTTAAATTGAGCTGTATTTTTTGAGTGAATCTTGTTCGTGTTTATTCCGTTTCCAGTGTTCCCGAAAGGCATAACATTTTAGTTAACATAATTCTGGTATTGCTTTAGGTACGCTGGATTTGAATTGTTGGGTAACTTGTGAGTTCCTTTAGGCTAAGAATGAGCTGATATGGTACAAGAGTCCAGGGAAATACCCAAGGCAATGTCCGAGAAAAATGATTTAAGAAAATAAAATTTTCGTTTTATAATTTTACCGCTTGTTCACAAATTCCTTCAATTTCGCTATTAAAAATGCTAGAAAATTAAAATTTCTTCGCTTAAAGCGATAAGAACATTAATTATGTGTGACCACATAGCCACTGTTTTTGAGAACGGTGTAAATTAATGACATATTCCTTCTATTCTTACTTGTAGCAAAAACACCATTAAATCGTTCTCGCAGAAGGACAGAGCAAAAAGCATTTAAATGCCTTGTTGAATAAATCATGAAACAAAGATGATTGAAGGGTTCTCAAAGAACGAGAGCTGACGAAATTTGCTTCATTCTCCATTCTCCATTCTCCAGCCTGCAGCTTGGAGACATTAGACAAAAGCGCATCCATTACTAGCTGAAACAATTTAATCATCTGTAAATTCGATTAGACGTTAAACAAAACACGAGAGAACCGCGACGCCTAGCGATGAGCACCTAATGAGGTTACAATTAGGCCGCGAAGAGAGTTAACATGATACTCAAAAGTCGTGTATAAAAAGGGAGATGATTTTGCAGCAGTTACGTATACTTATCACGACACCATCTCGAATATTTTGTGTCGAGGTCATGCATTGCCTTGTCGAAGTGGGTTTAACTTATCGATTTCATCGATTAGTGATTGATAATGTGTTTGGCCCCCTTTTAGCTTGGGTGTTTGTTGTCCATGTTGTTGTTCCTTCAAGTTTACCTTCTCGTGCCCATTATGCAAATTTGCGAGCCAATTGATTTCAATTTCAATTTCATTTACGTCTACGTTACGTATACGTGCCATATGCTTTGCCATAATTAATGCCTTGCCTTCCCAGCCGGCTAATTAGCATAAACTTAATTAATTTCCTTGTTTGCACTTTGCTTCCTCTGCCGCTCAGCTGATTGACAGCCTGCAAAGTCCAAGTGGCTTAAGTGACACCATCGCGACAACTAGGCTGCAAATCGCAGTCAATTCTTGGCTGCCATCTTCTCCCCCTCACAACATACAATGTTATCCTGCCACTCAAGAAGTCTGGCACTGGCATCTTCCTGGCACTGCCACACATATTTAGCATATTTCCTGTGCGACATTTGACCTTTGTTGAGCATTCATTGACTAAACGTGAGCACGAAAGATTCGCGCTTGTCTGTTCCTGCTTCCAAACGTCCCCGAATCCCAGTATCTCGTTGGCCTTATCCAGCTTCAGGACATGGCAACGGCAGCATTAGCATATAAGAAGGTTGCTCCGATTGCTGACGAACAGCCGTGACAGCCTTTGGGCCAATTATGCAATAAACTTGCCCAAATTCTGTGTGACTCAGATGAAATGGATGCTGAATTGAAATTCGAGATAAGCCAGCGAGCAATGTGTAAGCCAGGTAAAAACTAGCGTTGGCTTAAAGCTGATATATGATATAAAAATACATTAACTTTAAGTCACGTATGTATGTGGTGACATTATTGATCGAGAATAAACGGTTATGTTGTTTAAGATATTTACATTTAATTAATACAATAGTATCTGTTGCTGCAAGAAGGCTACAAGATTTTTTTAGAGTACTACATACAACAAATAATCTCTTTTGTTTTTTACTAAAATCATCTTTATTTCAACTAAACGAGAGCGAGAGAGCAGGACGAGAGCTTTAAAAACTTACATTGCCTTTTACTTTCATAATAATATTCAATCGATATTTTGATAAAGTTTCTATAGTGTTAATTAACATAAAATAAAGAAATAATGCTGTTACACAAACGATGTTATTCTATATTTCACATTTTAAACTTTGATTGAATTACCTCTTGTGTTGTTATGTTGTTTAGGAAATATTGTACATTACATACAGCAAAACCGTCAGAGGAATTGGAGTGAATGATAACAACTCTTTAGAATTGGTTGAACAAAAACAAGCCTCGTCATGGGAGTCAGAAAGATTGTATAGTAAAGCTGGACAAACTATAATAAAGAAGCAATATTGCAGATTGTTTTTTTAAGCAACATCTTGTTTACTCGATGCTTTCTTTGAAAATATCACTACACACACATCGATTTTTCTGCACCTCTAACATAAATCTCTGATCTTAATCAACAAAATCTTTATAGATTAGTTACGTATTTTAACATAAAAAGTCTTACTTTTTAGTCACGAAGTGTGTGTAAAAAATATGCATTGATAAGTAAAATTAAAACGCTAAATTGATTCAAAGAACATTCTTAAAATATTGAATATTACTTCTGTAGGTAATCGCTCTTAATTCTTTGCGGATTTTTCTGCTTTTAGGCGATTTTATTTCCCTTGTGTATTGTGACCAGGAATTCAAAAATGACTTTTATCTCAATGCAGGCAATGTAATTATTGTAAATACTTTGATTGCTTCGTTATAGCACAGCACTTGCTTTCATTTTCTTTTCCATTTTTTCTTATTGAACACTCAGTAATTATGTGAAGACCAAACGCTAATGAGAACTGCAGCCCTCAGGGGGAGAACTTAATTAGTAAACCGACACTGCGTAACAATTGATGAGGTGTACTCGTAATGAGGCTTAAATCCAAGCCAAAGGTTAATGGTTGGCGAACAAGCTTCATTAGACCCCGTTGGAGCAACTATGTGGGCAGCAGAATGTTTCATTGGACCACGTTGGCTATAGATACTAGAACGATAAGCACTTAAATACAGAGAATTCCTTGGACTCTTAATATGTTTTCCTATTTATTATTTGGTTTCCCCAACAATAACAACAAGTCTATTTATTTTGGGAGGTAGACCAACTATGTTTTATTGTGCAGTTTAATAATATCACTTTTAGGAAAATACTAAATGGCTCTTTGGATCCAGTGGGAACTGATAAACTTAAGCAAGTTGAACATTTAAAATTTACAATTTATTGTTTATAAGTAAAGTCACATAATGAGTTTATGATTACAGTACAGTAGTTAACACAATTCCGCGAGCATTTAGATAACTTTCAAAAATATTTTATTCTTTTTATTTATATAAGAAACAAGTAGATACTAAGTGCAATTCTAGAATGCCTGTAAAGACAAAATATCTAACTTTTCAGATAATCCTCCATTTCACATTCGTCATCCATAAACATCCACAAACATGCACCAACTAGAAACTAGAAAGTATTAACAACGATTTCGTTAATCATTATAAAAAATGCATTTACGTACAATTGTGCAGAGTTGCTTTAAAAAGAGTCAATGGTGCCCCAAAATTATTCCATTGATTTGAAAACATCAATAGCATCAAAGTGTCACTCGATGATGCTAATTTATATTCCCTTCTTTAACTTGACGTAGTATATCAAGACTGCTACTTTTGAGCAATCTTATCATCCTGATGTTGTATAGAATGAAACACATAGCGCACTTGAACTGAGAGTGTGCTTGTTTATTTTCAATGCAGATTGCCAATCAAATTATTCGAAATATAAATAATTTAAAAGCGATGCAGGATTGCTGGGAGGGAGAGGGCAGTCAGGCTGACAGATAGGTTACATAAAGGGTGCTGGCTTTGGGCGAAGTGCTTTTCGCATACGTGTGCTTCGACTGGACACCCTGTTTGCAGAAATAGCAGTAGCAAATTTACCTTTTTTTTTGTAGCTCTCACTTTAATATATGACGGGCCATATATATAGTAGTACGAATTCGGATGAGCAGATTCCCTGTTGGGCTCAGCTGAACAAACTCATGGTTGTTAATAATGCTGATGATGAGGCTGCTCCGCCGTATAGTAAAGCAGAGATGAGAGACCCGCTCTGGCCGAGTATTGATGCGAACTCAATAATTCAATGCGGCTGCTTTGGCAGTCATTAAGGGCAGTAGGCAAAGTGAGTACTCATGATTCGAGTGCGCTGCTCTGCTGCTGCTGCTGCTGCTTCTCCCTGGACTGGAATACATGCGAATAACTGTAGTCGAAAGGTCAGTCATAATATCGTTATGGCTGCTTTTAGGCTCACAAGGACACAGTCGACACAGGCGACAAGCCGAAAGCGAGGCGAGTGCCAAAGGCCAAAAAGGAGGGGGGGTATTTTAACCTGAGAGCTGTAAGTTGCTGGCATTGCTATGCTATTAAATTTATCGGGCCACGGCATCGGTCCTCCTGCGACACGCCCACAAAAGGAAAACTGCTGTTGTTTATTATGCATGTCATGATGTTCCACCTCATTCTCCTTGCCATTTCCTGTTGCCAGCCGTGCATCTACATGCTGCTCTTTTCCCTCCCACATACATAAATACATACATGCATACATACACACATAGCAGTCGGTCTCTGTTTAACTGCAGCAAGATTATTGCTCTATTTTGCACTTCAATGATTTTTTTGCGCCAGTTCGCAGCTTGACAACGTTTAATGCTTGCATTTCAATCTACCTACAATATCTCTTGTGCTTGTGCTTTTTTAGTGTGTGTCTGTATGTGTGTGTATGTGAGTATGAGTGTGTGTATGGGGTGAGCGTGTCATAAAAGTGCCATAAATGTTGATAAGACATGTTTGTCAGACGCCTTCGCAGCACCTGCTCATCTGATTGTTCAAAGGCTTCTGAGGCTGAGGTGTAGTATATGCGGGGGAAGCGTTGTATGCGTTGCCAATTTGTTGAGCCCGATGATAAATGCATTTGCTGGAATTATCCAGATTGTTTTATTACCTTTTAATACGAGCACACATACGATGAATAGTTTAGAACGCTATAAAACTTGGCACGTTTGCGATTTCCCCTTCACAATTTATGTGCTCAACTATTGCAAGTTACAAAATTACAGCCTCGGGTGTGTTCGACTATGAGATACACGAGTGATATACCAACGAGTAAAAAAGCTACATTCGAGTGTGCACGACTGTGAGATACCCGCCACTCATTATACGCTCTACTCATAGGGAAGAAGGGTATTATAACAGGTGACAGGCAGAAGGGTCCATCTCCGACCCTATTAAGTGTATACATATGTATATCCTTGATCAGCGTTAACAGGCGAGATGATATAACCATGTCTGTTCGTATGAATCACTGAATCTGAATATGTTATGTGTGCGCGCAGATTAAGTTTGTTTCAAATTTTTGTCACGTTCACTTCCGTCACCGCAAATCAACAAGAATGGAATAACAATCGTAATTTTAAAGCTAGAGCGATTTTTAGTACATTGCATCTATAGTTTTTAAGATTCCTGAAATAATTTCAGAAATAATTTTGTATGGGCAATTTTGCTTTGGCTGACAATCTCGTATATTTTGCTTTATATGGTAATTTTTGAATATAGCAGTATGCCAATATACTAAATATAGCATTTGATATACTTTCAGTATTCTTGTGGTATATTTATTCGGTATATTTTAGAAGAAATATCGCTCTATTTTGTTTTTATTGAAAATGGGTAGCGGGTATCTCGCAGTCGAGCACTCGCGACTGTAGCTGTCTTATATGTTTTGAATAAAAACAATACAGTGTGGTATTATTTTTAAAATATACTGAAAATCACTAAAATATACTGAAGGTATATATATAATAAAAAAAATATTCTTCATGGTCTGTTATGTCTATGGAAATGCTTTCATTATTTTTGAGGTATATTTATTCGGTATATTTTAGAAGCAATACCGCTCTATTTTGTTTTTATTGAAAATGGGTAGCGGGTATCTCGCAGTCGACTGTAGCTGTCTTATATGTTTTGAATAAAAACAATACAGTGCGGTATTATTTTTAAAATATACTGAAAATCACTAAAATATACTGAAGGTATATGCAGGCGAAAGAGTGCGTGTCAAAAAAATAAATATAAATGCGTGTTATGCCTATGATATAATACACATACGGGTATAGAAATTGCTCAGCTGACAAAAAGGGAGAGCGATCTCTAATGCGTTATAATGGAAGCCAATTCCACACGACCATTGAGCTGTGAGCTGTGAGAGTTGAACCCACTAACAGCTTCTGTTTGAGCTCATTTCTGTCACATTGTGATAGCCATCTGCAACATGGCCAGAGCACAGACGATTGCACTGCCCACCAGGCCATTTGTTACAAACTAGCAGGCAGACACTGTGTCTCTGTTGCTGCTGCTGCTGCTGTCATTGATGGCCTCAATCAAAGCTGTCATATGCAGCGACGTCGCCTTTCAGCGCCACGCAAATGGACAAGCTGATGAATCTCTCGCTCTCTCTTTCTGTTTTTTTCTTCCCTCTCTCACATCCAAAACTTTTCCTCGTCCATCTCACTCGCGTTCTCCATGTTCCGGTCGCTATTCACTTGCCGCTTTTGTCTTTCACTCAGAACGTGTCGCAATTTCCATTGGGGGCTTTCAATGCGAAAATTATGCAAATGAAATTGACTTTGGCCTTTGCTGTCATTTTTATTGTGCGGTATTTAAATGTTTCCAAGTGTCCGAAAAGTCGCAAAATGATTATGATTGCGATTGTGAGTGAATATGCCACTAGCTAAGCTTATTTAATTTTAATTAGTATGAAGTACAATTTCTTAACTCTTCAAATGGCAAAACTAAATTTTATTGAAGAACGAAACTTTTCTTGTGGAGTATATAAAATCCCGACTAAGAATCTCCTCTTATGTATTCTCCATCCGCTAAACGAAGTTGATAAATTGAGAATCAAACATATAGTACGATACAAATTCTGTACCATTTCCGTTTACGATAAGCGAAAAAGCGAATACTAAGCCAAAAGCAAGTAATGTTAACACCCAAATTAAAAATTCTGAAGAGAAACTGAGTCCCAATCTCGAATATTCAAACTTTTACGTATATATATAACTTATTGAATTGCATTTGTTTTTATATATGTATATTATATTACTTACCCAATACTCTTGTATATGGATGTTTATATGTTTCTGGTTGCCATATGGAACTGTTTCTCAATATACACAGAAAGAAAAAACGTACTTAGGTCAAGAATAAAATCTTGGATCGAGATTGTATGATGTCAACTTTGAGCCAAGAAGGTTTTTTCTTAAATCAAATTCGAAATTCTAAGAAAAATCTATAATAACTAAATCTTGAAATTCATTTATTTGTGTTTGTTGTCTAATTATATCCGCTACCCATAGGCTAGAAGGGTATTATAACTTTGTGCCGACAAGAAATGTATGTAACAGCTAGAAGGAGGCATCTCCGACCCTATAAAGTATATAAATTAACAAATCGTTGACTTTGTTTTGTTAAAAAAAAGCGATTTGCTTTATTGTGTTACAAAAATGGAACTAACTTAAATCAATTCTAATTCTTATAATGAAACCTTCGCTGCCGCTACCGCTGCTGCCGTCGCTGCTGACGATCCCGCGTTGGCGCTGGTTGCGCAAGTGTCCCACGATGGATATTGTGCTGACACAGGGCATGTGGCACTCGCTGCTGCTTGCGATCCCGCGTTGCGCAAGTGTCCCACGATCGATGTGCTGATCCAGGGCATGTGGCGGATGTTCTGCAGACTTTGCAGAGCTTGCAGAATTGGCTGAGTGCATTTCGGGTGTCGATGCACTTAGCCACCTTCTGTTGTGTCAAAATTGTTGTTAACTCCTCCCCCTTTAAGCGCGGACGTCCTCGGACGCAATGTAGAAGCGTTTTCGCGTTCCATTGCTTGGAGTTTCGACTTCTTGTGCTTGTGTGGCCTTCTGTAATTCTGGAGCGGATTTCAGCTTCCATATCCATATGGCCATTATGATGAATGTTATCACTAAGATACCAAAAAGTCCGAAGCTGATAGAGTTTGCCTTAAAGCTCTCACTTCTTAGCGTATCCAGTTTCCGAGTGTTATTGATGTTGATTTCTTTCAGCATTTGTAGCGAAAGAACCTCTTCTGTTAACGTCTTTTCGGCCATTAATTGGAAAAGTGGGGGGGTTGCTTCTGCGTATTTTGCTTCTATTGACTCGTACTTGTCTTCGTTGATGTAGACTGTAGAGTTTTGGAACTGTATTAGATAAGTTCCTTCTAGCTCCATTTCTTCCTTGTCGATTTTAATGTTGCCTTTGAAGCTGTTGAGAAGGATGGTGCCGGTCACTATCTCCTGATGATTTGGGATGTGTTGATTGTTGATGGCTTTGCAGTGTGGTTTTCTATTTTGAAGTAGCGGTGCTATGCAGGAGTCGTTACTAAGATTAATAACATTATTTTTATTACAAATTGTCTTATCGCTAAATGTTTCACATTCTTGTATTATAGCGTAAATAGTTTTGTTACAAATTATTATGTTTTCATATTTTATGTCATTTATTACATTGTCTTGCTTAACTGCTTTAATTATCATAGAGTTACATGGTTGTGTTCCTACTAGGGGTATGTTTACCATATAGAGCATACTATTGCCGTTTGTTGTTATCTTTATTTTAGCAAATTCGAGTAATTCTTCTATATTGATAAACATTCCTTCTTCATTACTTAATATTTCCTCTATTTTATTTACTTCGATTTCTGATAATATAATTGAGTTAACAGTGTTGGTTTTAGCCCAGCTTATTGCATTTACTAGATTGTTTAAGTCATTTTTTAGAAGTTGAAGTTTGTATTTTAAAATTGATACAAAATTTTCTTTAATATCATTAGTGTCTATAGTGTGTTTTAGTATTGCGTTTGTTACGCGACTCATTTCATTTATTCCTGCAGTTAATTTTTATTGATTATTACCTGTCTATTGTTATTTTCTAGTTGTTCGTTCAATTTTGCTATTAGAATTTCATGATCACTTCTGTCCGGTGTACCGGCCAGCCATTTCCATGCTGTTCCTAAAGAATCTATGGATCTAATTTTTCGTTTGTTCGGTCTTAACCTACGTAACTCGTTTTTAATTATATTTAGTTCATATTCTAAGTATGGATATAATTGATGAGAGTAGCTAACGTTCTTTAGTGACTCTTCTAGTTTTGAGGTCATTTCCTCGTATTCTTTTATGTCGAAAACATGGATTATTTTAAATGTACTCTCCTGGATTGCGGCGATTCCTGTTTTAATCGGGATTAGCTGTGAGTATGAGTAATCTAATACGGTTGCCAATCCGTAGCATAATGGCAAAAAAAACCTGTGGACAAAATTACGTTTTTATATTATTTTTATGAACAATTTTTCCTGATTGAGTTTTCACTGTTGTGTTGTTGTCTTTAGCTACGATCTCTTTTCGATATCTAGGGGTTATTTTGGACCCTAGTCTTTTGTCAATTTTAATAAAAATGATTTCGCCTTTTTCATATTTTCTTATAGGGTTTCGTTTCTGATTGTGATAAGATATATCCTCTTTCTGTTTTTTGCTGATGTTATTGCTAATCTGATTTCTTAAGCGTTCGAGTTCTATTGGGTTTGAATTAAATTGATTGCCAAAAAATATTTCTATAGGTTTCTTTTTCGTTGTTGAGTGGATCGAGTGGTTATATTCTTTTACTGTTTTAAAGATCAAGTCCTCAAAAGTGGCTGTCGACTCGTCTCGTTTAAGACACCTCAAGATTTCGGTCATAGTTGAATGAAATCTTTCTATTTGACCGTTACTTGTGGAAGCATACGGTGGGGTCGTGAAGACTTCTACTTTAAGTTGTTCTTTTAATAAGAACTTGATTGACGCTGCGTTTAGAGCCTTTTCGTTGTCCATGACGACTAACTTTGGCATGCCAAATGCCATCATTACCTCCCGTAGGGGCGTTTTTAGATCTTCGGCAGCTCTTGATTTTACTATTTTTATCTGAGCGTATTTTGAAAATTTATCTATGGCAGTAAGTACTAAAGATTTCTGTGTAGTGTATAGATCTATATGGATAATTTCTCCAGGGTAAGTAGGTATTGGAGTTGGTTGGATTTCCCCATGTTGAGGATGCCTATCATACTTAGAAAGTTTGCAAGTTTCGCACTGCTTGGCAATAGCCATTACTTTCTTTGTTAAACCTGGGAAAAAAAATTTGCTGAGAATTTGGATTTTGTTTTCGATTGGGTTTCTATGAGCTCGAACATGCTCTTCTAAAGGAATATCCTCTACTTGGGTTTGTGTGTATCTTACTTTATAGCTACTGAAATGAAAAGCGTAAATATTTTGAATTTTTCCCATTATTCTTTCAGAAGTAAGCAAACCGTTTACAATCTTTGGGTCAAGTCTTTCTTTTAAGATTTTTATCAGGTCTTCTTCAGAGTACTCTCTTTTCTTTATTGTATGACGATGGTACTGTGGAAATGGTAATTCGAATTCGTAAGATTCCTTATCTGAGGTTAGTAATAATAATTGGTTTTTGAATACGTTAATTGGAATGTTTGCACAAGGTATAAGATTGTGCGATGAACTCTCGTCGCTATGAATGGTAGCTGTGGTGCTATTTATCTGAGCACCTGGAGGATTTCTAGATAGGGCATCTGCCACTACGTTGGAGGTTCCTGGTTTGTATCTGAGTTCGTGATTGTACTCTTCGAGGTAGCTTTTCCACCTTTTGAGTTTACCATTATGATTTTTGTTGCTTAATGCAAAAGTTAATGGTTGATGATCAGTGAATAATATAACTTTGGAAGTACCGTAAAGGTACATGCGTAGACTTTGAAGAGCCCATACTATGGCCAACATTTCTTTCTCATTCGTGGCATAATTTTCTTCAGTGCTAGTTAGTGTACGCGAAATAAAAGTGATCGGTCTACCATTCTGCTCTAGTACTGCGCCTATTGCGTAATTTGAAGCATCTGTTGTGAGCTGAAATTCTTTTGTGAAATCTGGGTATGCAAGAATTACATCTTGCGAAACTAAGGTATTCTTAATTTTTTCGAATGCGATTTTACAATTCTGGTCAAAGACTATGTTTACTTTATGAGAGATATTTTTTGAAGAACGACCATTCTCTCCCCTGAGTAGGGTTGTGAGTGGCTTTGCTAATTTGGCGTAGTCGCGAATAAAACGTCTGTAATAACTTGATAGCCCTAGAAAGGATCTCAAATCCTTTAAGGTTTTTGGTACCGGAAAATTATTAATAGCCTTGACTTTTTCTTTGTTTGTTTTTACCCCGTTATTAGAAATAGTGAAGCCGAGGAAATCAACTTTATTTCTAAAGAATTCACACTTATCGATTTGTACTTTCATATTTGCTTTGGCTAATGTGGAGAATACTTTATCGAGATCTTGGGTGTGTTCATCTTCAGATTTACTAAAAATTATTATATCGTCGATATAGACATAGCATATTGTTCCGATATGTTCTCGTAAGATGTCATCGAGAGCTCTTTGGAAAATAGATGGAGAGTTCTTTAAGCCAAACGGAAGTCTGGTGAATTCGAACTTTCCACCGTTTACTGAAAACGCTGTCTTCTATATCTTTTGGATAAAGCGGGATTTGGTGAAAACCGCTTTTCAGATCGAGCACTGTAAAGTATTTGTTTCTACCCAATTGAGCGATGATTTCGCCAATCTCTGGAATTGGGTATCGATCCGATATTGTTATAGCATTAAGTTTTCTATAATCTATAACAAGTCTGTATTTCTTTTCACCAGATGAATCTGCTTTTTTCGGTACTATCCATACTGGGCCATTATAAGGTGACCGTGAAGGTCTTATTATGCCATCATCGAGCAACTGATTGATTTGTTTCTCGACTTCTGGTCTTAGAGAGGCTGGGTATGGATAATGTCTGCTATGAGCTGGTAGATCTGTGTTTGTTCTAATTTGTCCTTGTACCGCGGTGGTGTACGTTAATTTTTCGTCAGGTTCTGAAAATAGTTCAGTATGTTTTTTTTACTATTTGATTGAGTATATCTTTTTGACATACTGTCATGTGTTCTGTTCGGATTTTAATATGATTTACTGTCTGGGTTGCCAATTGCTTTATCTTTACTTTATAATTACCTTTTATAACCAGAATATCATTCTTTACGTCGATCACCGCATCGAGTTTTTTCAATGTATCATTACCCAAGATACCATGGAATGTTTTAAGAGTGGGTAATAAGAAGAATTTAATTGGGTGATCAGGACAATTGAATAGACTAATGTGAGTGTGGTGGGTAATCTTAGTTTGCCCTCCAACGGAATTTGCAAAAAAATGGCTTTTCGTTAAGTTTCGGATTCTGTATTAGATTTGTCTGAATATAGTTTTGATTAGAACCGGTGTCAATTAAAAATTTGAAAATTTTCCCGTCCCTCGTAGCACAATTGAAGTAAGGCAACGAAGAACTGTTCAATCTAAAAAATGGATATCGGAAGTATCGACTGTCTCTAAAACGTGGCCCTCATTGGTCTGATCGTCCTCTTCATATGGATTAATTGATCCATTTTGTTCCCAAGCTTCGTAGTAGTCTTGTTCGGATGTCTCTTCAGGATAAGGAGACGGATACTCATTATCCGCGAATTGTTCGGCTTCTCCAGAGGATACATGGAATTGCCTTTGATACTTAAGCGGCTGGTTTGCTTGTGAAAGCGGCGGTGGTCTTTTTCCCGCAAAATTGTTATTTGGACGATTCATATAATTTATCCTATTCGACCTAATGGATGGATCTACGTCCATTGGTACTGGCTTAGGCTCTGGCTTTGGTCCAGTTGGACGAGGAGGTGGAATCGGATTGGTGGCTTGAAGCGGGCGCTGTGTCTGATAAGGCCCTTGTCCCATTTGTGGTTGTTGCCTATATGTCTGATATAGATGTGGTGGAGTAGGGTTACTCATGGTGGATTTACCACTTGGATGGTAATAAAGTCTAGGGTCAAAGCTCCTCCAATTGGTTTGATTGTTATTGGATATTTTGTGGCTAGTTGGTAAAGATTGTCTCGGTGGTAGACTTGGTGGCATTTGTCTAGATCTAGGTGCGAACATATTCTATGCTCTTGGTTTTCGAGTAAAGTACAGAGATGTAGGGCATGGCTTAGATCTCTTGGTTCCTTAATACCAAGATGTCTTGGTAAATCTCCATTGAGACCTCTCACAAAAATGTCTAGAGCTTTTCCGCGATACACGCTTGTTAATGTTTTACTGCTTCCGGAGATTCCTCCGTTGCTCCGATCTGATTCAAGATCAGTGACAGATTGTGATAGATTGCCTGGTAAAATTCATGTATGGTCAAATATCCCTGCTTTAATGAGGACATCTGATACTCAAGAGTCTTCAAGTCTCTTTTGTCTGCATAATGTGCTGTAAGGCATTTGGAAATTGCCTTCCAGTTTAGTGGGTGTTATAAGATTCAAGGACAGTTTCGGCTTCGCCAACTACCTTGGTTCGGATGGCCAGAGTAACCAGATAAAATCTGTGTGAATTTTCTTGCCCCTCGAACATGCCTACTATTCGATCAACATTCTTTTCCAAGAGTTGAACGTGGCTCTATCTCCTGAAAACTCCTTAATCAATTTACAAACATCTGGGACTTTGTTTTGGTCATGGCCTGCAACAGGACTCACATAAGGTATGTCACTAAAGTGATCATGGCCATGAGCTGTTGACTCTGATGGGAGTGTTTCTTTGATCAGTGCGAGTATAACTTCTCTTAATTCTGGACTAGCTACCGGAGTGCTGGTGGCGGTTGGTTCATTCCTTCCTGATCGGGAACTACCGGCTAAATCGAGGTTATTCATGGCTGTTGTTAAAGAATCAGGCATTGTCTATTGGATAAGGCTTTTCAATTCGGACAATGCAAAACACTGGTTAATTTTAAGCGGACCACTTTTTTAAAGATTTTTTTGTGTTTTAATTTGAAATTCGAACGGCAAAATTTTAAGCGATATAGAAACTTTTTTTTTTTTAAAAACTCTTTAATATTACTTATAAATTTTTTCTGAATTCGTTTTCTAATTTTGTTTTCTTTTTTTAAAACCAGTAGCTGGTTTGTTCCTTCTATCCTAGAGGGTCCCTTAGGAATCGTAGGATTGAATAAGTTATACTGCGTTTGCAGTGTTTTATTTTTTGTTATAGTTTTACTTTTTTTCATATAAATTGGCTTAGATTTCTATGTTTGTGTAATTTTTGTTTTCACTTTTACTGTGTTTGTTTAAATTTTTAATATTTGTTTAATTATTTTCACTTTCTTGATTTTCAATGGGCTTTAATTTCTTAAATTCTACGCTTACAAGATAAGATACATCCGGCGGATCTATCCCACGCTGGTCCTTCGGATGGCTCCTTTTCCTCCTATTGCTGTGCGGCGGCGCGGCGGTGCAACGGCTACTGGGGATCCTTAGTGACACTTTGAATTGCGCGGTTGTCTGCGAACGGGTACTACAGACTTTGTCGGCGGTTACTTTTGACCAAGCGAAATCGTACAGTTCAATCGCGAGGAATAGCACTCACGTCGTGGCTTTTATAAAGGCACTTATAGCGAGTTACACTGTGTGGCTACTTAAGGCACTGGTACGCGACGCGAAAGTCTTCTGTTTATTTTATTTCACTTGGTCCCTGCTCGGGCGCCAATTAACAAATCGTTGACTTTGTTTTGTTAAAAAAAAAAAGCGATTTGCTTTATTGTGTTACAAAAAATGGAACTAACTTAAATCAATTCTAATTCTTATAATGAAACCTTCGCTGCCGCTACCGCTGCTGCCGTCGCTGCTGACGATCCCGCGTTGGCGATGGTTGCGCAAGTGTCCCACGATGGATATTGTGCTGACACAGGGCATGTGGCACTCGCTGCTGCTTGCGATCCCGCGTTGCGCAAGTGTCCCACGATCGATGTGCTGATCCAGGGCATGTGGCGGATGTTCTGCAGACTTTGCAGAGCTTGCAGAATTGGCTGAGTGCATTTCGGGTGTCGATGCACTTAGCCACCTTCTGTTGTGTCAACATTGTTGTTAACTTATATGTTCTTCATCAGCATCAACAGCCGAGACTATCTAGAGATAGAGCTATAATAATAATTTCGAGAGCATTTGTTATGTTTGCACGCAGATCAAGTTTGTTTCAAATTTTTTCTACGCCCACTTCCGCCCCCGCAAATAATAAACGTTTTAAGGCTAGAGTCGAATTCTGGTATATACAATAAAAACTATAGTAATTGTGATTCCTGAAAATTTGGGTGCAGATAAAAATGGTCGAAGTTATTTAAGAAATACTTTTGTATGGGCAAAAACGCCTACTTACTAGGGGTCTTAGTTGCTTTGGCTGACAAATTGCTATATTGTGCCGTCTATGGTATATTTTGAATGTGGTATTATATCGATATACCACATATACCATTCGGTATATTTTTAGCATTTTTGTAGTATTTTGGTATATTTTGAGAATAAAATTGCAAAATTTTGCTTTTATTCAAAATGGGTAGCGGGTATCTTATAGTCGAGAACACTCGACTGTAGCTTTCTTACTTGTTTATTTTTTTTTGAGGTTTCTATGCTAATCTTGATTTGATTCAACTGAATACTAATACATTATTTGTATTGTGTGATCTACAATTCTGAATTTCCTGTACTTTATTGTGTAAACGCACCTAAAATTGGAAACTAAATTGGGAATCTAAGTCACTTTTATTTGAGGCTGTCAGCAAGACATGACAATTATGTATCAAAATACAGATGTTAAATACTTCGGCATTAAAAAGTACATTCCAATCATTATCAATAAATTTTATAGAACTTCTTAATTAACGTGCATATTTACTGGTATATAAACTTTGAATTGTAATAAATTAGATTGTTCAATTTATTTGGTGGCAATCTTGTAGGCGATCCAGCGAATGTAACTGCCAACGTTTGTGTAGACACCCGAATAGCCATCGGTACAATTTTCCGATCCAAAGCTGACCACTCCATACTGTACAAACCGTTGATGATCATTCAAATACGGCATATATGACAATGGTCCACCCGAATCACCATTACAGAAATTGGTTGATGAGTTACTAGCGCATATTTGATTTGAATCGATTGTTTTTTGTATATGCTTGTTGGCATATTGAGTGGTCTACCCGATTTACAACGGCTTCCATTGGAACATCAGAGAAACTAGTGTTTTCGGTTTTACCCCACCCAGTAACACGGAATCTTTGCATAGTCTTAACTTTGTTTTGAAGAATCTCGGACGTTGGCAGGCAAATGGGCGTAATGCTTTCTGTCAATAATAAGAAACTAAATGTTGTTTTTTTTTAAATTAAGTTATTAAAGGAAATACCTCGGAATTCTACGTCTTTGGAGAGTTTCACTAGAGCAATATCATTATGACCAGTTTCATGTGAGTACTTTTCATGCACAAAAATGCGTTCAATGCCAATATCTTCAATTGGTGGCGCACAACGATTCCCTTTGCAATCTATTTGCTGGCTTATGTTGTGTTCTCCCAGACGCACATATAGTCTATGATGAACAAATAAATGTTATATTACATATTACACATTAAATAAGATTTGAATAGTAGATTGCTTACAGTTCTTGATTTGAGAAGCAATGAGCAGCTGTTAGTACGTAACCTAAAAAAATTAATAAGCGAAGAAAATATTAGCATACAACTAAATGTTACTCAAGATATTTACTCACGTTTGTTTATCAGCGTGCCGCCACATGTGAAAGCATTTTTTCCATCTTTGTTTGTAAAATTGAGAAGCGCCATCCAGGGCCTGGACATTAATTGAATTTCCGTACCATCAAGTATCTTATCCGTTTCAAATCTTCCGCAATCTTCTATTAATAGATCGTGAATTGCCTGGTCAATCTTTTCAATTTCTTCACAGCACACATGTCTCTAAAAAGTGAATGTTTTTATATAGGTTGATAGAAAAAAAAAGAGGAATTACGTGATCATTTGGCCTTGATTCACATTTCGAATTTTTGATGTACAATATATTAGCGCGTGTGGGTGGAATTCCAGGTTTTTGTTGCGAAAGAATATTTACAATGATCGAACATTGGTTTCGGGGTACACAATATCCCGGTTTTGAATCGCCTCTAATGCATAATTCGTCCGCTAAACGAGGTTATGAAATTTGTGTTGAAGCATCATCACAAATTTATAAATTGAATAGTATACCATTTCTTTCAACATCGATAGGCCAAAAAGCGATCGCTGAGCCAAGAGCAAGAAAGAAAATCACGCTGAGCTTGAACATTGTAGTTAGAGATCCGTAAATGCTCTGCGTGCTTATCTCAAAATTCACAACTATATAATGTTTTTTAAACTCGTATATAAGTAAATAGTGCTTATCGCACTTAAAATATAGAAAATTAATATAAATTCTTAGAAATAACGAAGGCTATATATGCTATACACTGGAATTTGCTATATTTTAAGTGCGATAGTGCGATTTAAGTGTATATATGCTATACACGGGTATATCATATAATATACATATAGCCTTCGGTATTTCTAAGAATTTATAATAAATTGCTATATTTTAAGAATAATATCTCACTGTTTAGCTCTTATTATGAAAGTTTGAATTTCCAATGAAAGTTTTAAATTGCCCACTAAGGAAATAGATATGGTAATCAGCCTAAGCTGAAAAGGCCAAATTGGCCTTCATTTTCTTTTTTTCTTCTATTTTAATTTGTACATTTGTTATTGGTAAACTGTCTCATAAAGTGGTCAATGGATATACATATACATTATATTATGATACGGACATTCGAAATCGACAAAGATTGAAGGTCTTAGAGTTCCAAAAGATTATTGTAGCTTAACTATACTTCTATTATTTTCAACTGTTCAATTGACATGATAAATTAAAACTTTCGTTATCAGCGTATTTTCATTCAAAAATTGAAAATTAACTTGATCAGGTTTTTTTTTATATTTACAATCAAATATGGTATGAAATTAATAATATCTGAGACCAATACACTTAAAGAAGAAGAAGATTCAATAAATAAAAGGAAAGTTTTTTTTTTTAATTCTTTATTTATTTACAGATAGATTGTAAATATAAATAATAAGTAAATTTTACGACGAAGGGAATGAGAGAAAATTTTACATGTAGGGGATATTTACAAGAAATTGTGTTAACTACCACTCTTTGGATGGCCAATAAATAAAAGCAAAGTTAAAAAAAAAAAAAAACAGATAGACAAATTCTACCCCTTGTAGTGGATTTTGACTCCACGAATCCGGCACATTTTTCGGTCAGCGGAGGCCGACTATTTCGTGCCGGGAGACTTGTATTTTTGGGTCTGCGCATGCAGAATCCAGAAGGCGACAGCAGTGACTTACAGAGTATCTCTGGCCAGAGCGCTCTTGCCTCACTGTGCCGAGCCGCGCAAGACCCTTGGACCCAAAAGTGGGTTAAAAAGTACTATGGTCAAAAATAATAAGTTAAAAATAAAAGGTCATGCATTAGCTGTATGCAGGCGAAATAGTATAAGTGGTAAAAAGACAACACAAAAATGGATTAATAAATATAAAATTAAAATAAAAGATAAAATAAAAAAGTTTTAGTTTGCATAGATATATAAGAAACTGAAAAAAAAGAAAGGCAAATATATCAATTTATGATTTGACACATATTTTTTGGCGCTAGTATTACGATATGCCTGCTACCCATAGGGTAGAAGGGTATTATAACTTTGTGCCGGCAGGAAATGTATGTAACAGGTAGAAGGAGGCATCTCCTATAAAGTGAATATATTCTTGATCATCGTTAACAACCGAGATGACATAACCAGGTCCGTCTGTCTGTCAGAGACTATAGAGATAGAGCTATAATTTTTATTTTAACATCATTTATGTTTGAACGCAGATCCAGTTTGTTTCAAATTTTTATCACGTCCACTTCCGCCACCGAAAATCGAATAACTAGCGTAATTTTAAAGCAATAGACTTGCCTAACCATTCGGCTATTGACACTGATGAAGAATTTATATACTTTATCGGATCGGAGATGCCATATTTACTCTGCTACATACTTTTAAAATTAGCTAAAATACATAATACACTTCTACTCCATTTTCGTTGGATTTTGGTATTTTTCTTTATTATAAAAATTCACTTAAAATTACAAATTAAATTGTAGATTCTCAATTCATTCACTTCCATGTTATTTAGTGGGCAACATAAAAAAATCTGAACAATTATTATTTGTTATTATTAATCAACGTACATATTTACTGTCATTAAATTGAATTTCAATATTGCATTTAAAATATTAATTATATTGTTCAATTTATTTGGTGGCAATCTTGTAGGCGATCCAGCGAATGTAACTTCCAACGTTTGTGTAGACACCCGGATGACCGTCACCGCATGTCTGTGATCCAAAACTCACAACTCCATACTGTACAAACCGTTGATAATCATTCAAATAAGCCACATATGACAGTGGTCCACCCGAATCACCATTGCAGGAGTCCTTTCCAACGCTTCCAGTGCATATTTGAGTTGAAGATATTTCTCTATGATATGAATTCTGGCATATTGAGTGGTCTACCCGATTTACACCGGTTTCCATTGGAACATCAGAGAAATCAGTGGTTTCCGTTTTACCCCACCCAGTAACACGGAATCTTTGCGTAGTCTTGACTTTGTTTTGAAGAATCTCGGACGTTGGCAGGCAGATGGGCATAACGCTTTCTGTCAATAATAAGAAACTAAATGCTGTTTTTTAAATTAAGTTATTGACGGAAATACCTCGGAATTCTACGACTTGGGAGAGTTTCACTAGAGCAATATCATTATGACCAGTTTCATGTGAGTACTTTTCATGCACAAAAATGCGTTCAATGCCAATATCTTCAATTGGTGGCGCACAACGATTCCCCTTGCAATCTATTTGCTGGCTTATGTTGTGTTCTCCCAGACGCACATATAATCTATGATGAACAAATAAATGTTATATTACATATTACACATAAAATAAGATTTGAACAGTAGATTGCTTACAGTTCTTGATTTGTGAAGCAATGAGCAGCTGTTAGTACGTAACCTGAAAAATCAATAAGCGAAGAAAATATTATATTAGCATACAACTAAATGTTACTCAAGTTATTTACTCACGTTTGTTTATCAGGGTGCCGCCACATGTGAAACCATTTCTACCATCTTTGGTTCTAAAATTGAGAAGCGCCATCCAGGGCCTGGACATTAATTGAATTTCTTTACCACCAATTATCTTATCCGTTTCAAATCTTCCGCAATCTTCTGTTGACAGATCGTGAATTGCCTGGTCAATCTTTTCATTTTCTTCACAGCACACATGTCTCTAAAAAGTGAATGTTTTTCATAGATGTTTTTAGAAAAAAAAACAAGTAAGAAAGTTACAGTTTAGTGTGCTGAACTGTGAGATGCCCGCTACCCATTTCGAATAAAGGCAAATTATATATAATTTTCGAAATATACCAAAAATACTAAAAATATACCAAATGGTATGTTTGGTATATCGATATAGTACACCATTGAAAATATACCATAACAAGCAAATTTTCAGAAATCATAACTACTATAGTATTTATTGTACAAACCTAAACTCGCAACTCTAGCTTTAAAATTAGGCTTGCTATTCGGATTTTTTGATTTGCGGGGGCGGAAGTGGGCGTGGCAAAAATTTGAAATAAACTTGATCTGCGTGCAAACATAACAAATGCTGTCGAAAAAAAATAGAGCTCTATCTCTTATAGTCTCTGAGATCATACGGACAGACAGACATGGCCAGATCGTCTCGGCTGTTGACGCTGATCAAGAATATATATACTTTATAGGGTCGGAGATGCCTCCTTCTACCTGTTACATACATTTCCTGCCGGCACAAAGTTATAATACCCTACTACCTTATGGGTAGCGGATATAAAAAACGCAATTACCGTATTTTTTGGCCTTGATCCACATTTTGATTTTTGGATATACAATTTGTTAGTGGGTGTGGGTGGAATTCCAGGACGTATTTCCGAAAGAATATTTTTAATGAACGAACATTGTCTTAGGAGTACACAATATCCCGGTTTGGAATCGCCTCTAATGCATAATGCGTCCGCTAAACCAGGTTAAGAAATTAGTGATGAAGCATCATCAAAAATTTATAAATTGAGTACTATACCATTTCTTTCAACATCGATAGGAGAAAAAGCGATCGCTGAGCCAAAAGCAAGAAAGAAAATCACGCTGAGCTTGAACATTGTAGTTAGAGATCCGTAAATGCACTGCGTGCTAATCTCAAATTTCACAACTATATAATGTTTTTCAAACTCGTATATAAGAAAACAGTGCTTATCGCTTGCTTATACTGAATAAAAATAAAAGCACAATAAGTGAGTAATGCAATGGCTACGTATATAATACATACATATAGGCATTAAAATAACAAAGCTTCTTTGCTCAAAATGGGTAGCGGGTATCTCACAATCCAGCACGCTTCTAAATTCAATCTTTTATGAAGAAGTCAATCTTTAAATATTTTTTTAAAGCACTGCAAAGTTGGGTACCATTCCTTGTGAGGACCAGAGTATGCGTGTTTACTCTACTGAAAATACAAAAAAATTCGAGTATATAAACATAGAACATATATTTTTATTTTAATAATAATAATATTAATATTATTAAAGAAATAATAATAATATTAATATTATTAAAGAAATAATAATAATATTAATACTATTATTATTATTATTATTATTATTATTATGCCTTATTTCCCAATTGCTGAACCCAAGGTGGCAGATCCGCAGCAAGTTTCGTAGTTGGCTATTGTATCACGTAATTCCAATATCTTTTGTTTATTATTATCAGTTTTCGATTTTAAATTCTTTATTTCATTATTCTTTTCGTCGATTTTTGTATCAACGTTCTGAAGATCTTCCTTATTATTTGTAAGGATACTTTTTTTTGAATTCTAAGATATTTCATTTTGATGCACTTTATCTTTTAGTTCTT
This sequence comes from Drosophila nasuta, assembly GCF_023558535.2. NCBI lineage: Eukaryota > Metazoa > Arthropoda > Insecta > Diptera > Drosophilidae > Drosophila > Drosophila nasuta. The sequence continues at coordinate 19,207,742 of NC_083457.1, forward strand.
CAATATTTTCATTCATTTTAGTGATTGTACTGTTTATCTTATTAATCATTCCGGCTTTGTCTTTATTTAAATTAATTTTGTCATTCAACGCAGCTAAGCTTGAATTCAAATCGATCTTTAATATTTCAATTGTATTTTCTTTTAAAGTCAGACTTTTCTGAGTATCATTAAGATTTTTAATAATACACTCAACTAGATTTCTTTCCTTGTCAAGATTGTCAGCTTTACTTTGCAAGTCACTTTCTAATTTTTCAATAGAAAATTTCATATTTGTTGCTTTCAATACACATTCATTTAAGAGTGTATTTTTAAAATGTATACTTTCCTATTTATGTTTAATTAAACTTCGCAAATCGCAAAAATGTTTTTCCCATTTTGTCAAAGGTTTCGACGGTATCGTTAATACAAAATGTTTTTCCCAATATTAATATTATTACGCATATTAAAAGATTTCTTTTCATTTTAAAAAATTAGTTTGCGTTTGGTTTACTTAAGACACGCTGAACGTCAACACGAATCGGAACTGAATGTTATTAAAATTGAAAAGATTGCTCGTGACAGCTCTCTGTCGGTATTCGCTGATGCTCTCTCTGAAATATTGGCTTATCTTCTAAAAGCTTCGTGTTATTATGTATGATTTTATACAAATGTATGTTAGCTATTTTGTTTATACATATTTACACCCTTTCTCCATTATAAATGTAGAAATTGGGTATATAAGACTTGTGTGAAACAGACATAGGTTTTTAACGGCATAGCGATATAGTGATCGTAAATGCATATTTATGTCTTTATATTTTGGTTCGAAATATATGTATATAACACTTATATATTTAACATTTACAAGACACTGCATTGATTTTTCCCCGAATTTGGCTTGCTGTGTGAATTATTACATTGATTTTGGCATTAAATATTAACATCAGTATCAATATCGCTATTTGGGGACGATGAAATCAATGGACACTGAGTCTTTAGCAGCGAGGCTGCAATTTTTAAACCAGCATACAAAATAACAAGTAAGAAAGTTACAGTCGAGTGTGCTCGACTGTGAGATACCCGCTACCCATTTTTAATAAAGGTAAAATATTGCGGTATCATTTTCAAAATATACCGAAAATACTAACAAATACTAAAAATATATACCAAATGATATGTTTGGTATATCGATATAGTAGACCATTCAAAATATACCATAGACGGCACAATGTACCAAATTGTCGGCCAAAGCTACTCAGACCCATAGTAAGTAGGCGTTTTTGCCCATACAAAAGTATTTCTTTATATTTCCACAATTTTTATCTGATCGCAACCAAATTTTCAGAAATCATAACTAAATTAAAAATTAAAATTAGGCTTGTTATTCGATTTTTTTGATTTGCGGGGGCGGAAGTGGGTGTGGCAAAAATTTGAAACAAACTTGATCTGCGTGCAAATATAACAAATGCTGTCGAAAAAAAATTATAGCTGTATCTCTTATAGTCTCTGAGATCGAGTGTTTCATACGGACAGACGGACAGACACACAGACACACAGACGGACAGACGGACATGGCTATATCGTCTCGGATGTTGACGCAGATCAAGAATATATATACTTTATAGGATCGGAGATGCCTCCTTCTACCTGTTATATACATTTCCTGCCGGCATAAAGTTATAATACCCTTCTACCCTATGGGTAGCGGGTATAATGACAAATATAGCTCTTGAGGCATTCTTGTGTCCAACGGAATCTTATCTCCTGAGCGAACTGTTTGATTGTAATAAATCCATTCCAAGAAATTACAGCGACAGTATTTATAAAGTCGGTACAACATCAAAATTATCAATACATTGACAACTGGCACAGTAAATGCGTCAAATGGCAAAATCGATGAATATGTCACGTAGATTTCACTCGACTTGAACCAGAGATGTCCTTTAGTCACCTTGTTTAATTCCGGTATTACAGCTGCCGCTAGAAGCATCAGCCAAAGATATGACACGGTTAGAAAGCATCGCAGCCACACCATCGAGACTTTCTGTAGTTCCAAGCGGTTCTCCCGTCGTTCTGGCATATTTTGTTGTTATATATTTTATTTCAATGTAATTTTAATTGAAAAATGATTGGATTTATTGTATACGAAATACTTTTGAAAGTTTCATTTTCTATTTACTAGAATAATAATGGCAATGCCTACTAATGAAATTGAAATGGTAATTCCACAAAAAATTTACGGCTATTGTGTGGACTGAAATCGTTAATACACATATTTAAAGCTTGTTAGTAACTTAAAGAATATTCTTATAAATGATAAACCGTCCCAAAAGAATTTAATCAAAAAGTTAATTGATACTGTAAACGAAGAATAATTCTCGTTTAAAATGTGAAAGCTTTATGAAAACTTTGTAAATATATGTGATAATTCTTCTAACATAAATATTAATAATATTATAATAATTTTAAGTTAGAAATAAGTTCGAATTTTCTTTTTTGAGAATGAGGTTTTTACAAATCTTTTTCCCCCATAAAGTTGTATGTTATATTATTTCATTGAATTTTACTAAGTTAAAAAGCCCGAATTGACCTGTGCTCTTTTTATACCCGCTACCCATAGGGTAGAAGGGTATTTTAACTTTGTGCCGGCAGGAAATGTATGTAACAGGTAGAAGGAGGCATCTCCGACCTTATAAAGTATATATATTCTTGATCAGCGTCAACAGCCGAGACGATATAGCCATGTCCGTCTGTCCGTCTGTGTGTCTGTCCGTCTGTCCGTCTGTCCGTATGAAACACTGGATCTCAGAGACTATAAGAGATAGAGCTATAATTTTTTTTCGACAGCATTTGTTATGTTTGCACGCAGATCAAGTTTGTTTCAAATTTTTGCCACGCCCACTTCCGCCCCCGCAAAACAAAAAAATCGAATAACAAGCGTAATTTTAAAGTTCCGAATTTTGGTATATATAATAACTACTATAGTAGTTATGATTTCTGAAAATTTGGTTGCGATCAGATAAAAATTGTCGAAGTTATAAAAGAAATATTTTTGTAACGGGTATCTCACAATCTAGCACACTTGACTGTAACTTTCTTACTTGTTTTTATCTGATCGCAACTCAGGAATCACAACTACTATAGTTATTATTGTATATACCAAAATTCTAGCTTTGAAATTACGCTTGTTATTCGATTTTTTTGATTTGCGGGGGCGGAAGGGGTCGTGTCGCAAAAATTTGAAACATACTTGATCTGCGTGCAAACATAACAAATGCTCTATCTCTTATAGTCTCTGAGATCCAGTGTTTCATACGGACAGACTGACATGGCTAGATCGTCTCGGCTGTTGACGCTGATCAATAATATATACAAGGGTTGCTATTTATATTTCTAGCCTAATAATGAAAATGCGAATATTTATATAGTTGTGAAATGGATTATTTGTTTTTCACAGTATTCTCCAGCAAGATTCATACACTTTTGAATGCGCTCAGCCCAATTGTCGAAGCACTTTTTCCACTCTGATTGAGGCACCTCCATAACATTTTTGAGCGCTTCAACAGCATCTTCTGGCATCGAAAATCGTTGACAACGCCTTTTTCCCTTGATGTGCGTGAATAAAAAGAAGTCATTGGGTGTCAAGTCAGGGCTGTATGGCGGGTAACCCATCAATTCCACGTTTTGACCGGTCAAAAAGGCGCGGGTTTGAGCTGATGTGTGAGAGTTCGTCTTGTCATAGTGCAGAATGATCCATCTTTTATTGTTCGTTTTTCGAATTTGTACAACGACTTTTTAGGCTAACAAATTGAGGTGTACCACTCAGAATTGACCGTCTTACGTTGCTCAAGTGGAACAGTCGCCACATGACCAGTTTTACCGAAGAAACAGGCGACCATTTGCTTCGAAGTGTTTCTTCCACGAACAACTTTCGTTGGATTTGGCTCATCTTCAAAGACCCACACGGTCGATTGCTGTTTTTTCGGGCTTATAACCACATATCCATGATTCGTCACCTGTGACGATCTTATAATTGTCTTTTGAAGCACCGCCAATGTATTTCTTCAAAATTTCTTTGAACCAATCCACACAAGCCTTTTTTTTGAGAAATTGTCAAATTGTGCGGTATCCAACGAGAACAAACCTTTTTTACGACCAGGTGTTCATGCAGCATCGAATGTATTCTGGTGGAAGATGAAATGTCCAAGAAGGCCTCTATCTCACGATATGTCACATGACGATCTTGCATTATCAGTTCACGCCCGGCATCAATGTTTTCTGGCACAACGTCTGTTTTTGGACGACCTTCACGACCTTCGTCTTCGAGCGAGCATCGTCCACGATAGAATCCATTAAAACAGTTTTTCACAGGGCTATTGGATGTCGCTTCATCGCCTTACAAAGTTTTAAGATCATCGATGCACTCTTGTCGTAATAATCCACGTTGACAGTTGTGAAAAACAATTGCTCGAAAGTGTTCACGAGTTAATTCCATTTTTCTGCCGGGGTAAATATTTGATTAATCGTTTATCGATATCAAACATGGTCACACATGAAAAAGTTATATGAAGCTTTTATCGATAAAAGTCCAAATTTTTTTTGGGTATTAGTCAAACGGTCCTAATATGCCTACAAGTGACCTAGACCAGATACTTAAATAGCAACCCTCGTATACTTTATAGAGTCGGAGATGCCTCCTTCTACCTATTACATACCAAACATTTCCTGCCGGCACAAAGTTACAATACACTTCTACCCTTTGGGTAGCGGGTATAATGACAAATATAGCTCTTGAGGCAGCAGTCTTAGTGCTGTCAGTGTCGATATTTCAGACTGAAAATAAAACTAACGTATCAACACCAAGTTTGCTTGTTGTGCGGTTTACCAAGCTTTGTTCACATTTTAATCAAACAATGTGCAATGTTTGGACACTCATTTTAAGAATATTTAAATTATGTAATGATTTTGATTTAATATTGAAAAAACAAATTTAAGTGATCGCCAAAATTTTGGCTATTTATCAAATAATCCCTTGCTTCCTGGTTAAATAGCTGGAGAATGCCGAAGCCGCTACTGCATCGAATAACCACATTGCAGATAACCATGATCTTGAATAAAAGGGCCAAGATGATCTGGCTATACATTATATATGCATTCGGAATTGGCTCAATGCACAGTTCAATCATTTTGAATATATAACAGATACTCGATATCCAGTAGAGTGAGAAAAGCAATAGAAAGGGTCCAAAATAAAACAGCATTCTTGTGTCCAATGGAATCTTATCTCCTGAGCGAACTGTTTGATTGTAATAAATCCATTCCAAGAAATTACAGCGACAGTGTTTATAAAGTCGGTACAACATCAAAATTATCAATACATTGACAACTGGCACAGTAAATGCGTCGAATGGCAAAATCGATGAATATGTCACGTAGATTTCACTCGACTTGAACCAGAGATGTCCTTTAGTCACCTTGTTTAATTCCGGTATTACAGCTGCCGCTAGAAGCATCAGCCAAAGATATGACACGGTTAGAAAGCATCGCAGCCACACCATCGAGACTTTCTGTAGTTCCAAGCGGTTCTCCCGTCGTTCTGGCATATTTTGTTGTTGTATATTTTATTTCAATGTAAATTTAATTGAAAAATGATTGGATTTATTGTATACGAAATACTTTTGAAAGTTTCATTTTCTATTTACTAACATAATAATGGCAATGCCTACTAATGAAATTGAAATGGTAATTGCACAAGAAATAAGTTCGAATTTTAATTTTTTTGTATAAGGTTTTTACAAATCTTTTTCCCCCATAAAGTTGTATGTTATATTATTTCATTGAATTTTACTAGTTAAAAAGTCCTAATTGACCTGTTCTCTTTTTATACCCGCTACCCATAGGGTAGAAGGGTATTATAACTTTGTGCCCGCAGGAAATGTATGTAACAGGTAGAAGGAGGCATCTCCGACCCTTTAAAGTATATATATGTTTGATTAGTATCAATAGCCGAGACGATCTAGCCATGTCCGTCTGTCTGTCTGTCTGTCTGTCTGTCTGTCTGTCCGTCTGTCCGTATGAAACACTGGATCTCAGAGACTATAAGAGATAGAGCTATAATTTTTTTTCGACAGCATTTGTTATGTTTGCACGCAGATCAAGTTTGTTTCAAAATTTTGCCACGCCCACTTCCGCCCCCTCAAATCAAAAATTGAATAATAAGCGTAATTTTAAAGCTAGAGCTGCGAGTTTTAGTGTATATAATAATAACAATAGTATTTATGATTGCTGAGAATTTGCGATCAGATAAAAAGAAATACTTTTGTATGAGCAAAAACGGCTACTTACTAGGGGTCTTAGTTGCTTTGGCTGACAATCTGGTATAATGTGCAGTGTATGGTATTTTTTGAATGCGGTACTATATCGATATACCAAATATACCATTTGGTATTTTTTTATTTTTGATAATATTTTCGGTATATTTTGAAAATAATACCGCAATATTTTGCTTTTATTCAAAATGGGTAGGGGGTATCTCACAGTCGAGCACACTCGATTGTAACTTTCTTACTTGTTTCTCTTTACATTTGCAATATTTTCTTACAAAGCATTTAAATAATATATTATTATTTACAGTTTATTATTATATACCGTTTTTTGATACAGAGAAGGTCAATGTCAATAATTCCTCATATCGTTTTTTGGTTTTGTATTTAAGAATTTTGTCATGGCTATTGTTTTTATTTTGATGAATAAAAATGCAGACATCCACATAACTACAAAAACTTAGTCGGTATAAATGGTGCATTTATTTAAGTTTAATTAAGTTTTGCATTCCTGTTTAAATCGATTTGTGTTCTTATTTATTTAATACATACATATATTGTATATGTGTATATTATATATATATGTGAAGGGTTGCAATATTTACTCAACTGTAAGATTATGTGGTGACACATAAACAAACTTTAACATTTTGTAATTTTTTTTATGTTAGTTGTTTCATAAATTTATATTGCAAAATAAAGATTTGAACCATATGAAGAATAGAAACGAGTATGTGAACTTGCTTGTGATTTAGCTTCGGCTTAATATTTGCTATCCATTTTTCTAATATACCATATAATTAAGAACTGAACGATAAGTGCTTGAGTATATATTTGATAAGTCTTACATATCTTTCATGAATTCAGCGGGCGGCTGCAAAAAAATATTATTTTATTTTGGTTATTAAACAAGTAAGAAAACTACAATCGAGTGTACTATGTGTGAGACACCCGCAACCCATTTTAAATAACAGCAAATCAGTACGGTATTGAGTTTAAATATACCAACTGAATGTACCGCAAGAGTACACTAAAAATACACCATTGGATATATTTGGTTTATTTATATACTAGCACATTCAAAATATACTACAAATGAAAAATATACCAGATTGTCAGCCAAAGCAATTAAGTAGGCGTTTTTTATTTATTTATTTATTTTTACAAAAGTATTTCTTAACTTATAACATTTTTATTCGATCGCCTCAACATTCTCAGAAATCCAAAAAATACTATAGGCATTATTATAAATATTTACCAGATTAATGACTCAAAAATTATGCATGTTTATTGGTTTTTATCGATTTGCGGTAGCGGAAGTGGGCGTGGCAGTACATATGACTGAACTATCAATGTGCACGCCAAACGGTTGAGGTTAACAGAAGATAGTAAGTACATCTACACTACTCGCCTTAAATCGCGCTTTAAACTGTATTGTATGTAAAGTCCGTATGTAAAGTCCGAATGCTAATCTTTATTCTAAATGTTAATATGAAAAGCCTTTAGTTTTTGCAACAAGTAAACATATTACAATTTACCACGAAAAACGTTGTTTATATAGATAAGTAAAAAATACAAAATTAAATGATTAAAAAAATAATTGATGGCGGTGCTCGTTAAAAAAAACTCCTCGTAATAAAAACTCCACAATTATTTTAATATAAATTTAAATATATATTTAAACATTGGGAAACACAAGAGAGAAATACTAAGAGCCTTTTTACTGACAAGTCTGCAATATGCAAAAAAGCTTCTTGAATAACTTATAAGTATGTTATGGTTAGTTACCCTAGTTCAATGTCGCCTTATGCACATTTTATCTATTTTCTATGTTAAATGTTAAAATGCTCTGACGAAAATAGTCAACCTTAGTAAAACAAGTTGACAAGTCTTAAGTAAAATGCGTAAAGCGTAACTTGCTAAAGCTGAGTAGCGGAAGACCACAGAGAGAAGGCGATCAACACAAGTTAGAAGTTTCGATTTTTATTATATGTTAAGTAATCATTGTCAATTTAAAAAAGTTTATGTATTGATACATAACTTTTTAAAATACAAACATAAAGTGCAATGCCGTTTTTTTATTATCTTTTACTTTTTATTTTGCTGCTTTAAATATTTTCGTTGCTGTCTTAGTCCATTGAATAGTCACAACCTTGTAGCAGCTTCTACGCCAGAATTCAATCAATCATATTTAAGCAAGCAATTCCCATCTATTCATATTGGCAATAACAAAGTATTTCAGCAATACACTCAAAATTAATTACTCCATTATCTGCTCACAGATACCTGAATATTTATATATGTACTAGTATTGCGTATACGCAACGTACACACATTTTTATTGTGATGTAAAAACATTTGATTTCTGGCGTGTTTTCTGCTTGATATTATTGTACTTACGGTGTTTCCTCTTGCCATTTATTATTTTCCTCTTTCATTAATATGCCGCAGGTGCTTTGGTGTCAGTCAGCTGTAAGAATTCATGTGTTCATGCATATAACCGATTCGATCTTAAATATTAATTTTTTCCATTGTATAAGAGTCGAGTGTGATGGCTGAACCAATCAATTTGTATCACTTTAATTTCTTATATAGACATCTTTATGTCGTTAAATGAAAATAGACTCAGTTTTTGAAGATGAAGCTTTACGAGTTGGTCTCGGCAATTATTATGGCAGTTATTATTATGCCAGTTTTAGCTAAAAAGTGTCCCAATGGACAGCAATGGAATCAAGCGGGAAAGAAATGTGTTAAATATTATTTAGGTCCGTAATCACGTAGCTGCGTCACACACAAAATGATAATCATAATAAAATGTAATAAACACAAAAAAGGCATTAATAACTGTGGCAAAAGGTGAGAGAGGTGACTATTAGTCTGAATGGCACAAATATTTAGGCAATGTGGCACAACAAAAACAACAGAAACAGCATCAGAGCAGAGTTCTCATTTATAACATTTAGGGACAACAACGAAGAGAGAAACTAGCGACAAGAAATAATGAAGGGCATGAAAAATTAAATGCCATTTTGTGGAGCTGGCGAAATGAATGACATCCATACCAAGTTAACTCAAACAATGCGAATATGATATCCTTTTGTAGTGCATTCTGTTGTTGTTGAATAACTGACAACAACTTGTCAGCAGAGCGCATTGTGAGCGTTTTTCTCTTTTGTGTTCTTGCGGTTAATCCTTTGCTTGTGACAATAAAGTGCTCAATATGCTTTCGAGTCATCGAGCAATTCTTATAAATACAAATGGCACATTATACCTTTAAGGGCCTACATTTCAGATCTATACGAATACAAAAAGTGGCACAACAAATTGAACGGAGAAGAGGGTCAAATTTTGTGTGTGTGCTCTTTTTGAATGACATTTTATTTCTCACCGGAATCTTGATTGTCGACAGTATTTTTTGCCACTCGCCTTCCCAACAGTCAGTCCTTCACACTCAAATAATGAAAGAAAAAAGAATAGATCCCATTTTTGTGATTCATATTGTAAGCTGAACAAAATCGTTATTTTAAAGTTTGACCAAAGAAAATATTTACTGAGCAGTTTTATTCTCTTTTTTTGATGAAATTGAGTTGAAATCGTGTTCCATTTGGTTGCCCACGAAAGCCATTTCACTTTTGCATAAATAATAAATATTAATAAAAAAAAGGATGTAACAAATAACCGTTTCGACTAACACAAAACAAATTGACGAAGCTGTACAACGGCACGTATACGCAATCAATTTGAAATGGCCGTCGCAGCCATTGGCGCAACAATTTCAATTTATGTGCATTAGTTTTATTATTATTATCTCGAATTTCCTGTCAGCCATGTGCAAATTGAATAATAGTCTGTGGTAAATTGTGGTGCGGAAAGCGAATATAGAGTAATCATAATTACTGCCAGGTGAAACCACCAGCCAGCCGAAATATATACATACATATGTACATAATAGTTTCACACAGTGTCGTGGTGGTCGCATATATCTTTGAACATACGAGGACTCTATTTATATGTCGTTTAAATTCAATTACATTCATTAAGTCATTGACGTTATTTTGGGCTTCTCACAAACAGAAGTTTTTCCATATGTTGCGTCATTAAGTGAGAAGTATGTCGCTGGAAATTGTGGTTCAGTTTAAAAATAACCGCTTATTGAATAGCAACCCGTAGCCATATCGAATGTCGAATAAGTAAGTATAGCGAGTCTGATGAGAAACATGCAATCCACTCAATTTAGTTTCGATATTGAGTCGAAGGCCACAGCAGCCAGAACTCTTTTTTCTGTAAATACTAAATTTAATATAATAAATAAATAATACTTTTAATAGTATTTTAAATGAAGCTACTATTTTACCTCGCACATTCGTCGCTCCTTATAACTCTGATAATGGCAAAGAGAATGAAAAGTCAAAATTGCAGCGAAGATCAGGTCTGGAATGAGAAAACTTATTCGTGCGGTCCTCCTGAATGTCCACGTGAGTATTAAATGCTTAAATAAATATAAATTAGTAAGAAAGCTACAGTCAAGTATGCTTTGCTGTGAGATTCCCCTTACCCATTGTGAATAAAAGGTATTAATATTAGAATATACAAAATTAATATATATTTCGTATGTTGAGTTTATATAGTATAACATTTAAAATATACCATAGAGTGCAAAATATACCAAATTTTTAAGCAAAGCAACTAACCTGTAGTAAGCAAGCGTTTTTGCAGGAATCTTTAATACTATATTTTTTTATTGAATCTACCAAAATTCGACTTTAGCTAAAAATTACGCTTATTATTAGATTTTTGTCGATTTACGGGGGAGGAAATGTTGAAGCAAACTTGTTTACAGCTATATCGTCTCAGCTATTGACGCTGATCAAGGATTTATATACTTTATGGGGTCGAAGATGCATCCTTTTGCCTGTTACACACATTTCCTACCGGCAAAAAGTTATAATATCTTTCTACCCTTTGGGTAGCGGGTATATCAAGTAAGAAAGTTAGAGTGTGCTCGACTGTGCAATACTCCGAATTTTCACCGATTCAAAAGCAAAGCAGTAGTAATGTGGTATATTCGTAGAAATATTTCAAATTAATATACCAACAAATACTATAATAAATAAATATCTTTATTCCATTGATGTACTACTACATTCAAAATATACCTTAGAGTTGTATGCCAGATTATTCACCAATGATATTTAGACCCGTTCTTATGATTCCTGAATAAGGCAATCAGACAAATAAAAAAAGAAGCTATTCAAGAAATAATTTTCTATAGCTGTGACTGTTATTAATAACTTTGGTTGCCAATCTGATATTTGTTCTTTCTATGGTTTAATTTGAAGCCTTTTATTGAAAATTAACAGCTTCCTAGGATTATATCTTTTTGTTTTTCAGCTGGTCAAGACTGGTTTGAGGCTGAGAAGAAGTGCGCCAAATTTCGTATGATTGCAACACCTTTGTCAGATGATTCCTTTGAAAATGCAGGTCTAAACAAAAAATGCAGAAAAGGTTTCGTGTATCTTGAGGCAAGGCAAATATGTGGAGCCAAGCCCAAAATTTGTAATAATGAACTTTGTCAAACGAAGACTTTGAGATCAGAGAGGTCTAATGATTGCAAGCCGGGAAGAACTTGGAATCAAATAAGACAAGCTTGCGCACCAATTAAATCAGTGAGAAGTGTTGTGGAAGATTCGTAACTTACAAATTAAAAATCAGCAAATAAATAACTAAGGTAAGTAACATTCAAGTATTTTTCATTTAAAAAAATTCAGCATTTATTTTCTCACTTTAGATTCAATATAAGATAAATTAATCCTTGGGCTTCAGAGAGCTTAGTACCTCAGCTTTAAGTGCTTCAGCTGTTTGAGATTGGAAAATTCAATAAGTTGCAAAAATAAGCAAAACCAAAAGCAATATCCCCACGTCTATTGCTAATACAGGAAATATCCAAAAAGACAGTTTCTCAACTGTGGGGATTAAAATTTAGCTGAGAGAAAATAATAAAAATCGAGATGCTTAAACTACTATGTAGGTCCTGTCCGAATTGTCAAGCTGGGCAGCATAATGAACAATGTTCGGTAGACTGGAGTGGTGGGAGTTGTGGGAGGTGCATTCATTGTTTACGAGAGGAAGTGTCATGGCAGTTGGCCAACAAATTACGTATACGCCACGCTTGCCACTGGCAAGGCGAGGCAGCCGGCAAGCCAGCTGTGTCAAGTGAACTGCGACAGGCGGGACAGCCAAAGGACAGCTGTCGTCTATAAAGCAGGCAAAACAAATGAAGTTGAATGGCAATTGCGGTGGCAAATGTTCGAACTGCAGTTCGCCGCTGCTGGAAAATAATCATGGCAGTAGTTCCACAATTCACTTTCAACACAAATTCTCTAATAAGGAAATTTATGCGAATAGTCGCAAAAGTACTTTTAACAGTTGCAGTTTTAATGCTCGACACTGAAGCGTTTATCGTTAAATGTGTCGCACCCGGCGCACTTCTCCAAATGGTTTCCATTGCGAAGGACGCATTCAAAGCCTGTATGTAGTGTGTATGTGTGTCTCTTTGGCTGCCTCGACTCAACTCAACTCGACTCTACTCGTGGCCATATTTTGCGGTTGAAATCCACACAAAAGGTGTGAAAAGCAGCAGCCGGCGTGTGGCTCTTTTGATTGGATGCTGTTGCTTATTTGGCACGGATTTCATTTACTCTCTTCACTCCGTTCACATGCCCTTGCAGCTTGCCACGCCCCCATTGGGCGCCCGTTCAAAAAGTGGTTTTTAGAAATTGAGAGTTGATGTGTGGGCTGCAAGTTGCAGCTGCAAATGTGCGATAAATGTTGAGTGCTGAGCACCACAAAGTTGAATGACATTAATGTTTCTAAATTCAAACTACTTTTTTCTTTAACTGCTGAAACGGGCTTTTAACAAAACTAGGAAAGAACGTTTGGGATCATTATAAATCAATATATGAATTTTAATATCTCCTTTGTTTACTCACTCACTGATTAAACAGCAATACCCAAACCGTAAATGATTTGAAGCTACAATTTTTAAACAAGATATATTGCAAATTTACATTTTTTTTTGTTATAAATCAGATATATCTTTGGCATCCCCGGAAACTATTTATTAGGCGTATAATATCTGAAAAATATAAGAATTTGTAAAGTTTATTCTTTACTCTTTATTTTAGTTATTTGTAACATTGAACGAACCAAATTTTCTTCATACTTCAATTTATCCAAAGCATTAACATGAGGACATCAATATGAACTTAAGACAAAATAAATATTTCTCTAAATATGAGTTTATTTCTATATCATAAAAACCGTTTCATAACAAAATTACGATAAGACCCCAGATACACATCTCTTACAAATAACCAATACACATTTGCTACAAAACAAATAAAGAAAATATTGTAGTACAATGCGATGACACCCCAAAAGAGCTCAGGAGATGCATCACCTACTAAAATAGATAAGAATAGTTTTGTCTTGAGAAGGCTCATAAAGAGATTGAAAAATCGGTCTAAATCTTTTTATTGTGGTAGTTGGCGCGTGGTGTTTACGTTCTTAAAGTTCGCCAATTGGTCTGTCCCCTTGTGTCAAAGGACATCACTATCGTCCTTTAAATGAGCAAGATGCAGTAGATTATGGGAATATTCGCCCACTTTTCAAAACCAACCCCTTGGAAAAATCTAAAGATAATTTTATTGGAATATCCTTAAAGTCCTTAAACGACAATCTATAGAGTTAATAATTCTGATTACAAAAAGGTAAGTCTCGGCAAGATCTTTTTTGCTTGAGATATGATAAAAAAATGAAAATAATAATAAAAAAATCTTGTTCGAATTTTAACGGATTTATTTTTTGTTGGTTACATTTAAATTTCAAATTGGAAATTTATTGCAATTTTTATTGCATACTTTAAGGATACAGGAAGGGTATATTTAAAAAAAAGCTTTATCTCGGTCACGTTTGCAAAAGAAAGAAATAAAGATACCAAATATAGAGTTCGGTATAATTTCAGTATTTTTAAGTATATTAAGTTGGTGCATTCGATAAACCATAAATATTGGGTTTCACACAGTCGAGCTCACTCAACTATAGCCTTCTTACCTGTTTTTAATGTCGTAGCTTAAATTATTTGTCAACAAGAAACAGCTGCGTAAACAGAGTTCCAATAAAAAGTCATTAAAATATTTAAACATAAATATATAATATATATATATACATATTAAAACGCATTGAAAGTGTTGCGGACTAAAAACTAAAGTGTTAATTGATCTTAATTTTACTAAAAATAATGTAAAGATCTGCAAAGTTTATTGTGTCCCTCTTATAACATGGTCCTAAAGATGAATAGTTTGCATGAGATGCAGAGTAGACATCATTAATTATGCATAGAATGCGATAGAATAGTCAACAGCTATCAGCATAAATATTATCTGGGGCACATTCCAGTTTCGTAGATACATTGCTCACTTAGTTGCTCGCTCCTTTGTTTGCTTCGAGCACTTACACAACGCTTTGTTTTGAAGGCCTCATAAATTGCGCATACGCCATGCTGCACAGACGCAGCGGATTGCCGTAGACGCAGACTGCCAGATATAGCTTACCATTTCCTTATTTTTTTTGCAACGTGCAACGTGGAGACGGAAGCGCATAAATTTACCGTTGAAATATTTGTAAACCGTGAAAAAGTGAGTCCAATAAAAAAACAAAAGTTTAGCAAACGACAAACACGGAGCTCCAAAACACTTTAGACAACGTCATTGGATGGCACAGGGGAGCTCAAATTGACATGCAATTGCAATTGCAAATTGCTATTGCCATTGGCCCCTAGTCCTGTCTATTTGTACTCTGCGCCTGCGGCAAGTTCAATTTTGGTAGTCACACCTACGACGCGCCGCATCGCATGGCACTTGTCCAATTTTGATGTACTCTCCGAGGATTTGTGAATTTCGTTCGTTTGTGTTTCGTTGGCGATTTCGATTTTCAAGCGCTGCTCTAGAGAGTATTTCTTGGCACAGAACTTGAATATTTGAGAAATGATATTTACGGCCAAAGGTTAAGCAGGCATCTTTAAAGCACCTTTTGACGTCTCAAGTGCTTGTCTTGCCTTAACTTGGCTTCACAGAATGAATGCCCAGCTGGGAGCAGCTGCTTCTGCTGCTTTAGTTTTTTTGTAGGTCAAGCGCTGGCTTTGCTGTCATCCACGTCACTCTGTCATACCTCATACCTCATACCTCGTCAGCATCAACGTTCTCATCTTCATCACAAACACAAACCTCCTCATCATCATCAGCAGCAGCAGCAACAACAGCAAAAGCAACAGCAACATCCTCATCATCGTTGTGTCATTGTCATGATTTTGTCGTGTGCCAAAAGTGGCAGCGAAGTTCGCGTTTTAGCTCTTCAGTCTGCAGCTACATAGCTCGTCCTCCTCTCTCACACCTGGCTGCCTGATGAAGAGCACTATCTGGTCGCTCTTCAAGTCTACACAGCTGCAATAGTACGAACTACCGTTCGTCCGTCCCAGCGTGGCAGCTCCTGTCAAGTTCTATCTTCTGTGCCATCAATAAAATTACCAGGCAACTGATGGAATTTTATGCTACCGAAATACGAGAATTTGCTTCTTCTTTTTGGTTTTTTTTTTGTTGTGTTACATATTTATAGCAGTCGACTGCGAGTTGAGAAATGTTTTGGACTGATTTGCAGACTCTTTTATATTTATATTGCAGAGCTCTGCTTTAAATGCAAATGTCAAATGCACAACAGACCTTGAGTACACATATAGAAAAGAGAGAGTGTAGACAGACGCCACTTTTCGGTCCGCTGCTGCTGATGATGAGAAGAAGAAGCTGCGGGCGTTGCAAGTCAAGTCAACAGAAAATCGTTAAAGTGCTGGCCATGTGCATGGGAAAAGTGGAAACACGCTCGGAAATTGGTTGGATAAAAGGAAAACCAGTCCAAAACCTTTGGTTAAGATTAATGAAAGAGAATACACAACACATTGTTTAGCATTTTGTCAAGTTTTATTTAGTAGTATTATTACTCAATTAAAATTTAGTTGGGACACTTTATTTTTCTGTTTTCTGCTTGCTTCTGTTTTTTTTTCTTCTGGATGTATATGTTATTCGGTTTCCTTTTTTGTCATTTATTCATAAATATTTTTGTTTCTTACGCCTATTTACTTTGGTTTTGTGTAGTTGTTATGCCATTTAGTAGAATTTTACGTTGATCTCTAATATAATTTTAATGCTCATCATTATTTATTTGTTTAGTAGTAATTAATTTGAATTTTAAACATTTTTCATTTGTAGATGCTTCTGTAACAATTTTTCTTTGCTGCGATCTCTGTCAGCATTTTAAATTTCTCATTAGTTTTCCAATTTTTTTTTCTTTTGTTCAAGTTTTATTTTGTTTAATACTCGTACGTATGTATATATATATATATATAATTTATTTTACCATTTTGTTTTTAAGTTTTGTTTGATAATATATATTTCATGTAGACAAACTTGTAGTACACTTGGTAGAAAAACAAAAAATTGTGCCACCAGATTAGTTTTTGAGTTCTTGTTTATCAGTTTAAGTAGCTCACTGAAAAATTTGTTGACGTTTTTTTGTAGCTGCTGTCGCTTGAGTACCCCTAACGTGCCTTGCGGGCTTATCCCATTTATTATTTAACATCGAGTATCAGTTAAAAATTAGGTTTTCTTATTCTTTATGTTATTTATTTATTTTTTGTTTGTTTGTTGTTTATAAGTTTTACGTTTTCTTTATCTTTATCTGTAGGTACAACAATACACTGCATTTTGGTTTTGGTCTTGGCTTTGGCCAGACAAACCGGTTAAGTTTCAAAAATGTTTCAGCATTTTCCTTGGGTTTGTCATTATTGTTTGCCCTACAATAAATTTTGGAACATCGTGCCTTTTTAACATGCAATTGCAAATTGCTTTTTAACACTGCTTTGCCATTATTTGTGTTTTTAAGGATTTTTTATTTATCAAAGATTGAGTTTATTTACTTTTGAGTTATTTGAAATAAAATTTATTATATTTTTTAATATGTAGCAACACAACTGACTTTTTAAGGTTATTTTAAAAAGTTTCGAGAAGAAGTATTCCAAAACATTTAACAAGAAGCATTGAATAAAAAACTCTTCAAAATTTGCTGTATTATTTGGAAGAATGAAACTCTTAGCTGTGTGTGAATAAAGTAAAAGAATTGCAGAAACGTTCATTTATGCCTACAGTAATTTTTTTTAGCTAATAATTGGCTCGGGTCGGGCTTACGCATCGCATTGAAATGAATTGATTTTTTAACTCATTCCACTTAAGATTTCCATTCCAGCTGAAGTTGTCTAATTTCTTCTAAGATTTCGAGAATATCCTTAAAATTATTAAAAATTATAATACCTCAAGCGTTTTGCTATTAACTTTTTCTGTATTGCTTATAAATTAATGAATTCATATTTGTTTTTCATAATAATGACAATTTTTGCTGCTCATAAATATTATTTGTAATTAATTAACATATTTACTAAAAAGTTTACACGAGTGCAGGCTTCTTCAATGGCTTTTGCACAGTTACATTTTACCAAATTTCCTTTTATTTTTTTTTTTTCATTCTATAAATGTATTTATTTATTTATTTTTTTTTCAGTTGACTGCCTTGACAGCCGACACCAACAAATTCAAAGAGTGTTCGGTTTATTCGGGATTGGCGTCTTTGCGAGTCTTGTGGCCGCGGAACGAGGCTTGAATCTTGGTAGCCGCCTTGTTTAATTCCGGATCGGTCAGATCGATGTCGAGTTCCTCGGCCACCTTCTTGGTTATCTCCTGGATATCCTCGTCCTCGGGCGCATCCTTGTTCACAAGCTTGCGTGCCAAATGGCCACGGAAAGTGGACTGAATCTTAAGAGCAGCATGGCACAGCTCTGAAATGAAAAAAAGTAAAGGAACATTGTGTTATTTTATGCTCGTAGTTAAGTGGCTACTTGACTAACGCCTTAAAACAAGTGAAAAGCTTAATTGCAAAGTTTGGCAAGTTTGTAGAATGTCCTTATCTTAGACATTCTGAGTGCTGAGAAAGGAGCACAAAGTTAAGTAGCAGAAATTCGACATTTGCTCGCTTCCAATTAAAAAGTTTTCAATAGATTACCACGATTTCAACTAGTTTCAATCATCTGCTCTTGATGTGTCTCTCTACACCCTACAACTACTTGAAATGCAATCTACTTGCAACACTTTGTTGACAGTCACGTGCTGGGAGTGTGCTAATCGAAATTAGTGTGGCGAATTGGCCAATAAACAATGTTGCAGCAGCTGAAGGGAAGGGATCCACTCCCAGCAGATGAGCTGCGATTGCGAGTGGCTAGTAAACATTGGAAACGAATAAATCTCGCGTATTTTATCGCATGCTATCTCATATAATTTTAATGTGGCACAGGGCAATTTACATGCGATCGTTGTGATACATTTTTATTAACAGAGCATTCCACACATTTGCATTCCCAGCGGAGTGTGTAGATACGAATACTGGTCCAGATTGTGTCTGTGTGCAATCTGCGATGGTAATAAATTTTGCATACGCTCCAAATAATCGAAATCAAAACAAAACATTCCCCAAACGCTCTTCAGCCCTGGGCACAGCTGGGCAGAGACATGGTCCTGTCAAGATACTAGAGCGACAGCGAGCATTCGGGCTAATCACATTACGCATACGCAATGTGTGCCCCGAGGTCAGCCCTGGGGAACAGAAAGTTCTGCATGCTGACTGCATATTTAATGCACATCGAGTGCACGGATAGCCGCAAAAACTCGGAAACCGAATTAAGCGTTCATTTATAATGCTTGACTGCGTGCGGATGGATGCATGTGAATATTGCCACCATTTGGTCAAGTCACGGGCACAACTACGTGATGTCCAGCTTGTTACAAGAGTGTCGTAACACGCTTCAGTTAAGAGGATATCAACTACTGCGTAATTTGCTCATAATTGTGATAAAAATATGCATCAAGGTTAAAGGTGTCCTTTGTACATACACCCTTCAAAAATGTACTTGAACTTTTAGAGTTGCTTCATTGGTTGCTTGTAAAATGAAATAATCACTACCTAAACATTTAAGTTATAGTTATGCAGTTCTTAATACTTAAAATATGAAGATAAGCTTTATTTAAAAGGATATCAAGTACTGTGTAATTGGCACATAATTGTTATAAAAATATGCATCAAGGTGAAGGTTTCCTTTGTACTCCAAAAATGTACTATACACTACTCTTCTACTCAGCAAATTGAAGTAATCATTACGTAAAACTCAATACCCGTTTAGCATTACTTAACACATAAAATGAGAAAGTATCGAAAGAAGAAGAAATAAATTGGAGACTCAATAATAAGGCGTCACTTGAGTGTGATCGTTACTATAAGAAACATCTTGCTTTCTGTGTTGAATTAGACGTAATTTGAGATGATTTTATTTTTCGATGCCATTTATAAATATATATAGAAACCACTTCTTGACGGAATAGTATACTTAGCTCATTTTGGCACTAATATATAGCAAAACAAATAAGAAATCTACAGTCGAGTGTGCTGGACTGTGAGATACCCGCTACCCATTTCGAATAAAATCAAATATAATATACCACAAAAATACTAAAAATATACCAAAGGCTATATTTGGTTTATTGATATGATGCGGAATTCAAAATACATCATAAAGTGCAAAATATAACATATAAACAGTTTGGTATTAATTTTAAAAAAGTATTTTTCGAAGACAGTATTTTTATTTTTCTCTTTGCAGTAGTTCATTACCGGAGTCTTGTTCGCGATGCAAGTCAGATTCAGTACAGATTGTCTTTGGTGTGGCTTGCAATTCAACAACTGTATAACATTTTGTAAACCTAATTGTGAACTAAATTTGTAAAAACGAAATATAAAGTGAAGAAATAAACGCGAATATATCTTATTTCTACCGTATTTCAGTGTAGATTATTTATGCAACTCAAGAATTTGAATCGCATTTCATTCATTGATTTTGTTTCTTAAGAACTGATTTGATATTCAGAGAGGCGCAGAACTCATGGCATTATGGCATTAAAATCATTTCATTTCTTTTCACTCAACTTTGCTTTAAGTTATGTTCTCTGTCCCATCCAAAGTTATGTAACTGCAGTTGCCCTTCAACGTTCTCCTATCCGTTCCGCTTTCCACTTTTTTTTGCCTTGTGCATTTATGCAAATGTTGAAAAATTCTCATTTTAAATTCTACTTTTTTTTTGTGTGTCTTGATTACATTTGAGCTGATGTCGCTGTCGCTTGGGCTCTTACAGCCTGTGGAGATTTAGCTTAACGCTACAAAGTGCATACAAATTTTTAATTTAGCAGCTTGTCTGGACCCGACAGATTCTCCAGGCAGATCTCAACAGGGCAACGCAATTAGGCGTTAACACGAAATTGGCCACGGACTCGCATTTGTTACGTTAATACGTTAAGCTGATGCCCGCAACTAATTGAGGTTGAGCCCCAGGCTCTTCTTGTTTTTTTGTTTTTTTTTCTGTTATATTTTGTTTTTTTTATATTTCGGAAAGAAGAAAATGTTGCAAAAATACGCATACGCCATGTGGGCAACGTGACTGCGGTTTGAGTCACGTGCCACGCGTCAGCTCTGCTGCGTTTATGTTTATGTTTATTTATAAAATATTTAAAATAACTACAAGACGTGCAAATAGCTGGCATTATGCGAGCTGCCTGCTGTGACATTTATAGGCCAGTTGCCCAGCCTTCCCTTCTACGACCACGTGTGTGCTTCATAAATATGCATGATATAAACTCAGTTCCTGTGCATAACTTAAGCACACACGCATCTGCCGATCTATGTATATCCACACACTATATGTAGTTACTTAAATTATGCATTGGCATTACGAACTGTGGTAGTGAGGTTTCTCTCTAGCATGAATTAATTTATAACTTTTTTCCTCTGGTTTTCATTTTTTAAGTTTGTCACTTTTCAGTCTCTGACATTTGGCAAATTTGCTGAACTGATTTGAAAAACTTGCTGGCAGTGGCATTTTCGTGCCTGTCACGCTTTAGCTAAGGGGTTTGACTTGGGATTTGTCTCCGTTTGCTGCTGTCGGTGGCAAATGTAACACATGTTCCATGCCCGCTCACGTACTGAGCGTGTCCTGTCACAGGACATGGCCAAAAACCAAGCAAACACTGCTTAAAATCTCTGCACACACAGGTGCTTCCATGCCCATAGAAATTGAGTTTGTATTGGCCCGATGGCAGCAGGCATTGCCTGGCGGGATTTGCATCGCTTTCGACTTTGTTACCTGTGACCAAAGACACGAAACGACAGCTAACTTGATGTCTGCCAAGTGATTTGCATGTGGAACGCTTCCAATACTGATTGACTGACTATCATCAGTAAAGTTTTCGACAGAACGTGTTCATCCCGTAACGTTATCGGCTCTCTGGCCAAAATTGCTTGTTAATTGCTAGTCATGTGCCGTTCATGGCAGTGACATTTCATAAAATCGCAAAAACTTTTAATGAAAAGCAAACTTAATAGTGATTATACACAATTTCTATATGAACACCTAAGCTGGCTATAAAAATTTGAATTTTATATTAACTATTTTGTGCAACATTGATTGGCAATCATGAGTAGAAAAGTGCTGAGTTGTTTCAAACAAGGTTGCATTTTTTAGAGCATGTTTTTATTTATCTTTTCCGAATAACGGAATTAGAACTTTTTTCATTTAGTCAGCACATTTCAATGTGGCGAATTTGGGAGCTAAAAGTTGATTTCAACTCGTGTCTGTTTTAAGCATATCCAAAAAGTTGCTCAAAAAGTGTGAAAACTTTTTCGTGTTATTTTTTTGTTTTTCTTTTTTTCGATTCAACAATTTTAAAATAGAAAAAATTGTGTTAATTAAAAGTCAATCTAGTTGTAGTCAACTAATAAACTGTCGAACTGAATTGGTCAGTTTATTTAGATGAAAGTACGAAATGAATAACTAACTCTTCACATTGTTCGTTGTTAAGGTTAAATTTAAAGTTAGATATCCGTAATCCTTTGCCATTAGAGGGGCATGTCCTATTGTAATCTCTTTTGACTACTTCGTCTTCGTTATGGTTTAGTTGTTGGTCCCCTTCATGGCATTGATGTAGCTGCCATTGTCTTTGTTGTTGAGATTCCATCAGCGTATGAAACGTATACGTAATCAATCATACGAGGCGTGTGCTGCGATTGTCAAACCACACTCTTTTTTTTTTATCTGATGATGCTGTTGCCGTTTTCATATGAAGATTATTGGTATTATTGAGAGTGCTTACTGACCAACAATATCAAAAGAATGGTCGGCTGTCCTTGGTCATGTGATGGCTGCCACTTCTGTGTGGCATTCAACGCTCTTGACCCACATTTACAGCACACAACAAAAAGAATGCAATTTCATATTAAAAATAAAACAATGCAAATGTGTGAAAGACATACGAGAAGTTGGCGACGATATATTCGTAGTATGTATCTCAACCCATATGCAAAAGTATCTGCCTCTCTCTCTCTGTCTTTCTGGGTGTGTGTGGGTGTGTGTTTGTATGAGTAAGTGTTGCTGTGGGTGCCATTAGCAAGAGTGAAAATCTGTGACGTGTACTAAGTAATTGTGTCATATACATAACAAGCACCGACTCAGACACGTGCTTAATGAGCACATAATGTTTTCTAAAACAAGAGGGAATTATTTTACAGCACAACGGCAAAATACACTCACTCATGTAAATAAACTCTTGTGTCAGAAAGCCAATTTATTAAATACATACATTTTCTTAGAGGCTTAAGTCAACAGTTGGCCATGATGTGAGCTCAGTAAATGCCACAATAAATATTCATACTTCATTGCGTAAACGATGCCAAAATTGTTATACTCTCTTCGTCAGGGTAATTGCCCTGTCTTATGACAAGCTAAGTGCGTCTTCTTGCTCCTTCGAATATACGAATACATATCATTGCTTCGCTCTCTCTCTCTGCAAAGAGCCTGCGACTGTCATTCTCAGGCAGCTGTCATAATAACTTTGTTAAGTCTTTCTCATAAATCTGAATTATAATTACTTCAGCTAAGCACACATCTAAGAGCTCTAAGCAATGTCATCTTAAATTTTAAATGTACTTTACCATGCTTTCAAAGTATGTATATGCCTAATATACCTTTAAAAAAGAGCATTGCTTAGGGTATTCGGTAATAACAACAAATTGTGGAAAATGCGCAACGATAATAAGTTGCTGAAAAGTAGACGAAAAAACGAATTGTTTAACAAAGTTTTTGTGACCTCAATCGTGGCAAGTAAAATGTGTTGTTCCCTTTCCTTCGCTCTTCCTCTTTTCTCCTCTGTTGTGGGCTTTGTGGTTGCCAAGATTTTCGTGCTGTTTGGCATTTCTTCGTGCCAGGCCCAGCACAAAAACTAAGCCTACTTTTCAATTTCCGCTAACTGAGACTTGTGGTTAACCGAAAGAGCCTTCGTCCTCAACGAAAATTGCCCTGACATTTTTTGTGTATTTGTTTTACGTCGACTTTTTCGACCGGATAAAATCTCTTCTTTGACAGTTGTCGCAGATGTGCAAGAAATTAAGATAATTGCGCATACGCACTGTTACACCGTAATTAAAATGTTCAACTGTCAACTGTGTGCAACTCTTGGGCAGTTTTGATTATTAATATTAATGTGGGTTGCCCCTCGGTCCGATTAAGTGATAATTTGCACATAAAGGCTTGCCACACATAAATTTTGAGCATGTTGCTAATTAAAGTTCAAACACGTATAAATTCTCTTGTGGTAATCACATTTAAGCCAACCGAATAACGTCGGTCGAGGGTCCCATTGGTAATTTATAAGCTACCCAGTTTGCCTTTTCCCACATACATACATATATGTGCTATATATAGACTCACATAGAAGCAAATCAAACAAAAACTTTAATTAATATAAAGCTTGACACAATATGAGATTATGGCTATGGCATGGAAATGTTTAGTGCAAATTTACTGTAGCTCGAAAACTAATTAAAACTCAGCGGGACTTCAATATAAAAGAGAGAGAGAACAGTTAAGTAACCTTGCAGTGGATTAACAAGCAATAAATTTATAATTAACACGCAGCTAGCTAAATTGTTTTTTTAACATTTCATATATTTTAATTATGCAATGTTTCCGAAGGGCTTAAAATGTATTTATTAATTCAGGCATAAGTTAATTTTGCTGTGGTAATCCTGACTTGCTAATTTATAGAGCTGCTTCTATTATCTTTTGAATGGCACTTAAATGGTTAATCTCAAATCAACTTAGCCGACCATTAAATGACTTGAGGCTAACTTTAGGTGCTCAGAGCAAACACAAACAAACACCCAAACACAGACAGACGAAAGGCAAACAGGCCGAGCTTTCATGCAGTCAGTAGGAAAACAAATAAGAAAATTACGTATTGAAACCGCAATTAAATATTTACAAAAGCGAAATTTGAAAGCAACAATAAACTCGTTCATGACGGGCCAAAGGACACCCAACGCCCAACGCCCAGCTGTGCGCAGTCTGCGTAAAAGGTGCCAAATTGTTAAAATATTTAAAATGAGACCGACAACAGTGTTTAGCTGGCTACAAAAAAAAACCACACACACATTCAAAAGCAGCTGTCACGCCTTCATACCCAAGTACACCCAAAACACACACAAACAAACAAACAGACAGATGCAGATAGAGATACGGATACAGTTGTAATCTATGGCAGCTTTTGGCCACTGTGCATTATAAATTAAAGGTCCGACACCGAACGAATTGTGGACGATGCACTGTGGGGTAAATGAGCACTTTATCTGGCATTTAATATTACAAGGAAACCAAATTGCCACAGCAGGTAAATTTACTTTGGAAAAGTGAGGTCAGTTGACCAAAATTAAAATTGTGCCAATAACATAGTGGGGAAAAGTTCATCCCTATGGATTCATAATTAATAAAGTTACAACATTTAAAGTCTTGCCTAAGAAGCCTTTATTAAAATGACCAAATTTTCGCATAAGAATCAACAGTTTAAACAACTGATTGCATTTAATGCATATTAAAACCTGCGAAATTAATATTCAATAATCAAAGTTATGCAAAAATTGTCTCTCTGTTGCTAGAGCTGACTTGACAGCTGTTAAGCTAATATAAAGCTGTTATGTGTTAACATTTCGAATTTGAAGCAAAAGTTTAATGGCATAAAATGAGCTGACTAAAGAGCTATTGTGTTAACATAAAATTTTAAAACATTAACATTTAGACTTGGAGTCTTAACAGCTTGATGTTTTCCAATTGCCTAGGCTTTAATTTTGTTAAATTTTTAACACTTTTAACAAAGTGAAAGTGCCAGCTAAATTAGAAACAATTTCAACAACTGATTGCATTTAACATACAGTCGAAATCTGTGAATTCAATATTCTTTTAATAATTGTGTTTTCAATGCATACTGTAAAAATTTGCATTCCGTTGCTAGAGTTAACTTTACAGCTCTTAATATAACAGAAAACTGTTAAGTGTTAACATTTCGTATTTGAGGCATAATAGTTTAATGTTTAATAATAGTATTTTGACTATTTTAAACATTAAAAAAAAGAGTAAGTTTCAGCCAAATTAGAAATTTAGTCCACAGTGCGAAGTGGTCGCTGAAGTTTACTTTTTTTGTTGCCTACATTGCGGCGCACCTGAGCTTTTGGCCACGGGCATTTCTGTCTCTCTACGTGTGTTGTGCGTGCACGTGCGTAGGAATGTGTGTGTGTGTGTGAGTGCGTATTGCTCTGCTGCAAAAAGCGCCAATTCAGCGTCCGAAATGTTTTTAGTTCATGCTGCTTATTGCGTGCTTCTTGTCGTTTTTGTTGCTCTTGTTCGTTTCGTGCTTTTCTTTGTTTTTTTAGTAGTCGTTTTCTGTGTTTCTCCTTGTTTTTTTTTTGTGTTGTATTTTTGTTGATGTTGTTGTCTTTATTCGCCGCATTACTGCGCGTGTTTTCCGGATCCGCCTTTTGTTTGAGCTGCTAGCGGCGCAGCTGTGAACCAGCAACAGCAACAACAGCAACAACAGAAACAACAACACCACGACAACTCACAAAAACATTGTACTTAAATGTCTCGCCCTCCGGCCGTGTTGTTGTGGTGTAAATGAAATTACAAGCGCGCTTAAAGCCCCAAATCCAATTAGAAAAAGCGTTGCGCTTGCTTTATCGCAGATGTTCCAGTGTTGCTGTTTTTGTTGCTGTTTTCGTTATTGTTGATGTTGCCCCTGCTGTTGCCCATTCGTACTTTTATCAACTTCCGGCAAAAAACACGCACAAATTGTTCATTGTCAGCTAGCCCCAATCTGATGGCATACTATCTAAGCGCACAGTGAATAGGTGCCATAAGCCGTTAGCAATATTAATCGATGTGTCATGCAACATAATCAAATCTCATATATCTCGATTATCACCTTTATTCGAAATGCATTTGCATTACGTGTTTGCTATCCAACGTATTCATAATGAAAAGTCTGAACCATTAAATAAATTACTAAATTTCATTCACATAATTCAAGAAGTGAAAAGTTTTCCAGCAGTCTATAAAAAAGACTATAAATATATATATATTTTTAAATGTATTTCTCTACTAAATAGGGTAATGGAGCAAATAAAATCTCAAATATTTTTATTATCAAATGATAGTTTGACCCATTAAACAAATGAATAAATATTTTTTCATATAATTCCAGCAGAGAAATATTTTCTAGCAATCTATAAAATTTACTAAATTAGTTTTGTAGAGCAATGCAACAAATCAAATCTTATATAACCTACATAATAATAATAGAAACTCTGACCCATTAAGCAAATGAATAAAACTTCTTTCATATAATTCAAGCACATTTTCCAGCAGTATATAATAACGATTAAAAATATATTTTAAAAATATGCTTCCTCTAGTCAGAAATTAACATTTCTCTATTAAATATTTTGGGTAGAATTTATTACCCTACAAATACATAAAATACATTCATAAATGAATTATTTCAATGCGTGTATGTTTGCGTAAAGTCGAATTAGCAGCAAACGAATTTCCATTTGCAATTTAATTAACAAAATTAAAATTTATTATGTAAATGCCTATAGATTTAAAATAACGCATCCGCAGACAAATTAAAGGCAAGTAAGAAAGCTAGAGAGTGTTGTCGACTGTAAGATACCCGCTACATATTTTGAATAAAAGCAAAATAGTGCGGTATTAATTTTAAAATATACCAAAATAGTATACCACAAAAAATACCAAAAATATGTCAATGGATGTATTCATTATTGATACAGTAATACATTTAAAATATACCGTATATTGCCAAATATACCAGATTATCAGCCAAAGCAACTAAGACACCGTTTTTACCCATACAGAAGTATTTTTTTAATAACGGCTACAATTTTTATCTGATCGCAGATGGACGGACAGACGGACATGGATAAGAATATCTATACTTTACACGGTCGGAGATGTCTTCTTATGCCTGTTACATACATTTCCTTGAGGCACAGTGTTATAATATCCTTCTACTCTGTGTGTAGCGGATATAAACACAAAAACCAATTAAATGCTTAATTGGCGACAAAACTTCAACATTTGCCAAATTGTCAACTGTCAATGCACAATTATTGCAATATATGATATATATGACTTTGTGTAGTTAGATCTCAATATTTGCTCATCATTACAAAGAGCCAAACTCGAATAAGCCTCAAAGTTACGCATACGCACCGTTGTTGCTTGGCAGCCATAACTTTGCCTGCAGTAAACAACAATTAGTGAGCAATGATTATGCAAGCGAAATGAGGCCAAAATTGCAATTGGCCTGGCCACAGAACAAATTGGTAGACAACTGTACGACCTTCGAAGGCATTAGGGCAAATGTTTATTGCGATACGTTCTGCACATTTGTTGTCTGCGTAATCTGTATGTGTGTGTGTGTGTGTTAGTCTAGTGTGTGTGTGTGACTGGGAAATGAGTGTGTTTTATGCACAAAGCAAATGCTCGACATGCCAAAAAGGAAAACAAGCGCCAGCCAAATGCGAATGCAACTACAAAATATGCATTCAAAATCCTTTGGCTTTCGATTTTTGTCCAGCCAAACAAACTGCATACGTGTGGCATGTGTGTGTGTGTGTGTTTGTGTGCGTTAAAGTTTTTGTGCTCATTTGCATACAGTATGCCAAAAAAAAGAAACGTTGCTTGAGCCAAGCTGCAGCTATATAATTTGCTTAGGTTTCGGCTAGTTGTCGTTGTTATTTTTATTACGCTTTGTTGTTGTTGTTGGTAAAATTGTGCAATCTGCTAGGTACATATTTTAAAAGTAGGCCAACACCAGCTGCACAACGCCCATTGTCGGAATTGTTGTTACATTGTTGTCCTGATTGCCACTTTTGAATAATGATGAAGTTTCAACAGTAGGTTTCTCTTCTTCTTCTTCTGGGCGCAGTAGTGCAGCAGGTGTGAACCAGGTGCGAAGTTGCATTGCTAAACAGCCAAGTTTCTAGAGTATGGG
Organism: Drosophila nasuta; assembly: GCF_023558535.2. Classification (NCBI taxonomy): domain Eukaryota; kingdom Metazoa; phylum Arthropoda; class Insecta; order Diptera; family Drosophilidae; genus Drosophila; species Drosophila nasuta. The sequence goes on from NC_083457.1 coordinate 19,236,642, forward strand.
AAAAGTTTTGCACTGAAACAATTGAATAATCAACATAAAAAAAAGAAACTAGCAAAAATCTACATTCGAATGCGGATTAAATGCTTAGCAGTGGCAAATAAAATTCTATTATATAAATACAACAAGCCTAAACTTTAATTTCATTTTTATTTCTTCTTGAAGGCCAGACATCATTCCGACAATTTTATTATAAATTCAATTTATTATTCAATTTTAATTAATGCAGATAAATATTATTGAAATTGTTTTGCATATGAAATTTCATAATGTTGTTGACATCTATAAAATTCATCCATCGCATGAATTTTATTATTGTATATATTCTTGAAAATTGAAAAATTTATTTAACTTTGAGAGAAATGATAATAATCAAATTAACGTGAATAATTTTTTTTTTTTATGACTTTGAACTTTCGAATTTAATTTTTCAACCTTTTCTTTAATAGTTTTCAACTTTGAAAATGCTAAATGAGTTTTCTAATTAAAATGAGAAAAAGTATAAAAACAAATTATTGGCAACAATTTTTTTTAGCGGAGATTGAGCAAATAAAATTGTACATACGTAAATACAACAAGACTCTACTTTAATTTCATTTTAATTTCTTCACGAATGCCTGACATCATTTCAATCATTTTATGTTATAAATTCTATTTATTTTTCTATTTTTACTAAGTAGAGTAACATAATTATAATTGTTTGCTTGTTAAATATGTATTGAACATATTGGAAATATTGTTGTGATTTATAAAATTCTTCCTAATCATGAAGTTTATTCTTAAAACTACAAACTTTTAGTTAACTAAAAGAGAAAATTAATTTGACAAATTTTGTTATGTGACTTTCAATACTTTCTTTAATTTGGCTTGAAAATGCTAAATGAGTTTTTTAATGAAAATCCTTGACTAAGAAAAAAATACCATATTAATATATTGGCACCAACTTTTGTCAGCGGAGCTTGAACACATTATCACAGTGTCCTAAGCCAAAAAATAATTTAAATTGGAAGCATAAATAGTAATTTTTATCGGGAAATTGAAGATATTTGTTCAAACATGAACATAATCTCGCTTAAGCATGAATACGATGCTCCGATTAGGCAGAGACTAAGAACACATATCACCAATAGCCTATTGAATCTACGATCCGTTAAATATAAGAAGCACAAGCTGAAATCCCTGAGATAGTACAAAAATTTTCAAAATATAATCATAGACTAAATAATTTTTAAAAAGCAACAAATTTAAGCTACAAAGATATAAGAAAATCTAGAAGATATTTGAAGTTAACTTTAAGATATATTTAATCAATTTTTGAAAAAGAATACTAATACGAACAAAATAAAATAAATTTATGTAAAATAAAATACTCTTAGGTGTGCATAAATACATCAAGCACAAAATTGAAGTTGGATTAAAGCAATATTAGTTTTCTTAAGGAGAATAAAACAGTAGTAAAAAAATAAGATAAAATGAAATAATTTAGAGTAAAATAAAATAAAGGTGACTCAACGTTGACGGCGCTGAAAAGTGGAACACATTCAACTGGGGACTAGTGAACACTTGCATGTGTGTGTGTCTGTGTAAATATATATGTGTCTGTGGCCTTCTTGGCTGTGTTCTTATTCCACTTATTCCGCTGTAATTGAGTGCGGTACAAAAAAAAAGTCTGAAGCTTTTTCAGGCGTTTTCACTCGCTTTGACTTCTGAACCGCGCCTAATTAGCCTTTGCCGCCCATTGTCATACTCGTCATGTGTGTGTGTGTGGCAAGCACTGGAGACATGTGCTCTGTGGCACTAAGATATGCTACTTCCATGGTGCTGAGCACCATAATTAAGCTCAACGGCAATTTCTTCTGATAGACAGACACACACACATAGTATAGTAGTTGAAGATGTCGCTACCTGTCATTGTAGTTGCAACGAAGGTGTGAGAAAGTGACGCTGTCCTTGCCACCGATGTGTCTCGATGACAGCCGCTAAGTTTTTAATGAGCATGCCAGACTCTGGCAGGCTGGTGCGAGGCGAGCAAATTATGGCTAAAATTGTCAGTGGCTGTTGGGGCTTAATAGGGTTAAGCAAAAGAGCTAGCAGCAGATCCGCAGATTCAAGCTTACTCCCTGGGGGTGAATGTTTGTGTCGCTTGGAAGTTTCTGCGTTATTTATGAGCGTTGGGGATCTGTCAGAGCCACGATTAAATACACAGTTGGCGCATTCACTCCTCCTTTTTCTTCTTGTCTTGTTGTAGTAGGCGTTGCTATAAAGTTTGCATACCCATGTGCCATGTGCCTGGCTGTCGTTGGCAGCGAAGCAACTTTTGTTACTGCCGAATGACAAATTTTTGCAACACTCGAACTTCGCTTATTTCTCCCACTCGAAGTATTGCGCAACGGTAACGCGCAAGTTTTCATTACGCTCGGGAAGTTGTGTAAACAGTAATTCTAGCATGTAGTTTGACTCTGGTGTAAAGTTGCTGAATTGCTAAAAATGTGCGAGGGCAAGGGCGATGGCGAGAGCAAAGTTACAAGTCGAAGTATCCGTGACACCAACTGCAACTTGAACTGAAACGTCTAACGCCCAGTGTCAACTTTAGGGTAAGGTTTTTTCTCGGGGGAAAGTGGAGCAATGATTAATGAGATTAGGATGAGCCAGCAGGCTAACAAGCAGAGCACTTAGTCTGTCACGATTACGTCTAATGATGGCCAAACAAGTTGACTACGATTACGACTCTATGAGTCTCATGTTTTGCATGTGACTAGAGACGGCAAAAACATTTCATTAATGGATTATTGAAGTATGCAATTATTTTAAGTACGTAATCGAACAAAAATATAATCGATTAGTCAATTTAATGTAAATTTTAAATAATTTCATTAAGTCATATAATCTATTAATAATTCAATTATTTGAAACCTATTTGTCGATTCAATTTTCATCATAATTCTAAGCAAAATAATCGATTATAGTCTATCAAACGATTAATCGTATCATCACTAAGCTGACACAGCATAAAAAGCAAAAGATTTCTTTTTCTTGCGATTACAATTTAAAAAGCTGCTTCTCTCGTTTCATTCTTTTCAAACGCACACACAATAGTCTCTTGTGACCATGGAGCTCTTTGGTTTACTTTTCTTGATTATTTGACTGCTGCCTTTGTCAATCTTGGACAAGGACCAAGTAAATATTTGCCGCTGCCCAGTTGGGAATCTTGTTTAACACTTTGACTGCTTTCAATCAGATTTTCGCTTCCAGTTTCGCTTTCGCTTTCACTTTAACTTTCACTTACCTTTGTCGTTCGGATCGAATTCAGCCTCGAGCTCCGCTTTGGTGGGCTCCGCTGATGATGAAGCTGCCTCTGCGGCAGCCGAGGCAGCATTGGCGGCAATGGCGCTGCCATTGTTGGTTGCAGTTTTAGTTTCCGACTTTTTCATGGTTTCTCTCACTTTGTGGCCTCGAAAGACGGCTTGAATTTTTGTTGCGGCTTTTGCTGCAATTAAATGTGTTGTACAAAAATTGGTTATTATCTTCGAGTGTTTTGCAATCCAATAGAAACTTAAGTTACAAGTTTGATTTTAATAAGCTTCGCCCAAAAAGTTTGTTATGAAAAACTCTTTTGGACAGTTTTCACCGCTTTTTTCTTTTTCGCTTACTCATATTGCGATAACTTTCGCTATTTCAAGTTCTGCAAAGCAATTAAACTTCAATTTTTTCGACCATTCTCCCCCATCCTCAAATATAATCGATCCATTTCTGATTGCGCCACCACGAAATTGTTGGCATTTTTTTTTATTTTTTGTGTCGGGCTCTCATCGAGAGAGCTTTGGTAATATACTTGAAGCGCAAGTTCTGTGCGTGTCTGAGTTTGGATAGGCAACATACCATAAATGCCAGCCCGTAAAATACATTTTCGGTATGTAATCGACTGTTTAATACTCTGTGGAAAAACACATTGAAGCTCACCCAGCTGTCAGTCCAATACAGCCCACAGTCAGCTGTATAAACATAGGATAGCAAAGTGATGTGTGTGTGTGTATGGGTCGTTGGCAAACGATGCTTTCAATTGCTGCTTTTAGCCGGGTCAGCGTTCATTTTTTATGGTATTTTTCACGCAGATACCGAAATGCTGGCCTTGAATAAGTTATAATAAATTGGCACGTAAGGCCTTTTTGGCCAATATTATCAGTAGCAGTAGAAGCAGCCAACAATGCAAACATGGCAACAGCAACAGAGCAGAAGCAGAAGCAGAAACCGAAACAGAACCAGAAGCACTTCTGTGGCTTGAAAAATGGTGTTGTATTGTGCATTTTTGCAAGGTTGCTTCGTTGAGTTGTGGCCGCAATGGTGGCAGAGTGGCAGAAAGAGAGAGAGAGAGAGAGACTGACAGCTCAGTGGCAGGGAACGAAGGTAGTCAGGTAGGTCATCAGTTGGCCAGGGCGGGCATAAAACAGGCTCGCCACATTTTGTTGATGGCTTTTGTGGGTGTCAAGCGGTGAGAGTGTTCCCTCTGTTCGCTCTCGACAGCTGCCCCAAAGTGTGGTGGGGACATTATATCATTCGATGCGATGCATTGAAAACGCTCTTTGTTGGGCGAATAAGACTTTAAATGGACGGCAATTAATCAATACACAATTAAAATGAATAAAATACTATGTTTTTTTTAGCCAACTTTATGTGCTGATTAATTGAATTGCTGCGGTTTCACTTCTGACTTTTATACGCAATAATTTAAAATTGTCATTTATAAAACGGCTGTCACGCAATTCCGTTTTACGGTTTGGCAAATTCACATGCCCATGTCTGTAATCGAAATAATTCTTGTCCATATAACTGAAAGTAATTTTGTGTGTTGGATTCTTTCACTGAAAATTTAAACTCTATGTTTACTGACGTTGTTTTAATGTCTTGAAAATGTAGTCAGTATTCATACTCACACTTTAAAGTTTTACTGCTGTAGCACGTAAAAATTAAAAATGTCTGTCGAGGATTGAAGCACACTTCATTTAATAACCTCGAATTTAGTGCAATCATAAACAGAGCTGAATTATGCACGGCAAAGTTATTAAATAAATTTTGCATGCGGCTCATTAAATCTGACAAACGAAAATGAGCCGTATCCAAAAAGGTAAATGGCTATGGCAACGCGTGCACTCGAGCGGAAAATAAAATTAATAAACGCACACACACACACACAGAGAAGAAGACAAAGACAAAGGCAACAAATTTACACCTGTCTCGAGTGTTCGACACGCGAGCACATACCGATAAAGCCAGATATATGGCGAGTATAATATTCCAAAAGAATCGTGTGAAAAGTCAAATGGCACATGAAACCTGCACGCACCCAATTAAATACAAATAGCTGCACAGCGCGTGTAACACGTGGCGTATGCGTTATATACATATAGTACACGAAAACGCGTCGACAACGTCAAATATTTTTTATGCTTAATTAATACATAATAAACCATTTCCATATATAGTACAAGTACAATGCCAACTTGTCTGCGGCAACCGTTATGAAATCATTTCCCTTTTCCTTAGTGTTTTGCTACAAAAGTAAGTCTGATTAAATTTTGTGAAGATGCGACTGTGCGTGATATTGTCTCTCTTATTGTCATTTTCATTCCCATTTCCATTTCCATTGGCAGTGACAACAAGTGGTCTTAACTGCAGAAGGTAAACCGACCGCTGCGAATGGAGAATGGACAGGACAGTAAATGTCCAAGTAAAGTTATTTACCTAATTAAAATTCATTAGCTGACGTTTCGCATTGCCATTGTTGTTGTTGCTGGCATTTCTGTCTGTCTCTCTGTCTCTGTTTGTCAACTCGGAAACTGTCTGCGGCAGTTCTTCCTTGTAGTTTGTTATCTTGTCTTCGCCCAGGTCTTCATTAACTCTCGCATAATTTTTGTGCTGTCCGTAATGCATTCAAGTGGCATTCAAACGATGTGGGCGGCACTTTCGGGTTGTTGTTGCCCCAACATTCCACTGAATTATGCAAGTGGCCCAGTTCATTGATATGTTGTAAATATCAACAGAAATGCAATACACGAAATATGATACAAGAAGAAACTTGGCTGGAATTGTAAATTAGTGTTGTGTAAGTTAGTTTGCTCATTTTTAATAAGAAAACTATTTCGTTCTATTTTGCGAACGATGAAGGATAACTTATTCACATCGTTCGTTTTCCTGAATAGTTTTTTCTAGTTCTATGATCAATCATATATGGTCGGAATTATGGAAGTGACCCAGTTCATTGATATGTTGTAAATATCAACAGAAATGCAATGCACAAAATATAGTACAAGAAGAAACTTGGCTGAAATTGTAAATTAGTGTTGTGTAAACATTCATTCTCGGAATAAGTTCGTGTTCTTATTTTTAATAAGGGAACTAGTACGTGTTTTTTAGTGAACGATGTAGAATAACTTATTCAGTTCATTCAGCATTCAGTCATTGTCAGAATTATAAAGTGATTCAGCTCATTGATATGAGAAGAAGAAGACACTTTACTGGAATTGTAAATTAGTGTTGCGTAAGCATTCAATTTTTGAATAAGTTCGTTCGCTTTTGCTCCCAACGTTGTTCATTCCGCTATTTCATGAACAACTGCACAAAAGAGAACGATGAAGGTGAAACAATCGAAAATTGTATTGCAATTTAATAAAAAACACCGTGTCCTATACCTCCAATCAAATTTTGTTGAAGTATAATAAAATTACAAAAATGTTTTAATGATTTTAAATGTGCTCGAGAAATATAGTGATTATTTATTCTTTAGGTTTTTAAATAGTTTAGAGTGAGGGCAGAAAAAGTAAGATAATTATTAATCCAATCAATTAAAAGTCACCTTAATTAAAAAAATTAAATATTTTTTAAGCAAATTGTTAAGTTCGAGGAAACAGAAAGTTGTCTAGCTCTCTCGATTGTACTTGTTTCGTTTGTAATATCAGTAAATCGTTTCGAAACGTAGTGAAGAGCAGAGATATTGATTTTTGCATGGGCTGTGACTTACTGTCAATCGGGAAAATACTGCTACACCGCACTGTAAAAGAGTACAGAGTACAGTAAGCAGTAACTACTGACAGCTGACCCTGAGCCTGGGTTTGAGCCTGTAATCGCTTTCCCAGGGCAATTACGAGCTGTGCCATTTTGCAGGCAATTTCCCACAGCACTTTTACTTCAGACGGCACCATCCAAATGACTTGCAATTTATTAGCTTAATTAAATTGTAGTCTCTGGTTTCGCGTTGCATTTTTATTGTAATTGCACTTTGCATTAAAATCGTTTTTCCACCGCTGTGCGACTTACAATTCTATCCCCGAGCAAACTTCTTGCAAAAGAAGGTAACAAGCGCCAGCAGAATATTAAAATATATGAGTTATGCCGCAGAGAAGGGAAGGCGTGGCTTAGGGTCTGGAGGCAAACTTTGGCCAGCTGTTTCGTGTTCAACTCTTCGTCCTGGCCTTAGACCATAAACTGGCTGCGCGGTCGTGCATGCAAGTAAATGACACTGTTAAATAAATAAATAGGCACTGGAGTGGAGAGGTCAGCCTGGGGCTGGGTTGGGGCTGGTGTTTAGATGTATGTTGCCACAGTTGAGTTTAGTTTTTACTAAGCAAGTCCAATGAAGTTTATAATTACATATCAGGTTGCATGACGATTTCCAGCGATAAATGTTTAATATTGTGTTGCTCGACTCGATAATACATGCATTACTTATATGCTCCTGATAGGCATTTACAGCAAGGTTCTTTGGTAGAAAGTTTAAATTTGCTGAAATTCAATTTAAAGTTGTTCGAGCTTTTAACAGACTCAATTTTGTGTAGCTAACTCAATTTTCGTTCACATTGTGTGTGTTTGTTGTTATTTATGTCAGCAGCATGAATTTGGTTTGAGTTAAATAAACACACGCACATTCTATGCATGGCATTCTATATTGTGGGACAACTGTAACAATGACAATACCCACAACAATAATAAAACTGCTGATTCCGCTGCTATTGATTGCATTCGTGGTCCGTGGTCCGTAGTCCGCCGAAGGTCGCTACAAAATGGCACGCACTGTGTTTGAGGTGTAACTGGTAAAGTGGCGAAGTGTGTGCGAGGCGCGAAAGAAGAATTCGAGCCATAAATAACAGCGGAGCATGGCAACAGTTTCACGGCCATAATTTCCATCGGAAAAGTGCCGACTCACATCGTGCAGAACACACTTCATTGGTTAAATGGTAATTACCTAAAGGAGCAAGAAGTATTCATTTCGCCAGAAATGATCTTACGTCCTCCTCAAATGCTTTCGTATTTAAGTCAACGTGGTGTCAGCAAACCTTCGTGCCAAATCACTTGCCACAGATTTCAGCATACCCTTATGTTGCCCCATAAGTGAATCTTAATGGCATCAACTTTTGCTGTCTATATTATATTTATTTCGCTTCAGGTTAATAGAGCGATGGCAACCCAAAAAACTCTTTGGGGAGCAATCACTGCAAAGGTGATGTTTATTTTCATACCCGTTAGCCAAAGGGCAGAAGGGTATTATAATTTGAGGCAACACTGAACTTATGTATCACGCATGTAGAAACAATAAATATTTTTGGTGTGTTTCAGTATTTTGTTTTGTATTTAGATGTATCATATTTGGCATTTTCCGAAGGATGTCTTGTTTTGTTTTAATTCGATAAGTGGGTAGCGGGTTTCTCACAGTCGAGCACACACGACTCTAGCTTTCAAGAAATAATTTATTTTGGAAAAAAACAGGTTTATAATCGAGTAGATCGATATACTAGATATAGTTTATGATATATCTCAGTATTTTTTTGTGTATTAATCTAACACATTTCATTGGTAATACTTTTATTGCATTGTTTACAAAATTGCTACCGGGTATTTCACAGTCAAGCACACTCGTCTGTAGCTTTCACGAAATAATTTTTATTCGTGTATAATAATATTCAATAAATAGCTTTTGGTATATTTCAGATTATTTTGGTATATTAATTTAACATATTTTGATGATTATACGGTTATTGCATTGCTTAGAAAATTTATACCCGGTATCTTACCAAAAAATCATTTTTATTGGAAAAAACAGGGGGTCTAATCGATTATATCGCTATTATATAGTTTTTGGTATATTTCAGAATTTATTAGCATATTAATTTAACATATTTTAGTGATAATAGGGCTTCCGGGTATCTCACAGTTGAGCCCACCCGGCTGTAGTTTTCAAGAAATAATTTTTATTCAAGTATATTGATATACTAAATATTGTTTTTGGTATATATCAGTATTTTTGGTATATTCATTTAACATGTGTTATTGATAATACCACTTTTGCATTATTTTGAAATGGATACCGGGTATCTCACCCTCGCGCACACCCGCCTAAACTTTCTTATTTATTTCTCGTTTCAATTATTATTACTATTATAGTATTATTTACTAGTTTATATATTTATGAACGAAACAAACATAAAATATGAATGCTGTATTTAAATTAATTTGAGCACACAGTTTTGTATAGCATAACTATCTATATTTTAATTTAAATTGACCCCATTTGGGTGATAATTCACTTTTATCAATTTCCATGGTAAATGATAACTGTTCCACTATGCATAGAGCAGTGGGACAATTAATAGAATTTATGTGAAGTAATTTGTATGGTTTCACTTAATCGTTCGGCATGGTCAGCTATAATTAAAGGAGGGCAGAGATAGAGACGAAATGTGTAGATTGGCAAAAGTCAAATGTGCGCATAAATTACGTAAACTTGGCATTGTTAATTGGTCATAAGCTTCGAGAAGCGAGAAGTTGCATAATTAAATTTATCTCAATGAGCATTTTGCGGTTTTGGTTTCCCCAATGCGGAAATAATTGTTCATGTATGTGCAAATATTTCCTAAGATAACTGCAATAAATTCAATATTTGAAATGCCATTTTTTAATCATAAATTGTATTTCCAAAAAATTATTATACGTTGGCAGTTGATTTATTATATGCATGATATCATGCGTGTAACAGTTGGAATAAATTTGAGTACTCGAATCGTGTTCCGATGGATAAAAACATGCAAATTGTGGACACAATCAATTTCAATTAAGCAGCAAGTTGAGCGCTTAATTCGACAGTCAACACTCGATCGATGTGCTGATTGACAGACTGTGTGTAAACTTTCGACAGCTGCTGGCACTTAAATGCGCATACGCTACGTATGCCAGTCAGTCTGCTAGCTCGCTAGCTATTCATTCAGCTAGTCAAACAGTCCTACGGCGTAGAAATTTCGAAAGGCAAACAAAAGGCAAACTATTTGATATGCAATGCGTCGCGCTTGCAAAATTATGAAGATGACTGCGTGAGCCCAAAGCAAGGCTCGGCATATAACATACGAGTGTTTTGTAGGCTCTGTAGGCGTTCTGGGCCTCAGGGTCTCGTTGGTCACGTGCCATGGAAAAGAAATCCATTTGTTGACAATTTGATTACGTGTTGTGTTGCTAAGCTCTTGAAATTTGTTTGCCGAGAATTGTGCAGCAAAATGAAAATATCTTTCGCAAAGTTTTAATTCCAACAATCTGTTTTATTTGCCGAGAAGATTTTCATTTCGCTGAGTAATTATTTTGCTGGCACAGAAAATGAACTCGAAGAGCCTGGTTTATCATATTAAAATGTACCCTTTAGCAAACTTCAACAGCAATAGAATTTCGAAAAGCATTTCCCGCAAGCACAACATAACTTTTTACCCCACTTCCTTGGACGTCCATTACAGCATTTCCTGTCTATTTATAAACCCAAAATACAAATGGTTGCCCTTCGTTTGAAACACACATTCGTATGTACATACGTATACACGTATTTATTATTAAAACGCTGCACAAACCTCGCACGGAAAAAGTTTGCAACAAAATTAAAACTGCCCACAAGCAATGCGCGCCGAAGCAGAACAAAAGTTACCCAAAAATAATATTTCTAGAATTTATTTGCTTTTTCCTGCTATATTTTTTTTTCGTTTGGCCAAAACTCGCGCAGCAACCAAACCAAACCAAACTATGTAGCTGAAAGAGCACTCAGAATTCTGGTGAAATAAAAATAATAAAAACTCAGTTATGAAACCTAGAAATGTCCGACTTGCAGATACTTTGTGCTCAGTTCATTCGAATGCAGTTGAAATAGTTAAGCAATTCCATTTCTGGTTTCTTACCAGCAGAGGGTATCAGAAACACTCTGTTGCTGGTTAATAAAGAATACACCCAGATGCAAAGAGGAAAGTGGTTATGCTTATGGTTGCCATTGCTACAAGAGCAAGTGCCATTTGTTTTACCTACGAGTCCTTACTCTACGCCAGTGTTTGGGCTCCTGCAGTTGTCCTTTTGTTTGCTGGCGCGTTAAGGGGCAATTGAAACTGAAACTTATTATGCCGATGACGCCAGAACGGTCTAATAAAAACAAAGTGCAATGAGCTTGAAGTCGCAGTTAGAGCTGGGAGCTGGGAGCTGAGAGCTGTGAAAGGACATAGTTCGTGTAAGGTAACTGCAGGCCAGGCATGCCAAAATGCAATTTGCTGGCCAGGAATCATACTTCGTAATGTTCATGAAATTGCGCGAGAAAATTGCAATTGAAGCCTTTGGGCGGCGTTTTAACAACGTGCAGCGAGTCCCGGAAATTGCATCCTCCGCCATTTCGACAAATTGCAAAAAATTAAAAAACTTCAGCGACATTTACAATTTCATCTCGTAATGAAAACAAATATCTAAAAGTAAGATAGCAGCGAAATTGAGGTGTTCAAGAATATACTCTACAAAAAATAAATTATATAAAAAATGCCACCTGTTGAGACTCATTTCCTTGGGGCGTCCATTACGCAATAAGCGATGGGGAAAAAATGAAAAATAAAATTAATTCAACGCTGACATGCGAAAATTTAATTTTCACATCGTATAAAACTTACGACACGTCACGCTTACGGTGAAAATCTTCTTCTACTTTTTGATATAGCTGTTTTGTTGTTGCTTTTGTTATTCGCTTTTCATTCTGCTCTCAATGCCTTCGTCGTACAACAGTTTCCGTTGCCTTTTTGTTTTGAGGCCATTATAGGAAAGGCGCTTGTGCGTAAGCTCTTGCTTTAGTTGTTGTTGTTGTGCTTCTTAATAATAGTTGTTGTTTTTTACTGTAGTTGGCATTATTGTTGCCCGACGGCTGAGCTTATATTTATTGTGGTAATTTATACTTAAACTTGCGCCACGTGCACAGGTTTCCATTACATTGTTTTATGTCAGTTGCTTATTTGTGGTTGCCGTACAATATAGTATTTTATATGAGTTTGGGTTTAGGTTTGGGTTTGGGGGAAAGTCTATTGTATTATGGGGTTTATATTTACACGTAATCATTCAACTGCCAGTTTAAATTAACAAAGTGACATTTCCAAATGAGTTAAAAGCAGAGCATTCGTGACCTTTTGACTGCGCTCATTAAATCAAACTTGAAGCATAACATTAAGTGTCATTAGGAAGTTCTTAAAGCAATGTAGGAAATGTTAAGTAGGAGAAAATTGGTAACTAACGACACAAAAAGAAGGAAATACTTGAAGGAGAGTAAATATTATAAAATTGCCAACATTTTTCATCATATTACATGGCATGAAATGTACGCTAATCCGTCTTTGTCTTTATGCTAATGCAAATTATCTACATGCGAGATTGGCCACGCAAAACTCGACTTAGGAGTAGTTAAAAAAACAAATACTGAATTAGAGGGTCCGTGTTTAGTGAGGAACTAATTCCCAATCCTGTGCTTAGTTAGCTGCTACATCTCATTTCCATTTCCATTTGTTCGTGCTCTCGCCACAGTTGTGGCTTGACCAGGCACTCAATTAAGCAAGAACACAGAATTAAATTAACTCGACGCTGTTATGCCCCAAAGAGTCATAACAAAGTGCTGTTCCTGTTCCAGTGTGGTAAGCAAACGTTGAGATCTAAACAAACGTGGCGCAGGCGGAAAAGAACTGAGAACTTAACTGGTCTCAAGTGTCGTTTTGTGACGCTTGCAACAACAATGGAAATGAAAGAACAACAGCTCATCAATAGCCCGAGACAACTAGCTCATCAAACCAAGCAAAAAACAAAAGAAACAAGCTGCAAAGCATTTATAGTGAGTGATCGAATAACAAATGCCTCTTACAACTGCCAAATAAACTATAAAATAAACTCGAGTACTTAAATGGAAATTACAGAAAATATAGGTCGTATACTTAATAAACTACATTGTTCGAAACTCTAGATAAATGGAAAAAATAATAGAAAATAAAAAATATGGGTCGTATACGTAATAAACTAGTTTTTACCTCAATTGAAATCAAATATTTGGAATATTATCTGTACTTGAATTTATAATTTCATTCTACTATTTTAGATTTGAATTCTAACATTAAATGAAAGCTAGCAGACTGTAAATTTTACAGTATACACTATTCATTTTAATTAACACTGTCAATTATGCTGAAACCTAACAGACTGTAAAGCGTACTTAATGCACTATTTATGTTACTTAACACTACCAAATTAGCGTGACTTTACAGACTGTTAAGATGAATTTGATTCATCGTTAAAACGATACTCAAAAATGAATTCGATTCACCGTCAATGTTCTCTAAATGGACAGCTAGATGAATACATAAACGATTAAATTGAAATAAGTTTATATTGCGACGTAGAAAGACTTCATGTTCTGGTAATAACATGTTGAGTGTATACCCCTCGTCGTGTTTAGTTGTAGGGTATGTGAAAACAAGCACAAGCCACTTGCCACACATAAAGAGACTACACAGCTTCATCACCAGCATCGCATCAACATCATCATCAGCCCCGAACATAGATAGAGCTTCCATTTTGACGACTTTAAAATGCGCAAAGTGGGAAGAGCTTTACGCTGCCACCAACTAATTTCCGCACAACGCCACAAAGAGTGGTAAACATTAAGTGACAGCCACTCAAATTTTCAGCTGTACGAAGTGGAAACTAATCTCACTGCTATTTGTATTTACCCATACAAATAGACGTACAAGCTACAAGCTACAGACTAGAAGCGACCTACTCTTGGTTTTATATAGGAAAGTCAACACAACGCTGAGTTGGCCAACTGCAATTTGTGCGTCACTCAACATGTTTGCAGACTGTTTATCACTGACAGCAACATTTTGTGTAAATATTTGAGAGGATGCTAGTGCAAAAATTGAGAATTCAATTAATAATCGCATTGCAATTCGGATTCTGGCATTCTATTTAATTCACAGCCAGACATTTGATTTGATTTGGTTTAATAACTAATAAAAGTGTCAAACGAGAGATGTCATCAGACATTGTATAATCCCTCCCAACTCATACATAATTTGGTTTTAATAAGAACATGACGGATTCTCTGCAGATTTGAATGTGCTCTTAAATTGATTTCATGTACACAATTTCAATGTACGTTCTATTTGCATTTTATGTTTGTGGAATTAAATATTAAAATCAATTAAAGGCCTTAAGCTATTCCAGCTGCTGTTTCAACTGCTCCCGACTACTGTCTGCCTCTGTTTACCCGTCAACAAATTTTTTGAATGAAGCCCCGTGGGCAATTTCAGTTAACAGGTTTGTTTGCCACATAATGAGAAAGTGCAGCTTGCAGCTGTAATTAAATTTTAAGTACTACGGCAAACAACAAATATAATATGCTGGCTGAGTTTCTCAGCATTGACGGCTTCCGAGCGATAGAATCACAGATTAAACGGACCCAACATTTAAATTGTATGTATTCAAATCGGACTAATCAACGAGAGATGATTATGTAATTCCCATCGGTTAAGTAATTGGGAATGTTGAATAATTTATATAGTAGCTCAATCTGAAGATGGATGAGTAATTTATTCAGTTTGGTCAATTTTATTCAAGTTTTTCAAATCGAGAAGGAGGCCTATTTTCACTCAGTTAAAAGATGTAAAGTAAAACGTGAAAGACTGTTGTAGATATTCGGTACATTATTTTAAAAGCAAGGTTTATGTAATACTGTACATACAGTCTTGTATGTTATATCCCAGAGAATAGCCCTGTTAATATGTATGTTATATAACCTATCATGTTATGTCACTGTTAAAACTTTGATAGTAAATATTTTCAAAAATAGTTTATTTCTCATGTCGAAATTTCAGGAAATCTGTGAATAGCATTGAATTGAATCTTCGACTGATTCACATCCTCGACATTTTTTTTCGTATGTGGCGACATCTTTTCCCGAAAGAAGCTCAAATTTCTGGTTTTCGCCAACAATTGCAATATTTAAATGCGACTGCTTTTCACCGGGAATTTCCCAATTAATGGCACGAATAGCATCGCATATGATATCCTCCTTCGTGCTAGTGAGAAAGCATTCCAGGTTGCTCTCCAAATAATTGCGAACTGTTTGAGAACGACCTCCAATTACCATAGCTTTGCAGTTGAAGTACTCGCCAGAGGGCATCACCTGGTAAATGTGGCTGCCCCCCTCATCATACCCGGCAAATAGTATTCCTACTTCAAAGGGTTGACAACTTATCCGTTGGCTATTTCGAAACATTGTGTTTCCTAATTCCGCGACTAATCGGTTTACGGGATATGGTTTCCCAAAGTAATATTTATATTTTTTACACTCGACTTTAAGATATTCGTCGATGACATGAGCATCAGTTTTTCTGCCAGTAATCGCTATGCCAACATGGGAATCTATTGCCACAATCTTGGTCTCCGATTTATCTGTCAGTGACGTTGATGTTGAAAATACCGTCAAAACCGCAAACTCCTTACTCTTTAGGCCCACGACTTCAGAGCCTTTATTGACGGAATTTGTTGCGCGCTGCACTGGCAATAGAAAACCTCTAGGATCCCATAAAATAGGAGAGAGAGTTTGCTTCTCACACATCTGCAGAAGATGTTGACTGGCCACAAAAATTAAACGTTATGGTATTCGTGCAAGCAAAATAGTGATTATGGTTACGAAGTAAAATAACAAGCCTACTTTAATGTCTGTTTGTACTTGTGTTTTTATACTCGCTTCCCATAGGATATTATATAACTTTATATCGACAGAAAGTCTACTTATGTATCTTACAAGCAGAATCTCCTACTTCATTAGGTATATTTTGTAATTTCTTGATCAGTCTATTAAAGATAGAGGAGCTACACTCCCACTTCCGCCAATGCAAATTGAAAAAAAACAATAAGCTGTACTTAGAGTCACTTAATAAAAAATATGATATCATAAAAAAAAAAACTGACGGGTGCCAATCTCTTATATTTTGTGTTCAATGGTATATTTCGAATGTCGTAGTATATCAGAGATGGATTAAAGAGAAGAGTAAAAATACTGTATCCGTATTTCGGTATAATTTTGCTAATTTTCCTTAAAAACCAAAACTGCTACAGAAGCAATTTAAAGTCTCTTCAAGTATTTGCTCAGCATCGCAACCACAAATTCCATAAATACATTCCAATTAAAGAAGCATTCTTAATGCTTTAGTTTCTACTGAAATTTACCAAAAATCTCATACTCTTTCCACTCACAGAGTCATAAATCAGCAACTAAGCGGAGCTATAACCATAACCATGCTCGTTCATTCATTCCCCACTTTGGCTTTGGCTCCATGATATCTGAATTGTAGTTGTCATTGTGCTCGTATTTGTTGTTTGTGGCCGTAATAATTTTCAGTTGCTAAAGTCAAACTAGCGCAAAAAATAATAAACAAAATATGTTAGCTTGGCAGTGTGGTGCCGAGTTTCCTAGCTTAGGGTGCCAAGTTTATGGACAGAGTGGCATGCAATGAATGTACTACACATACGACTGTGAATTTGAGTTCGAGCTCGAGAATGAATGTGAGTGTGAGTGTGAGTGTGAGTAAAAGTGCCCAATTTGTAGCTATCGCTTCGAGGACTCAGTTCAAATTTATCATGTAAAACGGAAGGGCAAATATGGAATTCTTTTCGACCGGCAAATACTCTCTTATACTTATATAATGGAAAAGATTTAATATGTTCTTTTGATATGAAGCACATCTTGATTACAGCTTTATAGTTTTTAAGTCTTTAACCAACTAATTATATTTTATGGATTATTTGCTTAGGACTTGGTTCTTCTATTTAGTTTTGGGCTGCTAAATAAACTTGCATAAATTACACATACCCAACGTTTTTTTCTTTTTTGATTATTTACACACGAGATATGTGCCGAGCAGTTTGCTTTTGGCTTGGGTCTCTTCGCCTGAAGGGTTCTGCTCATTTGAAAAGCGGATAATAAAAACGGATTTACAGTTATGGGCGCAAACATGCCGTAAAGCAGAGAGGCAAAGCACAAAAAAAAAAAAAGAAAAGAAAAAAAATCAAGAAAATTCAGTAAACGGGTGCGGCGGCGGTCGCAGTCCGTGCAAATAGTTGGCGCGCTTTTCATGCACTTTGAGTTGAAGTGGCGAGCCAGAAAAAGAAGAGGAAGGAACCTCAGCCTCAACCACAGTCACAGTCACAGTCATAGTCACAGCCACAGTCAGGTGTGGGTGCGTGACCCTGGAAAACAACGCGACAGAGGCGACAATTCAAATCCAATTAAAGTAAAAGCAATTTGCTCGCCACATCGAAACTGCAACCAATGAGATTTAGTTTAGTTTTTGCGATACGTAAAAATTAGAACGCCTTAAGAGCTCAATTTAATTAGACACTTGTCGTTTTAGCAGGACAGCACAAAGGATAATCGAGATTGAGATGGAGACGGTGGGGGCAATGTCTACATTGTCTCTTATTGAAGAGGCCATGGAACAGCAGTTCTATTGTGTAGATTGGAATCAATGGGGATTGGGAAAAGTTCCATTCATTCATTTGAATCAGTTAAATATATCCCGCGATAGCACATCTCTAATTTCATCGATGTGTCATCGTTAATATATTATCAAGAAACCACATATAAATCCCTAATTTAATACATATACACACACATATACATACACTTTTTGCTTTTCTCTTTTAGGCGTGAAAATGGAGCAGTGGGTTGTTTTTATTTAAGTCTGAAATTTGAATTATAAAACCAAAAATAAAAAACTCAATCTATGATCTTTTGTATTATCAGTTTATATTGAAACCTTCATTTCAAATCGTTCTAATTTTGCTGAGTAATTAGATCAAACAACAATTATTGTAATTACTTTTCGATTGATTTGAAAGCGTATTCATTGTTCGGCTTGTGCTATATTTCGTAAAGAGTTTATTTGAATTGCCGCCTTATCGAAATGGGGCCGTTTGGCATTATCAGCACTTGCATCTACGTCACTGCACATTAAAATTGCAAACGACACAGTCGGAGATTCGGGCAATGCGGGAAAGCGATAGCGGAAGAGCAGGACGAGGAGCTGTAGCTGTATCTGTGGCATGAGGTCCTTTGGTGCGACACACGCCGACAAGGGCCACATAAGCACGTAAGACTTTCAATCAGAGTGCATTGAAACGGAAATTCTGCGCTGCAGCGCAGAAAGGAAGGAAATACATGCTTGAATGACTGACTGACTGACTGGCTGACTCATTGACGCCTCGTTTGATGGACGAACTGATGATGGGCAATGCAAGTAGTATCGCATAATATGCAATGTGATGTTTTGGCTCTCCGTCTCACGTCTCCTCCTCTAATACCCTGTTGTGTTGCTGAGTGGCCAAGAGGCGATGCTACTTTACAATCAAATATGCAAATACTTTTCGCAACCACAGGGCTATTTAGGGTATCTAAGAACAGAGTACTGTTCGCTACTGTTCAATGTATCTAGCTCAAGGCACAGTTGATGCGGCGACTATAACAAGGTTGCTGCCTGTCAGCTGCCAGTTGCTGTGTTGTTGGCCTACGGCAAGGGGCAAAGAGCAAGGAGCTTTTACTTCTGCTTCCGACTTTAGCATACTTTGAACTTTGCTAATATATATTGTATTAAAGTTGCCCTGTTGTCGACGGCATTGTTATTATTGCTTCCTGTTGCTTCTGATGCAGTCAGTTCATTTTACGCAAAGCGAGGAGCGCAAAGTATCGCATGAAGTTCAAGTACGCAGTATGTGGCGGAAGGGTGTAAAATTTAAATATGGCTTCAATAAAATTTGATGAGCTGCCAGCTGAACAAACTCATCGCTAGATTCTCAATATAAAACATCCTTCGCTTTCTATTATCTTCAGCTGAATGCTTATCCACATCATTAAGATGCGCATTGTAGTATCGGAAAATAAAAATAAATATAAAAAAAAACACAAGAGCAACAACAAAACCGAATTCATCATCATCTGATACAATTCAAATATTTCGTTTTCAATTTCCTGGCTCACTGCGTCGGCGGCTGAAATATCAAAACTCACGACTCCGCAAGCCATTTGCCTGTCTAATATGAATCCCATTTAGCGTTCGAGTAATGACCGAAAATCCGTAACAGAAATAAATTTGATTTTATTGACAGTGAATCAACGACGGATGGACGGATGGACGGACTGACTGGCATTTACAATGCCAGCCAAACAATGGGGAACTCAGGTAAGGAAATTACATTTAGGCCTCCATTGTTGTTTTTTGCCTTTTATCAGTCGCCACAAATGAATTATGATTTGCTTCACCAAAAGGGGTTCGTTTCCCCCGCCAGACAGCTAGATGTGGAGTACTTTCTACCCCCACTCTACTCTAAAAAGTGGCCAGAGCAGAGCACCTGCGTCATCCATTTGGCCAGAGCTTGTCAACGGGACGCATAAATCTTGGGCACCTCGATTACGGCTCGTTAAAAGTTTTCGTGCTTTGGTTGTTGCTTCGAGTCCGAGTTGTGTTGTGTTGTTCGTGTTGCTCTGCCCAGTCCATTGTTATTAAATATTAAGGTAATTTGTAGATTTACACGATTTCCTGCCGAATGTGGGTCATATTTATGAGCTTGGAGTTGAAAGAAACGCTTTCTCTCTCACTTTGCTTCGTTCGTGCTTGTAGGCATTTCGGTAATTTATTAGCCTCGTGCTTCAATATTTAATTGAATACGCTGTCGTAGCATAGATAAATGACCGTCGTCGCCACAGCGTCCTGCGTCCTGAGCCTTGAGTCCTGTGTCAAAAGTGTGGCATTGAATTGTCCGGCACTTAGGACAGCAAACAGCTGGACTGCCACATCGACATTTGTTCCTTTATTAATGGCCCAGCCAAGCACACTAAATCGAAGTCAATAAACAGATTGCCTTCGAAATAAATACACACAATTGAGATTCTCTTCTCGCCATTGCTTGCCTGAGATTTGACTATTAAAGCAGATTGCAAATCATGAACTGAGCGTGTGCCAAATTGTTTTCAAAATTCCCAAGACATAACACGATACAAACACGAACCACAAAATACCAAACGCTAAACATGTGAATTTTTCAAATTTTGCAAATGAGAAAAATTAAATACTGCTGGCACATTGCGTTCTTCTTATCGTGATAGCCGTGTTAAGTCGACTTATTTCGTGTTTTCATGCTTTCGTTTGCTAAACACGAATAAGCGTAACACGCTTTCACTTTGTGCTTCGTGTCACGAAACAAAGCAAGCTCAGAGTGCTTAACGAACAATATAACAGAATAAGTTCACCATTATCATTCTTTTATTCAGTTGTTGGAGTTTGTTCATTAGTTTTCTTCAGTTGATCATGCTGATCGTGTTGATCTTTAGTTTGTGCTTGCCCAGTTGTTCACTTTTTCACATTTTTGATTAGTCTTTTCTATTGCTCTCTATCACTATCTTTTAGATATGCCAACTTATATTACATCATGTTATCATTGAATTTGAATGAATTATGTAAATTTATTTTGGGCACTACAACTGTAAAGCATAGAGAGAATAATCACGCCACGCTTAGCTTTTTTGCTCAGACCTCGCCTTTACCAAATTTAGGTTTTGTTTTCCCTTTCTTTGATCTTTTCTTAACACTAGCAGTATTATTAGCTTCTCTAACTCTAAAGGTTATGTTAATTTAACGGTTGTATGAATTTAAATTAAACATATTAACTGTCTGCACCACGACATTTACTTAAAAGTTTCCCAAGGATTTGAACAATGAAAAAAAATGGGGAACAAAAGTGCGCTAACTGATGGAACGAACTAGTTCACTGATCAAAAATCAAAGAATGAGCTTTTCAGTAAATTGAACGATATCAAAACAATATTAGTTCGCAACATATTTATAAGTATGTATACGTATATATAATTATATCATGAAATGTAAATGTCAATGTATAAAATGTGGGTTACGTTTTCAAATAAAATGCTTTCAGTTTCTCATGTTGTCCTGCATAACTTATCGATTGAATTTACTTTAAAGTGTCGCAATATTCGCTATTGTTTATTTTGGTGTTTGTTTATTGTACTCGTAATGTAACATTTTCCACATGACTTTATATAAACAATAGCCAGTAAATTATTTATATAATGCGAGTTGTGGAATGTTTACAAATGGTTGGGTGAACTATCATTTGATTATAATTTATAATTACTGATCTAATTAAAAATGCACACTGAACTGTTAAGCTTATATAATACGAGATATTTCACTGGAATATTTGCTGTGCACTGTTGAAATAATTAAATAAATATTAGAGGACTATTTATTGTTGTTTTATTTACTCGAGCACTTTTGACTGTCCTTTGACAATTAATTTTTCAAGTAAATCCAAAACTCTTGCATCTATTGTTCAGTTTGCAAGACACTTGAATGGCCTTCAAATCGTGGTACCTCTAATGCACTCTGAGCACTTCGGCAGCCTTTCAGTGAGTTTGCTTAGCTTACGCCCCAGTAAACAGTCAACTTGCTTTGGCACTCTGATAGCAACCGCGAGTCACCGAGACAAGGCCAAGTACGACAACGAGAATGAGAACGAGTTACGAGTACGAGTTACGAGTAGCGAGAAGGAATGGCTCTCGAAAGCCGCAGCCATGCACTTAAATGCATGTAAGTGGCGCTGGCTGGCAGCTAACCGTTAGATATGCAAAGTCAAACACACCTATGCCAACAGGCCAAAGGCTGTCAGAACTGATGGCGATGGCCTCAACATGTTGTTGTTGCATACGGGGCGTATGCGCGATGTGTGTATTACTGGGAGGTGACCACAAGCGAGGCTGTTACTATGTAACTGTTTGCATCCGAAGTTTAGCAATTTTACGCGCTGATTGCCTGCACGTTGCAGAACCAAAACGCAACTGTTTGCTTTTCCATTAATTATGGCTGCAAGTTGTGTTTGTGTGAGCTTAAAAAATTGGCCAACTACGAGATTGTTGGTTATGGCAACATCTGTCAGGCATTAGGGTTTGACAATTTGTAACATAATTTGACTGAGTTTTGCTGTGGCATTTTCGTTTATTTGATAAACCACTCCCCCCCAACCCCCCACCAGCGCAGAGCGCATTCATATGTTAGACAACCCGTGCATAAGTATGCTATATATTTCCTCTGGCCCCAATTTATATACACATTGCTGGCTGGCATTGTGTATACGAAATTGAATTATATCAAAACGAATACGCAGCAAAAGTCACTGTCAAGCTGAGGACGGAGGACGGAGGACTCAGGTCTGGGTTTCAGTTAGAATCATTGATCGAAGCAGACACGTAGCCAATTTGTTGTCAGTCTTTTGTGAGTGCTTTTGTTTGGGCGTTGGGTGTGCGTTGGCCAAACTAAAGGCTTCCCTGTCGTTTGACATTTGTATAAACAACCACACACACAGTGACATACACAGACAAACTTACGTGTATGTTTGCATATGCACAATATGAAATACTGTCAGGACAGTGCCAGGACAATGGTTTCGTTCTGTGCTTCGCTTTTTGTGCCTGAATGATTTCCTTTGTGGAATTGATAACTCCATATGAATCCTCCAATGTGTGAGTGTGTGTATGTGTGTGGGTGTGTATTTTTGTATGACATATTTAAAATGCCTTGGCTTCGACTGTGACTTTCCGCCAGCATTGTGCCATCCTTCCCTCCCCTCCTCGTCGCGTCGCGTTGCGCCGACCAAGCCCTGGGATTATAACAAATTAAAGTCGTGTACAGCTGCAGGGCTAACAGAACTTTGACAAGGGCTTTTTGCAAGTATCATCGACGAATATATTTATATTTATATATTGAGCAGTCATGTGGCAAGATAAGTCAGAGGCAGTTAGCAACTTTATGGATGCTGCACAGAGAGAGATGAAGCATGAGAGAGCGAGAGAGCGCACTCGAGTTTCTTATGTAAACACAGTTGTTGCGTGATTGTCCTCTTCGGAATTGAATGAAAACAGCAAAACAAACTATCCTCGAAATGCCAAATTGTCAATACCCTTGAAATAAAGTGAAGCCTATATATAGACTTGGCATTTTATAAGTAAAGGCTTAAAAGTTATAAGAAGGGGTTTAGAAAATACTTTTCTCAAATGACAGAACAACACAAAACATGGGTTAAGAAATAAGTTAAGTCACTTCAAAATTCCAAGAACAACTTCAGAACAAATTATTTATTATGTTATACATATACTTTCATGGAATTGTTTATTTATTCTTCACAGTTGACTTTAACAAACATAAGCAGTAAAATATTGAGCGGCATTTATTAAAAGTTTGTGAATATCGAAAATATTAATTTAATTAGTTATTTCATATTTATAATATAAAGTTAGAAAATATATAAGCATATTACAAAAAATTACTAAATATAATGCTGAATATTTTACTGAATATAATACATCATATAATACTGAATACAACACAAAACATAATACCGAATGTAATACTAAATATAAATATAAATTTATTTATTCTTCACAGTTGACTTCAACAAACAGAAATAAAATATATTGAGGGGCATTTAATAAAAGTTCTGAATATCGAAAATATTTATTTAGTTAGTTATTTTGTATTGAAGTTAGGAAATATTAAAACTTAATACTTCAAATAATACTAAATATAAATCTAAACACAATACCAAATATAATATTAAATATTTTACTGCATACAACAGAAAAAATAATAAAATACTAAATATATTACTGAGTAGAATACCAAATATAACACAACAAGGTATGTATAAAAAGTTTACAAATAGAGACAACACAAAAATTCGAGATACTGAATATAATACTAAATGTAATGCTGATTAAAACACTGAATACTATACTAAAAATAATACTGAATATATTTCTGAGTATAATACTAAATATTAATACCGAATATAAAACTAAACAAAATACTAAATATTATTATTTGATATTTACATATATCAAATTATATGTTGACTTATTATTCAATTATTTTAAGTGTAAAGAAAAATAAAGATACGAGTCCCAAAGGCCTTACAAGTTTTCTGATTTTATAAAAACCATTATCAACCCTAAGAGGGCATCCGAATAAATATTATTGGCATGCAATTTGCTTTTATCGAACTTTCGCTTGTTTGCCATTTAAATGATAACAAGCTTTCATCGTTGCGAGGGCCAATCGCTGTGGCTGACACATGAGTATATTAGCACATACCTAAGGAGATGCTTAACGGCCTTTTAAGTACTCACTTAGCGCGCACATTAAAAGGTGAAAGTTGCTGTAGTAGCAACAACAAATTCGGAGAAAATCTCACGCAGTAACAAAGGCAATTTCATGGAAAGACTATAAACATTTTTGGCTGACCGCAAATGCAACGCCTCCAACATGGGAACAGTAGAGAAAACAGAAGCAGGAGTTTTCTGTTGTAGTGGGCGGTATCAAAAGTAATGGGGAGACGTTCTTGCCACGTGCTGAGCATAAAGTTCGTTTAGTGTTGTCGGGATTAGTTGAAAAACTTGAGAATTTCTTTTCTGCATTTCGATTGGCATCTGTCGAAAAATCCGATTTATGAAGGAATTACTGAAAAGTTCTTTCCATTTTTAGTTTTTGTTTATGTTTCACCCAATTTCTTTTATGCGCTTTCCATCGCCATCCCATCCATCATTTTTGCGTATTTATTTATTTAATTTTTAAATGTGATTTACATTTTGTGCACAACTCATAAAAGTTTCTCTTATCGCACACATTTTTTTATACACAGTTTCATCTGTAAATTATGCGCTAAATTGTAGTTGGCAATGATTGATTGGCAAAGCCAAAGGCATCGCTGTTCAGTGTTCACTTGTTCACTGTTCGGTGTTCGGTGTTCGGTGTTCCCTTCAATGGGCTTTGGCTCAACTTGGGGCCGACGGGCTTTGTGTGTGTTGGCATATTTGCTTTGAGTCGCGGGCACGTAAAGCAAGTCATAAAAATATTTCAACGAAGGAATAAAAAAGTGAGCGAGTGGCGAAAAAGAAATAACAAAATGTTGGAGGTCATGTGTCATTCCCAGAGTTCTCAGTTCCGTTTGGTTCCATCCAACATCCGTTGCATGTTGCTTATTTGTTTGCACTTTGCGGCAGCTGGTGTGTTGCAGAGCCGGAGGAAGGGACAGGTGTATACATATATAGAGGTGAGGGTGACTCCACCAAAAACTTTAACATTTTGTAACAAATATTTTCGGTGTCCTAGCTGCCAGCGGCTGAAATTGAATATTTAATTTTTACTTTGTCGTTTTTGGCATTTTTTTTCCGCTCAGCGAGAAAAGAGGGAGTAGAAAGCAAATATTTCAGTGAGCGTTGAAAATGGTTGATGAATTTTAGCTGCCAATGGAAAATTGTTGTGTCGTGAGGTAGGTGAAAAGTATTTGAGCCATCTTAAACGTTGCCATACAACAGATAACTTTTCAAACAAAATATGCAAATTTTATAAAGCATATCTGAAGCCACACAAAACTTTGTGACAAAGAATGTTTGGATACATATTCTTACTTCAACAATATATAAGACACATAGATAACATAATCTTGAACGCATCTTTAAGTGTGATAAATTACTCTCAACAAGCGAGAAAGTTAAAATGTGCTTTAGACGACAATTTCATTAGGCGATTGACTTGTGAGTAATGTGATAATTGTTCTTTTTTCATTTTCAACGTCAAAGTGTGCGTAACAAGCAGAGGAAGAGATATCCGGGTAATTATTCTATATCTATCGACTATATAATAGATAGAGGTAAAGAATTTTTGGTATTTTTCTCTATTTATCACTTAAGCTGCACGAATATCTTTCAAGATATTGACTTCTACAAAAGAATTAAAGTCATAAAATACGAAATACAAAAGAACATTAATAATAAACACATGATACTATATTTTTGCACTATTTTTTAGAGCAGAATGCCACACTATTAGCTTCACTGTTTATACCCGCTACCCATAGGGTAGAAGGGTATTATAACTTTGTGCCGGCAGGAAATGTATGTAACAGGTAGAAGGAGGCATCTCCGACCCTATAAAGTATATATATTCTTGATCAGCGTTAACAGCCGAGACGATCTAGCCATGTCCGTCTGTCCGTCTGTCCGTCTGTGTGTCTGTGTGTCTGTGTGTCTGTGTGTCTGTCCGTCCGTCCGTATGAACACCTAGATCTCAGAGACTATAAGAGATAGAGCTATAATTTTTTTTCGACAGCATTTGTTATGTTTGCACGCAGATCAAGTTTGTTTCAAATTTTTGCCACGCCCACTTCCGCCCCCGAAAATCAAAAAAATCGAATAACAAGCGTAATTTTAAAGTTAGAGTTGCGAATTTTGGTATATATAATAATAACTATAGTAGTTATGATTCCTGAAAATTTGGTTGCGATCAGATGAAAATTGTCACGTCTACTTACTAGGGTTGTTGCTTTAGAATGTATATTGTGCCGTCTATGGTATATTTTGAATGCGGTACTATATCAATATACCAAATATACTATTTGGTATATTTTTAGTATTTTTGCAGTATATTCGGTATATTTTGAGAAAATTATCGCAAAATATATTTCTTTTATTCAAAATGGGTAGCGGGTATCTCACAGTCGAGTGCACTCGACTGTAGCTTTCTTACTTGTTTTATTTATTGTTGTGATTTATACAAGTATAAATTCAAGCCAGAATAGTTATTCAAATCTTGCCATCTATAAAACTATAATCTACTTATGATTGTTGAAGACTAAAGTTATCTGAAAAGCATTGCTCTTTAAAGTAAATATTTTAGGAATATTTTAAACAAGGTCACAATTTGCCCTTCCGCAAAGTTTTAGCATTTCAAATAAAGTTGAGATTTTTATTTCGAAATATTAAAAAAACACAATATGAAATGGCAAAATGTCCATCCCACGCAGAATTTGTTTTAAGTAGAGATTAAGACAACCCAATTTACTGACAGTTTCCTCCACACTTCCGACCTTTCCGACTTAAGCAAGCAAACGAATCCTTTTTTGTTTACACAGTCAACCAGCCCTTTCCCTTTCGCTTTTCCCTTCCTGATGGCAAGGCTAAAAGCCTGAAGTCCATTTTAACGCCACTTAATTAAACTACGCGCTTCATCATTCTTTAGCAAAGGGTCCAAATTAAATCATGAAATCCTCTGAACAACAGACGACAAAAAAAAAGGAAAATCTATAATAATGTCAACACTCAATCATTAAAAGGCCAACATAAAAATTGATTGCCTGAAAAAATGGTACACTAAAATGGGTCACAGAATAAATATATGTGTCCCGGATGTACATAGTCACAAAAAAAGTAGAAGTTTTAATTGCCTTCGTATATCGATAGGCTGCGATACACCAAAATGAAATAAAATCAAATGGCCGCCACTTTTCAGACTGATAAGATGCAAATGGCGGTGATAAAGAGCGTTAAGCGGAAACCAAACTAAAGCCATAGTCCCAACAAAACTACGAATCGAGCAGCAATTGAAAAGCCCTGAATAAAAAATAGTTGGATCCCCAGCCCTAGTTTATGTTATTTTCATGTAGAAAAAAGAAGGGGCAAAATATACAAGAGGAGATGAAGTACACACAGTGGTTTTATTTATTCATGGGCACGCTAAAGCAGACTTGTGCGTCAGAGGAGCCCAAGCCAGGACATACTAGATAGGATGCTTCAACTGGGAACAGAATTTAATAAAAAAAAATATAAGAGAGAAGGTATAAGGGAATACAAAAAATATCTCTGGATATGTTACTATGTACATTTTAATGGAATTTTGTATTTTTATGTTGTGGCCACATACCTGCAGCTCGTAAACTGATAAACAAACAGAACCGAACCGCAACGTAACGCAAGGCAAACGCAGCTGAGCTGAAAGTAACCTTTTTACAGCCGAGCAGTAGAAGGAAAGAAAAAACGTCGACCTTAGGCTAAGCTATAAATCAGGAAATTTAATTAAAGCTCGTACCTTGTCCAAGTGTCTCGTACTTGCAGTCGAGTTGAAGTTGAGTCGCAGCACAAAAGAATGCTACACACTTTTTGAATTTCAAAATTTATACTTGTGTCGCGCGCACTTTCGCTTTTAAGCTCTGAACTGAACCTATCGAACCGAACGCCTCGCTTGATTTGTGAAACTGGCCTCGTTTGTTTCACGGGTTTGGTTAAAAAGCATATCTGTTAGCTCTGTTGGGACATTCGTGAGACAACCCGAATGTTGTTGGTTAGACGACGAGCGATGTTTGTGGCCACTGTTACTGTTAATGTGGGGAACGAAACGGGAAAGGAACACGGCACACCCCTTGTTGGCTGGCCATCAAAAGTAGGTCTAACTCGGCAGGCAACTTTGTGTGTGTGAGAGAGAGAGAGAGGGGGAACGGGAAATGAGTGGAAATGTTCACCTTGGAGCGGATTCCTAACCCTCCGCAATGTCACTCAGATTGTGCAATACAAAAATTACCGAAAGCTTTATGTGAAAGTTCTTAAATAATGGGAACAGTTTTAGTGCCAAATATTCCCAGTATTTTGGTATATTCTTATAAACTAAAAATACCTGTTATTTATTACTCGAAATAAGCACAAATTTAGATTTTTATGTTGCCAATATTTACCTGCAAATAAAGAAGAAAAATAATAATAAATATTAAGATCTTCTAACATTACAAACGAAAACTATTTAAAACTGAAAGCACACACATTTGAACACAGAAACAACAACAGTTTGAAACATTATGTATATAAGGATATTTAAAAAGAGAGTATAACAAATATACTTGCTGTTAGTAACGAAGAAGAAATGTTAGAAAATAGAGTGAGAGAGAGCTTTACTTATAAAAGCTCTGTTGAGCTTTGCATTGGCGTTGCCAGCTATTATTATTTGTTTTTGTTTAATCCAGAATTAGATTTGTTTTAGTAATTAGAAACGTGTTTAGAAAAACATGCCAATTAAAGATTTAAAATGATTTTTATTTAGACTTAATTTTAGTACTCGTTATTAGTAATACAAATTGTTAGAAATGGGAAAAAACGTGCAAAGTTAGTCTCAACAGTGTTGAACAACTACTTCTCAACGGTTTAACACTGCACTGCTTAACACTTAACAACATTTAGTCGATTTAACTAATTTAGCGATACTAACACAACAGACACACGCACAAGGAAAATAACATCGTGCTCTCTAGACCGTTACTATATACATATATATTGATTGCTAGCGAGGCTTTGTTTGTTGTCATTGTATATATTTTGTGGATGCAACAACGAACGGATGGCGCAACCACAATTAGCATAATACAATAACAACAATAACAAAATGTCCTGCTATTCAAAACACACGCACACACACCAGTTGATGTTGTTACTGTTACTGTTGTTGTTATTATTATTGTCGTATTTGGTGGTGCTGGCTAAAACGAATTAACATCGAATTTAAAATCGAGATCCAAGTTTTTCAACGGATTTCGACGGATTTTCTTGCTGCCATGATGATGATGGTGATGTGGTATTAGTATCTCCACCTCCGGCTCTTCATCTGCAGTATTGATATTTTTTTGGGATTCATTTATCAAATTTTAATTAAGTCGTTCGTTTCGTGTCGATTGTTATTTATAAAAATATACAAAGACAAATACAGAGAGAAAAAGGCCATTAAAAACGAAATACCATCAATTCGATAGACGTAAATAAACATATAGATACATATATATTTTTTTTGATTGTGTGAAGTGCATGAACCATGGAATAAACGTAACAAGTACAATGCCAAAGATTTATGAATAAAATAAGTCGAACAAAGTGAAAGTCACGTCACACACACAAACACAAACACTCACTCACACGCACACAAATGTAACTTGAAGTACGCTGCGTATGCGTTATATTTATGCATATGCGACTCAATATCCTGTTAACACGCAGCTGCTTATTAGCATTGATTACAACCACGCAAGCATGTGATGATGCCTTTCACTCACGTGTAAAGTGCCTTCCACACCTCCTCTCCCTCATGGTAAAGCACTCTATCAATTTTCGAAATTCCCGAATAATTTGCGCCTGTCTTCACCTCACTCACACACACACACACACATGAGTCCTTAATCATATAAATAGCAATAAAGGGAACCACGCCGCAAGCCAAAAGGGAACCAAACAAAGTCAGCAAAACTTTTTCGAGTGCGTCAGACACACAAAAAAAAAAAAGAAGACTGAACGAAATAATAATAATAATGGCAACGACATAATAAAATGAAACTAGCCAAATAAAATGGCAAGCGAACTCCCGAAGTTCTGGTCCTCGAAAAGTTATACAATGCCCGAAGTTATGGCAGTTGTGAAGTGTAGTTGCTGAGTTGCTGAGTTGATGGTGGAGTCATCTCTTGAATTGAGTTGAGTTGAGTTGAGTTGGGCCTAAGTAGTTGCATTTTACTGCCACCTGAGTGCATGGATATGTTTGCCAAGTCTCAAAGTTGAGTAACAAAAGTTTTATCGCTCTATCTCTACTGCTGTGCTTGAAGTGTAATGCACTGACAATACCTTGAATGAGATTCGTATTCGTGGCTCTAATTGAATTGTCGTGCTTATTAACAATGCATGTTCCTCATATATGTAAAGTAATAGAGTTACAACCAGAAGCTGTTAATTTTCAATAACATGCCTCATTGATATGCACTGCGAGTGTGTCAGCATCCCAAGACTTCTTTTGTGTTCCGCGGCAGACACACGTTTGCATGCTAAGCAAAGTCTGCTAAAAGTTAGACGTCTGTCAGACGTCGCTTCGCCGCTTTGGTGGCTGCCTCAACTTGTTTGCCATTGGCAAAGAGTTGCCGCCTGGCTGGCTAAACTTTTAATCAGCACGAAAAAAGTTACGACCTGGGTGCGCAATTATGGCCGAATTTCAGTGCCAACAAAAACATAATCAAGTTAATTTCATAAAGAATGTTATGCAAAAGGCAACAAACACACACACACACACACACAAAAGCAAAACAAGAACGAAGCGAAAAATAATGGAAGCCGGCGCCAAGTTTATTGTCCTGGCGTCCCAAGTAAAAACAGTACACTACAACTACATACATATACACACATACACATACATATATGTGTAGCGAGTTCATGCTGCCGACTAGCGCTGCTTCCTCTGGTTGTTGTAATACAATCAATTTCCGCTTTTGTTTGTCAAGAAAAGTTAGCGGCAACTCAACCCCGAGAATGTTATGTTTTGACTTCTTTGCACCACTTTATAAGTATTGTTTTCGTTTTGCTTCTGTTTTGTTTTGTTTGCGCTTTGTTTTTTTATTGGCGGCTGTATTTTTATGGAGCGGAAGCAACAGCTCAACTGCCATTGCTGTTCAAACATGACGTATACGTAATATGCTATATACCCTGAACCCCAACCATTGTCCCAACATTTTATTGATTGCCTGCCAATGCTGCTGGAGCTTAGTTAGCACGGTCTCGATGTCGATGTCGTTGTCGGTGTCGGTGTTATGCTGTTAAGTACACACTTTTTAATTAAATTTCCTCTTTATGGTGCGTAATATCCATTATCATCTCTCTGCGTATAACAATGGATGCCACTTTATTGGTCGCCTCTTTGGCTGCTGGCAGTGTCACATTTTGTTGGGCGGAAGAGAAAATGCTTGTTAGCTATAGCTTTGGCTATGGCTTTGTGCAATTAGCTTTTGTGTTATGTGTGTTTGATTAAGACACACACACACACACAATCCCAAAAGAGACACACACATACTTTGAAACATGAATTGTGTCTCAATGTTGTCGACTACTTTAGGGTCTAAGTTATGTGTAGTGTTTATCAATATTTTAGGAAACCTTGGCCTATTAACATTGCTTTATTTGTGGAGCTACCTTTAAGTTATTTATTTTTCCATTAATATTAAAAGAATACCCCGCAAAATATTCCGCTTCTTTTTTTTTGACGTGACTCCTTTTCGTTTATGATTAATGCTTTGCCCTTCTTATTTGTACAACATTTTTGCCCTAGAGCCCAAAACTGTGTGACTCAGCTCAATGTCGGTTTCCATTCCAATGGCTATGAGCCATGAAAACAGATAACAAAATGTTGATATTTAAATTTTATTGTCATCGTTTTGCTGCACTTAACAAAAATATCGAAAAACAACAAATTCATAAACCATTAAACACCGCAAGCGATTTGTGGGAATCGTCTTGAATATTTCATTGAAAAGCGTGCGTCAGACCGATAATAAATAATCACAGCCAATTATTCACAGTTAGGCTGCTGGTGTCTCTGATAAATTTGCAAAATAGTGATATGCCTCCATGTGGCAGATATCGATGTGGCAAGGACGCCGGCGGTATTTACTAATATATGCGCATATATTTTCTTCAAAGTGACAAATGCCAGACATAAGCGGCAGCCAGTGTTAGACATCGTCTCCGCTGATAGACATCATAAATAATGTGAGGCATATCAATAGCTCAATAATAAATTCATAACCAACCAACAGAAGAAGAAGAAGAAGAAAGGAGGGCAAAACATATTTGATTTGTGCCAGTTGACATATTTGTTCTCAATCCTAGCATATTTGCAATCTAAGGAATTTAGGAGCAGTCATAAGCGATGGCTATACAGATATCAGAAATAATATTCAATTGATTTTAGAATTCCACTAAGAATTTCATCACAATCTTTAAGAATATGTAAAGTTCTTAATCTTCTTCTTGTTCAGCGGAATTACTTACGTAATTAAATTGCTTCGCTTGCTTTCCATTGAACTTTCATCAATTCCCCAGCAGCAGCATCAGCAATCAAGTCAAGCTACGCTCATTCCCATTCCCATGCCATTATCCATGACCATGGCATTGTCCATTAGTCGCTATATCTTTAGTATATACTATATGTACGAGTATGTGTGGGAGTTTGTTTTTCATCTTCTGTTCTTTAACAGTACAAAATAAGCAAAAACATCTAAGAAATCCACAGACGAGTGTGCTCGACTATGAGATAGCCGGTATCCATTTCCACTTACAGCAAGGGTATTAAATATATCGAAAGCTATATTTGAATTATTTCGATATAATTCAAAATTTTCCATAGAGTACAAAATATATACAACTGCAGTCGTTATTGTTCAAATATACCAAATTAATAATTACCAAATGTTATATTCGGTATATTAATGTACTATCACACGCAAAATATACCATAGAGTACCGAATATATCAGATTATCAAATAAAGTAATAAAGACCTGACAGTTACAGACATTTTTGGTCAAATACATATACCAAATAAATATATCGAAATATTTGTTTGGTATATCTATGTACCAGTACTTATAAAATATTCTATCAAGAAAAATGTATAGTATAAAGTCAACCAAATCATTTAAAACTCGACAGCTGCAGATGGTTTTATTGCTATACAAAATCCTTTCTTGAATAGTTTTCAATTAATTTTTGAATTTAATTTTAATTTGATAGCAACCAAATGATGAACACTACATTAAATGAGATATATCGATATACTACCACTTTCAAAATATACCATATAGTACTAAATGTACCAGATAATCAAACAAAGCAATTAAGTTCCGACATCTCCATCCATTATTGTTTAAATATACCAAATTAATGTACCCAAATAAATATTTGGTATATCGATGTACTACCAAATTTAAAATATACAATAGATAAACATAACGATATCGTCAACCAAAGCTAAGATAAGATAATTGTAAAATTTTTAAAACTTTAATCTGATAACAACTACACATATTAAATAAGCCAAACATATAGATTTGAAATTAGTATTGGTTTTATTTCTATTTGGGGTTGATCAAGAAGTTGCCTCCTTCGGTCAACAAAGTTATAATACCCTTCTACCCTATAGGTAGAGGGTATAAGAAAAAAATTCGCATTCGAGCTTCCTCGCCTGGACTCCTCTTAGTTCGTCTGTCATTCTCAGCTAATGGCTTCTGTTGTTATATTTATTTGTTAAACAGTTCATCAGATGTTCGCAGTCAATACGGAAATGTAAAGGAAGAAGCAAGCAGAATGACTGAAAAGTGACGAAAGGAAGCGATGTAAAAGAAGCGTAACTAAGACGGGAAATGCTAAATGCGGCAATGGAGCAAACGGAAATCCCTCGGGCATAACTAACAAAACTGTCAATTTATCATTTCCGTTTGTTAACGCGTCGCAAATTGTGCGCTCAGAAAATGTTTTTGCACGCTTTCAAAAGCCATTTTGATCACAAAGTGCGAACGGACAACGAATGGACTCGACGCGTTCTGTTAATGGCACAGCTGAAAGACCAGCCACGCCCCACATCGCCTGCGACTGCGACCGCTGTCGACATTTATTGTGTACATAAAGATATGCATAATTTGTGCGTGGCGCCAGTTACGAGTATTCTCAATTCCAGAGTCAGAGACTCACACAGTCGGAGGCAAAAATATCAAATAACATTCTGGCACGCATTTCTGGTATTTGTCCGACGCTTTAATGCCACTCTGGTGTCCAATTTTTCACTAGGAGTGAGTATTTTCATGTTTTATGCATTTCTTCCATGTTAATATGCAGCATTTACTCCTTCCACAGTGTGGCTCATCGTTTGGCTTTCATAATTTTTTTGGGCAAGGCCGTTGCGCGCCTATTTTTAGCGTCGCAGACGGACGCACCTTTTAAGCCAAATTAAAATAAATGCCCACACAAGGGTTCACCCTGCCGTATACGTAATATTGTTATGGCTGCTTGCCATGTGCTATTCCATGACCAAACGAGCTGTGAATAGTCCCGTGTGGAGTCGCTAAATTTGTTTTTCAATGCCTCGTCTCCACTCTTCTTCTTTTTTTTCATTGTCTGCTCCTAAAAATTTACGGCCACCAATTTGTAGCTCACCATGTGGCCGAAGCGAACACAATGTAGGAGAAAGACAATGGCGAACTGATTGGACAACGCACTAAGTAAACACAGAAGAAAACGCAAAGTGACTGCGACTGTTGATTAGCTAATGTAATTTCGGCATTAAAATGGGTCTCATTAAACATTTTAAATACGCCATCATATTTATTAGAGAGTCTTTGTTAAGTAAGCTCTTTATTTCTTTGCTTTTACTAATACGTAAGCTGATTACATGCTAAAAGATGAGCTAAAAACAGCAATCTTATGAAGTCATCAGGATAAAAGAAAGGATGATCGGGATGCAAAGTGAACAACAGTAATGCTTAAAGAATGAAAGAGGATATACATATAAGAACACTTTTCATCATCAATAAAATATGCTGGCCTGATACTGAGGAAACAATTCATGTAAAGTAGAATTTATGTAGGTCTTAAGCGATTTAATAGGCGAGGTATGTTTTAGTCTTTTAACATGGTCTCAATCCTGATCAGCAATCAACAGTGAAATAATTACATTAATATGATACAAGAACGAGATGCAAACTGAGCAATTATAAAGTATTTCATTTAACTTGACGTAATATAAACGATTTACTACTGAGAAATCTTATCAAATCATCTTAAGATCAAATATTCTAGTCTTAAAAGATCGAGATGCAAAGTGTTCAATATATTATGCTAATCTAACTTTTAAAAATGCATGTTAGAAATAAACTCTTTAATTCGTAGGTAATTTAAAGTCGTGCATCCCAGTTTCAATTCCTATCCAGTTAAGGCAAAATTCATTTGAATCCAGAAGAAGAAGAAGTAGAAGAGAGCCCACACCTTTAAGTGTGCTCTAATTAGCAAGGCAACTGCCACGCAAATCAACGAAGTGAGCTGCGAACACATAAAACACGTCCACACAATGACAGTGAACGCGTTGGCGAGTCGCATGTGAGATTGCCACACCTCAACGCTGGGTGCCAAAGCAAACAAAATATCAAATGAAAAGCATTAGGCAACCAATAAATCAAATGGTTGTCGGGAGCAAGCAAAACGCCCTATTTACTCTCAATTAGGCATACATTTGCTCAGCTCTGTCCTGTCACAGCAGAAACATAATTAACAAGCAGCAAACACACAGACACACATACACACAACCAACTCACACCGGAAACGGAAATGGAAATGGAAATGGACGAGAGAGAGAAGACGCGTTGCGTATTTGTGTGTTCGGATCGAACTAATTGAAAGCGCTTTTGGAGCTCAAAAGCTTTGACCGAAACTCAAAGTATTCGGGTTTCAGTTCAGTTTTAATTAAAATTATGCAAATATCTATGATAAGCCCAAAATATTAAGCATACGCCCCAGGAACTGCCTCCACCACCATTTTGTGTTGCCTACTTTTAAGCGCTTTTGCGGGGCAACAACAAAAATCATATTATGAGCTGCCCTGGCGCCCTCAGCATTTATACACTACACTGAACAAAAGATGCACTTAAATTTGAAAGAAATTTTAGCAAATTTCATCTTTAGAGTATATCCAAGTCGTTGCTTTGTGTTTTCATCATTTCCAAGGTTTGCAACGAGATTAATTGTATTGAAAGCCTCACAAGTATTATCTTGTCTTTTATGCGAAGTTGAGCCATTAAACATGAGAGTATAAGAAATTCGTGAGCATACGCTGCTGTTGATACAATCTGCCAGCACTTAGAAATGGCTTAATTGTTCATTTACAACAACAAAAACAACGACTCTCTCTCTCTCTCTCTCTCACTTTCGCTCTCTGTCTGTCGTTCTTCTATTTGCATTTGACATTAGCACAAAAGCAGCTCAGAGATACTTTACGAGGGCTTAGCACTAGGCAAAGTGTTTTATTGTACTTTCCGCTTTTGGGATGCTTATTTATTTAGGATTTTTGTACGTGCGCCTTCTCTCTTTTTTTAAGGTGTGCGTGTGTTGTCTTGCTTCGTTTTGTATGTCGTGTAGATTTTCGCATGAGTTGACAACTTTATTGCTAATTTGTGTAATTTCAGTTGGACCACGCCTCGATGGCCAGGTAATGAGAGGGCTTCCACTTGGGGAGCGGCCGAGTCGTAAAGATAAGACAAGAGTCCATCTATGATTTATCATCAGCATTTATTAATTAGTTGATAATGCGAGACAATTTCCCTAGTTTCCCGGGTTGAATAAACTCCAACTGCTGATTGTTGTTTTTGCCGTCGTCTGCTGTTTCTCCCGATTCGGATGCTTCTTGGCAGCGCATTTTTTAATTTATTTTGATTTGCAGCCAAGAGACGCAAAAGGAAAAAACGCAAACATGCTCAGAATGTGTTGAGTCTGACTACGTGTTTATAATATGAATTCTGCTTTCTTGGCACAGCTCACAGATGAAGGCAGACCATAAAGAGACGCCCAGGACGACGACGACTCAAAGGCCATTTGTATGGTAGTTTTTTTTTTATACCCGCTACCCATGGGGTAGAAGGGTATTATAACTTTGTGTCTCCAGGAAATGTATGTAACAAACAAAAGAATCATCTTCGACCCTATAAAGTATATATCTTGATCAACTTCAACAGCCATGTCCGTCTAATTTAAGAAATTCTTTTGTATGGTGAAATACGATTTCTTAATATGAGTTTTAATTACTTTGGCTGATAATCTGGTATATATTTTACTCTATTGAATATTTTGAATAGTACTACATTCATCAATATCAATATAAGAAATGTAGTCTTTTGTATATTTTTGGTATTTTTGCAGTATATTAATTTGGTATATTTTAAAATGAAATCCGCACTGTTTTGCTTTAGCGGGTATCTCAAATCTTTGTTGTTTGAATGTAGTACTGAATATATACCAAATATAACCTTTGGTATATTTTAAGTATTGTTTTGCTGTATAATTTTTTAGTATATTTTAAAACTAATGGTTATGGGGTATCTCACAGTCAAGCACGCACGATTGTAGCTTTCTTATTGGTTTGAAAATAATACTAAAAATATACCAAATATAACTTTTGGTATATTTTCAGTATTTTTGCGGAATATTAATTTTGTATATTTTGAAACTTGTATATTTTAAAATAAAAATTGTTTACAATGGGTAGCGAGTATCACAGTCGAGCACATTCGACTGTAGCTTTCTTGTTTTTTTTTTTGTGCTGTTTTTATTCCTTTTGCCAGTTGCCCCTTTTTTATGTTGCTGGCGGCGTATCAAAAACAAAAATCCAGAGATGAGAACTGCAGGCCCCAAAAACAACATCTTAAAACTTAACGGGGAACTATAAAAAAAATTTGGGGAAACATTAAATTTGGCATATTGCAAATAAAATTTAACGCAAGACAAAGAAACAATTTTAGCAGAAATTTCGCTTAAATTGCGAGTATTCTAACCTTTTATTACCCAAATCATTTTTTGCCCTAGCTTTACAACATTTTTATGTGTATTTCGTTTAGTTGAAACTAGTTGCAATCGTAATAAAAATCTATCAATATGTGTCTAAGATGAGCTATAAATATTTCATGCTTATCGTAATATAACCTCGTTTTATTAAATCCCAAATATGTATACTAAAAGTAAAATTTGAAGGCTAATAGTAAATAGCTACTTTAAAGTATTTCAATGTGTTGCACAAGGGCAAAAGTTGTTTAATGTAATTGCGCTTTAGAAAGCACCGAAATTATAAACAAATTACTTTTAAAACCAAATCACATCAAAGAATGAATCAAGCCCTAATTAGCGCAGCCAAGCAAATTCTACCCATTTATAATATTTATTTTTATGGCAATATACAGCTGGGCCACCATAAAAAAGAGGAGGTGGAGGGGAAATTGAAATCCGCCAACGCACGCATGAAAATGTTTAGCAAATTAAAAGCAACGACTGTTGGCGAGGGAAGGGGGCAGAGTACACACAACACAGGACAACAAAATTGCTAAGCAATAATCATAATTTGTGGTATTAACACAAGACCAGGATACCATGGAACCTGTGGTCCTTTTTGTCGTCCTTGTCGTTGTCGTCCTCGCCAACGCTTTACGGTCGCTGATAAAGTGTCGCTGCGCAATTTATCTGAAAGTTGTGGGCGTTGGAGTTGGAGCTGGAGATGGAGATGAAGAGAGGGAGTTGGGAGTATAGGGAATGAGGTGGCACAGCAGTGGGAGCCAATCCAAATAGCGAACGAACGGGAGCGACGTCGACTGCATTTGTCACGTGGGAAAACACGTCCCGGTAATTTATGAGTCATACTTTTGAGCTCTGCACTTTTATTTTTGTGTGCTCCCAACTCGCGCGCTCAAAATTTTATTTCCATTATTTCGAGGCAAGCAAACCGCAAAAGTTGTTTTTGTTCGTTCGTTCATTCGTTCCAAAAATAACTGTGGTTGCAACAACACGAGTCAGCGATATAGATTGAGCGAGTGAGATGGACGGAGTATATTATAATTTAAGTCAAAAGTTCAGCGTTGATGTGTTTCTGCCAAAAAATATATTGCATACTTTATTTGGCAGAATTATGAAAACTTTTGCTGATTCCCCGAGGTGAAATTAACATGAAAGCAGGTTGAAAGGAATTGTGGAAGTGGAAAGCACCTTTGTGCGTATAAATAGGCAGCATATTTATGGTTTCAACACGACAAAAGCATCAAAAAATAATATGCAATGAATTTATGCGCCATGTTAATAATATATTTATGCCATGCTCTTAGCGATGCCATAAAGATATTTATGCAGCGCTTATTAGATAACAGCAGCAGCGAAACATGGCCTCAAGTCTTGCTCTCGGTCAGATCAAGGACAGTGGCAACAGTGCGGCTACTTAACGCAGTTAAGTGCTGCACAAATTTGCCATACAGAAGTCGTAAAAGGCCATGCCGAAGAATGCTGAATGTGTAATCTTCCGTATAGTGTGTGTATTGCGCATATTGAAGTCAGGCGAACAAATTCCCAATCCGTATTCCCACTACTCGTACTTATAGTATGTGAAGCAATATATATTTGCGAGGCCATTAAACACGTTATTGGATTAGAATGCCACACGGAGAGAGAGACAGAGAGAGCTACTGGGATAAAGATGTGACACACACAGTGCACAACCATAATAAATAATAATGAAGGTAGTCAGCCATACACAGTACACACTCACACACACAATGCTTAACATGAATGATTCTATTCGCTGGGCATCTGAAGTTATCGGTCTTACCTTCGTCCTCGACATCGTCGTTGAGTTCTGTGATTTCCGTCTTATCGCACGAACGGTCGAGGCCATTTGTTGCTGTCGCCGTCGCCGTCGCTGCCGTCGACTTCGCATCGCCATTGGAGATAATTGAATTTGATTTGGCGTGATTTGTATGATTGTTTGAGGAGGATTTTGATCCGCCGCCATCCGCCAGCTCCAATTGCGGAGCACTTGGCTCCGGTTCGCCGTTGCTGACCGCATCGATGGCGGCGCCATCCTTTGTCTTCAGCTCCTGACTTGTGTTGCAGCCCATTGTTGAGTCTCTCTTTCTGTCTGTCTGTCTATCTGTCTTCTGTCTTCTTCTTCTTGTTGGCTTAGACTCTGTTGCTTGGTCTCTGTGCTTTGAGTTGGCCTAGGTAACCAGACTAGGCACTAGCTGTTGTTTAATCAATTGCTACAGCAACAACAACAATGTCACTCATACACACACTCCCGTTTCTTCACGCACACACACACACTTGCACACACATGCACAATAACTTTTTTATGTACTTTGTTTGAGTTTGTTATTTGCACTTTGATTGTGGCTTTGTTGGGTGAAACCTTTTCTGTTGTGAAAGTCTATTACAAAAATACAATTTATTCTTGTTTTTATTTTGTT
Source organism: Drosophila nasuta (assembly GCF_023558535.2). Classification (NCBI taxonomy): domain Eukaryota; kingdom Metazoa; phylum Arthropoda; class Insecta; order Diptera; family Drosophilidae; genus Drosophila; species Drosophila nasuta. Next base: position 19,277,681 of record NC_083457.1, read on the forward strand.
ATTTATTTTGCAATTATTTTTTGCACGTTTCGAAAAGAACTACAAAAAGGTTCACAACCACTAAATTAATCAGCCAGCTTTATTTATTATTGTTGTATTATTTATTATTATTGTGTTTTAATCGTATTGTTTGTTGGGAGTGCGAATTCGAAACTTGGAACGTAAAGCTCTTGACTGACTGACACTGGCACAAGCTCAGGCACAACTGACAAACGCAAGCGACGCGTTTAGACTAAGACTCACATTCTGGCTGTTATCCTGCAGGAGCTGGGCTCAACAGGAGCAGAGACAGCGACGGCGACGGCGACAGAGGCAGAGACAGAGACAGAAGCAAAAGCAGAGGCAGCAACGTCAGCGTTGTCGTCTGCCGGCAGTCAACAACTAGCGGAAAGGAGCCCCAGAAATCGAGAGAACAAAAACTCCGTATCCGTGTGAGAGAGCCACATTCCGTTTTCTCATTTCGTTAGTTGCACACTGGGTAAGCGTTTGAAATGACAAATTTATCTGCATAAAAAGAAGTACATAAAAAAATCGTTTTTAAATTTACATTAATAATAATAATAAATAAATAAATAAAAATAAATAAATTTAGTATTTTAAAATCAATAATGCGCAATAAATTATTAATAATAATGCTTTAAGCCGTATTTTCCATTGTCAAGTTTTGTTGACATACTAGTTTAAATTTATTTGTAATATGTTTAATATGCTCAAAATTACACCTATTCAAGTTTTGTTTCCTCGCTCGTAGCATAATGGGAAAACGAAATAAAGTATGATGAATAATAGCACAAAGAGTAACGCACAAGATGTGATATTTTTGACTATGCATATCCCCTTAAATATAAGTTTTTAGAATATTTTCGTCTAGGAAAGACCATTGAGTCAAAATTTTCCATTCTGCTACGAGCTACGAGTCAAAACTTTTTGAGGTGTCGACCAATTTTGGATAGGAGTATATTACACATTTAGTTAAAGGAAATTCAAGTAAAATACAGAGCGAAAAATTATTTCTTTTTGTACACGTTTTCGATTCAGACACAAAATCGAACTGGAAAGTCTGGCTTCCTTTGATAGAAAAAAAATCTTTCTTGAGAAAAATATAAATGCATAGAAATCCGAGCTATAATAATAAATGTGTTAACAAACCCATACAAAAAAAAATATATTATTTAAGTATTTATCTGAATTTTCTTAGATATTTTTATTCGTTTTTAATTTAAATTACATTATTTAGTTTTCATCTATTAGCATTATTTCATATTGATGAAATATATAATTAATGTCATGGTCTTCAATATTATTCTTCAATGTTCTTAACTTTTCTTATGTTTACTATTGTGTTTCACTTTCCATTAGTTGTGTTCCAGTGTGCCATTGAGTCAGGCTACCCACAATGAAAGAGAGCCGAAAATAAAGAGAGAGAGAGAGAGAGGCGGAGGGGAAAAAGAGAGCGTAGCAGAGAGACAGGGCAGCAACATCAGCTGCTGTATGCCATTTTGCATGTTGTTGTTTCTCGGCTTTTGGCTCTGCACAGTTGTTGGCAAATAAACAAAGCGACAGGCAAAGCCGACAGTCAACACGAACTCACACACACACAAACGCACACACATACACACATATATATTTACGAAAGCAGACTACACGGAACCACAAAGCCGCCGAAGCAGAGTTGGTGTCAGAGCTGGAGTCAGAATTGGCGTCAAAAGAAGAGAAAGAGCAGCAGCCGTTGCTGTAGAGTTGCTAAGGCAATGGCAATGGCATCATCATCCTTCAGGATGTCTGCACGCACCAACTTTAACACACTCACACACATACACACACACACATACATTTGCTGTACCTTTGCGTGTAGCGAGCTGTGAACACAGAAGAAAAAGCCAAATAAAAAACTTACCGTCAAAATATCAATGGAAAGTCCTTCTGTTATCTTTTGCGTTTGCCTTTTGCTTTTTGCTTTTTGCATTTTCTTTTTTTGTTTGCCCCAAGCACAACTCATATACATTCGTAAGTAGCTAACTAGTTTTGCCTTTTTTTGTTGTATTTTCTGCTACGCTTTTTGCCACAATGCTGCGTTTCGCCAACCTTTTATTTCTGTTATACTTTTTCAACTAGTTTTTTCACTCCTCTTTTTTGGGCTTCCTTTTGGGAGTTTGCTTTGTACATATAATAATGTATATTTGTGTGTGTGAGTGTGTGTGTGTGCTTGGGTTCCTTTAAATGTATGTTCGTATATAGAAGTGCGTGTGTGTGTGTGAGTCACTCAGAAATGAATTGGTCTGCTCTTATTGTTTTTCCCCTCCTCCCTTTTGTCATCGCTATCCACAAGCATCCCAACCACAGCCGCAGTTGAGGCCACAGTCACAGGGTGTCGTTATCATAAAGCCAAATGTCTGTCTAGTTGACTGCCGCAAAAAGCAGCAAATAATCGTAAAGATGCGACTGTATATGTAAACACTTTAAGTGAATTTCCTGTCCTTAAAAAAAAGCAACGTGTGTTGGCAAAAGTCTAATCAAAAGCGACACTGAAATTACGACCACAGCTATGCAAATGTGAATATAAAAACGAGTCACCCTGTATACGCACACGCAAATATTTAACAATTATGCAAAAATATTTCCGCACTTAAAAAAAACAGCCGACATCTGGGAAAATGTTCGCTAAATGCCTCTCGCTTGTGGTTCACAATTAAAAATATTGCACTAAGCAAATAAATCATTTCAGCTGCGTTTCAGCAAAACTCTATTACCAAAGTTTCCAACACAAAGGACTTAAAACTTAATTTAAGTCTCTGACGACAACTGCAGCTCTTATCTGTGCTTGTAGCTGCATTTGAGCAGTCAGTCAGTCATGAGAACTTTACTCGACAGCTGACATACCCTGTAAGGTTGGTAAAGAGAGTCAAGCGAGTGGAAATCAAGCAACTCTTAAGCGAACAAATGCTGTCAGCTGTCGCATTCGCAGTCGCAGTGGAAGCAGACTGAAGGAAGTGAGAATTGAATGTAATGCGTGAATTCGAACATTCCACAAGACGCCCCCAAAGAAGAGAGGAGGGGGAAGGAGCAACCAAAACACAACCAAAATGAACTACAAAACATTGCGTCGCTGATGTCAACGTTCATTTTAAGACGCGAGATAGCGGCACAAAACATTTCCAAGGAAAATGCAAGGATACTTGTCGCCTCGCCTCGCCTCGGACTAGAGGAGTAGGAATACTTTTGGTTGTGCCTCGTCGGGGAGAGGGGCATGACAAATGCTCTCTGCGAGACGCAAAACCCTTTCTGAGGTTGATAAAGTGACAGACAACGATGTTGTCCCGACTCTTATGGCCTTCGCCATAATTGGTAAGGCGAGGGACGCAGGAAGCTGTTTCAAGTTTGCGCATCATTTGGCCGCCGAAATGCAAAGTCATTATTTTGGCCAAAAAGATAAAAATACTCGAAGCTTTGTTTCGGCTCTGCCTTCTGATCTGGGGAGCATTTCGATTTTTGTGTGCTTGCTTGCCGTTTTTAAAGAAGGAAGCACAGAAGCGTGGAACGTGCCAAACCATATTACGTATACGTCGTGTGTTTGCTGTGAACTCTCGGCCTACGAAATGGCAGGAAGCAGTCCCCTCCGCTTGTGTGTATGTGTGTGCTGGTGTATGTTGTTGTGCCCCCTCTATCCCTTGGGACATCTGCCAAGTGGAAAGTTTTCGCGTCCTTTTTCTCTGAAGTTCAACGGCGCGCAACAACTTTTCGGGACTGCACAAATTGACAGCAGACCAACAAATTCTACTATATATGTACGTATGCTATGTGAATTTATGTTTTAAAGTGCCGGATTTGGCCGTGTGGCTTTAGGCTAGCGGAAAACAGCTCCAGCAGGTTATGCACAAAGCCAAACAAAGTCAACGCCCAAAGCCAGTTTATGCTTCTCCAACCAAATAAAATGTTGGCTCCCAAAAACTTTTTAAAGTCCACAAGAAATGCCCTCACTCGTTTTACCGCTTCCCTAACTTTTGGCAATCCACTCTAGGATTAATTTGGCATTTAAATTTAATTCATTAAGATGGCTAGTGAAGCACATTCAGCCCTCTCCCTTGTTTCATGTTTCTTTCTTTTTGCTGGGGAAAAAATGAATATACTCACAGAAACATTTCTGATGACACCTCCATTCGCCTTGCCGTGACACATTTTAGTGTTGATTTGTGTTGCCTTCGCTTGGCGACACAAAAAGTCGCTAGATATAATTGAATTAGCAGCGACATGATATATGATTCGTTTGCTGAATAGTTTGCCGAAATAGCATTAAGTGTTTGTTCATATATTAATCATACGCCCAGTGGTCTAGCCTAAATCCAGCGATGAATTTCAAATTAATGATTCGCATGCTTATTATTAATATGGCTGACAAGCTGAAGTGTTGTTTTTAAGGTACATAACATAACAAATGTACATATATCCTATAAATGGGCTAGATTTTGTTAGTTGAAAAGCTGCTTCATTTAAAAGAAATCTGCTGTTGAAGATTTGGCATATTTGTACTATATAGTATATTTTGAATGTAGGAGTATATAAATAATGGAAATATAGAATTTGGTATATTTTAGTATTTATTGGATATACTAGTTTGATATATATGAAGAATAACACCGCAATCTTTTTGCTCTATCGTATATTTGAAGTACATGAGTATATTAATATACCAAATATAATGTTTTTTAAAGTTACGATTTCTTAGGTTTATTAATTTGGTATAATTTAAGAATTATACTACAGTATTTTACTTTTTATGGTATATTTTAAATGTAGAAGTATATAAATATACTATACAACATAAAAAAATTGGTTATTTTGTATTTTTTCGGTATATTTATTACAAAATACTGGAATATTACTGGTGTAATTTAAATGCAGGAGTAAAATATAGAGTTTTATATATATTCTAATATTTTTCGATATATTAAATTGGTATATATTAAGAATACGACCACAATGCTTTGCTTTTATTGAAAATGGATAGCGAGCGGACTCGGTCTTAGCTATCTAACTTGTTCTAATAAGGAATTCGAATTGTAATATGCTATAACAAATAAGAATCTCTCAAGGTCCTCACATTAAATATCAATAGCAACTTCTTTAACGACTTTAATAAGCAAGAAAGTTTACAAAACTTTCACTGTTAAAGTGAGGCATATTTTTTTTATAGCTCGAAATTAATAAAGTGAAACATGAGCCTATGACTAAGTTTAGGGACAAGTTTTGTTGTTTTCGCTCGCTTGGTTTTATATAGTTCTCCCCCGTGTGTGCTATTTCTAATTTTCCAACTATTAGCTTAATTTGGGGCACACACACACACATATACACACCCAGTAAAACTCCCACACACACATATGTGGTCACCCAACTCACACGTGTCTCGGACTCGCCTCAGCGGGCGTAATTGTTAATTAAAAGCGGACTCGGGTCACGAATTGTTTACACGGCTGCGAGAGAGACCATGAAGCTCGAACCATGGAAATGGAAATGGAAAATGGTCAGTGAAAGGTGCCGAACAATGTCATAAAGCTTGAGCTGTCGTAAGCTGCTTAAATTCAGAAGTTGGATTGCAGTCGGACTTTATTGAATTTAGAATGGAGTTGCCCGGGGTTTTCGTTTTTTTATTGACATCGTAAAATTGTTTAGAAAATAAGTTTATGACACAAATACCGAGCATTATTATGTTATTCTAATACATTTTTAATGCGCCCAGCGAGAGTTGTGGCTGGGGATTTGTTTGAGGACAGGGCTAAAACCGATAAGTAATTGGCTAGCAAGGCCAATGAAATGTGAAACATTTTCTGATTGGATTGCACGATATAAAGAGACTCATTCAAATAGAATATAGAAAGCGATATGTTGGTTCGATAACTAAAGAGAAGAAGAAGAACTCTATGCCAGTTCTTGACCTTGATGTGCTTCCTCAAGTGTAATTGATGACACAGCGAAAATGAATGCGTAATGTGCGTTGATTCCCTCAGCTGCTGAAATATATGATATTCGGGTTAATTTAGATGACATTTCATGCACTAGACAAAACTGGGCACAAATCTTTGTCAACCTTGACAATTGCTTGGCAACAACACATCAATCACTTGCCACTCGCTGAATTCATCAATCAAGCAATCTCTGTGTGTGCATCTGTGTGTGTAACAGGTTAAAGAAACTTTTGCTGAAATGCGTGTCGCCCTCAGAAACTAGTCTGAGAACTGTGGCAGACATGTCAACTAAATTGAAAATGCCCATTGAAATGCAAGGCGATGCCTCGTATATCTAATGGGAAAAAGAGTTTACTGCCTGGAGTAGTGGGGATTGTTCCGTTACCTGACTGACTGACTCCACAGGCAGATTGTCTCTCCGTCTCCGTCTACTCCCATTGAACTGTGAGTTCGTGCGCCTAAATGTATGCTATTGTCAGAGCACATTCACTTAGTGCAATGGACAAGACCAACGAAAAACGAGGCGTATGACAGCCAAATGACACACACACACTGTTTGGTTATGCAAATAGTCCGTGTTGTTGGCGCTCTTCTGCTACTGTTGCTGCTGCTGTCTGTGGCGTGTGTGGCACATTCATGTAACCCTTTTCAATAAGCATGTGAGTGGATTTGTGCATTCGCCTGCGAGGCCGGAGGCGGAGTCTCGTGTCTGCATTTCAGTCACCACAACGAGACGAGTAATTGAACCGCCTTCACATCGATGTTTGTACATGTATGTGTGTGCATGATTTTAAAGTCAACATTGAACAATTTTGACATACGAACTGCCAGTTTTGGTTTGCCGCTTGTCTGCCACTCGCTTTTCGACTTTCCTCCCCCACTCTTGTTTCTGTGTCCAATTGCCGTCTAGCGCCTGTGATAATGGCCATGTTGTGTACAATACGATATGATAGCCAGCCATTTGCAGTCGACTATTGAGATCTCTTTAATGCCCTTTGGCAGTTGGCAGGAGTTGGAATGAATGTGTTCGACATGCAAAAATAATTGCTGACTTTAAAGCCCATCAAATTTCAAGCGAACCTATTTCCATGAAAGGCTAAAAACACCCAAAAAAGATTCTAGTGAAAAAGAACGTGACGCGCCCTTGGCATATGAAAAAGACTTCTTGTACCATTTTAATTACATTGTTTTCTGCACCTTAACGTGTGAAAATGCTATTAAAGGCAGTAGAGCAAACAAAGCGAGCGGCTTACAATGAAAAAAACTGTCCCAACACTTTGGCGACTCTCGAATACTCTCAAAGTATTACAGCTTATTTGACGTTATTAACAAGGCTTACACATATATTTGTGTGCCACAATTAAACGTTGGCAAACAGGTGACGCATTCCACCAGCTGTGGCACGGGATTGCAGATTAGAATAGAGTTGGAGTTTGGGATTATTTGTTGGGTGTGTTTGTTGTGTTGTGGTTTTCTCGACAACTGACCGCGCTGCCCAATGATGGAAACCAAACGATAATTTCCGTTATTTCTGCTGCTGCTGTTGCTGTTTGCCCGAAACTGTTCAGTTTGTGGCAACAAACTGGGTCTTAACATGCAAATTTCCATTTAGTGGAAAAGCTTTTTTGACGGCACGAAACGCGATCCAAATGCGATATGGGCGGGCAACAGTTGCTGCCATCGACTGGACTTTCAAATCGTCACTGGATAATCAATTTAACATTTAATATTCCAACTAGTCGTAATACTTAAAACTAAAGTACACATTAGCTTCACTCCAGGCACATTTAAGGTCACGCTAAGAGATGGCATCCAACTTTAATGTGACATTCTGATAGCTCCAGGCAACAGCCCAACGTGTCGTGTGTCCTTGATGGAACTCCGTGGTGCTCACATTGCTAATCTGATGCTCTTTCAGCAAGTCCAAGATCTTGGGCACATTCGCCTTGACGCCCAACATGCTAGTGAAAATGCTGCAAAAGATTGAAGCTGTCAAGCATAGTTTTTAATGGAATATTATCGTACTTACAGCACGCGACTCTTATAGAGCTCGCTCTCCTCGATAATGCGCTGCACGAACTGCACTTCTCCACCGGCACAGCTCAACTCCTCGGCATGCCCAGTGCGCACATTGTTGGGCGCTGGACGACGCTCTGGATTGCGCGTATTGCCACCAAAGGGGTTCTCTGCGTTTGAGTCGAAAAACGGTGGATTACAGAGGCAAAAGTGAAAGTCTCGCTTTGCTGTTTCGGCGGCGGATTCAAAATAGCTCTTGAATATGCTTTGCTTGTCGGGCTGAGCATAAACTTCCACAAGTGCGTTCAGCTTATTGCGCTTAAAATTATCGCGGGCAAATTCAATGTTCGATTGCTTCGATTCGAGTGCCAACATGTTCCATTGATTCTTCTTGGCTGCCAGCAGCGAGTAAATGCACGAGGACCCACAACCTAGAATACAACTATTATTAATCTGTCTACTTAACCTATTACTAACTACTTACCTATGTCAATGCCATGCACTGTGTCCAGCCGAAGAGGCGCCAGCAAATCCTCCAACCACAAAATGTAGTTGAGGCGCAGTGCTAAAGTGGGCACCAAGCTGCCTGGTGCGAAATCCACGTGCAGCTCGAAATATTCCAGCAGCAGCATTTTGGTCAACTCTCTCAATGTGCGTTCATTGCGAAAGTTAAGCGACACTTTGCCATTGAGTTCCTGCAAACACACAAAATAAATATCATCATTTAGTTTATACATAGATTGTTTGTTTTGATGCGCTCAACTCACTAGCTCACACACTTGACGAAAGCTCTTGTGCTTGATGGCCAACTTGGTATAATCCGGAGCAGTGCGGAGCACATTCCGAGGATGCATGGCGAACTTTTTTATTATTGTTCTTCACCATTTTATTGGATAAAAAAACAAATTCAACAACCGAAACGTTTTGAATTGAATTTATCGCAACAAGTGCTAGAGATGGCTCAACAACGTTGGACTTATCGATATGTGTAGTATATTTAAATATCGAGTTTGCATAGAAATATCGATGTTTTTGAATAATAATAAATGTATTAATTTTTATTATTGCAAAAAGAATTCACTGGTTTTCTTTCAATATTAATTTTTATAATTATATTTAAGCAAATAAATGCCAAAATACCACCTAAAATACCATAATTGCATTAGTTGGTGCTGGTATATTTCCAAAAGCAAGTAGACAAAAGGCGCGTTATTCAAAATATATACCGAAAAGTATTTATTATACGTTTTACGGCTCACTAAGCCGCGCATATTATTAAAACCATTCAATGTTTGCTTTGAAAGAATCTAAAACGTTCAATAAACATTTAGAATAGAATATTATTCGTTGTATATTGTCCACTTTTCACAAACCCCTTATTCCTCGATTGTTTCTTTAGTACATATCGAGACTCTGGACTAGAAAATTTATGAAGACAAAATGTAAAACTTCTCTACATTTTGGTATTCCCTAGAAATTGAAACACAATGATTGACTTTACTAAAATAAGCTCAACACTTTTAATTATATCTATAAATTGTAGTAACTATTTAAATTCGTGTAGATTGCAATAACAAATACTAATAAAAATCCAACGGAGAAGTGAGAACTACAAAATCGGATAACTGCACTCGCTGGCGATGCCGCAGAAGCTGCCAGCATTGCGAGGCAGACGCATGAATCCAGACTCACCCCAGTTTTGGGAGTATGAGTTCTTGATGATCCAGTAATCACGTCCATTTTCGCTGCCATAGCCAACGACAACGACGGAGTGGTTGACTTCATCCCTATTGCACTCCTCGTCCTCGTAGATACCGCCCTCGTACTGCTCGAAGGAAATAGGACCTGCGTTCATAGAGCAAGCTAGAGGTCCGAGTGTGGCAATCACTTGCTTCATTTTCTGCTCATCGCCAGGATCAATGCGTGCGTAGTCGCGAATTTTAACGATGCTCTCTCGAGGATAAACGCCAGCAGTTTCATTTTGCCTGCACTGCATTTCGAACTGCTGATAGGGATACTTATTGGCCAGCGTAATTCCATGATCCCGTATATACTCGAAGCCGTACTCCTGGAAGCCACCGTCGCAGCCCATGTTGCCGTAGTCATCGGCACAGTCCATCAGGTTCTGCTGGGACAACGGCACTAGGACTCCGGTGCGTCGGAATAAATGACCCTCGAGTGCTCCCGTTGTGGAGAAGGACCAACAGGAGCCGCAGGATCCCTGGAAGCCAGCTGCAGTCACGCCTCCCTTCTCGCGCCAATCAAAGGACGCGGGCAGATTGTCACTCAATGTGCTTGTGGTTGCTGGCAAGAAATTAATATGGCGTGCAGTCAGATCTCTGGGGGAATAAAAAGAGAATTTTATTTCAACATTTTCGACTCAGTTTCAATATACTCACTCTCCCTGCGTGGAGATCTTGGAACCAAGCAGAGTGAAAACCTCTTTGCGTGTCATGTCAGCGAATATATTGATATTCAGTTTATAGCTGCCTCCGACTTTATTGTTGGTCAGATCCACCAAAGACTTCTTGGCCACAAAGATGCTCTCGCGAAACTCACGTTCCCGTTCGTCTGGATAGACTTTGCCCGTCTTGAGCAGAAAGTCATCAAAGTCTCGCACATCGCAGAGCTTGGGGAATGATTGCAGCGCTTGTGGTGACACAGCACTTAGGCAGCCCAACAGCAAAAGCAACAGCAACTGCAACGTCTGCCTCATCTATAAGTAAAGATGATGCCACAGTTGAAATTGTGAAATTGAAGTCAGCAGGTGACAAAGTTGCAAAGACATTTTTACAACGCATTTTATGATGATATTCGATATTCTTAATTATAGGAATTGTATAGTCTTGAATCTCTGTCGAATAATATTCTAATGTGATTTCACTTTCATTTATTAAAAGGTTTACTTCTCTTTAAATTTTACAACTCATGTATTACGTGATAAATACACAATCTTCAAAACAAAATGCTTAACTCTTAAGCATTCTCAGAACTTGAAATTTGATTATGTCAGATAAGATTTGAAGCTTGTAATTTAATCTACAGAGATTATGCATCTCTCCTCTATTAACTGCTATATCGTTTAGGGTATTCATCATTCCACATTTCAAAGCAAGTTGCCAGCAGTAAATTTTGGAGATTGCATACGATTGAATGACTTTTTAATGAGTGTGATTATTTTTTATTTTTATTTTCCAATGAATTTTGATTTATATTTACATATGCACGAAATTAACATAGAGGTTGGCGTTTGATTGCTACGTCTATCTGTTTGTGGTTTGTGAAATTTTGTGTAACCACATAATAAATCCAAACACAAACCAATTTCTCTTTCAATACGCTCCAAAAATCATCAGCTTTATAGATTTGCACACGATCTACACATATGTGGGGTTCACCGGAATGTCTCTGTATGCGAGTAGTATGCGGGTGAAAGGTGGTCCGACTTCCAGCAGCGAGCAGATGATTGGAAAGAGGAGATCGTCGCATCTTTAAAAGTGCTGACTTGCTCGAAAGTTTCGTCGTAATTATGATCATTATTATTGTAACTTGTTCACCAAACAAATGTGAATATTTACATAACCGAACACATTGCGTATTGTAGTTAGATGTCGCACTTTGACTATTGTATTGTATCTCGAGTGAGTTTTCCTTTCTTAACACAAACATTGGTTTTTCTAAATTTTCCTCTCGTTTAAAGAAAGTGATTTTCGAGTCGCATCGCATAAAGAGAACTAATTAACACTCTGTGACTTTATTTGATGATACAAATAAGGTGGGTTTGGTTTTGATTTGTGTAAATTAAAGAAATTTTAACTAAATAATGAGTTTACTTCCATATTAATATACAAAGTCTCATAAGTTGTAAGAACTTCTAAGTTGTTGTTTGACTGATTTTCAAATTGCAAACTTTATTTAACTTTATTTGATGATAGAAACAAGGATGGATTAATTTTTATTTATGCAAAAATATTTTAACTGAGTAAAGAGTTAACTCCCATATAAAGTAAAAAGTTTCTCACAAGATGAAAGAATATAGATTCCCTAAGTTTTCAGTTGCGATCCAAAAAGAAAACTAACTAACCCTCTGTCACTGAAATTGATGATGTAAATAATTGATGATACAAAAAAGATATTTTCACAAAGTAAAAAGTAAATTCTCATATAAATTTACAAGTTTTTCACAAGTTGTTAGGTACAAATAGATTATAGATTTATTTTCTCTGGTTGATTTTCAAATTTTTTTAAAAGGAAACTCGTCATTTAAGTTGCATAGCATGAAGAAAACGCATAGTCAGTATATTATTAAAAAAGATTGGTTTCGTTTTTTTTCTTTATGTAAATTAAAGAGATGTTAGGATACAGATTCCTTTTGTCTGTGCCTTGTCCTTAAATCACAAGTTAATAATAACAAATAACACGGTAATAATTAAACTAATATCACACAATGTCGGATTATTGTATAAAATTGTCTTTTTCTTTAAACTCGTTCACTTCAGTTGATATGGTACGAATAAGGTTGTTTTTCTTTCAAATGATCAAATATTTAATGAGTAAAAAGTTAATTCCCAGATTACTTAACAAGTTTCTTAAGGATATAGATTCATGTTTCAACATTGTCTTTAAATCACAAAAGAGTAATTAATTGGAAAGTGCTGATATTATTGGTGGTATTATTTATTTATATTTTCTTTTATATTATTATTTTATTTGAATGTATTTATATCAGTGAGTAAAAAGTTCATTCCCAGATTGTTTAACAAGTAAGATTTTTTTATATTTTTATTTTATGTTAATATATTTATGTCACTGAGTAAAAAAGTAATTCCCAGATTGTTTAACAAGTAATATTTTTTAATTATTATTTTGTTTTAATATATTTATGTCACAGAGTAGAAAGTTAAATCCCACATTGTTTAACAAGGTATATTATCTTTATATTATTATTTTATTTTTATATATTTATGTCACAGAGTAGAAAGTTAATTCCCACATTGTTTAACAAGTTTCTTACAAGTTACAAGGATACAAATTTCTAATTTCTGCGTTTCATCACTGTCTCTAAATCACAAGTAAGTAATTAATTTGAAAACGGGAATTTCGTTGTCGTAATCTTCACGAAGATTGTCCATTTATTTACATATGTTTTCGATACAACTTCACTGTTGCATAGTTAGTTAATTGACGTTTACACACTGCACACGCGTGTTAACTTTGAATTTATTAATCACCTTTTATGCGTTGTTTGTTTCTGTTTCTGTTTCTCTGTTTCTGTTTCGGTCTTCGTTCCGTGCGAAGATTTGGAAAGATGCCGTTGTCTCGGTCTCGGAGGCTGCGATCGCTTTAAGACGCGCTGGCGACGGACGCTTCAGTTTTATAGGCCATTGCCTAAGCGCTCCCCAACAAGCGAAAGAAAACAAAACAAAACTTGCTCAGCTTCGCAAAAGGTTTTCCTTATACTATGTTACACTCGTGTTTGTGCTGTTCGCATTAAATGCAAATTAATCATGCATTTTTTATTCAAAACTTTTTACATATTTGGTGCTGTCGAAATTTAAAGTGCACATTAGCTGCAACATTTAGTTTGCGACAGTCAAAAAAGTATCTTAAAACTTAATTAAGATAGAGTATATCAAAAGTGGTTCCAATAAAACTAAAGTTTAAGCAAAGTTATACCAAAAAAATATGCTAATTAATTCATTCATAATATCTTGATTATAGTTAACATAAATATTTATGCAATGGATTTTTTCGGATGATTTATAAACCATTTTGAAGTCGTTATTGTAACGTTAAATATGTTTAAAAACGTGATTTTAATACGAACTGTTGTCATTGCTAATTTTTAGTAGGCACATTAAATAGATACGCATATTTTTTGCCTTATTTAATTATTGAAATATTATAATATACAAACTGGATTTGTCTTCCACTTTTAATGATCACACCAAAAGATAGCCAAACTGAGGCCACACAACTATTTATTGCCGAAAACTGTTATTTGTTGGTACCAGAAATGTTATGTTTATTTTGTTTTATTCACACTTGGAAATCGTTCATCATATAGATTGATATAGATTGATTCATGATGAATACATGTATACATTTGTATGTATATTTAAATATAGATAATAAAAAATTATTGTATGAAAAGGAATGTGTCACACTGGACACAAAATCTATGACTTTGCATAAATCCTAGATCTAATATTGTAAAAGAACTAGAAGTAAACAAACAAACTACATACGAGTGTGCTCGACTGTAATATACTCACTACTCATTTTAAATAAAAGGAAAACATTGCAGTATTATTTTTAAAATATATAGTACCAATGTTTTATACTGAAAAGACTACAATATGTATACTTAAATGTATATTTGTATACATCTATATACTATTACGTTAAATATATACCAGATAGTTGAAAATATACTAAATTATCGGTGAAAGCAATAAATACCCGGACGCTAATGAGGAATATTTTTTAGTTTCTTATTTTCGTTTGATTTTCCTGCAAAACAGATTTAAAAAAAATTAAAAAAAAAAATTATTAGGAAGTCAACTAAACAATATTAAAAAAGTCTTGAAATATTTTCCACCTTAACCATTAGTTATTTCATAAACAAAAATATAAATAAGTTATTCTATTCTTAATTTCGCAACTTTACATACTTTCTGGGGTCACATATGCTTTTTCTGCCTTGGACATACATTTCCTATAGGCACAACATTATAATACTGAATATTCTACCCATAAGGTACCGAATATAAAAATTGTTGACATTGTGTTACAGACTAAAATGCAGATAAAGTTTGGTTTATAATTTAGCCAAGCCTTTTCTACTATACGCCCTAAATCGACCTCAAGCAACGAAGGGCGAACATTATATAACCTCTAATTAATATATTTATGATCTATTCCACAAACATAGATCCATGGGTTTCACTTTTATTTACTTTCTTGACAACACTTTTACTGCTTTAGATTTCAACCAAACTTCAATAAAAATGTTTTGTTAGTCTCATCATTTATGAGCTTGACATTGTTGCCATAATTTCTGGCAAATCTGAATACGATTGTGAGTTTAAATGCAGCACCTGCAGAACAAAAATTTAGATAAAACTGGGCCAGTGGAAATTATAAATTAACAGGCACATGAGAACGCAACGATTGTGGGCCGTGTAAACAAGTCACGCCCAAGATGATGACGAGTCAAAGACGAATATCGGCAGACTTCGTAGTGCTCGTCGTAGAGTCGTGGAGTCGTTTAGGAAGTTACCTGTGTAATATACATAATAATTAGACAAGTGCGAATTAAGTATGTGTGTGCCCAAAGAACGATAGTCATGAATTTAATGCCATACCATGCTTCGTACTTGGTGTGTAGAAATCTATTTGCACTGTTTGTGGTGCGGCTTTTATCTTCTATTTACTTGTCAAATCATAAAGAAAGTCTCTGGATGCATGCCACTATATAAATGCTTGGCCAACACTCGACTATCAGCTAGTATCTATCATAATTTCACCATGTTAAAGCTGTGGATCTGTTGTGCTTTAGTTTCCTTCGCGAGTGCCTACAATCATGGAGAAGCTGCAGCTGAATTTGCCGCATATGTTGTAAGTGCGCTAGAATTACAAATTACACAAAGTGTCGGATATCCCTAGCAAATAATATTCTAGGATAGTATTTAATATACTCCTGAATTTTTGTTGTCGCAATAACATTTTACCTAAAGTCTCCTGGATCGGCAGGGTTTGTCTTTTTGAGTCATAGTTCATTCAGATTTAAAAAAAATTATGTTCTATTAGATTGATCCCTCAAAAAAAGGAATTTGAGTGTAAAAGTATTTGCTTCCGAAACAAGTTATGACATTAAATTTTGGATATGAATTCGAAAAAACATTCAAAGAACTAAATGTGAACATTAAATTGTAAAATTCGTGAACAACAATCAAATCGATACAAAATTATAAGCAAACAAGCATTTGCCCATTTATTCAATTTAGAAAATATTTCACACCTTTTTGATGTTGTTCCTTTGCTATAGTTACAGAAAGTCCTTGTGAAAAGTTATTGGGTAAAACTAAACCATGAACGCTCTGAATTAATTAAAAGATTTTCTTTTTTTATAAGATAGTTGGTTCTATATGAAATATAAATTTTATTAAAAAATAAAAATAAAACATGAGTATATCAAATAAGTAAAATAATGTTTGCAAGTATGGGACAGAAATAAGAATAAGGCTACACCATCAACTTTTTTTATTTAAGTGTTTACTCATTTCCAAATAAATGTAATTGTTTTCGATTTTAAATTAACTTACTATAATTTGACTAGGTAATACTATACTTTTCAATCGAAATTTTTGAAGAAACTAAGTTCTGGTCAAAAATAAAATATGTATTCGAGAACCAGTAAATATCTTAGTTGTCTTTATTGAATACTTTTTCCAAAATTAGGATGACAACAAAAAGGCAACGTCATATAACGAAATAAATTAGAAATGATGAAAGAATTGAAATAATTAGAATTAGTTAGATATGATCAATTTATATGAATCGTTTGAAATATTGAAAATTTATGAAAGAGTGTCATGAAAACTGCTCAATAACTTAACTTAACTTTCTTCGTGTTTTAGGAAGAATTTGGTAAAACTTACCCCACTAATGCTGCGAGAAATAATGCCAACTATTACTTCAACTATCACACAAAGTTGATAGCACAGCAGAATGCTTTGGCCGATCGTGGAACGAGCAGCTATCGCGTTGCCGTAAATCAGTTCTCCGATATTCGTCTGATCACCTTTGCTGCTCGCTTGCCACAAGCTGTTTACCCCGCGGTTTCCTACAACTCGACACCCGTGGAAGTGGACACGACGGTGGCCGATGAAATCGATATCCTCACTGAGTACGGTCTCAATGTGACGGCCCAGGATCAGGGCACTTTGTGCAGTGCCAGCTGGGCTTTTGCTGCCGCCAAAGCTATTCAGATATTGAACGCTGTGCCAAACGATCTGACGCCTTTGAATTATTCTGCACAGAGCCTGATTGATTGTGCTGGCATGAGCACCGCTTGCACCACCCAGGTGCCCCAGATTGCCTTCGATTACCTGACCCAGGAGACGGGCACGACTTTGATACCCGAGGAGGACTATCCGGAACGCAATAACTCCCTTCAGGGCATGTGTGTGCCCACAATGGCTGCCGCTGGCATTAAGCTAGACACCTACTCGAGGATAACGGATGGCGATGATGCCGCCGTCATGCGTTATGTATCCAGCTCCATTCCAGTCATCGTTGAGTACAATCCGGCCACCTTTGGATTCATGCACTACAGCAGTGGCGTCTATGTGCCGCCAGTCAGAGCCAGGGCAAGCAGTTCACAGTTCCTGGTGGTCGTTGGCTATGGCCATGATACAGAGAGTAATCTGGATTACTGGCTGTGCATCAACTCGTTTGGCGACACTTGGGGCGAAGAGGGCTTCATCAGAATTGTGCGTAGCTCAGCGCAGCCCATTGCCAAGGGAGCCATTTTCCCAAATAGCATAGGAGTCGTGACTATGTAATTAATTTTTTAAAGTTTGTACTATATTTAAAATTATTGTAAGAATATCGAAACAAAAGTATTTAAATAAAGTAAATAAATTATTCATATTAATAATATTTAAAAAAATTAATAAATTAAAAATGTGTCTCATTGAAATATGAGCAATAATGTAAAAATTCACTTTTCAATGGGTATTCACAAAAGATTATATTCCGTAAGATATCAGTGATATCAGCCAAAATTATTAAACCAGCTGATGAATATAAAGTTAACCCTTTCGTTATTATTTATTATTATTTTTCTAATTTAATCGCGTAATCATGCATTTTACATTTTATCATTCAAAAAGTGGCGCTTTTGTGCCTAAATACAAAATATACCAATATACCTAATAAAGTGTAACCAGCACGTATTTATACATATTATGTATTTCGGTATATTTTTAACGCAGCATGGATATTATTTAATTCAGTTACGGTCATACTGCACCGCAAACACAAGTCGCACCAAACATTACTATTTTTATTGACAATCTTAAGATTTGTTAAGTAAAGATGTCGGAAACAAGCTCCAAGGAGAATGTCAAGACCGCTATGACCTATATTTGCGGCGGTAAGTAAAAAACCGCCACAACATAGCGAAATTCGCGTTATGGAGGTGTACTTGAGTTTCACAAGCGTGCACATGTTTGCAGCAGCAACAAATTCATTGAAATTGTTTATTGATTGGAACTATTTTCCTTAATTCTTGAAAACAGAATGCCACCACGAGAATGAGATGCGTCCTCGTGATCCTATACGTTGCCGTGAGTGCGGCTACCGCATCATGTACAAGAAGCGCACAAAGCGTCGTAAGTAGCAAGGCTCTGGAACATGCAGCGCAGCCTGCAGTGATTCTCAAACTGTACGTTTTCAATAACATTTCGATTTCTTTCGCAGTTGTTGTGTTCGATGCTCGGTAAACCGTTTGACTATGGAATGGAAACTAATTTAGAGTTTTAGCTTGTAATTGAAAAATATATTCTTAAATATAAGAGACGTGTAATCAATACATCCCATTTTGTTTTATTAATTCTCGTTGAATGTTATTCTTGTTTGCAAGCAAATAATATGTGGATTGTCCCGATGGAAATACTTTAGGAGAATCTCGCTCATCCGGAATAACTAAATTTGTTTTAATAAAACTTCATTGGTTTTCTATATTTTAAACTAATTTACTTTTATTTGAATGTTTTTGGAAATATAATTTTTAAACTAAAAACACTTATATTTGTTTTTCATTTTTTATTACTCGTATATTTTGTTTTTCTTTTTTGCAACTTGTGCTAAAATAAAATGTAAAGTAATTTGTTCTTTTTTTTCATGTTTTTGTTTCTTTACTCATAAATGTCTTTTTTCGTCTCAAAAATTTTGTCTAAATGGCTTTTGTCATCCAAAAATTTACTTTACTTTAAGTTTTGTTTGTTTTTTTTTTGTGTTTTCATTTGATTTAGTTTAGCGTTTGGTGTAATAAATTTATGTTTAAGTTTACCACATTTAGCAAAAACACACATTTACACTAAAAATTGTTTATACCATTTATGTTATTTATTTGTATCTTCTCGTAATATTTCCCCGACACTTTTCAGTCAAATATTTTCTTGTTGTTCAGTGTGTGGTAAAAAGTTATTACATATTATTATTATGTATATCGTATTTTGTTTCTTTGAGTATTTTGTATGGTTGTTCTTGTGTTTATTTCCCTCCTCTTCTTTCATTTATCGTTCATTCATTCATTCTTTATCCATGATAAAATCATAAGTACAACTACACGTACAGTTAGTTATATATAGGTATTGTTTTCTTCGTGTTTAAATATGCTATAGACTTTGTTTTTGCCATCTGCAGTTGCAGTGTTTTTGCATTTGTTTTGTGATCTTGTGATTTTGTGGGCATGGGCGTGGCTGTTGCTCAAAACTAAAACTAGAACTAAACGTACATAATATAATATGCAATATCTTGTTGTTTAAAGCTAAATTTAAAAAATAAGGCAAAAAGGTATTGAGGTTTACATTCATGTTGTATAAATTATATGTTTAGGTATGTATATGTATATGTAAATGTATATGTATGTATGTATAATAACACAACTTAATCAACTAGAAAATGACAATCATACTTTATGTATAAGATGGCAAAGATTACTCGCACTAAGTAACTACAAAAATAATAATAATAATTTTAAATGAAGTTCAATAATGGCAAATTAAAGCTATTTTACTTCACAAATGATTCTGTAACGAAATTTAAGACATTTGACATCTTCAAATTCTATTAAGTGTTTTTTTTTTGTTTCTTTATAAATATTTAAGTGTTGTCTTTTACCACTATATGGTGAGTATTACACAAGCTTAAGTGTGTATGTGTGTGTGAATGTGAGTGTGCTTGTATGAATCCTCAAATATACAACTGAGATGTGTAAGTTATAATATGAAATTCATCGAAATGGGACGCAGCTTTCTACAATATCATTTTTGATCATAATCATTTTGTTGTTTAAGCTTTCATGTTTTTGCTTTTTGTTTGTTTGTAAAGAGAAATCATATTTCAGGTACATCACAACTTAAAATTTAACAAATAAATGCAATTTTCAATGAATTTTCAATATTAATGCCTAATGCATGAGAAATGTGTATATGGCAAGCAAGCAAACATTTGCTAATTTTAATGGCGACGTCCGTGCTTCAGTCGACGGTGCAAGAGTAAACTGTAACGCCTCTCAAACTGTGCACTGCACTGCTTACAGTTGCGAGTGCTGGCTTGCAAAGCGCGGTGCCTCCAAAACCGATGCAGCGCCAGAGAGCCAAGCGTATGATAGTTGAAGCTGACGCCACTGCGTCGATGACTGACTGCGCAGCTGACGCAGCACAGCTTCTGCTGACCGAGGCGATTGAGATGTTTGTCGCGCAGCATAGTGACCACAGCCTCGGGGGTGAGGCGTATTTTCTTTGGCTGCGCCTGCTTGCGCGAACTGCGCGCAGTCTCGGCCTCGGACTTTTTTGCTAAAGTCCAACGGCGCCGTTAAGTACTCCTGTTTGCTGGCTGCGTCGGCTAGCAGCGGCAGCAGCGTTGCCAGATGGTTGAGTGACTTGCGAGATGCATTACAATTGTTGTTATTGTTGCTGTTACTGTTGAGTGGTGCTTGAACCGCTGCTGCTGCTGGCTTTTTTGGGACTTTTGCGCGGCGCTGCCAGATCCAGCTGACGTTTAAGCAGTGACTGCGTCGGCAGCGTTGGCGCTGGCGCCGACGCAACAACGCTGCTGCCTTGAGAGACCTTTGGTGTTATGGTCAGCGTGATGTCCTCCTTGTTGCGCAGATACTCAATATACTCCTCAGTCTCGCTCAGCAGACGACGTCGCTTGGCGGGCGACGATTGTTGCTCTCGCTCTCTTTCCCGCTCCCGCTGCTGCCCAGTGGTCGTCGCGGTGGGCAGCGCTGCTGCGGCTGCTGCCAGCATAAGCGGCGTCTCGGCTGCATAATATTTGTTGATAATATCCTTAACATAATTCTGAAACTGTGTGCCAATGCGATTGAGATTCTGGTATTCCATTTGTGTGAGAAAAGGTGTGTTGGTGGTTGTGTTGTTGCTGTTGCTGTTTGGTGTGACGGCAACACCAGCTGCTGCTGCTGCTGCGGCCGCCACAGTTGCTGCCGCTGCTGCTGCAGCTGCGGCTGCTGCAGCCGTCGTTGCTTCTGTGCTGCTGGTGTTGTTCTCCTTGTCATCCTGATGATGATGAACGGCATTTCTATGAGATTTCTCTTTGTAATAGTTGTTGCTGTTGCTGTTGTTGTTGCTATTATTTGTATTATTGTTGTTGTTGTTGTTTAGTTTATACGCGGGAGACGATTTAATAAGCTGCACTCGCTGCTGCTGCAGCTGTTGATTTTCTTGATCTTCGTCGTACTCAATCTTCAGCTTTCGCTTGCTGGCGAGCAGCTCGATGGCCGTCTGTTCGTAAGCTGCTGCTTCCAGAAATGCCGTTGCCATCATCGCCTTGTTATTGTTCTGCTGCTGCTCCTTGAGCTCGCTCTCTTTGCCGTTGCACTTGCTGTTGTTGTTGCTGTTGCCATGGCGCGACAACTTCATTGGCGATGTGCTTGCCGACATGTTGTACTCGTCACCCGAGTACGAGGACGACGATGCCGATGACGGCGTATTCTCATCGTCCTCTCCCGTCGAGTGTTGTCGAGCACGCATCGAGCCAAACTTTTGCCGCTGTGCGATGTTGTTGTTGCCGCTGCTGTTGCCGCCATTGATGTTGCTGTTGCCGCCCATGTTGCTCAGGCTGTGTAACAGCGCTGCAGCCTCTCGTGTTGTCCATTGCGAAGGCAGTTTATTATTGAACAGGAGTTGATGATTTGCTGGTATTTTCAACTCGTGCACGCCTCCCGCTTTATGAAAATCCTGAGCGACCGAAGCTGTGTTGCGACTAATGGCGTCCATTTTTAGCAGACTGTAAAATTGCAAAAGTTCAAATTGAATTAGTCAATCATGGATGAAGAAAAATAATGAGTTGTAAAATGATAACAAATAAAATTGTATTGAAAATTGGCAACACATAAGCTGAAATTTGGCAACGCAGGACAAACAAATGTGAAATCAATAAAAATTCAAAACCCAAAACAAATTATTATAAAATAAAATACTTATTCAAATGATGTGTGGCAACTTATCATCTGAAACATGAAAATAATGAAGGACAACAAAATTAAAATTGAGAAGCTGAAACAACTTGTTTTGGAATATTCAAAAGAAATTTGGCAACAAATCATCTGAAACTTGACAACAATGCAGGACAAAGAAATGTATAACAAAATGAAAATTGAAAAGCCAAAACAAAGAATATTTATAAGCAGCAACGAAATAGACTCAACAAAAGAGACAAAAACGAAAAGAGAAAAACTTCAACGGGTTAGGCGATTAAATACCGCGCATAGTCCTCCGGATCGCTGCCCTCGGCTTCGAGGTATTGAAATAAACGCTCCGAGCCACGTTTTTGAGTTGCGGCATTCGGCAGGCTGCCGGTGAGCAGATCATGCGGTGGTATCAAAGAGCCGTTGGCACTGAGACGCCAGCCCACCATCGACGTGGGATTCACAATGATCTCCTGTAAAGGGCCGCCCGTGATGTTATTCCCGGTTCCGCCACCGCCACTGCCGCCAGTCACGCCATCATTGGTAGTTGTGGTATAGATGGTAACGGCGCCACTGCCGCTCACATTGCCCACGGTTTGGCCACCGCCACTTGACGAACTGCAGCACAAATCAATGCACATTGGATGTTGTTGGTTGTTGGTTGGTTGGGGGATCACAGTGGGGCAAGAACGAGTTGAGAGAACAAGAACGAGGGTAGTAACTAGTGTTAGGAGCATTCTGCGCGCTTGACTAAAGTGGGGGAAAAGTGGGGGAAGGCGGTCTGAGAACGTTACCCAAAAGCGTTGCCGGCATTGTGAAACGTGTTTAGTTGATTGTTCGCCACCAGGGTGTTTCCAATGGTTCGCAAGACGTTCAAGTTCTGGCTATGCGATGCATTGTTGTTGCCATTATTGTTGCCGCTGCTGTTTCCCCCGTTGTTGCCACTATTGTTTCCACTGCTGCTGCGCGCCGGACGATTATCGTGCGGACTGAGAGAAACAAATGCGATTTTCTTTAGGAGCGATTGTCGATGCTTAATGAGGTAATCAAAATAATCGTTCTCATAAACTGAAGAAGCTTGGGACTTTCAATTCAGCTAGTGAATTCTTATCAAATATCTAGATGAATAATAATTCAGATCGATCACATCTAGTGCAACTTGTAAATAAATATAAGAAATAAAATATATCCTAACTTTCCGGTCCTATTCAATAATTTCAATTCAGCTCTCTTTTTCATTCCCATCTGCACAACTTAGGAACTTAGGACCTCAGACAAGGTTCCTTTTTGGTGTGGTTTCGTAAATCATTTGAGTATCGGTTGGAAGGGTAAATAACCCATCGCATTCTATCCCATTCATGATTTTGCGTATCCTCAATTCAGTTGATACCTATTTCCTACATCTAATCAAGTATAAAAATACTCCTTAGCAGTTTAGGATCTCAGACAAGGTTCCTTTTTGCTGTGGCTTCGAAAACCATTTGAGCATCGGTTGGAAGGGTAAATAACCCATCGCATTCTACCCCAGTCATGGGATACTTGTCCTCAATTCATTTGATACCCATTTTCTACTTCTAACCAAGTATAATAAAAGTAAAACGGTACTTACTGCACATCACTCATGTGAGCCTGGAACTCCTCCTGAGTGTCGGCGAGGTAGGAGCACTTGCTGCAGGCACGCTTGTTGTGCACTTTGAGCACATGGGTGGCTAGACGCTCTGAGCGCGCCGCCTTGTAATCGCAGAGCAGGCAAACGAACGGCTTTGTGTGTGTGTTGAGATGACGTTTGAGACCCCACTTATCAGCACCGGACCAGGGGCAATAGCAGCAGGTGAAGCGTTTCTCCCGCTTGGGTTTCAGCAGACCGGAGCCGCCACCCGCACTGCTGCTGCCCGAACCCGAGCTAGAGCTGGCCACCGGCTGTTGGGCATTGTTCATGACAGCACCCACATGGAGCGGCAGTACGGAGCCATCGTCGAGCTTCTCCTGCTTGAGCTGGGCCAGCGGCATGTCGGCAGCGGAGGCCACCGCCTCGATGGTCTCCACAATGCTCATGCTGGTCGAGGTGGGATGTCGCTGGGCCTCCAGGAATGCATTGTCAATGTTTACGCCCGTCGCATTGATCGTCACATTGCCACGACCGCCGGAATGATGCGAGTTGCCAGTAGAGCCACCACCTGATCCACCACTGCCGGCAGGGACATGGCGACGCGTCTTGTTGATGTCGTACTGCAGCTCGCGATGCATGCGCAGAAAGTGCTTCTTGACGTGATCGGCGCGATTGAACTGCTTGAGGCAGGCATAGCACTGA
The DNA here is from genome assembly GCF_023558535.2 of Drosophila nasuta. Taxonomy (NCBI): domain Eukaryota; kingdom Metazoa; phylum Arthropoda; class Insecta; order Diptera; family Drosophilidae; genus Drosophila; species Drosophila nasuta. The sequence continues at coordinate 19,302,192 of NC_083457.1, forward strand.
AAGGGCTTCTCGTCCTTGTGAATGTTCTCGTGGCGTGTGTACAGATCCCGACGATCCGTCGAGTACGGACAATGGGTGCAGGCATAACGCTTCACAATGTGAACACCGTTGGCAGCGGCAGCGGCTGCTGCGGCCTGGGCTTGCGAGGACTTCTTGCGACTGCCGCCGGAAGAGCTGCTTCCGCCGCTGCTGCTGCTGCTGTTGGTGGGCGCTGAGGTGGGCGTGTTTTGGGCCAGATTCTGTGCCGCATTGGCCGATGTGGAGGGGCTGGCATAGATCAGTTCCGTGGCATGCTCCTGACGGTGTTTTCTACGCAAGAACACAAGATTAGTTGTGGGTTGATATTGTTTGATTAAGGTTACACTCACTTGGACTTGGGCGTGCTCTGATGCTGTTGTTGCTGCTGCTGCTGTTGTTGTTGCTGCTGCTGCTGCTGTTGTTGCTGCTGATTGACCTGGGCATAGCTCTGCAGCTTGCCACCTGTTGTCCACTGCACCAGCTGTGGCTGCTGCTGCTCTGCCGTGCCAGCGTCCTGTGCCCAGCGTTGCTGCTGCTGTTCACCCGCTTTCAGCAGACCCGCTTGGCCAGCAGCAAAGCCATTCTGCATAAGAGCGGCCAGGCCAAAGGCTGTACTCAGATGATCCTCGGACTTGAAGCTCCCAACGGCGGCGACGCTGGGCGCCGGCACCACAGTGGCGCCACCGCTGCCGCTGGCGCTGACCACTACAGAGTTGCCTGAGTCGGCCTGCTGCTGCTGTTGTTGTTGCTGGATTACATTGGCCTGGGTGGTGGCCACGTTGTTGCCGTTGCCACCGCCTGTCGCACCACTCGCTTCATATTCAATGCTGGGCGCGGCGGTGCGATCGATTTGTTGCTATCGAGAGAAATTACACAGGTGAAACAGGTAATCATCGAACGAATGCGATGGGGCACTTACCAAATTCGTAAACGAGCGTTGCTCGCCCTCGGGCACCGCGGTGGGGCCACTGGTGGCCACCTGAGCCACCGGTGTGCCGAGCGTGTGCAAACCGTTGCCGGTCTCCTCGCCGTACAGTTTACGTGTGATTTCTTTGAACATATCTTCATATGTGGCCTCAACATTGGAGGACTGTGCGCTCGCTGGATTGCCTCCGGTCGCTGGGATTAGTGTTGCCATTGCTGCGACTGTTTGGCCTTGGCTTGCGGGCGCGTTGCTCTATAGTTGTGGCGACTGCTTCTCTCGCTATTCCCTCCACGGATGTGCTTCGAAAACTGCAAGACAAAAGACACAACGGGAGAGTGTGAGTGTGAGTGGGAGATAGAAATAGCGGGTAAAGTTTAGTCAGTGGATCTAAGCTCAACGCACATTCGCATTCACATCCGGTATACGAAATACCCAAAGACCCAACGACCAAAGGCCCCCTTTTTCCCCCAATCGATGTCAGTTCTGGGAATCGGCTGTTGACACACCGCAGCTCTGTTTCGAACCTGACTGCCTTGGGCGCATTCATGGGGGTGTTGGGAGGGGCGTCGGGTTTTTACGATTGCTCTTGATGCTGCTGACGTCGCGACGACGAGTTGACGTCGAGTCGCGTCGCGTCGCTTCGCGTCGTTGGACCAGCATCAGCTGAGTCAGCGTGCCGAGCTCAGTGAATTGAGCACACTTTTTGTTTACCACAATTTCATTCGTTGCTTGATGCAACAGGCGACAAACGTGTCAAGAATGCTTTCGTTGGTTAAGCGATTACAAATGCAGAGCAAATAATTAAACAACTGATTACGTAAATAATATGTTTTTAAAAACATTAGAATAAGAATTCGAATATTTCTTTAATATATTTTTTTTCTCTCTTTTTATTTACAATCTGTCATATAATTAATTTTAAATTTACAGAAATAGCAGTTATCCAATGAGCCCTGCTATTATATGTAACATCTTTCGAATTGCTTGGATTTATCTATCGGGGAGATCGAGTATGTGGTATCTTTTCAGTCTTCAGTCTTTAATATATGACATTTAATATTTTAACACTAAAGACATGTTTTTCTTCAATATTATATCATGTTAAATGCATTTCATTTGACTTAACCATCTGATACATATTTATTTAAATATTTGTAAAATTACAAAATTCCTAACTGAGAACTTAACACATACTTGAAACTTTTGTCGCCTGACGCAGATACGCTTGAGTGTGTTGGCGTCTCGGCATCTTTTTGCTGCATACATTAATAAATTTATCAATCGCAACAACAACAACAACAATAACAACGATGACAACGGGCCAGCCCAGGTACGGCAGAAGAAAAAAACCCCATCAAGGGAAAAGATAACGCGCCCAAAATCTTCGTTTTTGGCGGTCGTAACTACGAGGATTCTCCAAAGAGCTTCCCATAAAATCGCGAGACAAATTGTTGGACAACAACAACAACAAAAACAACAACAAAAACAACAAGCTGTTGGCGTTGTAATTTTGGCGGCACTTTTGTGGTTTTGTTGGGTGATGAGAGCGAGGGCAAGCGAGAAGCGGAAGCCTGTGGTTGTTGCTGGTGGCCCACATGTTGCTGATGGTTGTTGCTGCGCCTCTTTTCTCTAGCGAGATGCTGACACCCAACCACATAAGTTGTTACTGTTGTTGTTGTGTGTGGCGACAGAAAGTGTGTGTTGTTGTTGTTGATATGGGCATGGGCACGTTTCGATGGCCCAGAGCCAACAGAGAGCCACCCACACTCGCCCAGGCCGCAGACGAATCTGCTGCGCAATGAGCAGAGGGCAGAAGGCTGATGGGGAGTGGGAGAATTGTTTGTTTGTATTTGCTTATACATGTGTGTGAGTGTAAGTATGTATGTATGCGCGGCCGTACTAAAGCGTGTTTTCTTTCGTTTCTTTTGAGTTCATATTTCGTATTTGAGTTTTTGTTTTTTGCATAGTCGTATTTGATTTTCTGCTTCGTGTGCTTTTTACAGTTGTTGCCCACACTTTGCGCCATTGGGGGCGTTTTACGTCTTCCTCCACTTCTTCCTTTTCTGTTTGCTTTGCCTTTGTGGTTTCGGTTTCAGCTTCGTATTTTTTGTTTTGCTTTCGCCTGTCGGATCGGCAGCCCTTTCCCCTCCCCTCCCACCCTTCTTCGCTGTCCAATGCGCCATATTTGATTGGCTCTCTGTGTGTGGTTTCCAAGCCAAGGGCATTGTTGTTGTCGCTCTTGTCGTTGGGTGGAACTTGACTTTGGCTCAACTCAAGATCACCATCGACTCCACACATCCATGCATATTTGTGTGTGTTGGAAAAAAAGTGCAAGTGTTGGACAGCGTAGCATAAAGGAAGTTGAAAAAGATATGTTTTATTTTCTGGGGATATAAAAAACTGCTGATATTGCAAAGCTTCCCATTGTCGTCATCACAATCAAGTGAATCATTGAAAACGAGTTTCAGATGAAAGTATTCTATAATCTGTTTAGAAATGGGGATTCACGCCGGATTGCACAACATTTTTTTTTAACTCTTTCAATTGCATCACACACTAAAGAAAGTTGTCCAAATAGCAGCAAAAAAGAAGGAAAAAAACATACAACAGTCCAACTGTTCGATAAGCGAAGGGCCAGCTGACGGGGTCAACTTTAGTGGGCGAGCACTAAACACACACACACAACCACACATAGATGGGTAATAAAAGAGTGTCAAACGTTGCCAACAGCAACCACCACAACAACAACAAGAGCTGCGCGTGTGGGTGCTCCGTTGGGGCCAGGCACCGACAACAAAAACAACATCCGCTTTGCTAATAGCAGGCAGCGAAATACAAAAAACCCCAGCGACAACAACGGGCGCGTCAGCGAGTGGGCTGAAAATGGGCGCAACGGTCGCCGCCGACAGCAACAGCAGCAGCACCAGCAGCAACAACAAAATCAATTTACAACAACTCTAACACGCGCGCCATCAAGAACAAATACAATGATCAGACGCTGTCGCTGTCGACGCCGCCGTCGTCGCCTATGGTGGGTGTGCAAAAACCGACATTAGCTTCGGCAGCAGCAGCGACGCCGCCGCAATGACAACGCAATTTGGGGGAGTCAATGAGAGCGACAGAAAGAGAGTGAGTGTGAGAGAGGCGAAACCGGTTGGCAGCTGAAAACAAAAAATGCCGGTTGGAAGCTTTTCTATGTAAAAACCGAAGAATCGAAATGAGAGTGTGTGCGAGAGAGCAACATAAGCAAGAGCAGAGCAATTCATGACAGGGGCGATCGATGCCACTCTCGCTCGATGGTCTACTGCCAGTTGTTGGTTGTCGTCTGTTGTCTTGTTCTGTGCAGATGCCGGACAGTCGCCTGTTAACGGTAAACGCATTATTGGGTGGCTTCTCTCTCTGTCTCTCTCTCTTCAAATATGGCAGCAATGACAATTGTTGTTGTTTGTTTTTGTCTGTCACTGATAATATTTGTCAGAATTGCGCTCATTGCGTGTGTCTTTGCTTGTTGTTGCGGAGGGGGAGGCGGGCGTCAAAGCGCTAAATTGCGGAGCCTGAACACTGACGCACACATCTGAGGGGGCGAAACCGTTGCTTATAATGTGTGCGTGTGTGCATGGAGTTGGATACGCACAAGCACACAATACACATGTGTGTATGTGTATATGAACATTTTAACACCCGTGGGCTGGCCCGGCCCCGATGGCAGCTCAGGGTGAGCCACAACATTACTTGCAGTTGTTGTTGGTGTTGCGGTGAGCGGTGAAAGGCCAAGAGAGGAGACGAAGCGACGGGGCAACCAGAGGAAGCAGAGAACGGACAGCAGCAGCAGCAGCTAATGACATGTTAACGCCAAACAACAGCCGTCTGCCTGCCTGTCCATTCCAAAGCCACACGCAGTTATTAAAAAGCGCTTTTGCCCGATGGCGTGCACAGTGGTGCAATTTAATTGGAAGGGAGGCGAGTTGGCAAATGCAAGTAATCTTGCTAATTGAAAATTGTATGTGCCGAAATATGAGACCCACTTAAAATACCTAAATTTGTTGTTGTTTTCGTTGCAATTAAATTCTTTATTTATTAAAAGCATTTCAAATTAAGCATTTAGATAAATATTTTTGAGCATCATTATTGCATACTTCATTGTTATCTACGCAAAATCAAAAACCATTGATTTCAGAACAATTCGACACACTGTGCATCGACTCTCGCATTAGCTGCGCGTTGTCGATACACACACCACATAGAAGCAACAACAGCAAGTCGTTAAGGTGGGTGGGTGTCGAACAGCTGTGCTTGGTGTCCAGCAAAGCAAATACAGCGATCGACTAACCAAACGAACGAATGACAACAAAATAAAATCTTCAATTTTATACGCGAGCTAACAGGGAATGAGACTTCGACGATTTTCTTGCTACTCTATGCCATCACTTTGCTGCTTCACACGCCTACGCAGCAAAAACAGCAGCAGCGCATGCGTGTGGGCCGCAAGTTGTAAGTTGTGGATTGCATTGCCTTTGCGTGGGTCAACTGGAGTGGGGGGAAGAGGGTGCTCACAAAAGCTATACAAAATATCAGTCACACTCTCACACAGCCGCAGACATGTAAGTTAATATGTAAGTTTTAGTTGCTTTTGCATTTTTGGCAGCTGCACAGACATCCGCCAGCTTCGCTTTAGGCCGCCGCTCTGCGGGTGCTGTAAATGTTTCTGTCTTCACTTTTGTGAATGTGTGTGTGTGTGTGTGTGTGTAAAAGGCGCAGAGGGCAGCTTTATATGGGCGGCAGGTGGTAAATTTTTGTGGCCAGCCAAAGACAGAAACAGCAAAAATGATGCGGCAGCAGCTGCTGTTGCTTTATTTTTTTGTTTGTGCTGTTTTTGCGTCTTCTTTTTGAGCTGAGCTTTGCAGGCAGACAACAGACAACCGACAACAAAGCAATGAGTGTTGGGCTTTAAAGCTGGTTTCTTTATACGCCAGTGTGAGTGTGTGTGTCTGTTCGTCGCTGTGTGTGTGTGTGTGTGTAGCCAAGTTTTGGGTGGTGCTGGTGGCATTGCCTTGTGGGCGTTTGCAGCACCAACAGCAGCAATCGAGATGAGCAACGGCAGCAGCAGCAGCAGCAACATCGCATTCACAACACAGCAGCAACATCTTCAAGGGCAGCCATCAGTTCATTTCGGTTCGATTCGGGCCAAGTCATATACGCGTTTAAGAGACGTCTCTGACTCTTCAGCTTTTGGCTATGCTTATTATTATTATTGCTGTTGTTTTGCTGGCAGCTGTTGGCAGGTGCGCGCCCTCATAAAACGTCGTCGGACGACCCAAAATGCAGGCGCTGCTGTTGCCGTTGCTGTTGCTGATGTTGCACATGCTCAATACATGAACAAAAATGGCGACGTCTGTCGCATGTCCCTGTCCCTCTTTCAAGTGTCAGTTGCTTGCCTTCCTCCTCATCCTCATCCTCCTTTTCTTCTTTTGCTTTCCCTCCTCCTTCTTCTGCGTATTCTTCGGAAATCTTTGCCTTTTACTTAAAATGTAGTCCAAGCAACATGTGCATCCCTCCTTGGTCTGTGTCTGTGTCTGTGCTCTGACTGTCTGTCGATCTCTGCCCCTCTGGGGTAGAAATTAAATGCAGTTGTTTCGATTTTAGGGGTGGTTTTGCCTGCACCGTTTTTAGGGTTGCCACAAGCAGGTTGCAGCTGCCGCCGCCTGCCAGCCAGAAGGAGACTGTCTCCTCAGAGCCTGTTGCTGTTCTGGAATGCTCTGCACTTGCTATTCGTGTTAGGGGTTGAGTGTTGCTCTGCCAGCTGACAAGTGGATTAAACATATATTGAAGGGATGACCAGTGTTAGGTGTGTACACAGAGTATTTCTGCGATTTGTTACACTTCAGAGACTTTACTTTAATGAATTTAGAGTGAGGAATTGATATTTTAATTACTAAACAGACCTATTGATCTCAATTCGACTTTTTAGATGGAATTGGGCTATTTTTTCAAGCTAGGAACTGTCTGCTCCACACAATACATTATGTATCCGTTTTCGTATAAACATTCGTACATAAGTACGTACTCTAAACCCAACCCAAAACCCAACTCTGAAATGTTGACGCTGGACGCCTCTTAAAATAACAACAACAGCTAAAGAAGAAGAAGAAGAAGGCAGCCTCACACACACACAAATGCTCACACGCAGTAATTCAAGAGACTCCAACGAAAGAGACCCAATAATGAAATTTCACAACAACCTTCAAACAGACGTCGTCGTCTCGCGTGTATTTATGTGTGTATTGTATATACTTTATTTTTTTTTTTTGGTTTGGTTTTTTGGGCCGTCTCAACGTTGAATATTGAAAAACGGTTGAGGTTTTAGGCAAATTGTAGTAGGAGGAGGCGATGGCGATGCGCCGGCAGCGTTGCGAGGCCCCGGCCCCATAGAATGAGGCAGCGAAACGCAGATAATGATGATCACAAAGCACAAAGAGCGACGGGGACTGAAGACGAGTTTCTCGTTTTCGGGCCACGCCAACGAAAAAGACAGGCCCGATAAAGCGAACAAACCAAACCAAAGTATAATCAAACCAAAGAGGTTTCCCTTCCCCCAACTCACAGAGGACAGACCCCAGACTCTTAGCCCAGGGCCCAACCCAAGTTTGAAAGCGGTGAATGGTACACAAATGAAATGAAATCCTACGCAATGGGGTGGCTGGCTGCTTCTGCCGCTGTTGCTGTTGCTGCCACTGCTGCAAAGGGGACGCGGCAGTGAGACGCCACAGGTAAAAAGTAGAAACCTTGAAAGCCGCAAAACAAACAGCTGCTGCTGTCGTTGCTACGAAACAGGTAAACTCTGTTGGGCAGGTAACTTGGCATGGTCAGGAGTAGGACGGGTCGCATAGGGTCGATACGTTTCGGATCGAATCGGGTCGGGGGAGGCGACGCGCTGTAACAGGAAATTCCTATGTGATTTTTGGTGAGATTGCTGCGCACACTGGGGTCGGGTTCAATGCGATGCGGTGCGGTGCAACAAGCAACCCTCACGAGACACTCTCTGACAGCAGGTACCCGATCACCGATTGTTGGTCCCGTTGTCTTTCTGCAAGCCACCCTCCCCTAAAGATTGTCTGTCCATTTCGGCCCCGACGCGACGAGACGGGAAGTGCGTAATTTAGTTTTGTGAAGTTTGCGCTGACTGCGTTTTGGGGTCGCGACGTTTTTCATGGGAACTTGAACTTAAGCGAGCCGCAAAAGGGGAGAGGGAGCGCTTATGTGTGTGTGGGTTGCTCTTTTTAATGGGGTGTGTCGATGTGAAGGCATGTCTCTGTGATCGACAATAGTCTAATTGGCCTTCCTTTAGGGTGGATATATCCTAGTAGAGTGAAATAAAGACCTTCCACATACATATATAGAAATATTTATCAGTTGTTAAAACAATTCTGCAATACTTCTTGTGAAAAAGCTGTTCGGATAATTATAGAAACTATCAAAAATACAGTTATAAGAAATATCATCGTAGAATTAAAACTGACAGATTTTAGCTGCAGTTGCATATCATTAAAAGAGGCCAAATTCGCTTAAAACAATTTAAAATATAATAATCAAGAGGGTGTCAAGCTAACAACAGTCCACTAATGAAGTTTTCACTGTACTTCATACACTCATCCCAACAAAGCTTGATCGCCGCATTGACAACTCCTTGGCTTGAAAATGATGAAAGCACAGCAAAAACTGTTAAAGCAAACGAAGAGGAGACTCTGCACAAACAACAAAATGTGAGCAACAACAAATACGGTAGAGGGCCGAATTGTGTGGGGGCGGCAACGCAGACGGCGACCAAGCACAACACAGCAAAGCGAAAAATACAAAATAAAACAAACGAGTCAACGAGGAGAGGAGTGGAGTACATAATGCAAAAGTCGTTGTCGTTGGGTGGGTGTAAGAAATTCGTCAGAAGTCAGCAGACAGCAGTAGAAGAGGAGGCAGCAGCAACAGCAGCAAAACTGCAGGCTGTGGGCAGGCAGAAGAATTTGTGTGATAAACTAACAGAAGGGTGTGAAGGCGAAATAACAAAATAGCAGAAATGGAAGAGAGTAACATAATGCGAGGGCCGAGGGCCGCTGTTTAGGCAGCGGACGCCAAAATAAAAACTTAAAAAAATCAACATACGACGCAGCAGGCGGCGATGAGGACGGGCGACGGTCAGTCGCGTCGGTAGCGGAGAGAACGAACACACAGACAGTCAAAAAGAAAGAGAGAGAGAGAGAAGTTGGGAAGTTGAGCCATGCGAGGCGGCAATTAAAGAGCGCAACGGCCATGTGACAAAGCGAAAGAATAAATAGGGCTGAGGTAGGCGTCGAGACGCGCGTCGTTTTGACTGCCTGCTGTTGTTGCTGTTTCTGGTGCTGTCGCTGCCCTGTTGCCCCAGGGGAAACGGGCAGGCAAGATTTTAAAACATCACCCACTCACATGTGTGCAAGTATGCGGACATGTGTGAGTGTGTGTGTGTGTCAGAAAGACGAAAAAAGGCAGCGGATAAAAAGAAAGTAGGATAATGTGGGCACAGCACAGGGTTGCCAGGCTGTCATTAATGTGGACTCTACAAGTGTGCGTGCGCGTTTGCGTGTGAGAGAGAGAGAGAGAGAGAGGGAATAGGGCGGCAGGCAGTGTGGGAGCGAGAGCGTAACCCAACACACGCAAGCTGCCAAGGATGTGGTTGATGTTGTAGATGGTGGTGGTGGTGGGTTTCACATCATTCATTATCGTTGCCCCTTGCAGCGAGGCGTCGCGACTGCGCCAAGCGAGGGAGGGCCAACCGTGATGGCGACTCCGACTTGTTTTTCATAGTGTGTGTGTGTGTGTGCTGGCATCTCTTTTGTGATTGCTACAGACGAAGGCATCGAAGGGGTGCCCACTCTTAGCGGGCATTCTTTTTATTGTTGTTGTTGTTGTGTTTTTGGGAGTGCTGTGCGAGTGTTGGTGCGTTTTTTGGGCGTTGGAGTGGCTTTTTTTTGGTTGGTTGCTGTGCGTTGTTGTTGTTGTTGTGCCTGTGTATAATTGGAAATTGGGTAACCGGTTTGTGAACCACTGTGAGCTACCTGTGGGTTGTTGGCTGTGGCCTTCGGTATGATTTTGTCGATGGGTCTATGTAATGCATATGTATTGGTATGCGTCTCTCTATAAGTGTGTCTGAGTGGTAACATGTGTCCCGCAAAAGGTTTTAGAGGGAGGAAGACAAATGAAGACCCAATACATAAGGACATACATGCATACATAACTATGTATGAGCAGACTGAACAAGTCACACAGTGATCGTCAAAAAATAATAATACGTATGGTCTGCTAGTGATTCTATTAAAATGTAAGAAAATAGTAATCACAACTACACAAAACATACTAAATAGTAAAGTTGAAGAATTCCAAAGCACTTTTACCATTTCCCCATATATTTAAAATAAATGTAGTATAGCTACCTTTAATGTCTGCAATTTGTGTCTGCGATTTTTTTGTTTTGGCCCTTAAGCCATTTCAATTTTGTTGTAGAAAGTCCTTTATGGGTTGTTTGTTTTGTTTGTTATCTGCACTTGTAACTCGCACAATTTATTCACTTGATACAATGCAATTTATTAGAAGTACGCACAATTAAATGTGCACTTTCATTAATCAAACACTTGCCAAAAATATTTAAAAACACGCGCCGGCCTTTAATAAATGTTTGTTGTTACTGCTGAGATGCGCGCGAATGCGACCAAACGAACCGAACGCTACGAAAAATTCCAACAGACTGCGAGAGAGTCGCTGGCAGAATGTGGGAGAGAACCATGGAACGATGACGCAGCCAGCTGCTGCTGAAATGAACGAGCACGGCAGCGTCAGTGGCGTCGCACAGTGGGTTGCCTCGAATAATATCGAGTGAAATGTGCGGACTGTATTTTTCACGTATGTATGTAGTTGTTAATGAAAATATTGAGAAATAATAAATGTATTTCATTTAAAAATAAATATATATACAAAAATATATAGTTGTCATGTACTTTTTATAATATAAAAATAAATAACTGATAGAAATAAATATTTATAGAAGCAAAGAAAGCATTTACAAATTTTAAAGCGAAAAAAGAAAAAAATATATGCCTACATAAATATCTAATAGACAACTTATAGCAAGTGGCAACATCAGTAAACCGTTTTTGACCCACTGTGCTCAGCGCCAGGGGGCCCAAGCCGCCACCTTATACAACGAATGATCGAATAAAAGAGAAATTGCAACAAACAAGCGACGAAGTCACCGGCGTCTCAGTCTCAGCCTCAGTCACAGTCTCAGTTGACGTCGGCAGCAGGCAACGCATGGCAAAGCCAAGCCACCCGCTCATTCACGTTTCTGCTGTTGTTGTGTGGGCCGACGCTGCCGCTGTCCGTAGTGAGAGCGCCAGAGAGCGAGAGTGGGAGCGAGGTAGTGTGAACCGAACTTTGTTGTTGTTTTCTGCGTAGGGTGGTTTGGCTTGTAGAATTTCTGGACGTTGTTATTGTTGCTGTTGCTGCTGATATGGCGACAGCGCAGTCGCGCAGAAGCAGGTCAGTTTGTGTGGCGTCCGCTGCGCAACTTGATTTTTGTTGTTGTTGTATTTTTTATGCGCAGCCGTCGGCGTCGGCGGGTTGACTGTTGGTAATGATCTTCGTGCATGTGGGTTGCTGTTTTGTGGTTGTTTCGCTTCATGTTGTTGCTGTCTCTGCTGTTGGCGGTGGCGATGTCGGCGTCGGCTACGGGGGACGCGATTGACTGTTGCGTTCATTAGCGCGAACGCGGCCGCTGCTTTTTGGGCTCGTTTTCGAGGAGGTGCTGATACATAGTCCAGGTAGACACAGCACACACTCATATAGACTGGCTGTATGTATTGTACATAAGGTTGGGCAGGTAGTTGGCAGCTGGGTGGCGCTGCTTGTGGCGTGGGTTGCTCTGAGATTGAGGTTAGGTTGTGCTCAGCCCAAGAAAAAAGACAACATTAACAATCTGCGATTGCTATGCAAATCGCATGACTCATATGGGAGACTCCGCAATAGTGCAATGCAGCAGCACTCTGCAACTCAATGAAATTGAAAGTTGTATGCAATCAATGGTAGCGACAGAGACGGCGACTGCGCATCATCGATGATACGATGCTGTTGTTGTTGTAACGGAAAGTGATGTACTTGTTGTTGCTTTAATCGGAAAGGAGAGTCGCTGTCGCTGTCGATTGAAGGCTATGGGCGAAAAGGCACAAAGTGGAAACGAGAAAACGGTGTATGATGTTTAGGTTCCACTTTGAGGATCGTGGAACTCATTAAGTACTATGTAGGTTATACGTTGTGTTAATAACAACAACGTATCACTCTCAATTTCCTTGTTACTACTAATTCTACTATTTTTATTTATTGCTACGCTATCTTCACTTTCCTGTGCGATCATCAAATCGGAAATGCTTTCAATGCTGCACCGCAACAGATGAGACACCACAAAACAGGTTACTCGGCGAAATGGAGCACCCTACTTTTAAACTTCATTGCCACTCAAGTGGCGAGCGGATGACGCGGCCGCCACAAAGGAGCGGAGCAACAGGGAACCGGTTTTCCAGCAGCCCTGCAAAGACTGTGGCCAACATATGTATGCAGCTCGCTGGCCCACTGGCCAAGGAAACCAGCTGCACAGCCCACACACTCGACCACAATCCGATGCAGTGCTCAAGGGATCGCTGAAGTGCCGATATCTTCACCGTTATGCTTGTCGGGTGCACAATCAGTCCATCCTTGGTCATTGTGTGTGATATAACGCAAGCTGCGTAATGAGCAAAGACAATTACAAAACGTGGCAGAGCAACACATGGCTTCGACCTCAGAAGAAACCTGTTGTCGGTCGCCTGTTGCTGCTGAAGCCCTTCTTCGTCTCTCGGTCTGTGGGAGAAAGTGTTGCTGCTTCTTCTAGGGCTTCTTTTTGGGTGAGGCGCCATGGCAATATCACCAAATACCCGTGCGGGCAAACGAGGGACTCGATTCTTCTTCAATCGTCACGATTTGCTTGCACTTTGTCACGTCTCATTTAACAGAACGAACGAAAAAATAGAAGTAACTGCGAAGGGGGAGCTCAGTGTGACCCTCTCGTCAAAACAGCAAACACAGAGAGAGAGAGAGAGAGAGAGACACAATGGCCAGAGATAGGGTGGCTAGTGATCGTTGCTCGCACAAATTCAATATGGCGTCGCCTAGCGTAGGATGAGAACAGACAGACAGCAAGTGGAGCGGGGAGTGGAGAGCGGTAACGCATGCGCAATTCGCCCGACTACGAAAACAAAGTAAAGCGTAGGCGTGGGTGGGCTGGCCATCTATTATACACGACTCTCTGCGAGGTTGTTTGATTCAGTTCCCGCCACGTTCTTGTGGTTGAGACTGAGTCACGGGCTTCTTGGCTGATACAAGTATTTGCTAGAGGCTGATTAAGCTGGAATTTAATCAACAGGAAGTGGTCAGCAGCTTAGATGCCCCCGACTGACCCGTCGAAGTGGGACCATCTCTCTTTCAACCATTTTCTTAATCAACTGTAAACAGTATAACTGGAAAATGTTGAGGTAAACAGAGCTAAAATTGCGACCAACTGACATACATTTTTAAATTTATAATACGGATTTCAAATTATAGTAAAACTAAGTGTTAAAAATGCTAAATGGGTTGGGATATTAAACTTTATAAGTCAGTGGTAGTAAAGATTAGTTCCTTTTAATTTTCTGTTCATTAAAAATAAGAAATGTTGTTACTTGTAGATAATTACATTTTGGATTATGCATAATTTCATAATTTTAGGATCTGCTTCACAAACGTGAAATTTATTCTAGCACTTCCATTCAAATAATATCATTCATCGAGCTTCAATTTGATAAATACAGATTAGGAAATATTAAAAATCCGTCGTATGTGGAAAGGGTATTTTTTTATCATAGAAGATCATTAGAAATTTAATTCATATATACTTTCTTGTGGTTTTAGTGGTATTATAACATTAATTACAAACAGAATTGTTTGACTTTAACAAAACTTAACTTTAAAAAGTTTTATTTCGATCATATAACATAATTAGAACAAACGAAATTACTTTTATATTCAAAGCAATAATGACATTTCCATTAAATAAAAAAATTATCTTTAATAAATTAGGAGGAATTATTAGTAAGAAAATCATAACTTAGGACCAAATAAAATCAGCTTATCTTATATCAAAAGAAAAGGAGTATTTGAGTTTTAATTAAATGTGATTACTGTTTTTGCTACGAATGCATATTTGCTTTCAACCTTTAGGCGTCTTCAATACTCAATCAAATTTCTTAATTTCATGAAGTGCCAGCAAATGGAGTTAAGTCGTCAACCTTTGAAATCATTTAAAAAGGATTGAACCTTTATCTTCCCACACCCACTAATTGCGGTATATAGAGGTGGTTTCTTTGTAAATATAGTATACACAGACATGTACATACATGTTAATATTTGCATGTCTATTCATAATGCCGTGTACAGAGCTTTGAATTTTATATAATGTATATAAATCATGTATGTGCATATTAATGCATCAATAAATCCTCGACATGCACATGACTTCTTCCCTTGATGTTGCCTAGCAACAAAAAAAGGACTAAACGAGCTGAAATAAATGTAGTTTTGCAAAATACATGAGCAGAAATAACAAAATACAAATTATATAATAAAAACACGTAGACAAATGCCTATTTGCCTATGCCCCAATACAAGTGCAACATATGCCGCATATGTTGCATAAAAAGCAAAAGCACAAAACCATATGCAACGTACGCCCAACAACGCCCACAAAATCCACAAAGCGAGAGCGGGAGAGCGATAGACAGAGCAGGATAGAGGAATGCAAATGCATTTGAGAACGCAGCTGGAAGAGCGAATTGAAATTGTGTGGAGCAATGTGCGTAAGAATGGAGAGAGAAAAAGACATTGAGAGAGAGAAGCCCAAAGCTCTCTCCCTTGCTGGATTACGCTCTCTCTCTCTCTCTCTTTGCTTTGAATGTGTTGTCAAAACTGCAACAATTCCTTTGCAGTTTTTTCGATGCGACGAAGCGGCAGCTGTTGGAGAGTGTTGGGTAGGGGAGGGGAGGGAGGTTGGGTGGGTGGCATAACAAAAATTGTTATAGACACAAAATTTATGATATGCGCCGCCCGGTGGTAGGAAAAACAACCACCCAACCCAGTGAGAAAAGTCGCTCGTTTGTAGTTTTCAAATGCCAAAGCTTCAATTTCGCCGCGTGCGTGTGTGCGTGAGTGAGTGAGTGATGGTGTATGTGTGTGATTGTGATTGTGCGGGTGTGAGCGTGTGCATTGTTTTGGGGGTTGGTATTTTTGCTGCATAGAGCGCCTGCTCCAATACCAACATACCAATACTAATACTAACATAATACCAATACCAATACAAAACAATGCCAATAGCAATAGCTCTATGGCAAATGCTTCCATGTGGAGAAAGTATTGATGATGGAAAAATAGAAGTTGGCGCTTTTAAGCTGTGGGGGTTGTTTGGATCCCGACAATAGTTGTTGCTGTTGTTGTTGCTGTTGCTGTCGGTGGTGGGGTGTTTCTCTGGAAAAAGTGCATACCGAAAAATATACGCACACAGACAGACAATACGCTCACACACACACACACATCAACATGCACGCACACACTCAAACGCATTGCGGAAAAATCAATAAATCATTTGTTTGAAAAATTTTTAATTGCCCTCGAGCATAGATTTTAACATGAATTGCAATAATTGTGCAGAAGTCATTACTGCGATTACCTCAAAGAAATCTTCGCCAGCGAAATGCTGCGGTTGTAAATAGAAAAAGTATTGCATACTTTTATGCATTTGCACTTACCAACATGTTCGTAATGATTTTCGCGGACAGCCCAGAAGTATGCAGCACAATATTTCGCCAGCGAGTGCACACAACTGCGCTACGATTTTGCTGATATCCTCTTTTCCTCTTCCGCACTTGTACTTTTCTCGAGGTTCTGTTTAATCAACACTTTGATCACACTGCACTTGTAACATTTTAGCCGTCTTTGCGTTTTTGATGAGCTGAGCACTTTGCAACGATTACCGATACAATTGGTTTTACAACTAACCTCATCAACACTCACACACTGAATGAAATCTCGTGACTGAATGAATGGGAGAAGCAGCTACGTAGCTGCTCCTAAAATGCAAAAGCGCCGCCGACTGACGAGCAAATTTTATGGCAGCCCTGGCGTCGGTGCCGACGTTGGAGGCGGCGCTCCCCGCCCCTTCACACACACACTGTCGTCAATATAACCACTATTTGTTTTGTAATCGTAAGTCAGTGTTTTGTTTTTGCAGCAAGTTGCTTTCGCCGTTTGTTGTTGCCACAACGATTGCCCGTCGCGTAATAATTGCGCTTTGAGTTGTGCACTTGTATAAAAAGCTTCCTGTTTATGCTACGCTTTGTTGCTGTTGTTGTTCTTCTTGCTCTTGTTCTTGTTGTTGCTGTTGTTGTCACAAAAAAGCGCGCGCATTCCAGAACTCTCCCACTCACAAAAATAGGCAGCGATAGCACGCTCTCTCTCTCTCTATTTATCTCTCTGCTTGCTTTTCGATTTATCACTCGCTTTGAATGCGCTCTCTGGATTTCTCATACCATGGCCGCCATGTTTATTTACAAAAAGTTTGCCGTTATTTGTATTTAAGGTATGCAGAGTCCTGACAACTTTGAGAGAGTTTTGTGATGTCTCTGACACAAATAACCTAAAATAATGAAAGTCATTTCATTTTATGCAATTAAATATTCAATTCAATAATATTAATAATAATATAATATAATATCCAAAGGCATTTAAAAAGAATTTTTTGTCTTTATTTATTTAATTGTAATTTTTTATGTTTATACATTATTTTTAACTTTTATATATTCAATGAAATTACTTATTATTGAGTAATTTTGTTATTAGAATATTTTTTTATTTTCCACATAAAAAAAAAATGATATGCACCTTTATCAGTTACAATTTTCAAAAATATGGAATACCATAAGTGACACTAAGATTATAATGGTAAATTATAGCATTGAATTGTCGAAATATTTATAATATTTATATTGAGAACTAGCATAAAAGCTCGTAACGTTGCTTTTTTAAATTCATTTTTAATTTTTGAGGTCTCAAATAATTTAAATGTCAACATATTTCATTATAAAAGACTTTTTGTATACTACAGATATCATTTCAAAAATGATATAATAAAAAGAAATCAATAAATTCGTTGCTTGCATAGCGACGTAGCAAATGTTTTACATTTTAAAATTGGCGCTCATTTTGAAGTATGGCAGCCTTAAACACTCTTTGTTAGGGGTTGCCACATCGATAGGCGAGACTGAAATTATTGTAACTATCTTCGTAAGCTGTTTGCTATAAAACTCTATCAACAAAATTATCGTTAAATTTAAAAGTGTTAAATAAGAGAATGTTAATGTCTTTATAAATGAGACAAGCAAACTTTTTGTTAGTTTCTCACATTTTTTATTCCTTTTTCCGTTTTTAATAATTAATGAAGTTTGCAAATTGTTCTAAATGCATACTTTGTTATAAACTAAACTTCTAAACTATTGTGATACAACTAAATTAAAGTTGTTAAGCATACTTTGGCATCTATTGCTATTCAGAAGAGCAGAAGAACTGTGGCATATTTAAACACACATACACACTTGAGAAAACGCTGAAATTCTTTGTTTTTTTATTTTTGTTATTTTCGGGCTGCAAAGTTTTAATCAAATTGCACATGTGACCATAGAAGCAACCACCGCCAACCAACCACTTGAACCACCCAACAAGTGGCACCCCACTACTAACCTAATTTTCCTGTTTTTTTTTTCTTTTTTGGGTTTTTTCGATTCCGTTTCGTTTTTCGTTTTGTTTTTGCAGCGTCAACTGTCTCGAAAAGTTTTTAATCATCGTCACCAGGCAGCAAATTTTCGTGTGTTTTTTACCAGCTTTTTTCGGTACTTAAGATTTCCATACACAATCAACTCGTTCGTTTATTTTTTTGTGTTTTTCATTGCTTACCCTGTGTGGCGAATGATAAGAAGGGGTATATTGAAAGGTTCTTAATGAGAGGCATTTTGTAGATTTTTTTAATGAATTAGTTCATTAAGTATTATTTTCATATTTTAATTGTTATTGAAATGAATAAGAATTAGAAAGATTTAAGCATCATAAATAAATGATAAATAAATAAACTAAATAAATTATTAACTAAGATACAAGTAAGACATTTACAGTTGAGTGTGCTCGACTGTGAAATACTTGCTATTAATTTTCAATAAAAGGAAAAGTCTACTAAAGCGGTAAACTTATTAAGATATACCAAATTAGTATGCCAAAAATACTCAAATATACCAAATGTTACATTTGGTATTACGACATATTTAAGTAAATAAATGCAAAATAACATCTTATGGATAATCTCTAAAATCACACAATAATAGAAAAAGTTTATTAGAAGCCAGACAAAAAATTTTATTTATAAATGCTAAATGGTACATAAGGCTTAGTATTTTAAGAAAAAAAAATCAGTTCTTTTAGACTGCTTCAATTACCTAATAAACGTATTAAAAAGTTGCTTTTACAGTTTAGGTGGAGTTTTACATAATAATCAAATTAAAATTTGTTGCTGAGCAGCGTAACTATTTTAATCGACTGATTTATTGTATATTTACTTATTTTTTTATTTTACTATAAACTATTAAACTTTTTATGTATAGTACGAGTATTTCAAACAGAGAATATAAACTTTTAACTATGTTATTGTTATGCATTTTTTGTTTATGATTAGGTTACCCACAAAAAAATTATAAAAGCAAGATTTTGGTCTGAGTACAACATGAAAATCTCAATATATTAGAAAACATATCTTGATTTCAATAACATTTAATAATATTCAAGTCCTTATAATTAAGTAGAAAATTCTTCTAGTTTTAGGACCAAAAATCTTATTATAAGATCAAAAAAATATTACATTATATTTAATGTTTTTTTTTTTACCACTTATTTATTATTTTACCATTTTATGATTTAATTAGCCCTTTCATTTATTTATTCAGATGTTCAGATTATGTTGATCACTTTACTTACGAAATATTGATCATCTATTCATAAATCATTTCAAATCTCCTTTCTTAGACTACAATTGAAAATGGTTTGTGACAGGTCAACTAACAGAGCTTTGACCAAAAACACTTAAATCTAGATAAAAAAAACTTTATACGAATTTCAATGGATTACACAACTTAGTAACCTGAATCTAGAATTTTTATTATTCCTATAAAAATTTGATTTTAAGAATATGTTCTTAATGTTGATTTAATTCAAGAACACAAGTTTTAAGATGAATTGATTGATTCTTGAATTTAGAATTTGGTATATTTTGGCAGTGTAGATAAATTGTAAAATATTAATTAACATTTTTGAATTCATAAATACGGAAAGTGTTAATATCGATATATCTTGAATTGCAAAAATATGCGAAGCACTTGAATAGAGATATTTAATTATTAAATAAATTACGTCATTATATAGATCAGACTGACAGTGACAATTACAGGATATCTTTAAGGCGAATCTGCTCTTGATTGCAGCAACTTTCTCATTCATTTCTTTATATGTATTATCTTGTTGTTGTCCCCGATTTTCGTTGGCAAATTTTTCACCGCCGGCAAATTCAATGCAATTAAAAACAATTCATAATGCGATGCGGTTGTTGTTGTTGTTATTGTTTTTCTTTTTTCTCTTTTGTCGTTGCCGTTGTTGGCCGCATTTCCATATGATGCAGCTTCATTTTCCCAGCTCAACTGCCCGCCCTGTATTTATTGTAATTTGTCTCTCATTTCGGCCATATTTCCCCTTCCCCCACCTCTCCGCTCTTTCAGTTGGAATTGTAACACTTTTGCTTGTTTGTTTTACGAAAATGATTTTTAATATAACATTTTACGGGCAGCGGGCTTTTGGTTTATGCATTTAATTAAAAGAAGAAGCCCACAGCTAAAGCAAAAGCCAAAACCAAATGAAAATACAATGCAATAAAAACAAAATAAACACAATGGATAACAACAACAGCAGCGCTAGCAAAGAGAGCGAGCGAGAGAGAGGAAGAGAGCAATAGAGAGACGGAAGGAGAGACAGACGGAACCGATGAAGAGAGCGACAAACGGACGACGGACAAAACGGGTTGCTTAAAATATGCAAACAAGAAACGGAAAAACTTATTTAGACGCCGCTGCGAAACTATACAAAAAAAAAAAGCGCAACACCAACAAAAAGAAGAAGCAGCAACAGGCAACAACAACAGCGAGAAGATGAAGAGTGCATAGACAACGGGGCCAGAGAGACAAAATGTTGCCCCGGCTGCTTATGAAAATGGCGTCACAAAACGGAAAAGCTCAAAACACACACATTGAAAGAGCGGAACACACACACACACACACACACACTCACACACACCTTTGCACGCTTTGCACGCTTGCAACGTGGCTCCCACGCGTGCTTAGGTCTGCCCCAAAACGTTGCACAATGGGCCAAAAACCCAAAGCAGAAAAACTCAGTTTTTTATTAACAATTTTAAATGCGAATCGAATCGCATAAATATAACAATTGCTGTACATTAATCCAAATAAATATTGAATGGCTTTGATGCATT
The DNA here is from genome assembly GCF_023558535.2 of Drosophila nasuta. Classification (NCBI taxonomy): domain Eukaryota; kingdom Metazoa; phylum Arthropoda; class Insecta; order Diptera; family Drosophilidae; genus Drosophila; species Drosophila nasuta. The sequence continues at coordinate 19,322,852 of NC_083457.1, forward strand.
TATTATTTTATAAAAGGCATTCACATTTTTTTATACTTTAATGTTGTAAATAAAAACAATATATGAAAAATCGCAAGCGTTTCTTATGAAAATATTATTTAATCGCTCAGCTTCATTGAGTAAATAGTTCTGATTTAAATTTAATAAAGAAGGGAGGCAAAAATAATGAAATATTGTATATACAAATTTATATACATATTTTCAATTTAAGCCGTCAATGAATTACAAAATACGTTTGTTTTACTTTTTAAGAATTGAGAAATAATTTGAAATCGAAACTGAAATTTCATATGAAAATATTCAATAATTTTGTGATTGATTTGATTAATGAGAGGAGAGCTACTTTGAAGTAAATTTTGTATTTGTAAATTCTGTCATATTTAAATACAAATTTGTTCAAAAGATTTGAGTAAATATATTTTGTAAAACACATGGATTCAATGCATTTCTAGAGGTGGAGAACTATCGATGGTCTGTGCCATCGATAGTTATCGATAGTTTCCATAAACTATCAACTATCGACGATAGCAAGGAAAATCTATCGTCGATAGTGGTCAATATTGCAGTAAACGAAAATAATTTAATTAGTTTTTGAAGTAATTCATATTTATTTAAAATATGAGAGTATAAAAATGGTTTTCCAATCTTTATCTTAAAATAATGAATAATAATTATTTGAATAGAATAATTTTTTATTTTTTAGGTGTACCTTAACTGCTATTTATATATTTGTTTCAACTAATAATTTTGTCCCGCTTTGCTGAAGACCCTCTCCGACACTACGGAGGTTGCGGGTATACAAAGATATTTGAAAAAATATCGACCACTATCGACGATAGCGATAAACCACTATAGACTTCGCGCCGCTATCGAGAGCGTGTCGATAGTTCTGATAGTACCATCGATAGTTCTCCACCTCTAATCTCTTGTATACAAGAATGAAAGATCCTTGCCCAGAATTTTAATGTATTCTTTTTGAATAGAGTTGTTAAATGTATAGGATGATGCTTTCGTTAATTGATACTAATGCAATAAATCAAACACTTATTTTAGTATTAATAGACGTTAAAATAGTTGTATTATTATCCAAAATTGAAATTCTACAATTTATATTGTTTAATCTTCAACATCGTCCTCTTCGCCGCCTTCACCAAGTTGTGCCTCGCCGCCTTCTTCCTCTTCGACCATTTCTTCAGAGGAACTAACCTCTTCAATCGGCTCAATATCGGAAGCCAAGTCCTCTTCATAGTCACTAATTGCGCCAAGTTCCTCCAGACACTTGTCATAATTTTCATCGAAGCGTATGTTCTCATTAAGAGAGGCAACTTCGACGTCTTGATCGGGTGGCAGCAACATTGGCGCTGTACCAGTTGGACATTCGGTGATATTGCGGATTCTTAGCGTATGAATATGAAATATTGCTGAACGATTCGATTCCAGCAGAATCTGATGGAATACGCTAAGAAATCTATCCATATTTCCAAACATACGCACCGAGGCACTTTTTGGATCTTCACCCTCCTCAAGAATGCGGCCTACGATGTTATGACGATAGGGATCCATTAAATATATAAACTCTCCTTTTTTCCAAATCGAATACATTTGATTGTTAATCTGAAAGATTACATAATCATTATCCGCAAGCGCTTTTTCAAGTATCAAATGGAAATCATTAAACTTGTACATCGGTACACATTTCCACCAACCCTCATAAGCATTGGGGGTAAGAAGGACCTCAGCTACGAATTGACCTAGACGAATTTGCCGAGGAAATGTATCTAAATCCATTGGCTGATTAATATCCGTACATGGCTCCCAACAATTTTTACACATATTGACGCCATAGCAAATAACCTTATCGTATGTCTTTGCATCCCAAGTAGCCGGATGATCGATTTTAGAAGCTAATGCTGTTGCCACTGCCACCGGTAAAGCACTACGATTTCGGAGTGCATCCTTTGGATTGAGTGTCAAGTGTAGATTGGACTTGAGATACGCATAGTCGGAAGCAATTACATCAAATTCGCTCATTCGGGGTCCGAAGTCGCGTTCCTGACTACGCCCCTTTGGTCCTGGTGTTACCAACCTCACGACTAATACATCCCGCAGCGTAAATGGATCGGAATTCTCAAGATTGCTCTCCTCCTTGATCAAATGAATGACATTGTCCAAGGATCGCATCGCTAATAACGTTGGATAACCGCCATCATGATTTGATTTTAGTGTATCCTTATCACGCCCATTTAAATCAAGTACCATCCAAACACCGGCGTCTTTCCATATAAGTAAATACCAATTTGGAGTCCAAAATATTGCAGTTTTACGCCTCTTAAAGTAAGCATTCATAATACGACGTAAACGTCCGATGAGATTTTGAACACCGTAAAGTTCAAAGGGAGCATCCAACTCTATAGCAAATTCAATGTCGTTAAACTTGAAGTGACGGGTCACAGCCTGTTCGTAATCATCATAAACCTCCGGATATACATTTGCATTGGGAGAATCCATTGTCTCTGAATCACTAAACAATATTTGGCCTTCGGTGATTAGCAGATCGATCAAGTCTGGATTCCATTCGGTTCGTTTCGTATAATAAGTTGCTGCAAATGCCTTTAGATTACTTGCATATCGTATTGATTCAAAATTTGGCATGCCAGCTTTAGAAGCAACTGTCCCAGTCACAATACCAAGTGGAAATCCCAAAGATTTATCAACGAACGATCGACGATTGGCTTTGCATTCCTTGGGATCAAAGGGCCGAACGTAGGGATCATCATGAACCCCAAAGATACGACATTTTTCATGTGAGCACGGATCATTGTCGTTATGCATAACTGTTTGCGGGGTACTAGAATTCAAAAATAAATGGATAAACTACCTCGATAATCTCATTCAATTTTAAATTACTTCATGATACTTTGCTCACCGTGAATTGCTGTTCGATTTGTTTTGTGGGGGTAAATCAGAACAGCAAGTACATCCTGCCTTTTGTCGCTTCTTATTCAACATATTCAAAAGATACTTAATAATTTTAGTTTTCAAATCATTTACAAATAAATTTTTATTGCAGTTAACATGCTATGAAGCAGATGAATGAGTACTATTATATTTCCCTATAATTTTTCTACTTAGACATTCGAAAAACAAAGCATACTTCTATCAACTCAATATAGTTTACAACAATTAAAATTTCTTTGCTTAACTCTTTTTCTTTTTCAATATTCGAATTCAAAAATCATTATGTGATTTAATAATTTGAGAAAAAATATATTAAAAAAGTACTAAATTATTAGATATAAATAATTGAAACCAATCAGGCATAATTTTGGATGTTTAACATGCATTATTATGAATAAAATATAATGCATGAAATAATGAAAATAATTTTGATAAAAATAGCTACTAAATATTCAATAAATAGGATTTTATATTCTGTATTTTGTTGTTTTATTATTACAACATTTTTATTGATAACTAAAATATAAAATAATCCTAAAATATTTCTCCATTTATTGATTTTTTTAAATTCCATTACATTAACACAAAAAATTGTAACTGAATTTGTTAAAATAATGAAAGCTTTTAATGCATTTCTAACAATTCAAATTAATGCGTAAAATAGAAAAAAAAATAATAAATAAAAATAATAACATAAAAATATTTTAAGTAATGAACAAAATTTCAATAAAAATCGATAGTAAAAGTTTAAAATTCCTTTTCATTTATAATTAAAAAAATTGATATAAATTCTCTTATTCCTTCTTAAGATTAACATTAAATTTGATAAAAAATGATAAAGTTGAAATAATTTAAAACAATATTATTCAGGCTTAAGTTTTGACAGTTAACAGAGACTTGCAAAATATGATTTTAATTGCAGTACTTTGAGACTTTTCATTAAAAGCTGCATTTTTGATTATAACTATGAAACTTGTGTCCATTGTAGGTTGCGTTGTCGACCTGCTGCTGCTGTTGCATGTGGCAAAAGACTTTGGCCGCAAGAGCCCCCAAAAACCCCATTTGATTGTTGTGCTACCAATGGAAAGCATTAAAAAATTCTCTCACCATTGTTGAGCGCGTGGGAAGCATTTCAATGTTTTGTTTGTTTGAAAATGTTGCCGCTGCTTTTGTTGCTCCGTGGCGCATAAATTTTTGCCCATCTCTCAGATCTCTGAACTGTGTAGTATCAGAGTTTATAAAGCCACTTGCCATCAGCTGTGACTATTCTATTATTATTATTATTTTCCTTCACTTCACTATACTTGTTTTTTTTTTGTTGTCTTTTGGCCAATTGCAGTGCAAGAAATTATTAATACATAATTCATGTTTAATTGCTGCTTTTTAATTATTCCCCGCCAAGTTGGCAACATGTGGAGCAATTTCGACCAGAATAGACTCAGACATAGATAGAGAGAGAAAGAGAGACAGTGAGAGAGAGAGAGACAGAGAGGGAAACTGCCTGCCAAAGTTGTTGGCAACTTTCGCTGATTGAGTTGCATTTAGTTTCAGTTCGGAGGATCAATGTGCGTTGACAGACATTTCAATTAGCTCAAATTGCGGCAGGTTGTTTTTTCTGTTTTCTGGCGGACAAACAAAAACAATTCGCTGTCTGAGAGCATCGAACTGGAGTCCAAGTCGTTCTCCATTCTCTGTTTCCTCTGTTGTCTGATGCACACATTTTGTGCCCCGCGGGGGCAAATGAATGAAATTTGGATGAACAGTTGACGAATTGAACGCAGTGAAGTGAAGTGAAGTTAAGGGTTCAAATTCAAATTCAATTTGAGTTTCAGTTTTAGGTTGGGTTACTAAAGTCAAATGAGCTGCACACAACAACGAGGCCAACACACAAATTGATGCACAAAATGATGCATAAAATGATGCGCATCTAAATGGGGCACATCATGAGTTCAATGGAATAAACGAAAATCGTGAAATAATTGATTAAGTCCCACAAAAGATAATAAATTGGTGTCTAAAGAAAATAATAATACTAGTTATAATATTTATCAGGCAAAAATTGTAGAAATGATTTTAAAACGCCTTGTACCTTTGTGATATAATTTAATATATACTATAGACTTATTGTATATTTTAGTATTTGGTATATTTTAGGAATACCGCACTGAATTGCTATTATTAAAAATGAGTATGCATATGTAAACTACAAGAAAATAGAAATTGGAAGGTAGTTTCATATACCAAATAATAATCAATAAATTAACATTTTAGTTAATGACAAAAGTATCTAATTAACAAATCATTCATTTAATGTACTTTGCTTTATTTTCTGGAGTTTCTCTAAGACACGTAGCAAATTCAAAGTTAGGTTAAGATTTTTTAAATACTTCCTGCATTATTAATTCTTCAGTTGTAAATGCAACTTCAATATAATGAAAAGCAAATTATTATTTTCATGTAACTAAATTTATTTTTATAAATGTCGACTGCTCATATGTATGTAGGTGACTTTTTCTAAATAAATAAACGAATAAATATATCTAAATTTATAAAATGCCTAACTTTTTAATTGAAACGAAATAAATTGAAATAAATAAATTGTATTTAAAATAACAAATTATGGAAAGTAACAAAGTATGCATCTCATATTTGTTTTTAATATCAGTGAATACCTTTTACTATCTTTTGAAAATTAAGTTTATGCACATAGAGAAAAAATCTAGAAAAATAATCTTGAAATACGATTCTTAGGTTGGAACAATCTTAAATCGAGATACAAATCTTGCTAAATTTACAAGATTAAAACCATCTTATTTAAAGATTAAAATATTGATTCAGGAATTATTTATTCTTGATTATTCAATTAAGTAGATTGGAAATTTCTTAATTTCTCCATTCTTAATTAAATAATCTTGAATTTCAAGATTGGCAATGTAGATTTTTTGTAGAATTTCGATCTTCATTTAAGAATAAATCTTTTTGGTTCAATTTTAAAATACAAACAATCTTGCTTTTTTATGTTATTCTTGATGTTAGTTTTTTCTTTCTGTATAGAGGTCTTGAAATTGTCAAATTTATTGTTTTATTGTCGCTTTTGGCTGCTATTTTGTGATGTATTCCTTATAGAAAGGAAAATCAATTCTTAATTTAAAATTCTAAATTAAGTCATCAATATTATTTAAAGCTCAAAAGGATATGCATATTATCATATGAACAGAGAGAAAAAATCTAGATTGAAAAGTTGATTGCAATATTGATTTAATATTTTTTCGATCTTAAAATAAAATCTTGAAATAACATAAAAAAAATTTAGGAAACTAAAAAAGTTTGTAGCATTTTCTATGCAAAAAAATGAAAAGCTGCGTTAGCTTCTTTATTAAAGCTCTGTATTGGCAATTAACCCATTCGATCAGTGCTAACTTGATTCACTTGATTTTCTCCCCCTTGCGTATCACAACTTTGAATGCATCGTTGCGGGTTTTGACAAAAAAAAGTTGCGGGTGGTCACGGCTCTCAAATGGGAAGCAAATGCAACAGCTGCCACTCTCCCTCTTTCTCTCTCCCTCTCTTTTCCACACTAACTATCCCTCTTCTTGTCCACCTTCTACCCATTTCCATTTCCATCTCCTCGTTCGTGTTTCCATTTCCTATTTCTCATAGTGGTTGTTATATGTAGTTTTACTTTTTTTTTTTCGTTATTTTGGATTATTTTCAAAATTCGGGCAAGGGGAAGGGGCATCGAGTGGTCTGCGGGCAGGTTGAATGATTCAAGTGCAACAGAAATGCAACAACAACTCAACTCAACAGAACAGTAAATTTTACTGCGTGTGTCGACGCGAGAAGAAAGAGAGAGAGGGGAGAGAGGAGTTATTGCCCTGCGGCCCGCTTGTCCAGCCCCTGTTTATTTGCCATTGGCATTATTCTGATTCTGATTCGGATTCTGGTTCTGGTTCTGAGTTTGATTCTCTCGCTCACTCCGTTGTTGCTAACAACGTCAGGAACTCGGATTTTATTCTACGTTCTACGTTCTACGCTCCATGGCCACAAGTTTTCAGATACTTTACGAGTGTATTTGTATCTGTGTGTGTGTGAGTGTGAGTGTGTGAGTGCGCACGCTGCGGGTGATTAATTTGCTGGAAAAAATGTGCTATACGAAATTATGGTTGCTTTTTCATATACACATGTGTGTGTGTGTGTGGAGACGAAGGTAATCAGTTTGTGATTGGGTTGAGAGTTGAGAGAGAATTCACAGTTGCCAACGGGGGTGGGCTTTATGTGTTGATTGAACTTATCCGACCAACAACAACGACTAAAAATAAAAAGAAAATTTCGACAAAAAAAAATTCAACTCAATGAAATGTTATGAAATTGACTGCAGAGTTGAGGCAAAAATTAAGATTTTAATTGCCAATAACACGATGACTGTGATTGGCAACTTGACTACGCTAATAAAACAGAAATAGAAAATATAAATATTAACGAATAATACTAGATGATTGTGTACTGCAAGCTTAAATTTCATATATAATATATATAATATAATTCTCTTAAATATGTTTATGGCATTTACTTCAAAAACTTGAAATCTTAATTTTATTCCTTGTTTTTATCATTTCATAAATGCGCTTTAACAAGTTGCATTCAAAGTTATTTACATGCAACCGGTTGCAAGTTGTTGTGTTTGTTGTTTGACGCGCAACAAGCTTGAAGTTGCATCTAGCTTAGAGCTCTGAACACTTTTAGTATTGCAAAGTAAGAGTAGAAGTACAACATTAGTTTAAATAGAAGTCATATTTTATAAGTTCCATTTTGTATAAGTTTTATTTTATACCAAACATATAAGCGACTTATTTCATGCTGTGCAACTTGTTTCAAGGAGTTGCACGCGTTTTGTTTTGTTTACATTTGATTTAGCGGAAAGTGCAACCCAACAAGTGTAAAGTCAAAGCAGACGTAAACAAAACTTGGATTTCGACTTGTTTCAGGCAACTTCTACCTTTTTTTGCCTTATACGCAGTATAAGCTATGGAAGAAACTGTTATATAATACTTCGACTAAAAGTCTTAGAAATAACTTATAATGACAGCATACTAATGAAATAAGATCAAATGAATTACATTTTAAATTGAAATGAGCTTGTTCAATAAAAGTTTAGCTTATATCAGGAAAATCGAAGTAATTAACATGAGTACAAAGCGTTTATAAGAGTTAATAGAAGACAATCGAATATCGTAAAGGTCTGCTACGTAGAAGCTGAACTTATAAGCCGAATCGAAGTCGAATGCTTCGCAGTTGCGACTGCATACTCTTATACGCTGTGTATAAGTTGGCTTAGCACAGAAACACACCATCGAGCAATGCAACATTCGACACGTTGCAACGCGAACTGCAATCGAACTCCCAACCTGTTGTGAGTCAAACAAGATGCGCGTACAAATAAAGTAAATAAAACAACAACAAAAAGGGTAAATAATAATTGAAAGGAAGAACAAATATTTCGGGCTATCGAAATGGCATATCGATTAAAAAAATTCAATTTAAAAAAAATTCTACTGATGGGTGTAAAATAAATACATTTCGAGATTACGCGAATGTTTGACCGTAAACCTCATGCAACACAATGCGCTGCACTGCAATGCAACCCCTTCCCCCCACTTGCCCCTTGGCCAAGAGTGTATGAGTGTGTGTGTGACTGGGCAAGCATTTACAACTGGGATGCCTTTGCACGCGACTTTTGACTTTAAGTCCGTCGATGTTTTTAGCTGTTTTAATATTTATGAAAAAAAGGCGAGCGTCGAGTGTTGAGCGCTCAGCGCTGAGCGTCGCGCATTGCAAGCCGCATAAATATCCACTAAGTCCCCGAGTCTGAGTGTGTGTCAGTGTATGTGTGTGTGTGTGTTGCTATGTGCTACCCTTAAGTGAAAACTGAAGAAGAGCTGACAACAACAGCAACAGCTTCTGACTGTAGCGTTTTGTCCCCCTTTGAGCTGCTCTCTGGGCTGTCAAGCGTAAATTCAATAAATATGAATATAAGATCACACACACACATACAAACACACACACATACACTTGTTGTTACATTTTTCACTCACTTGGACTAACTTGGCTAACACCCTCGTCCCATTGAAATATTCACGCTGACGATGACGTTGTGAAGTACAAAAACGTTTTGAGAGTGAGTTTTTCCGTCTCTTCCTCCTCCTTCTCGTTGTTGTTGTTGTTGGTGTTGTCATCTTATTTACTCGATATCGAAATCTTTGTTTGCGCTTATTATTTGTAGCTGGCTCGTTCTTTGTCTGTGCTGATGCTGCTTGCTACTCGAATTTTCCGATTGGCAATAACAAAAGGCAGCGAGGTTCGCTCCTAAAGTGTGTGTCTCAAGGAAATTCCTTGACAGCCAAGCAAGTTCATCAATATGCAATATGATAGATTACAACATTCACTTGCTATCAATTAAAGTATCCTAATTACAACGGCGAGCATACAGATTGAAGTTGTTCCAGCACAAGTTTGAAACAGTTATTTGAGGTTTTGATTGATTCATTCATGCCACCCTCGCCTGCTGCTGGCTGGCTGGAGCTGGCAAAATATGAAAATAATTCATTGCCAGCGTCTTCGACAACGTCATCCACATGCTCTTACTCATGCTGAAGCTGCGAGCTCTACAAAACTGAAAGTGTGCAGCGACGGCAGACTGGCAATAAAGTCAATGGAGCTATCAAAAATCGTCAACGCAATGAAGCTAAAACTTGCCAGAGTGCCACGCCGCATATGTGTGTAAGAGGTGGAGAGAGGGGGGAGAGGAGGGGGGATTGAGGGTAGTTGACGGAATCAAAGGAGCTGCTGCTTTTGCTCTTGCTGTGCATGTGCTTTAGATGGGAATATTTATGCCCACGGTCGGTTTGAGTTAATGCAATGGCCAATGGCTTGACTCTGCGTGTGTATGTGTGTAGTAAAAGTGGCTACAACTGCTGCATTGATGATGGCTCAAATGGTTGCCTCGCTGCTCGTTGACTACATATGAAATATGTAACGAATATGGCCAAGTAGCGGAGCACTAGACAGCGACTTAATATTGCTAATAGCGATGGAAACTTGAAGTCATAAGCAAATGAGCAGGCAACTAAAATGAGGGTGACTCCTGTAAGAAGTATCATGTATAAAAATATATTTAAAAAGGAAAAATACAAGAAAGAAAGCTGTAGTCGAGTGTGCTCGACTGTGAGATATCCGAAAACTATTGTGAATAATAGTAGAACAGTGCGGTATTGATTTTAAAATGTACCAAATTAATATACCAAAAAATACTAAAAATAAACCAACCGATACATTTGGTATATTGGTATAGTACTACATTTAAAATATACCTTATAATACATAATATACCTGATTGGCAACCCATCTAGCATTTTTTTTTTGCTAAATTATATGCCAAAAATACTAAAATATACCTAAGGCTATAATTGGTGTTTCGGTATACTATGCCATTCAAAATATACCATACAGAATATATCAGATTGCCAAATTAATATACCAAAAATACTGAAATATACCGAAAGGTATAATAGGTATTTCCATATCCTATGGAAATATACCAAATTAATATACCAAAAAATACTAAAATATATCGAAAGGTATAAGATAATATATATACTTTGACATTTAAAATATACCATAATATACATTATATAACAGATTTTCAACAAAACCATCCATTATTGCTATACTAAATTATTTCTTATAAAACTTCTAGAATTTTTAAACGATAAAAACCAATATTTTCAGGAAACATAAAGTTATTATTGTATGTACCAAAAATCATTACCTTAGTTTGAAATTTACGCTTGCAATTTATGATCATGGCTATATCGTCTGTGCTGTTGACGAAGATCTAGAATATATATACTTTATGATATAAATTTTCTGTAGACGCAAAGTAATAATACCTCTCTACTTTATGAGTAGCGGGTATGAAAAAAAAGGAAAAAGGGATAGCAAACGTGCACTTCCTTAAATTACACATGGCAGCAGAAGCGGCAGCAGCGATAGCATAAAAGTCCTTATCAAAGTATCTGCTTGCTTTCATTATTTGCTCGCATTATATATGTATTATAAAGCTGCTTCGAGGTATTTGTTGCCAAGTGTAATTTCGAGAAACTTTCGACCCGAAACTTGCCTCGACTTCAACTTAAAGACAAAGCCATAAAGGCATATTGAATGCAAGTTTCTAAGAAAATAAAAAATAGTGGATATGGAAAGCAAGGCGAAAGGACAACCAAAAGGCCAAAGACAGCAGAGGGGAACGGCGGACAAAGTTGGCCAATGCATTGGCTTGTTTTGATGGCCAAATTAAGCCAGAGATAGGCGCAAAGTGTGGTGCGATTGTAAAGACAACAACTGCAACAATTGTTACGATGGCCGAGTAAATATTGCAAAGTGGCAAACTTCAAGTAATTCAAGTTGTCGACAGAGACAGCGACAGCGACAACGAAAGCAAAAGCAGCAGCAAAAGCAAAAGGTTTTAGCCCAGGTTAACCAGACTCCAAAGGATTCACAAAGTTGCCAAGGCCAAGAAGCTGCAGAAACTTGCTAAGAGCATGCAGCTAACACACCAGCAAAATGAGGCGAGAAACTAAGCCAAACTTTGCCATGGAGATGGAGAATAATAATGCTTATGGAATACATACAACAAGTGTTGGCCTGGCCTAAATCAATTGTCCCAACTGCAGTGTAATGTGGGAAAAATATCATGCAACATAGGCTGAGGTGTGTGTTGGGCATAAAGGAAAAATTAAATTGCAGCATAAAAATGTAAACTAAATTGAATTGTGCTTTCAAATATAGGTTCAATAATTTACGTTTTCGCATTTAATCGGCGTAAAGAAATTTACAGCATAAAAACGATTTGAAAAATATTTAAAAAATATTAAGGGTACTTAAGTTTTGCGTCTTAAAACAATCTTAGACTTGTAACTTGATAAAATATATACATTTATTTTGATCAAAGTGTTTTCAAATATCTAAAAATCCCAAATATATTTAGTGTCTTACATTAATTTTATTAATTCAGTCAGAAAATACCAAATTGAGCTTTATACATTTTTCTGTTATCTTCTATTAATTGTGTTGATTGACAATCTAGCATATTTTGTAATGAATGATATATTTTAAAAGCATCTAGTATATTTGGTATTCTGTAGTATATTTTCAATGTAGTAGTATCTGGTATATTTCGTATTCTGTAGTATAAATGTTAAATTTAGAAGTACATTAATATATCATATAAAGCTCTTGATATGTTTTAGATTTTGCTCTGGTTGGTATATTTGTATTGCCTTAGTATCTTGTATATTTCGTTGGTATATTTTTATTTTATTAGCATATTAATATATCAGATACAGGTATAGGTAAGTTTTAGATATTCATTGTTTTGATTTTCATTTTGGTATATTTTGTACTATATTGTATATGTTCATTGCAGTAGTATTTGGTATATTTTGTATTATGTGATGTATAAATAAACATATATATATATATATATATATATGATGCTCCTGATAAGTTTTAGTATTTGTTAAGTATATTAATTTATTATATTTGTGTATTTAGCTTGCTTCTTTGCTTCATATTGAACGTTCAATTGTTAAATTTCTTTTCATATTATTCTAATAAAGTGCTCTAATATTCATCATATAAACGTAACCATTCTAAAGTTTTTAAAGCTTTTTGAAATGTAAATAAATGAAGCAACAATATTTATTTATTTATAATGAACTCTGTTATACACTTGCCGCACTCTTTTCAGTTGTTGTCCATTATTTGGAACTGTCGACAACATTCAACAACATTAGCAAATATGTAAGTACATTTTTTGCCATTTAGCCTGAGGGCTACTTCAAACTCCATAAGCTGTCATCATGGCGGTCCTAACAATATATATTGTGTGCGTGTGTGTGTGTGTATAAAAATTGAAGCAGGCATTAACATTGGCAACAGCCAATTATAGCTTTAATCCCGAGGGGAAGCAAGCAACCAGGCGAACCCTTCAGGTACGACAACTACGCATTAGAAACAGCCTCCATCCCACCCCCACCACAATCCTTTCCCTCTGAACTTCACTTTTAGCCAACAGCCTTTTGGCCACTAAACCCACAACTAAGCCAAGTTGACGAGCAAATTTTCAGGGTTACTCGCATTTTTATTTTGGCTCAGCGAGTGGAGAGAAGCGAAAGGGGAAGGGGACTGACGATGGGGATGGAGGGGAGATGCTGCTGCTGACATGCACTTGAAGGGTCAGAGGAAAGCAAAAGCAGCAGCAGACGCATGTCAAACCCAACTCGCAGCACAAAACAGCCCCTGATAACTGGGGAAACTGTTAACTGGTAACTCGGAACTCGGAACTAAATAGAGAACAATTTTTTTGTGTGTAAATGTAAGTGTAAGTGTGTGTGTGTGTAGCCAAATAGAAATCTGTAAATCTGGTAAACAAAGTAAACAATTGCACAAAACGCAGACAACACATACAGTTAGATATTCTAAGGGAATGGGAATGGGGCAGAAAAGAAAAGTTGCGGAAAATAAGAAAAATGCAGGGCACGGAAGTTGTCAGTTGTTGCTTTTGTCGTTGCTTCTTCATGTTGATGCTGATGTGCCTGACATTTTTGTTGGGGGTTTGCTAACAAGCCAACAAAACAAAAAAAAAATGAAAGAAAAATTCAATTTAATGCACAACTGCCATTTTTATTTTCATTCGCATTTATATGTCTTTTATAATTTACTTTTTTTTGTGTGTGTGTGTTGGACACTTGCACTCTGCTGGGCAACAGAAATTTTTGGGGTTCTGCTAATTTATGGCACGCGTCCGTCTAAGCCGATGTTCCACTGCGAGTATAAAAGAAAAGTAAATATTTTATTACACACATTTATGACGCACTTTGGCGCAGCTCTGGCGAAAAACTTTTGGGACGCAAAACTGCCAAGTGGAACTATTAAAGCTGTAAAAAAAGTTTTCCACACAAACACACACACACACACATGTCAAGTAGAAAAGCCCCAGGCGCACAGCAAGAGGACAGAAACAGGGTTAAGAGTGGAGTAGAAAAAGAGAGCGAGAGAGAGAGAGAGTGGGAGTCAGAAAGAGAGATAGAGTGAGAGAGAGAGAGTGAGACACACAAACATGCGGCTGGCGTTGTCAGCAGTCGCGTCGTTGTCGTCATTTTGACCGGAAATGCGCAGTTTTTAGTGAAGTGCATGCCATTTTGAATTGCCAACACACAGATCCATATGAGGAACCGACACACACACACACACACATAGACATACGTACACAATACACTCATAACACACTCACACATACAGTACACATGCTAACCATTCGCGTTTGTCAACACAGTTCGCGTACACTTTAGCTAAAAACAAAACGAGTGGGCAGCCTTTGTCCCCCCCTAACACTCATTCGCTCTCTCTCTCACACACTCCCTCTCTCATTCTCTTTACTCTGCCAATATGCCCTTCGCCCACTACACATGCTTGTTCAGTGCATACTGCACTCAGTTGGTCAATATGGCGGTTTTTTGGACGCGTCCGCGTTTGCTGCGGCTAAAGCAACTATTGCTAGAGATGAGCGCCTGATTAGGCGATGATTTGTGCTCTTTGATTTATCTATTAAACATCTACAATTAAACACGATTAAAGTGGACATCTACACACAAATAGTTAGTTTTTTTTTATTAGCGCGCTATTTAGATTCTTCAAAGATAATCTCTTAAGTTTATACTCTAAACACAATTTAATAAATAACTAACTAAATATTAACTTCTATTCGGATATTATTCCTCTTTCAATTTTAGCCTTAAGTGCTTTAACTTCAACTTTAATATATAATCCTACCCTGTGGAGATAAGTCATAGAGAAACCTTAGCCTTAGGGCAACATAAGGGCAAACTGTACAATTGAATTAGATTTCAATTCAATTGCATAACGAAGTATCGATTGCTGGAATGAGCTGTTTAATCAGTCTTGAAGTGAACTACACAAACATTACAATGGTAATATTTATTTGTTTCATTGATAATTTCTATTGTAGTGTGTAAATAATGATTGAAATAGTTCAGATTGAGTGTTCAGTTTAAAACTGATTGTCTGTAGAGGAACGTAATGCTTTTTGCTCATCTACAAAATTAATAAGCATTTACCATCGCAAAGGGCTATTATTAATATAATGTGAGACAAAACACATTCTACACAAATCTATAAGGTTAAGTAAGTACTGATCAAGTGAAATAAAAATTATACATAACATAAAAAATATTGATATTTTATGGTATTTTACTCAAAACTGTTAATTACTAATGAAGGGTATTATAAAAATGAATATATAATTGTTATTCCTTGATTTTTAATGTATATAATTATTACGGTCTTTAAAACAAAGTTCTTTGTTTTGACTGGCGGTGAAACTATATTCAGGATACTGAATGGTAACACCTAGAAGTAAACATCATCTTCATAAGGAATTAAAGAAAAAGCATAGTTCATTCATAACTAATAGTGAAATGCAATCATTCTCTTATAAGTAACTTTAGTAAGCAACTTGCGGAATCTGACCACTTTAAATTATTTGCAATTTGCACTGCATCGTGTCGTGTCGTGCCATGTCGTGTCACGACCTTTCTGCCTTCGCTAGCAGAGTGGTCACTGAACCTTTGGCCATATGTGTAAAGTGTAAACTGTAAACCGTACGACGCGTCGCCGCGGCGTTGCTAACTGTCGTTGGCGTTGTCGTTGTCGTCTCTTGTTTGCTGATGCTGCCTTTGCTGCTGCCGTTGCTGCTGCTGCCTCTCTGTAGTCGCAATGCTTATATCGACATTTCCGTTTAGGATTCATTTTGTTGCACAGCCGTTAGTTGTTGGTTTTTTTCATGCCTTCTTCCTATGCAGTGTGAGTGGACGAACGTTTGTGTGTTTATTGCATTTTGACCCAAGGATAATTTTCAACTGCATCCATTTCACTTTGTGTTTTTCTCTCTTCCACTTTCTTTGTCATCTTTTTTCGCTCTTCATCTGCAATTTGCAAATCTTTCGCTTGTGCAGTTATTGCTATCAACGTAAACACAGCCAGTCGCAGTTTTATGAAATTATATTATTATAAACGAAATATAATACAAAAAGGCAATTGTAGAAATAAAGTATAAATATACTCAATGCATTTTATAAAGTTAATCGAGGTACCATAAAGTAGCTTAATTTAGTATATTTAAAATTTATTGGATAATTAGTTAGGAAATTGAATAATTCTAGTTATAATTTAGAAATTTACATTAAAGTGAGAATATTTGTAGTTTATGGAAACTTATATACTTTGATCTATATGTAGATACTGCATACATATATATTGCTATATTGATTTACAGATATTGCTATGAACGTAGAAAATTTGACAGTGACAAGTGCAACTGCAAGTCGAAATTTGTTAAAATTTGATTCCTTAAAATAAAAAATAATTACAACCGTAATTGCAGAAATAAGGCATCGATTAATTTATGAGTATAATAGAATTTTATAACATTTCTCGAGTTTCATCAAATTAGCTTACAATAAGATTATCAGCTGGGAAAATTTAGAAATTGGTATGAAAATTATAGTATTTATTATTAATTTTGAAATATATATGTTATAATTATATTTTACTAATGTAAAACATATGTATATGATCTAAAGTAATACAAGTTGTTAAATATTGTCGTGAATAGACTTCTTTAATGACATTAAAAAACAGCATTTCAAATAATAAATTGACTTAAAAGAAATATACATTTCTTTATGTGAAGTTGTACAATTCAAAGCATTAAAATTCTTGAAATTTTATAAGTCAATTATAATTAGTCGACTGCAAATAATGTCGATAAAAATGAAGTCAATCAATTAATCACAATGTAGATGATTATTACCAAAAATAGATGTAAACGTTAATTATCGCACAACATGAAATATTTGTACATTGAAGTGAATGTTAATCACTGGAATGAATTAACCAAATAATGTCGAATTTTAAGCAATTAAGGGAATGCATAAATTTGAATACGGAAGAGAACTTCACTACGCAACGAAAATCGAATCCGATGGATGATAGCAACAAATGCATTAAATATGAGGGAAAAATCGTTGTTAAGCTGCAGCAACTGAGGAAAATCCTCTTATTGCATTTCAGCGCATCAATTAGATATTTTTCCAATAAGGTGGGAAAACAGCGCAAAAAATGTGCAAAAAAAAAAAAAAAAGGGAAAAACTGAAAAATCAACAGCGTCTGTAGTGAAACTGTCCGTGGCAAGCGGAAAAATCAACAGAAGCCAGCGATGGCCAAAGCAAAGTCAACGGCAACGGCAACGTCAACGAAACGCAAAAGCGAAGCGCTAACGGATTTCGACTCCAAGCTGGGATATGTGAGGTGGAGGGGGGAAAGGAGGGGGAAGTAGTTATAGAGAAGGAGCATGGAGGATGCTTGCCACTCATGCTACTCGCAGTGCGGCGATGTGGCAGGTTGAGAGTTGAGAGCAGCTGAGAGAGCCACAGCGCACAGTTTGGTAGCTTATTAAAAACTACTTGTTAAGTTTGTTGTTTTCGTTGTTTTTGGTTTTTCGTTTTGTTTGTTTGTTTGGCCAAATTGGCGGTGGAAAATAGAAAACGCATAAAACGAACTGCTTTCGGAAAGGGTCTCAGTTGTGCTCTACAGAGAAATTGTAGCATAATTGTTGCAAAAGCAGGTTTAATATTTCTCTGTTCTCTTCCTTTTCATTGTTATAGTTGTTGTGTTTGTTTTTTTGAATTCTCGAGTTTGTTGGCATTATTGCAATAAGTAAAGTTGTTAATATTTCCCTGTTTGACTTGCGAAACAAGTCTGAAGCGCTGCTCATTGATATGTGCAAGTTTTGATTAACTTTTAATTGCAAACAATTCGCAACCATTATCGATGCTTTGCTCTGACGCTTACCCAATGAACCGCCAACTGTAAATATGTTCCTCCTGAATCTGTTCTAATATTTCAGCCATTTACGATTACTGTTTGTAAATTCATTATTTTGGTACAGAGTAAATTCGTTAACTTATGGCATTATGGTTTTGTGCCAACAGAAAATTTATGGAGGCAATCTTGTATATTTTGTACTTAAGGTATATCTTGATTGTAAAAGTACATCGTTATACGAAGTGTAACATTTGAAATTATTAATATTTCTCTGAATATTAATTTCTTTAATCTATTTATAATTTCTACTTAAAAATTTCTAATTTGATACAGAATAATTTTCATATCCGTTACCCATATGATAGAAGGGTATTATTACTATGAGTAAACATATTTTCTATCTATGGTATATTTAGCTGATAAAAGTATATCGTTATACCAAACATAGATATTTGCAAACTCATTTTTGGGTACAGTAATTTCGTTAACTATATTTTGATACCCGCTATCCATAAGAGGCCATCATTTCTATGCGCCAACAGGAAACAGGCAGATAGAGGTATTTGGTATATGTTCTATCTATGGTATATTTTGCAATCAAGCAAAAGTATATGACTATATCAAGCATAGCTTTTGGTATATTTTAGTATTCTCGGATTATTAATTTTTATTTTTAATCCATTTACGTTTGTTTGTAAATTCAGAATTCGGTACAGCTTAATTCCGATAACTATATTTTTATACCCGCTATCCATATTAGGGCATTATTACTATGCGTAAAAATGACATAGGCAGAAGGAGGATATTTGGTATATTTTCTGCCTATGGTATATCTTCAATCTTAAAGTCAACATTTTAGTATTTTTCAATATATTGATTTGATATCTTCCAACAATAATACTGCTTTGTCATTTCAGCTTTTATGATTGCTGTTATGTGAATTCATAAATTGGTACAGAATAATTTTTAAAAAATATATTTTGACTGAGCAAACAGCAAATGTATGTATCAAGTAAAAAAGGAAATTTGGAATATTTCCTATTTATGGTATATCTCAAAAATATAGACATATTTCTTATACCACAATTGTACGTTTCCGGTATATTTCGTGTTCGTTATATTAAATATGGTTTATTTATATAGCCTATAGTATATTTTTCAGCAAATTAATTTGATATATTTTAACAATAATACTGTTCCGACATTTCATCCCTTTGAATTATTGTTAATATGATTTCAAAATAATATATTTTTACCGTGCCAACAAATGTAAGGGATACATGAAAAACGAGCGAATCTGGTATATTTCTAAGGTAGAGACATATTTTTTATACCGAATATAGCTTTTGGTATAATTTAAAATCTTTTCAGTAAATTAATTTAGAATCTTCGTCAACTTTAGAATTTTTGGTAGATGTAAATAGTTGTTTGGTATGTGATATTTTTACAGTTTTCGCATTGTAGCGATTTTTTCAGAGTCGAACACACTTTACTACATCTTAATTTCTCTTTTTTTTTACTGCTAAATTATTTATGGAAACTGCTTGTAAATGCAGCTCTTAAAATTCTATGTGCACTGCGTGTCCGCATAATATTTGCTCAATCATTTGAGGCTTTCTCTATTACAAATCCGTGGATGCCCTCGCATTACCAAAATTATGTGTCACACAGGTTTGGTTTCTATGGATTTTGGCTGATTTTCCCAGGTGTATTAGACCCAAAAAACGTACGCACGGCTCTAGCACAATAATCATGGTAATTAACATGCAAACGAAATTATGAAAGAGAGCAAAAGGTAAACAGAGTCGAGTCGAGACGAGACGCAACTCAATGGAATATCATTGTGGAAAAACCCGCAAAGAGGCTAGAGGTTGAATTCAATGTTTAAATAAACATGACACACAACGTGGCTTCAAAATGGGATGCCTTCGATGATGTCTGAGAACCAAAAAGCCGAGACGTGATGCGACAGATGCGATGTAGTCTCTCTATTGGCATTGTCATTGTCATCGTGTCTTCGTCTCAGACTCACACTCGAGAGGGGGCACAAGCGGGGCAATGATTGGCAAAGAGTCAAAGTCCCGACGACGACTAGGCGACCTCAGTGCGTGTTTGTGTGAACGCGTTACGTTAATTAAGCAAAGTGAGCGAGACACACGTTGCCCTTACAGCAGGAACCCAAATGAGGCGGCAATGTGAATGAGAGCGAAGCGAGTGGCAACTGCAACTGTGCGGCATTCAAATGAAATGCACAGACGCAAACGCAAACGCAACGCACAGGACAAGGTTAAGAAGCTCACACAAAGGACGAAGATGAAGAAGCATTTGTGGACAACATTCAACGGGGGTTGTCTACCTGCAGCTTCCCTCACACACCAGCCACGTTTGTGACGACAACAACAGCAGCAACAGCACAAAAAAAGAAATAGGTAAGAAAAAAAAGAAGAGGAAAATGAACGTTGCAAAGATGCATTGAAGCGTAAGGCAGTGATAATCACGGCAAGGCGTCACCTCAACACGTAACGTCAAATGCCACGACACAGGCTGGAAGCTAAAGCTGAAGATGGAGCTGAAGCTGAAGCCATAACCAGGACGAAGAGCTCGGCTATTGTCATTGCCAGCCAGTGAAATTGCACGATAATCACAGCAACTTGAGCCCTCAAGTGTAGGCAGCCAGCAGAAAAGTAAGCTTCCCCTCTCACTCCCCTTTTCAGCATCCACTTTTGAGTCTGTTTATGCGTGGTAAGCCAATTTGGATATGGAAGCGCTAACCGAAAATTCAGAGAGAAGGCCGAGGGCGTTGCTATTGTCAAAGTGCATGCAAAGTCATCCGAGAAGGAAAGGAAAAGAGACAAGAGACGAGAGACGAGACGCAGGCAAATGATATGTCGGCGACAGAGTAATGACATTCTGAGTTCTTGTTTTTGTTGTTGCCAGACTCTGTTGAAAGCGAAAATGTTTGCTTTTTAATTGTTTTGTTTTTGTTGCTGCTACTGCTGCTGATGCTTCACGTTACGTTTCTCGTTATACTGAAACTCAACCAGACGAGCCAATCTTCAAATGCATCGGAATATTGTATGATATTGTATATTCAAGTCCTTTAAAATGTGTCTCAGGGCAACGGCAAATCTTCTTCTCATTTGAATGGCTGCATTTAAGCCAAGCTGTTGGATAGATTTTACGATTTTTGCCAACGTCGACGTAAATATCCAAACAAAAAAAAACGAAGATAAAAAGAATTTTCATTTTAATTTTCAACAAATTTAGATTTGTAAAATCGAACAAAATCGATACACAAAATGTGGCAACATTTTTGAGCTGATGCAGCAATTAATTTGCTGCCTGGACAGCATTCCAAGTCAGAGTTTCATATCAATATTTTGCCAAAAATTTCTTCAGGCTGTATTTAGGCAAATCCACAATGACGTCAACAACAGAGAACTGAAAAAGGAAGAAAAGACACCCTATCATAAATTCATTTACAAACACCCAACTTTGAGTTGAAAATCGATGATTAAGTAAATACAAAGTAACATTTTAGAAATTAATAATAATTTGTGTAAAATCCTCTTTTGTTCGGAGTGATGACTAGTGAAATATTCGATTGCGAGGCTTAATTAAAATGCATTTCGTTTCACTGGCATTAAAAATGTCTCTGTGATTTTAGGTGACCATTGCAATATTCAGATTTTGTGCCTATTAATTGGGGAAACGAGTGAGCCTTTGTGAGTGCTCAAATATTTAGGAATTTCAAATGGAAATTCCTACTTTTCTGACAATGAACTGAGAGACACTCTTCTAACACACTCATAACATATAGTAGACTTAATTGGCGACAAGCCATCAAGTTGAGTTGAGTCAACTTTCAATGCCACAAAATCATGTCCAAGCTGATTTGACCCACATCATCCGCTTAGCATACTTAGGACCTACCTCAAAAAGGACACCGCATAGAATGCCAGACACACGCAGGGGAATAAATCAAAAAGAGAGAGAAGAGAGAGAGAGAGAAAGAGAGAATTGTGGGGCACGCGTATCTATGACAAGTTCAATATTATAATTTGTTTACGAACTTTTGGCTGCATTAAAAATAAACGATAACAAGAAATGCCGCGCCTCATGAGATAAAGGACAATAGCGAAAAGGACATGGCAAATGGTAAAAATACGTACAAGCCCGCAAACGAAACTCAATTTTCGTGAAATAAAATCAAATTTAAATAATACAATAGGAGAAACCCTAAACGCCAGCGAAACCGGCAAAGAAATGGCGACAACAACAACAACAACAACAACGAGGACTACATCGAGAATGAGGACAACAACAAGGAGAATAATAATAACAACAAGTCGAAGGCAGCCGTGAGCGCGACAAGAGCAACAAGGACATCATCAAGTATATCGCTGCTTATTTATCTTTATCGCAATTCGTTCTCCGCCCTTTACTCAGCCCTTAGCTCCTTCGTCTATCGCTTTCATGGCTGCGGGCGTCTTTTGATATGCCAGCTGAGTTGATAGCAAAGAAAGAAAGAGAGAGAGCAGAAGGATGTGTTGGGTTGAGTGGGGAGTGGGAGGGAAGCGACTGTGGGGGTCTGTGAGTCAAAGACGACATCAATATTATTGCCATAAGTTTCATATTTGCAGGCTTTAGATGCCGTTTAAAATTTCGCTGGCAACGTCTTCGTCTTCTATTTCTACTTGTACTTACTTGCCATTTTATAGGATGCCATCGTAGTCCTCGTTTTGTCTGTAGATTGCTATGGGAGAATCCTGCAGGACAAAAGTGGCGGGCAGTTTGTTTTTCATTTCGCTGCGGCTTCGGATTCGTTTACTTTTGCCTTTGCTGCTGTTGCCCTTGTCGTTGCTTCGTTTCCTATACATTCTATAGCATAATTTTTTATTGATTTATTTGGCTTACAGCATCGCACCGCCCTCGCCCTCGCCCCCGCCTGCTCTCTGCTCTCCCCTCCGCTTCCACCTAGAAAATGTAATGGAAAAAATGTTTGCTGAATTATGTGTGTATCTCGGTGTGTGTTTGAGGGGGGAGAGTGTGAGTGTGTAATGCAGGCAAAATCAAACGTAGACAAGTGAAAATTTGAAACGATTTACGCGCAATTTACGGAAATTGCAGTGGGGCATATCAAATTGACAACAGAACCGGAGGAAGAGGACCAGGACGAGGATTGACAAGAAATATGTGGTGCGCAGAGCACAAAAAAAAAAAAAAGTGGAAAAAAAAACGAGATGAAGCAAAACTAATAGCAAACGCATGACTGAATGAATGAATGAATGAATGTACACAAATGACAGGCGAAATGGAAGAGAGAAGTTGGATTTCGTGATGAAAACTGAAAAATGAAAAATGCTGGCCAAATATCACGATATTGACAATATTCAACATTTGCATTTAATTATCGAGCACATTTCAGTTCGCATTTATGCATTGATAATTGCATAAATTATAAATAGGTGCACGCCCATTACAAACATACGAATCTCGAATATTTCCGCATTTACATACATATTTGAAAATTTACATTCAATTATTTCCATCAAACATTCATATACTCTTGTATGTGACTTTTGGTGTCAAAATATATAACATACAACGAATTCTAATTCTATTGCCGCTGAAAGAATCTTTTTATTTAGCCAACATATCAATAAGTAGATAGATATATGAATATTATTATCGCAATGTTGCTGGAGGATAATGATTCCCCCACATTCACATTTGAACATTTGATGTCCAAATCAATTGCATATTTAATTAACATCCATCATTAACATTGAGTTGCTTTTATGAATATTATATTTGGTTACATATTTTAATTAACGACACAGCTGACGGCCATAAAAACTTTATTCAATGCTCTGCGTATTGACTGGTTAATAATAATTAATAAAGTTAGATGTCAACACATATATTATCATCATCCGTCAGGCAAACATTAAATACATTTCTGACAGCCGAATATCGCGAGAGACAAATTTACGTCGAGTCTCGAGTTAATTAATCTCCACTTGGAACATAAAAATATGATTTGTCTGAAATATTCAAGAGACTTATCCGATGAAACTTGTCTTAAAATGTAGTTTAACGAGATTCTAATTCAGCATTTGAACTCGCTGCTAATTAATTGCAGTTACATGCTGAATAATGGATAAGGGTTAATCATTGACCATCGCTGACCTTTCATTTTCGCAAAACCATCTTTAAAATCAACAAGTCTCATTCTAATTAACTTTGACAACCCAAAAAATGTTTACCTTTTTTCTCCTGTGGCGGTTGAACGGGCCATTACAAATTTTGCATCTGGCCAATCTGCCTTGAGATAAAGTTAGGAAAGGAACAGGAAACTTACTCATAGAATAGATTGACACACGGCGAAGTACCCATTAATATTAGAAAAATAATATTAAAAGAAAGAAGATAAAGTGGTGAAATTGTGATAATATATATTATGATATCAATAATGAATATGATGATAGAGAATAACAAAAATAATAATAATAATAATAATAATAATAATAATAATAATAATAATAATAATTTAATAATAATAATAATAATTTAATAATAATAATTAATTTATATGAATATTCAATATTAATTTTTCAAAATCGTCTTTTACTCTCCATTCTATTAATACTCCCCCTCCCATCGTCTCTGCAGGGTATCTGAAAAAAACTCAATTAAAAGTCTGCTTAGTGCCAGCTTAAGCAATCTGCTGCTGAACGTAATTGTATTTATTTTGAACAATTTCGTAATCAAAGTCAGCCGAGCAAACAATCAACATTACTTTGACCAAAATGTACCTAGCTGGAAATAATATAAAACAAGAAAGAAAAGCAACAACAACAACTACAACAAGCCAAATAAATAAATAAGTTCGCACGATGGGAGGAAAAAATTGCGCCAAATTAATGAAAAGCGCAAATGACAGTGCAAAAAATACAAAATACAAAAAAAGTGCTGTGAATTTAAAGCGGCGTAAAAAATGTGCGACAGGAAAAAGCAGAAAACGAAAAACTCTTTGAAATTAAATTTCGAAATGCGAAAGACAACCAGACAAACAAAATGCGAAGCTAACGAAAAAGAAAGTACGCCGTGCACTTTGGCCAAAATAGTCGGTGAAAAGCCAGGCTCCGTCCGAGAAGGGGAGAAGGGGGGGATGAATGTATACAAATTCCGGAAAACGCAAATTTATTTCAGCATTTTTATACTCAGCTCAGATAAAGCACAGAAAACAGAAAAAAATAAACAAAAAAAAAGTGGAAAAATGCGCATTAAATAAGTAATAAAGAAATCAAGAGAAGTTAAGTTAAAAAATAAAATCAGTTGGTTGTCGGACGGCGCTAACAAAGTTGCCACTTGTCAGACGTCAGTTGTCAGTTGTCAGTAAATGTTTATGAGTTAATCAACTTGTAATGACCAAAGGAGGCCATGAACAACTGGGACCGCTTCAGGGTCGGACGGAAAGTCACTTAAAGTGCGGGCAGCGATGAAGAAAAGTGTGGGGGGAGCGGGAAAAAAGTGTGTACGCAGTGCAGGCAGCGAGTGAATGTAAAGAGTGAGTGCGAGTGAGTGAGTGAGTGAATTCAGAGAGTATTCAGAAACACAAACTGCTGAAAAATAAAAGTTAATTAGCTTTCATTTAAAGGCAGACACAAGTCCGACTGTTGCAGAGCAGCAGCACAAAAAGCCGAGACCAAGAGACCAAGAGCTGCAGATGATGAAAAACAACAGCAGCAACATCAACATCAACATCAGCTGAAATGAGCGACAAATAAACAAAAGTAAAAGTTTTATCCAAGAGCGGAAATGCGCAAAGCGCGTTGTTAACACGAAATGTGGCAAAGGCAACACAAGGCAGAGGCAGACACAGAGACAGAGGCAGAGGCAGCTAAAAAGTGCCACAGATATAGTAAAGTAGAGTGGCAAGTAGTGTTTCAGCCATCTAAAAGTTTTTGGCCTTAGCCATTTATGGAATTTCTGAAATGCCACCCGGCAATTTGCACTTTTACAGATGTAACTGGCCAGCAAATTGCAGGCAAGCATCTAGAGAGGACTATCTCAAATCTCTTGTGGCATGCAACACTCCAACTTCATTTCGGATAATTTCACACGGAAGCAGCAAACGATCTTAATTGACAAACTCGTGTTATTCTACTTTGATAGTTGGGCATTTTAAATAGCAACTACTGGGAAAAAATATAAAGAATATATTATTTAAAGCAATATTCAACAATTCAATTTTTAGTTCAACGCTTTGGAATTACTATTAAACTTAAGATTCCAAATTAAACTCATTACTTATTGCGATAATGTATTAAACTGGTGAACGGTCAAGTTGTAAAGCAAAGCTGGTCTTAGAAGAACATAAACGAGCACATCTTTAATTTTACTTTTACTAGCACAACTGTTAATATTAATCACTAATATGTCATATATATGTATATCAGAGAAGCTTCCTTATGCCTGTTGTACACCTTTCTACTTAACGGGTGATACCATTTTCCTATAGTGGAAAAGGATCGTGGCTAAAATATTGAGATTGAGAACTTTTCGATCTTAAAATTCTTAAAA
This sequence comes from Drosophila nasuta, assembly GCF_023558535.2. Lineage (NCBI taxonomy): Eukaryota > Metazoa > Arthropoda > Insecta > Diptera > Drosophilidae > Drosophila > Drosophila nasuta. The sequence goes on from NC_083457.1 coordinate 19,349,360, forward strand.
CAAAAAAAAAAAAAAGAAAATATTTCAAATTATTAATTAGCTATTAACTATACGTTTTTAGAGGTCTTAGCTTAAAATTACAGTATGTATATTCAGATGTAAAAGAAGTTTTATTATTAAATCAATTCTTATTTTTCAATCAAGATTTTAATCTAAAAATAAGATGTTGTTAACTGAAAACTTTGAATTTAGCATACAAATTTGGATATATGATTTTTTCAATCAAAAAATCTTATTTCAAGATTGATTTTTTTTTTTTTAATCGAGAAAATAAGAAAGCAAGATTTGGAATCTACTTTTCAATCTAGATTTTTTTCTTTCTGTATAAAATAGTGTAAAAATGCAATTAAGAAATATATATTTAATTCAATCAATCTAAATTTAAGAAAGTTTTATTTTGATTTGAATATACATTTGTTCTCGATCAAGTTTGCTTCAAATTTTTGGGATACCCACTACCGCCCTCGAAAATCATTGGAAATCGAATAATTTTGAAGTCTTTTGTTACAGATAATAATAGTTATAGTTGCGATCGGATAAAAAATTGTAGAAGTTATATACATAAGAAAATCTAATTAAAGTCTTAGTTACTTTAGCAATATATCAAATATAGAGTTTGGTATATTTCAGTATTTTAGGCGTATATATACATAGATACACGACTATAGCTTTCTTACTTGTTTATCCTTTCTTTGGTTTATCAACATATTTTACATATATGTTCTTAGAAAAAGGTAAAACAATTCAGTAGCACCTATTGAAGTGCATGCAATTGTAATCTAATTTAATGTAATGTTTCAATGCGCCTTTCTTAGAATAGTTAACATATGTTGGTTATGCGATATCCAAACGGAATGTTTCGCTCACCCCAATTGACTGTTTCAACTAATTGCACAAAGCCACAGGTTGATATCAATTGCAATCACTTAACGCCCAAAGTAATGTTTGCAGGCATTCAAAGCAATTAATTGGGATCCATTTGGCAGAGAAATTGCGAAATAATCTTAACACCTTAATCCATTACTGGGATTAAAAAGCAAATTATATTGTAAGCATATGAAGCAATTTGCTGGTAAACATCAGAAGTTAACTTCACGCCCAAAAAGAGCTCAGCCCGGAATTGTCAGCATAATGTCGTCTCTATGCTACCAATAAAACGTTGAGAAATTTGCACAAGCGTCGACAATTTGCTCAGGTAACAACATTAAACAGTTAGCATAGTTCGTTGGCAGTTTTACCTGCTGCCCCTTTGGGCGCCTGTCTCCCATTTAAAGTGCTCCAAAAGGTTTTTGACAAAAACACAACAATTACTTTTACGATGCTATGATGGTGGTTAGCAGCCAAGTGGCGAGGTGGGTGGCAACAAGGTGGCAAGGACGAAAGTACGAAAGGAGAAAGGAGTAGAGCGCGTGCACACTAATTTCTACAAAAGATAATCAAGAGTGATAATTATTTTTGTTGGAGTTGGACGACGAGAACCGCAGCTAACTGCGAGCACCTGCTGTGTGAATTACTTGAGCTGCGACAATAAGTTGGCATCCCCTAGCAACACTCCTCCGTTGCCACCCCTCCCTCTGTCCCACCCCACATATTTGGGGTTTGAGGTCTGGCAGTGCTACAGCTGCAAATGGTGCTTCTCCTATTGCTGCTGTTGCTTATGCTGCTTCAACTCGGTTGTGTTGATGATGATAACATTTTTGCCATAATGTTGACAACGACCAGCGTTTATATTCAGAGCTGAGCGCCAAAAACTTTCGTAATTACATAAAATTTTTGGGGGTAAATAACTTTGAACTACGGCCAGCAGCAGAACGAGCTGCGTTCCCTCCCGCTGGTTGCGGCTACTGGGCACCTGCCAGTTCACCTCTCCCTCCCTTCCTCTCACTCTGAGTCTCTGACTCTGACTCTATCGGGGCACAGCTGACCCCGCAAAATGTTCTCTAAGTGCGCCCGCACATTTGAAGTAATTAAAATTTTGTGTTTATGTTTTGTAGGCAATGGACACGCAACAACAACAACAGCAACAGTAAACTGAAGCAACACCAAAAAGTAGAGCTGGACAGCAAGCGTCAGCTACGGCGACATCGACCATGAAACATTTTTAAGCAATTCTTGGAAAACTTAAATTATTGAAACGAACATAAAATGTTTATAGACACATTTTTCATGCTGTCGCAAGTTCCTAAGAATAATGCGCATAATTTTCGAAATGGGCATACTGATTTGATTATTAAGTTCGACCAAAATATATATGGAAATTATGCTTGAGTAAATACTCTGCTAAATAATATATTCATGAATAAAACACAATGCTTCATAAGAAATAAACAAAATTGTATTTCCTTTTATGTTCGCAATTTCATGTTTGTTAGAAAACTATAAACTTGATAAATCCATTCTTTTTATAATATAGTTACTCGTGTTATAAAATAGCATTTTAATGTACTATATGTCAGATGGTAAATCGAATTTTAATTTACTATAAATAAGATGATATAACAGATATTCAGCCGCACGAATTTATATTCACCTTTATTTGATAGTAGAAAAATAGCTAAATCAAAATGAAATAAGTCATTCAATATTTAAACAACTTGTTAATTACATTAAATAAAAAAATATAAAAAAGAAAATAAAATAAGTTTTTCAATCTATTGAAATAATTAGAAAACTTGTTTATTCAAGTGACACATTAAATAACTTTGTATAGAAAATACTAAAGTAATATTACTTTTCCTTTCTAAGAATTGTATGCTATGATGATTATATTTTTATTTATTATTAGTTGAATCTGTTTTCGTAGAATAAAGACCTATTTTGTTCCTTCTCATTTTAAAAAGTTTTACATGAAAAATGTCTTTGAATATTATTCGAAAAAAGTGTTATAAAATACTATAAAGAAACTCTATTTGAATACTTTTTTAAATTTAAGTAAAATAGTTTTCTATTTCCCAGTCTCTTGTATTAAGTAAGTGCATCTAGCGTTCGCCTACTTTGTGGGTTTGATTTCTTGCTCACTTATTAAACACGCCGAACACATTCATCGCATTCATTGCAGACGCCGCGTCGTTGATTGCTGCACTCCCCGCCGGGAAGTGATCCGCTGTCAAGAGTTGAGCGAGACTTCGTCTCCGTCTCCGTCTCCGTCTCCGTCTCCGACTCTGTGTCCGCCTCCGCCTCTGACTTGTGAGTCAGAGTTGCTTGTTGATGGTTTGCGAAGAGCACGCGAGGCGCGACAATTAAATTAAAAATAATTAAAAATTATGAAAATGGACAAGTCGATGGGCAAGTGGCAAGTGCAGGGCCATTGACCCAGCGGGTGCGGCCAGTTTCTGTTCTGTTTGTGTGTCCTGCCACTTTACATTGACTTTAGACTGCGACTGCGACTTGGCTGCGCATTTAATGAAAATTTATTCTATGCAATTTGCAACGGCCACGACGACGACGACGCTGAAAACAAAGTACTGACTTTGTCGCAGTAGACAGCGGAGAGGGTGGAAAGAGGTTGTGGTATATAAATATACTATATATCTGGTGAATAGGAGCGGCTGTTGGTCAGCGACTGCGACTCCAACTGCGACAGCAAGTGCTCCGATTACACAGCCCATCGTTTGTCTCGTGTCAATCCAAATGTCTTTCGCCTTAATTAGAATTGCTGGCACTGCAGAGCGGAAATAATTTTATGCATTCACAGTGGTCAAGCTTTCGAGGGGATGTGATGGGAAATGGGCAATGGGCAATGGGCAGTTCGGCTGCCCTTTGATGCCAAATGTCGCCAGCAATTGTTGCAGCGACTCCTGGCACTCCGACTGCTTCTGTCGCATGTGGCATTATGTTTTATGCAATTAAATGGGCGTGCCATTTAGTTTGCGGTTTCGTGCGTCCCTTTCTCTCTCTTGCCTCTTTCTCTTCTCTTCTGTCTGATTGTCGAATTGTCTGTCTGCCTGTTGATCTTTATCTAATTGTTGCTGCCGCCAACAATGTCTGTAACTTCTGCAACAGGCTTCCACAACCGTCTCAACCATCATCGTCGCATTGATGGAGCCACTCTGAGGTCTTGTCATGCGTTTTGATGTGGTGCCAATGCCGCCGCCGTCGTTGCCACCATCGTCGCCCTCTTGTGGTAAGCAGCCCATGGCGTTTAAAGTTACAAAGTGGGTTAGCTTACGGGGGGAGGTTGTTGCGTCAAGGTGCGGTTGCTGTTGGTTGCATTTGGCCATTCGCGAGGGCATCGTGTCATCGGCAGTTACCCAACTCGTAAATGTCTTATTTGCGGTAAGTCGAGCCAACAAACAAGTATTTCTCCCTATTTCGCCAAAGGTCTTTAAGGCTGCAATAAACTGTGAAATAAAATTGTAAAGAAATCACTTCAACTAGTTTGTTAAATTGGTAAATAAAGCAAATATGCATAGATGGCAATAAATAAAAGTTTTTAAACGAAACGAATCGATCTCTGCAGCCTTTTCATATTTGCCTAGAGCTGTAAACAAAAAGTAAATATGGGTAAAATTCTATAAACATTGAACATTTCAAGCAACTGAATATTTACACATTTGTTTCTTCAATTGGAAATTATTTTTAATATGCCACAAATATTGTTGAAATATTTCAATCGAATTTTTGGTGAAAGCTGACAGATACTTAATTCTGTTTTCTGATTTCGATTTAAGTAAATTCTCACTGAGAATAATCTAAAATTATAAATTTATTTGTCCTGACTGACTGGACCATCAACATTTAGCTAGGAGTCTCTAATATTTACGCACTAATAAATGATTATCGAAGAGTGTTTTGAATTAATTTTAATTTCAATAAATTGCTCTACAATAATTATTATTCACTCTAAGATTTTTTTTATTGATAGAGATTTCAAAATTTTCAATTTTTGTCAACCATTCAATAAACCTGAGAATGAAGAACTATCAGAATATCTTAGAATTATTCAAATATAAAAGATGAACGATGAATCATGAAAGATTTTATTGTTTTTTTTTTTAAGAACCTGTCGACTGTATATTGAAAATCAACACACTTTAAAAGTAGATATTTTTATATAAGAAAGGTATTCTAATTTTGAGCATCCAGGAAATGTTTGTAACAGGCTGAAAGTGGTATCTCCGACACTATAAAGTATATATATTCTTAATCAGAGTGACGATAATGCCATGTCCGTATAAAAACGTAGATCTCAGAGACTTTAAGAGACTATAATAATAATTACAGTATTTATGATTGCTAAAAAATAAAGAAGTTATTGTATTAAAGAGAATCCTTTTCTATGGGAAAAAAGCCTACTTAATAAGGATCTATGTTGCTTTGAATGACAATCTGGTATATTTTCTACTTTATGGAATATTTTAAATGTACCAAATTGAATATACCAAATATAGCCTTTTATATATTCATTTATTGATTAGCACTGTTTTGCTTATACTAAAAATGTGTAGCGGGTATCTCGACTGTAGCTTTCTTACTTCTTATATCTTGTTGTTGGCGTTTGCCTTAATATTATTTTATTTATGTTTATTGTAATTTGTAAGTTTATATCAAATTGCAAAAGTGAAGTTCTTCCACAAATTGGTTGACAATATATGTCTAATTTTGTTGCTCTTCAAGTAAATCTTTAAATTTGCATTTCAAATACACTTTAAGGATATATTTAGATGCATTTTCATGTTGAGCTCAATACTTAAGTAGTAAAAGATACAAATATTTTAAAATATTGTGATTAAATATACTTATACAATTAATAAATTTGATGAATTTGCAACATCCGAGGTATATTGATAAGTAATCAACGATTATTCAAATTGCAGTCCTTTCAAGTATTGCCAAAGATCTAATGCATTTAGTGTACTTTCCATAATTAATTGACGTGTTAAGCTCTCAACTAGTTAGTTAAGTTTGCAAACATTGCTGTCAATTTGATTAACGCTGCAAATAAGTGCGAGTATTCATAATGCTTCGAATTAGAAATTGAAGTGCGAGCCATTAGTTAAATGGTCAACTAACTATCCGAGTCCACTTTGCTCAACACTGATAATGTGAAGTAGCTGTAGCATTGCCTCAAATCTGAAACAAAGCTCTACTTTGAAGTAATTTGACATTTGAAATGGTCTCTGGTTGCAGCTACTTGTATTGCTGTTGCTATTGCTATTGCTGTGTTTAATGGCTCTACTGTTGCTGCTGCTGCTGCTTAGGTCCCATACAATTACATTAATTAAGTTTTAATGCAACGCTTATGTCGGGCAATTATAGTACACAATAAGAGAGAGAGAGAGAGATGGTAAGCTACTAAAAGTGCTGCCACATGCACATTTCAAATTAAACAAATGCATTGACATTTGAGTTATGGCTCAGACATTTGAACATTTTTAATTTGTGCTGCAACAGCAGCAGCAACAGGAACAGCAACAGCAAGAGCAACAACAACAACAACAACGTACCATAAATCAAACAGCTGACTGCTGTCGACATCGAATATGGATATGGAATGAGAATCGGGTGACCAGATGTCGGTTTGGGGTCGACATCGGCATCGACATCGACGGGGTCAGGTGCCAAGACTGTGAGGCTTGGTCAAGAGCCCTTTGTACTACATATTTCGTGTCTGGTGCAAAGCTTTGCATCTACACCTCAGCAATTTTGTGACAACCTGTGGCAACCATGTGCGCCGGAAACATTTGGTCAAGTGCTTGCATGTTTCCAAAGGTATGTGATAGCTATGTGTGTGTGTATGCAGGGGGGCGTGGCACGCTTAGAGCAGTTCCAAAACTAGTCGAGAGTCGAGTCGAGTCGAGTTGAGAGAGCACCCTTGTTATGGTGTGTTATAAATTTGTTAACCGCAACAGCAGCACTGTAATTATACTGAAAACCCTTCATTGTATATCGTGTGAGTGTGTGCGTCTGTGTGTGTGTGTGAATGAGTTTGCTGTGGCTTTTGCTGTGTTTGGTTGCTGTTACTGCTGCTCTCTCTCTGTGTGTGCTTTGGTGTTTACGTGTCATTCGGCTCGCATGTTGTTTTATTGCATGTTATGGCATTCGCATATCATTCATGTTATTATTATTATTATTATAACTATTATTGTTATGGCTGATGTTGCAATTGTTTAACGCGCTCTTATTTATGTTTTGACCATTAATGCGCCTCCTGCATTCTGGTATCCTGCATGTCCTGCGAGTCCGCTGATACGAGCTTATTCCGGACGGTCGTTTAATTAACCAGCAGCGAGGCAACAAACAACACTTTTCCCGTAGATATTTCAACTGCTTTATGGCCACCAAATGAAGGCCCATTAAGAGCGCACCCAAATTCAGACAGATCCCAAAAAAGAAAAGAGCTGCATTCGAGTGTGCTCGACTTTCAGATACCTGCTACTCATTTTGAATAAAAGCAAAACGGTACGGTATACACTTGAAGATATACCGAATTAATATACCGAAAATTAATATACCAAATAATAATAATATAATATATTTAAAATATACCAGATTTTAAGCCAAAGCTACTGAGACCTGTAGTAAGGAGGCGTCTTTTCAATACAAAATAATTTCTTAAATACAAAATTGCGCTTGTTATTCGATTTTTGTTGATTTGCTGATGTGGAAGTGGGCGTGGCATAAACAACAACAAACATAACAAGTAATGCTAGAAAAAATTATAGCTCTATCTCTTATAGTCTCTGAGATCTTAGTGTTTATATGGTCGGACAGACAGACAACCGGACAAACAGATTTTGTAATATCGTCTCGTCTCTTCACTCAGATCAAGAATATATATACTTTATATGGTCGGAGATGCCTCCTTCTGCCTAGTACATAAATTTACTACACAAAGTTATAATACCCTTCTACTTTATGGGTAGCGGGTATAAAAAAACACGAACCGCAAACGGCACTCAGGCATATCATTGCAACCACAATGAACTGTCGGCGGATATTCGGCGCTCGAATTCCAGATTTTTCAAGTTGAAACATTGAAATGGACTCATAAATGCGGACGGTGTGCTATGAGAATTTAAAAGCCATTTAAATTGTTCCGCTAGCCAAGAAAGCAAAAACACGTGACAATAATTGCAGAGTTTTAGAATTTGATTTAATACGGAAATGCGTTAAGGGAATATTAGTCACGAAACGATTTACTTAACGTGGCTTCAAATGTAAATTTAAAGAAATCCAATTCGATTAGAGACCTCGGGCTTTCATCGAGCAATCAAAATAAGAATTCAACTAATACAGCCAATAACAAACTCTGTTTTTCTGTTTTTCTGAGCAGCTGTTCGAAATGAAGTCCCAGTTGGCAGATGGAAGGCGGTTGTTGTTGTTGCACTATTGCCGGTAATTGTTTGTTTATTTTGCATTCATATTTACCATGTTTTTCATTTAATATTACCAAGGCAACTAGAAATATATAAAAGGGGCGCAACAGGGCAACTTGTTGAGAATGCCAAGGCCAAAGACGAACAAATTGAATGGAAGTAATCGAAAAGTTGCGCAAAAGGCAAAGGAAAAGGCACAAAGCACAAAGAAATCTGCCGCAGTTGGAGACGGAGATGAAAAAAAAATGTAGAGCTAGCATCAAAGACGCATAAATAGCGAGCTGCCAGCAAAATAAGGCCGAAATGAAGGAGCCAAAATAGAGGAATAAAAAACAATTTTCTACTCAACTCTCCGATAGGCGGCCAATCGGACTTATCCTCAAGTCTTAGCAAATAGCTCAGGAGCTCAGGCAGCAGAAAGCTCAGACTTAGATTGAGGTCGAGACCAAGCTAAAAGCTGATTGAGTCTGATAAGATATCACCAACGAAGCTGCAGATAGCTAAGTGATTTCACATGACAGCGCCAAGCTCAGAAGTTTAGTTTCGGAATGTGACTCAACAGCAGATGAAACTTGAACTTAGTGCAAAACTTTGCATGCAAAGATATGTGAGATAGTAATTATGTATTTAACAAAAAAATAAAAGAATATATTCTGCATGCTATGCAACCCCATATTCGCTCTCAAATTTCGCTACAGTTGCTGCTGCACTTGACTGTGTCTGTGTGTGTGCAACATGAACCAGCAGCCAGGCAAGAGGAGCAGCAACAATGGCGACTAACTACCAACTGGAGGCAAGTTACGCGTTTCAAGCGGCAATCACCCAGCGACTCAACAGCCTCAATGGCGTATCGTCTGGCACGAAAAAGCCCAAAATTGACAGCAACAGGAGCTCAACTGGCGTTGTCATTGTTGTTGCTGTTGTCGTTGTTGCCGTTGGGCTCTTTCAAGTGCACAACTGTCTGGCATACTCATGCCTCAAACACTTTTTGTGTACGTGCCACATCGCTAAAAATCATGGCCCGCATTTCTTTTTTAAATAAACAGCAGCAGCAGCAGCAACACCAATTCGCATATTTATTTGTTTATTGCATGCAGAGTTGTCCTGTTTCTCTGATGCTACACGTGCGATATGAGAGACCCTTTCCCTTCTGCCCCGCCCTGACATGCCCTCTCACCCCTTGCCCGCTTCTGTGTGTGTCCCTCTTTGCTGATGGTGTTGTTGATTTCGAAAATGTTTGTTGCTGTCGCTGTCACTGTTTCCATCAGCGATGGACCTTCGCTTTCTCCCCCTCTCTCCTTCTCTTGGGTTGCCTTGCTGATTTATTCCAACAGCTATTTAATGTCAAATACAAGAGTACAGGCTAAAAAAGTGTTGCCTACATCTGAGCGTCATTTGCATGAACTTTCAATTCAATGCCAATTGAATTGTGGATCCTTTTTGGTTTCTGCGGTTCGCGGTGCTTTTGACTGACCTTATGAATCAATTCTGTTTCAACTGTTTCAAAACCAGCAGCAAGCAAAACTATATTTCTGTGGTTTGACAACTTAGATTGGCTTTGAAGTATTGATTGGTTTAGTGGCTTATTAAGCGTTAATATATACAAATGCATGTTTTTTAAATAAAGTAGTAGAGGGCAGCTTTATTTATTATTGAAGTAGTAATCTACACTTCAAGTAAGTTAGAATTACGCCTTATACAGCATTTAAAATAAGTTCTCATTACATACCAAACCACACTTAACATAAAAATATCGGTAAGAGAGGAAAGTAGTTAAACAAATCGATAACAAGAAAGTGTCGATAAGATATGGAAGGAGTAAAAAAATCGATAGCAACACTCCACTTGCTTGTGATCGAAGTTTTTGAATATGGTAAAATATGAGCGCACAGATAAAGAAAAATAAGAAGTACTAAAACTTGAAATATCGAGAATAAATCTCCTACATTAACATTAGGGTGCTTTTAAGTACATTATTAAGTTTAATAAAATCTTGTCAATAATGGGAATCGAAATCATACATTAATATAGAAGACATAGAAGTGAACTTTGTTTTAAATGTATATGGTTAAACGAAGAAATGAATAATATTATATGTTAATGTGAGATTTATATCGATAAAGCGCAGAGAACAATTCGTGAATTTGGTAAGCTCCATATCTGTACATACTTGTATTATACATATTTCAACTATTAAATTCAATAACGCATGCTGATTAAGCAAAGTTGTGTTAAAATATCGTAAATTTAAATACAGTAAATTAAATCAGCTTGGCACTTTTAATTTGGTTTATCTTAATCTTTTAATAATCCAATTCTGCTTCACATTTTTTTTTTTTGCTGATTCAACATTCGAGGACATGCAGAATGAATTGCTTTCATTCGCAGCCAAGTTTCAACCCCTGATCAACTGGTTATTATTCAAATTTGCATTTGATACATTTGGCATGGGTTTTTAAAATGTTTGCACAGAGTGTGAGAGAAGGAGAAGGATGAGGCTGAGTGCTTCAGAGTGTGTGTGGGTGCATTAATGGCGGTCTGTGCTGGGCATCCAGCCAAGCGATTCACTGCTGCTACGTGGTCCGACACTCTCCGCTCTCCGTTCTCCACTCTCTCTCCATCGTGCAAGCCAATTGGGATGTGTGTGTGTGTGTCTCTGGCTGCCTTTGTCAGGCATTGTCTAGACTTTATTCGAGTGCCTGCGTTGATTTATAATTATTGTGTATGTGCTGTGGTTGCCGGCGGAGTGAGAGTGACAGACAGACAGACAGAGAGACAGCAGGAGCTGCTCTTGCATGATGGACATTGCTTGCCACACCTAACCAGACAGCTCCCCCCTATTACTTCTCCTTCTCCTCCTCGGTGTGCCTTTGTCAACGTGGATAGCTGACTAATAACCAAATTTCATTTCCTCAATTTTTGATTTCCTGCACTATGCGGTCGAAGCAGCCTTAGGGCGAATATACGAGATGTATTCACGTAACATTGTATGTAAATGTGTATTGCATGCGTATTAGTATGAATATACATAGAAGGACGAACAGCCAGCAGCATATTTTATTATTTTAACACGCGCACAAGTCACCCATAGATTCTAGATGATGGCACAATGGCAGAATGGTAAATGCTAAATTTTTGGCACGCACTCGAGTACGGCCCAGAGCCGCAGGGTCGTTGTGACAGTGCAAGGGTTAACAGCTGCAGCCACACCCGGCGCCAGAAGGCGGGTTGAGATTGCTCCTGCCTGATCCTCCACCTCTTCCTATTCTATCCTCCTCCTCCTTCTTCTAATACTATATACATATTTGTATGAGTTTGTCAAACCAAAATTTTTGGGTTTTTATTATATGGCGAATGCTGGGCGCTATTGTTTGTTGCCAGAAATCATATTCATAAATAAAATTTGCATTTGGCATTTGCGGGACGAAGACCAACGAGATGGAGAGACGGCGAGAGGTGGTCGGAGATATTGCCAGGGGATGCGAAGACGCGCCTGGCCTGGTCGCATGTGTTGCCAGTACGAGTGGCCATGGCCTGGCATTTGACACTCACACGATTGCCAGTGGACTAAATCGAGGACGAGCAACATATAACCACTGCACAACAGTCCCCTCCTTTCCCCTTTCTATGCTATCTCTTTAGCTTTCTTTTGCCATCTGTGTGTGTCTCTCTCGCTCTCTGTCTGTGTGCTAACTGCCCGACATTATGGCACAATGGAATGTCCTTTTTACTTACGTGCCGGGCTAATATATATAAATTTGGTCGCCGGGCTCTGACCTGACCTTTCATAATGCTGTCAATTTGTGCGCTTGCCTGCACAAAACATACATACATAAGGACAGAAACTTCCGAACTGGCTGAGAAAAAGTCGCCAGCTAAATACGCTCTTTATATATACTTCAAATTTCCTGCAAGAAATTCATTTTCTTTTATTCTTAAATCGAAAACGTGTTTTTATAAAATGCTTATAATATATTATAAATACATTTTCAATCTCATCATACAAATGTTAGCTGTAAGCTATTATTCCCTTTTTGTAAGCGTATTTAATGCGAATACAATTCCATTTTATATTCCATTCCAATAATAATGGAATTATGAATATTTTATATAAGTAATATGCCTTTTTTGTGACCGAGACAATTGGCTGGCCGTTAGGCTGGAAAATATAAATTTGCGATTTTATTTCTTAGAAAAATAAATGCGTCGTTTTGTAGTCTGAGAAATTGCAGCTCCACATCGTGTGATTATTATTTTGCAATGTGACGTAGAGAAGGAGAAGGAGGAGAAGGACTTAGCATTTAGGCTCCAGTGTCAGTGCCTTGTCAGCATATTCAATCACACACAGAGAGACACAGACAGTTGCATGGAAGGCATTCATGTGCATGTGCGTCTCTAAGTTGATACGAAAACTTAAACATTCAACAGCAAACTAAACAAAACTGTGCAAGGGAAACTGTCATAGAAAGATTTCAGACAAGTATGTAAGTCCCCATGGACCCACCGAGCAGCAAAAGTTGCTTCAATGCACCGTGGACTATTTACAACTTTCAATTAGCAATAATTTATTGAGCAACCGACTAAGTTTCTTATCAAGGTCAAAAGTCTTTAATACTCTATTTAATTCAAGCATTGGCAGAGAGCTTAACAATAATTTAATTTAATCAGTTTGGCTTGAGATATGGCTTTGAGCACAACTTAAAGTTCACAGTTGCCTTGAGAGTATATTTTAATCTGGCATTGCACCCACTGTATTTCCAAGTTGGAGATAGAACCGTAGAAGAAACGGAAACGGAAAAGTGCGGCAGGAACAACTCGAAGAACATATCAAAAGTTGTAGCGCGACTTTAATTAAACTTCGCAGCGAGAATGCAGAACAGAGAAGTACTTTTGGCAGTTCAAGCACACACATACACACACCAGCTCACACCCGGACACACACACTCCCACACACACACATATACATTTAGTTAGATTCAGTTTCAGGGATTCGCAACAATAAGTAGGCAAGAAGACTAAGCAAGACGCGAGCCAGCACAATGACTGTGTCTAGTGGCAGGCAACAATGGATCAGTAGAGAACGAAGAGAACGAAGAGAGGAGTCAGCTGGAGGAGGAACAGGACTTGCACACCAGGTGCCTAGGCGCTAGGGAGCTGTTGAGCCAGAGAACTGCTGCCTCCTCACACACAATGTCGTCGTCGTCTGATTTGAAACAAACTGTTGATGGCTTGTGGCAGGCAGCAGCAGCGAGCAGGCAACAGACAGCAAGCAATGTGGCAGAAGTTGGCAGAACGAGGGGACCTCGTTGTGTATTAGTGTGACACCCAAGACAGTTAAGGATTAAATAGTAAAATACCACAAATTGCTGAAAATGCCGCAAAGTTTGTATAATGTAGTGCCGGTTGTTGTCAACCTCCACCCTCCCTCCTCTCTCTCCCTCAAGCCAGCAACCTGCTGCCACCTATGTAGTTCACCCCTCGTCGTGGCATGCTAAACGTTTGCAGCTCGCTCGCTCAAGTCGACGTGGCTCTCCACTCGTTGATGTTGATGGCAGTTGAAGTTTGTCTAGCAGTGTATGTGCGTCAGTTGCAACAATGTTGCAAGTGCATAAAACAAACACAAAATTAGTTGCAACGTGTGCTGTTTCGTATTTTCTATTTGCTTCTATTTTCTTTTTTTTTTTCGTAATCATCCTTTTTGTTTCAACGAGTTGCCTGTGGCTAAGCTAACGTTGTTCTATGAAACACATCCAACAAGCAACAGCTGTCCAGGGCTTTTCCTCATTTTTCCCTTTTGCTTTAAGCTATTATTAGAGAAAAGTCAAGAATAATTTTTGCTTTATTTGCGCCATTCGAATCACATGTCGCACAAGTTAGAATGCAAACAAAATAAAAATAATAAAATATTGTTTTAAATAACATTCTAAATTTATTTATTGCTATTTATACAACAGTATATACAATACACAGTTGATGTAAGCGGCTTAGCGTTGCATTTACTTCATTTACTATGTGTAATCCTATCATTGCACAGCTACGAGTATATACGAGTACATATTACACACTTCAGTGATGTCCATATTGTTATTCACCATTTTAAGTGAGTCAACCTTGCGTGTGTGTGTGTTTGGCAACAAAATGCCCAAAATATTGCCACATGAAAGCACTTAAAGCCCTCTTGCTACGAGCATTAATGCAATTTGATGCATAAAGAAAATTTGGCCAAGTTCTTGTTTCTGTGTTTAGACAAAACTTTTTGCCTAAAACCATATACAACTTTTGGTGATGCTTTCAAGTTCATAAAAAACAAGTAAGAAAACTACAGTCAAGGCCGCACGACTGTGAGATACCCGCTTTACATTTCAAAACAAATACTAAATGAATATACCGAAAAATACAAAAATTTACCAAAATATATATGGGGTATAACGGCATACTACTGCATTAAAAATATACCATATAGAACAAAATACACCATGTCAACTAAGGCAATAAAAGAACTATAGCTGAAGCTCGTTTTTCAAAAATACTGAAATATACCAAATAATATATGTATGTGGTGTAATGACATATAACCGGATTAAAAATATACCATATAGAACAAAATATACCATATTGTCAACTAAAGTTATTAAAACTACACAATTGCAGCTGGCTTATGTCGTATAAAAATATTTCTTGAATAACTTCAAAGATTATTATCTTATCACAACCAAATACAATCTTCTCCCCTGTGGGTAGCGGGTATAAAAATGCAGCTGCAATGTTGGCGAATCAACAGCAGCTCCTTGGGTGCCAAATGGTTTCACCCTGCAACATTGTACTCACTTTGATATTTATATTGCAAAAGTTTAAAATTTAAACTTGAAACGTACCACAAAATACTTGAAGTGAAAATAAAAGTGCAGCTTGAATATTTTTTTTTTAAGAAAATATTTCTTTAAATACGGAATTGTGTATCAAACAAGCCTTATAGACGATTTGTAATAGGATTGAATGAGGGGGAGAGAGGGAAAAGCACCAAACCAAATGATCCTTTAATTTGTTTTATTTTTCGTGTTCACAACATCGAGGTATCACCTTAAAAAATAAATATATAGGTCCACAAGGTCTTGGACTTTCGTCAAGTCTCTAGATACAATTTACTGCTCTGTAGTTTTCTGATCCAGGTTTTCACAAGTTGTATGCAAAGTGAAGCATATCTTAAAAATGTCTTAATTTACATACATACTTTAATAGCTTGACCCTAAATTATAAATTTGAAATTTAGTTGATTGACTAACAATATAATGTAAATTAATAAAAACATGTATAGTGCTAACATCATATTTTATATGGAAAAAAATGAATGCGTCTGCAGTGACTCAAATATGATGATGCTCTCTGCTTGATATGGTATATTTTAAAATGCAATGGTATGTCTTTATACTAAATATGTTTTAGTATATTTTATTGGTAATAAATATGTAATATGTAATATTGTTACACTGTTCTTTTCTTATTGAAAATGTTTACTATGTATTCCACAATCGAGCACTCTCGATTGTAGTTTTCTCAAGTGCTTCTACTTGCGCTAGCGGATAGAGGCGTGATAAAACTTGTGTTGAACTCGAGTTCTGTCTTCAAGTTTGTTTGTTTCTAGCTCTTATATTAGTCTCTGAAGTCTCGATTGTCAAACGGACAAAGGGACACGGGTTTACCTTGTTGCAGATGATTATTTTTGCCTTTCACGCCTTTATATTTCCTCTTAGTGATAGAGTATGATTCCTCATAAGTTGCTTAGTTAGTTAGTTATATTTGATGTTGACGTACTGACGGACAGCTCCATCAAGTGGCCCAACAACAAGATGCTGAATATCCCGTCTCCCGCAAAACCGTCCGCGGCGTTTATCAAACAACATGCGGTGACGGAAGATTGCGAACATACATACATCTATAAAACTATATTAATATAAATTACATAGATTATAAGCTAGACAAGTGGAATAAGATAATAGTACGAAGAAAAGAAATGGATAATGAGCTACTTATAATTGATGAATGAAAATTATTATATTGTGACTAAGAAATATGGAAAGGGTTAAGTATGGCATAATTTTCACTACAATGCAGATGGAAGATCGGTGAGTAATTTTTAGTGTTTCCAATTGGAATCTTAAAATTGATTTGGCTTGTCAATTCAGAGTAATCAATCTTAAGCTAATTATTATGTTTACTTTTAAGCTTAGGCAGATGAATTGAGAAAGCCGAACTGTTTTTATCTGAACTATTAATTTACCAATCGCTTTAACTTGAACATAAGAAAAAGCAGCAGAATATTACAAATAAAACATCCTTTAAATTTTTGTCGGATTTTGAAAATGTTATGGGTCATCAAGAACCTTTTATTTCAATAATATTATATTATGATCCGAAACATTATTTTATCATTATATAATTATGGGCGGTCCAAGGTTCATCAATTTTGCAATTCTGTTAACCGAATACTTAGTATGAGTGTGAGCTGACATGCTCAGAAATTGTTGCGAATGGTTGGGCACACTGGCTGGCTGGGTGGCTGGCAACCCTAGCATAGCTGCCATTAAATATGCAGCACGTTACGCACTGTGGGTGACCCAAATAGGACGCACCTTTTTGCTGTTGGTTGGGGTTTGTACTCGTACTTGTCGTATTCCAGCCGGCGCCATCATCCATCCATTTGCATGCAACATTTAACTGGAGCGTTGAGTGTCGAGGCTTTGGCAACCGCAACGGCAATTAATTATGCCATTCTTTCCTAAGATTCTCTCTGTGTGTGTGTATTTGGGTGTGTGCTGAGCATGTGAAACTAGCCGAAGTCGTTAAGATTTTATGCTCGGTTTGAATTTCAGCTTTGCCTCACTTGCACTCACTCCTCTCTCTCTCTCTCCCATTCTCTGAAGTAGGCATTAAGCGCAGCGACTTTGACTCCCATTGCTAAATTTTCCATGCTAGATTTACAACAGCAAAGAAAGAAAGTAAAGGGAGAGAGGATGAGGATGAGGGTGACGGGGAAAGAAAAAAATAATGTAAAATAAAACAAACTTCATTTTAATTGTTTTCGAGCTGAGCCACTTGACTTGTACGTTACCCTTTTTTAATAAATAAAATTTGCGAGCTACGTTCTTCTTTCCCTTCCTCGCTCGTCTTCGTCGCCAACTGTTTGCAACAAAGTCGACGGCAGAGTTTAATGGAGTGCATGCTGGGAGTTTGTTGCAAAATGGCGGCAAAGGATCAACTTGCAAGAGAAAACAGAGTATAACAACAGAAACAACAACGGTAAAAAACGCAAAAAGCAAAAGGTTTGTACTGCAGCGAAGCGTGTATACCCTATAAATAAACCCAAACCAAATTAAAATAGTTAAAAAAAGATAAAATATAATTTGATATTACAATTAATTTGAAAGTATTGATTTACTATATTGTTATGAACCATCATAAACAATATTCCAGTTCATTAACCAATTGCAGTTAATTACATTTAATTATTTAAATGTTGACTTTTTTAAATAACTTGTAATTAATTAAATGTGCAACCCTTTAGATTTCATTATGTTGGTGGCAATGTTGTTGTAGAGTAGTTAAACAATGTTGCATCGCTGCGACGCTGCTCTGCATCGTTATTTTACGCTTAGTGTGGCGCGAGCGCATAAATTTTTGAAATTAAAAGCGGCAAAGAAAACATGAAGCTAGGCAGGCAAACCAGCGTCCTTGTTGTTGTCGTTTTTGTCGCGCATTGTTGCCGTTGCCGTTGCCATTGCTGGATGCAGATGGCGATGGGGATGGGGATGGGGATGGGGATGGGGATGGGGATGAAGGGGGAGGCAGAGTGCAGTCAGGCCAGGGCATGCAGTCAGGCAAACACTCCAAGTCGCGCTTCCGGTTGCCATGGCGTATACTTGATATGGCTGCTGGGGGCGGCGTTTTGATGAAACACCCGCACAGCCAACAGCAAACACCCGAGGCAGCGCCGCGCGTTCGTTGCACTCAATTTTGAAGCGTTAAGTTGCACATAAATTTAAATGGGCGCTTGCCTCTGGCACTGATCCTTCTGTCCACGGGCCACTGAGCAAATGTCTAACAATGCAGCCGCTTCTTCGTGCCATGTGCAGAATAATGCCTTGTGATTTCAGTGGACGACGCGGCTTTGCGATACGCCTGTTGCAATTAATTGTTTTAGCCTGCGATGTGAGCCATGAGCTTTCGAACAACAATGAATCGATCTGTGCCGTTTTCTAGTATAATAAATGTCAATAGTCTCCTTGATAACATGGAAAAGAATTTCTTTTTCTATACTAGCTACCCATTTGCTACATACAATAATAATTATAGTCCTAAGAATTTGGTTGTGGTCAGATAAAAATTATTAAGGAAATTCTTTTGGATAGGCAAAAAAGGCGTCTTAGTTGCTTTGTCGCACAATCTGGTATATTTTGCACTCTATGGTATATTTTGAATGTAGTACTTTGAGATTTTAAAATCAATTACACTATTCAAAATGGGTAGCGGGTATCTCACAGTCGAGCACTCTCGACTGTAGCTTTCTTACTTGTTTCAACTTAGATTCCATTGCCTAGCTTTGCATTGAATTTTCTTAGAATTGTATTTGATAATTAAATTAAAACATTTTAATATAAAACTAGCAACTAGACTGCACACATTTGAAAGGAAAATAAACTATTTATTTTCATTTTATCGACTCTCGTTGTTAAAATGTACAATGTTTATTTGTTTCTTTTTGTTGATTGTGCCCATTGCTCGGAAATTGCAGAAATAACATAACATGCATAGCTACAAAAATAACTATGTTAACTTTTAAGCATAGCATAAATTAATTTAATTTGTTTTCTGTGCTTTTAACATGCATGCTGGCTACAACAATGTGTATGCTATTTGTTTTGATGCTCAACCGATAAAATACCATAGGTATTTCAAGGCTGGGATTTATCTGAGATAATTTATGCTCTGCCATTAGATGTAATAATCGTAAAAAGAATTCGGTCAGCATAAAATTTGCGCTCATTTTAAATGTAGATGCCGAATATATTATATTCCTATCTTTGGTCACTTTCTAGTGAGCCCGAAGGTCTTGGCTGGCATTAACTGCTTATCTTACCATGACAATAACTCTATTTGTGGGCCACTAATCATCTTTTGTACCCTCACAGCAATAAATTTCAATCAGGCACACATAAAATAAACTCAGCATAGGTGTTCCCATAGCGCAGAAGATAACTTAAATGCCATTCGAAATGCCAACGCCAACAATTAATACCAGTTTATTTGAGCACTTAAAATAAAATTTAAATACGTTTATTTCGCCTCACTCACAACACATACAAATATACTTAGTTCACATTGTGTGACATTATTAGCCGTGGATAAGCCGGAAAATGTTTGGAATTTGGAATTTTCATTTTGTTGCTGCTTTTGTTTTTGGTTTTTATACATATATGGGGAAAAGTTTTCTAAACCGAGAATAATTTTTACTCGATGTGAAAATTTTGTGCATTTTATGCAAAATTTTAGTTAATTGCGCATAATTTATATGCTGCATGGCACATAATTTATTACTGCAGCTTATTAGCTTTTTGCGAGTTTGCGACAGCCCGAGCGAGTCATTTAAATGAAATAAAATAAATGATAATAAACATTATTGTTGCTCAAATGCCGCAACGATGTACGATGTCCTGCTGTCCTGCTCTGTCCTGTTATCCTGCCACCCTCCCAAAAAGTGCCAACGTTTGCACTTCTTGCTGTCCTGTTAAATATTGAATGGATTTATGGGCCACCCAAGCACATATTCACATATAGAGAAAAATATGTGTAGTATGTTTGTGTGTGTGTGTGTGTGTGTGCGTATGTGTTTGGCCACCAAATCGAGAATAACGGCTTGCACTTGAACTGGATCCACTGAACTTTTGTGGCAATTTGATTAAAACAGACTCAGTCAGTGTATCAACAACCAACAACCAACAGCCAGCTGCAGACAACAGGCAACAGTCAGCAGTCAGCTAAGCAGAAGAGAACAGGGAACAGCAAGCAGACAACTTGGCTTTAGCCATTTGCTGACCATTCTTCCAGCATGTTGTGCGGTCTTTGTGGCATTAAATGTGGCTACAAATTCGTAGATATTTTCGGTCACAATGTTGTCAAAGGTATCAGAAGTGACCAGTTCCATTTACGTCACATACTCGTGGTTGGGCATCTGCAATTTTCCATCTGTCTGCTGTAATGTAAGCTAATGTATTGCTTGGTTATCTCGTTTGCTAATAAACTTAACTCAGACGAAAGTGTAGCAGCTATGTACATACATCAAGACAGCAAGCACGCGATAAGTTCATGCGATAGGTGATATCGATTATGAAAATATATCGATGATGAGAATTAAGTATTTTTATGTACGTCCGCAACTTTAGCGTCACATATCGATAATAAAATATCGGATAAAAGAACTTTTTCTTTTCGTCTTTTTACGTGATATTTAATCTGAAATTAAAAAAGTTTAAATGCAAAACAATAGAAAACTAAATTATCGTTCTATTGAATCCATGTTCGTCAAATTGCATGCAGTATTTATGCAAAGCGATTTTTAGCAGTATTAGTATTTTTAATCGTTATGTACACACTGAAAAGAGAAAGATGCTTCGAAAAAAGCTGTCAAGTGAAAAAAAATGTTAAAATTGAGAATAACATTAAATTTTAAAAATAATTTTAAATAAAGAACAATAAACAGCATATCGTCTTAAATAGTAGGAACGAACGAGGAAATTTGTAATTTTTGACAAATCTCAGCACTCGACTAAAACTGCAATGTTTAATGAAACGCATGTGATCTTTCGGTTGCAGAATTCGGTTTCGTTTGCAGCCCTGGTTGTGGTAATGAGTACTGTCGTTGATTCTGCTGTTGTTGTTGTTGTTGCTGCTGCTCTAGTTCCATAGAGTTGTGGTTTATGCGCACGGAGATATGGCACAAACATATGGAGCATAAATATTTGTGGGGGCTGCTGTGGGGGCAGTTTGCTTCCTGTTTGGTAAGGGTTTGGTTCGGTTGTGTTCTGTTCTGTTCTATTCTGTTGTTATTGGGCGTTTGTGTGCTTGTGGCAATAAAACACATGAATGAGGCGAATGTTAGCCTTAGCAATAGCAATGGCAATGCCACTGACAACAGCAACAGCGACAGCTACAGCAACTGCAATAACAACAAGTGCAGGAACCACAGCATGAAGAACAGCTGAACAGCAGCAGCAAAAAGCAGCAGCTACCAATATTAGCAATGAGCCAATGACAACAATGGGCAGAGTGGCCACAAAACGCGCTGCCAACTGACTGCACACACACACACACACTCTCACACAAATGAAACGACATTTGCCAACTGAATGTGATGGTATGTCTGAGTATGAGTATGAATGTGCCAACCAGTATGTGAATGTTATGTGGTCGCAGAATCGACTGGCCAACTGGCAACTGGTAACTGGCAACTGGATACTGCATTTGCAGCATATGCTCGCTTCAGGGCGCCAATGTGCAGGCCAAAAATCAAGGAAAAAAAATAGGAAACAAAACAAATACTAGAAAAATGAAGTATAATGAGCTCAGACGCTGGATAGTTTGGACTGGCAATTGAATGGGTTTTGCGCTCTGTGGTGGTTTTAGTATTTTTTTTCCAGAGAACCTCCCATGACCATCAGCATGCTGTGGAGAGTGAAAGTTAGGGAACTGAAGGGGAGACGTAATGAGCTGTATGGTTAGACAGTTGCCTGCAAACTGTAGGGCATAACTTTAGTCCAGCAGCAAGTGTAATTTATAGCATTATACTCGTAATTGCACTGGGGGCATTATATAGTATATGGCCGCTCGTCTAGTTTAGAACTGTTTTGCAGTCGCTTATGTGGGGCTAATATACAAAGTGAATCAAAACAATGGTGAAAAAGTTATTGCCAGTGATTTAGTGTGAATTATTTGCGGCATCGAATGAATGTGAATAATGAAAATGAAATACAATCATATTTTACACACATGCGAGTTTGTCAATTTATTTTTGTTTAGTCATGTTTATGTGATAAAATGCATTAAATAATGGACTCTCAAATCCAATTATTTTATATTTAAGCTGCTTATGTTAATATTAATTGCACTACTCGTATTCCTATACGCGTTTAGTTTAAACCCCGAAAATTTGAGAGGTTTTAAATGTGCAACGATTGTCAAACAAATGGCTTACAGCACTTGCACTTATGCTTAACATTTATCCATCTATCAGGATGTGTTTGACACTTTTTTTTTTGGTTTTGTTAACTATTCGTATTGTGCGGCCCCTAAGCAATTTAGCGTAATCTATGGCGCTTGCAGTGAAACTACAACCCGACATTAGAATAACAATGAAATGCCTGACATGGCAGCAGTCTAAAGAGGAGCCGCTGCCAAATTCGCGCTACCTACGCAGAAATCAGTCAGAGAGCAAACGAAAACGTACAAAAACCCCAAAAACCTAAACCCAAACCAATTGACGTTGCCATTGTCATTCGCATACTTGCACATTCATTTACCACACACACACACACGAGTCCAGTGCGGTGACCGCCTGGGGCGTTCCTCTGTTAGCAAGCGGAGCATCGCACAGCACAGCGAAAAAGCAAAACGGATGCCTCAGCATCGCCATCGCCATTGCCATTGCCATTGCCATAACTAACACTAACACACAATTGAAAGTTTCGCACAACGCCGCTGTCGCTGCTGCGTATACGTAATTTATTACAAGCGACGCCATTTTGCGTCATTTCGCGCACAGTGCGCGTGGGCAAGTTGTCTACGTGTGTGTGTGTTCGCTTGTATATGTGTGTGTGTGAGTGCAGATAAAATGCAAAATAGACGTCACGGCAGCTGCTGGTGTTTAGATAGGAGAGTTCTCCCTGTGGACACTCAACTGCCATTTGCTTTCATGTGCCCAGCTACTTGCCTAAAATATGTCAGCGCTCATGTTCAGTCGAGGCGAGTGTGTTTGTGTCTGCTGTGTGTGTGTGTGCGTATTCGTGTTCGCCTAATTCAATTACAAATGTTAAATGCAAAAGCGCCATCAAAAAATGCCGTGTGACCTGCCTAAAAGTGGAGCAGAGCCATCAGCCAGGCAGCCAGACGAGGCAGACAGAGAAAGACAGAAGGACAGAGAGACAGAGCCAACTAATTTGCAGTCAACATTGAAAACTAACTAACAACAAGCAATTTGGCCAGTTGGCTGCCTGGGATACTGGATACCAGATACTCAACTAGACTGGACTGGGCACCAAAATGGCGGCAATTTCAACAACTTTTCATTATGCAAATCAATTTTACACTTTTTATTGCTGTCTCTGATGGAATTTTATGCATTAATTTCCGAGCCCGAGTCATTTAAGTGAGCGACTGCCGCCTGCGACTGGCCAAGTTTGTTTAGGTGTTCTCATACCCAGCCTCCATTCTGCCCTCCTTCTCTCCTCCTTCCTCTTTGGTTAGTTCGTATGCGGGTGAGGGCATTATCGCAGTGCTAAAATCATTTCCAGTGCAAATCTTCAATTAGGCAAAACAAGAAAATTGTGGAAAATTCAGCGCCGCATCGTTGCTGCCGCCGGGTTTTGAGTTTTTCTCATTTTGCCTTTTATTTTATTTTTTTAATTTTTCTTCCTTTTTTTCTTGTTGTTTTTGTTTTGCACACAGAGAAACCTCTCTCGCTTTTGCTTTTGCTTTTGCTGTTGGCTTTTATTCATCGGGCTAATTATGCGCTACAATGCGTCGCAGTGGCCATTGTGCCTCTTGCCAAACTCCCCCCGCTCAAAACTCATCATCATCATCCTCATCGCCGCTGCTGTCTATATACTTCACTCTGTGCTGTTCTGTTCTGTATGGTTCGGTTTTGTGCGGGACTGAATGGCTAAGGTCAAGGACGGTCGGAGAAAAGGGGGAAGTACGTTTTTTGGCCACGATGTCTGTGGAAGAGAACATGCCTCGTTAAATGAATGAGCAAAAGGCTTGAATATGCATAGCATATAGAGAGGCAAGAGTCACTTTATAGATCTGAGCTGAGATGAGATGCGAGTTTTGTGCGCAATTGGCATTCGAAAAATTAAGAAAATGTTAACTGAAAAACTTTTGATGCATTTCTGTTGATGCTTAACTTTGTCCGTCTATCTAGTTTTCAAACTTTCTCCAAACTCAAGCAGTACTTTTTTTTGCCACTGAATATCTAAGCAATTCTTTGCGTTTCGAATTGTTTCGCAGCAATTTGATACGCTGCCAAAGCTATTCTATTGAAGTCAACTTGAACTACCTTCTTCGACTATTTTGACATCGAGAAGAAAGATGGGATTCTGCCTTTGACAATGATATTTGTTTTGCGATTTCCATTTGATGTTTTATCTTTGTAATCAATGCTGCAGCATTATCCACACTAATGAGGTTCTTGCATTAGGATGTTGTTTTCTTTTTTGGGGTATTGTACGGGTCTCTGACTCCATAACAAGATAAGTCACTTTTGTGCCATGGCCGTGGCTCATAAAATGTAACATACACTCGTAGTCGTGTATAAAAGTTACGCCTCCCCCAATACAAGCTATTTGCTAAAGAAGAGGGTTGCTCTTCTGGTCTGGCTGTGGCTCATAAAAACTTTTTGTCTATATTTATACAATTAACACGATGAAAAATTTCAACAACATTTGTTTATCTTAAAGGCAGTCAGTCGCGTGTGTTCTCCACGCTGTGATTAGAAAATTGCCAGCAAATAAATTAAAGGCATTACATTTGTTTTTGGGTATCCCAAAATAAAAACAGAAACGGAAGGAAGTTCCTTTTCTTCTGCCTCTATTCTCTTTTGTTTCAGGGCCATCAACGGAGCTGCGACTGTGTCTGCTGTGCCCTGACTTTGAGTTTAATGCTGATAGATGATGTTGATTGGAAAGACTGATGCGACGAACCAATAATCAACTCAGGACCGTTACGTTCCTAAGCCCTTCGAGGCGGAGGCAGCGCGTGCCGCAGCTCAGCAAATGGCGGCGGCAAAAGAAAAGCGAAGAAATTCGTAAATGTGGAAATGTTGTTGAGCCAAAAAAAGCAAAAGCAAAAGCGCAAAAAAAAAAACAGGGAACAGAGAACAGAGAAACAGCAAAAGAAAAAGCGAGTGCGCGACCTTTTAAGAGTGACGCACATTCTACCAAAAACTTCAAAGTTGAGGGAGAGCCTTAAAATGGAATAAGAGCGGCAACAGTCGCTTTCAGTGTCCTCGGGTGGCTTGGGGCAGCCACAAGCCGCAGAGCCCGGGTCTGTTCCTTGCCATATTTTGTTTTGCTGTCACAGTTCTCCCTTTTAAAGACCCTTGGCACAAGCTCCTTTAACATTCTTAGTAGGTTTGCCAAGTACACGCAACTGAAAGACCCAAATGTGGAAAACTTCTCACTACTGGCGATGATAAATGGGTCTTAATGAATAGGTGCCAGGAGGTGTCTTTGTTTTATTCTTTAACGTCGTTAGATTACATTGATATTACTAATATTCCAACTAATTCGAAGTTCACCTTCATTTCTCTTAACAGCCACATTTGGTATCAAACTAACTATACTATCTGAAAGAATAATTTTTGTGAATAATAGTGTGAACATTAAGTGGTTATTTTCTTAAGTAATGCCACCTTTTCAATTAATAATATGAATTATATTGAAGTAGATATAAATCTGCGAAACTAAAAATTGAGTCATTTTCAAAATGTTGCCCGCTAAAAAAAAAAATTTTACCAAAAAAAAAAAACATTTTAACATAATATCAAAATTGTAATTTTATTACATTAAGACGTAATCAAATTTTATTCATAAAATTGATTTGTTGAATTTTTGCCATACTATATATTTTAAAGGAAGGGAATTCCAACATTTTAAGAAACAAGAACCAAATTCTTAAAATTCTGATGTATTTGATCTTAAAAAAAAAAGATTTTCTTTAATCTTATTATTGAAGAACAACATATTGTTTTAAGATTTTTTTAATATAAAAATCTTGTGTCAACATTTTTTTTCAGATCGAAAAGTTCTTAAATTAGGATTTGGAATCTTCTTTTCAATATAGAATAAACAAAAATTTGAGATGTTTTTAATCTTAAAATGCAAATTTATTATAAATACCATGACTGAAGATTTTTCATCCTTAAAAACTTATTTCAAGAGTTTTTTTTCTAAGATCGAAAAAATCTTCAATCAAGAATTTTCAATCTAAATTGCTTTCTCAATGTACACGAGCCCAAAGTTTAACAATAAAGACAGAAAACATTTGTGAATTCTAATATTTATGTGTGTCTTTAAATTACATACCTAAAAACATCATGTTAAAAGAGTATTCAGGAGTCGCCTTTTGAAATCGTTTTTGTGTGCTTTCTGTTTTATGCTTTCGCTCGTCTCTATGTCGTTTCGTTTTCTTTTTGTCCTGTTATTCATAGCTTATAAAACAATTCCCCTGGCTATTGCGCTCTAATGTTGGTCGAGCATTTGCCTTGCCTCCATGCCGGAGCATTACAAGATGAGGGGAGGGGAAAGAAAAAAACAACGGCCGTATGACTACTTAAGGTAAATAGATGGCACTAGCCATGGCATGCCCTGAACCTGAACCTCACTCTGAGCCTGGTCACACACAAACAGACACACTCACACAGACAGAGACACACACGGCAAGAAGCAACAACCAAGGAGGCAAGAAGAAGAAGAACCTTCGCCTGCCACGCGCTGATGCTGATGATGATGTTGCTTATGTTGTAAACATTTTAAGCAAATTGTTTAGGTAAATAGATAAGACGTGACCTTTTTTCACGGGCACAAATGCATTGTCAGTGTCAGCGCACGGGGCTGCTTTTGCCTTTTGCTATTGCTCTTGGCCAGCCCCAAGGATTGTCTTCAGGTGGTGGTGGGAGTGGGAGTGGGTCTTGAGGGGACTGGCTTATGTCTAGCTAATGTATTACTTACCATTTGCCATTATTATGCTCTTTGCTTTTTTCTATACATATCTTTTATGTATTATTGTCAATTATAAAATAGCGGCACAATGCATGCAGGCAACGACTGTGGCTTTGGCTGCGACTCCAGCTCCAGCTCCGGGTTCAGGATCCACTTCGACTATTGTCATTGTCCTGGATGACATGGCCATTGTGTATGGCACAATAGTCGTGGTACTAGCGCAGCTTCTATTCTCCCCGCCATTGTCGTCTTTAAGTTGAAAAATATGCAAATAAATAAACATAAAGTAGGTAAAATTGTCTGGCCAACAACCCGAGTGCGCCTGAGTGGCCTCGTCCTGTTTACTTTACTTTTGCCAATGGGTTGGGCTGAACGAAGACTCAGCAGCCTGCCTTTTGCCATGCCAAGTAGACCCGAGAGGCTTGCGCTTAAAGTGTTAATGGTGTGGGCGAGTTACCTCGGCTAAGAAGAGCACGACAACGAGCATCATGACCCTTTGGGATGACAACTGCAAGAGAGTCGTGAGGGGTGGAGATAGATATCATCATATCATCCCTCTCTCATCTTACGTTTTACGGCTGAAAGCTGAACTTGCCTCCACAGTGACATGATAGTTAATACTTATCATTGAAGCCATTATGAATTTACATACATACATATCTGAAATGGAAACCGAAGTCAACACACAAACACACATACACAATGCAAACAGATTGGATGAACATGAAAAGTATCTAATGAAAATTCCTAAAAAGATTATTGCGTAGGGCATTTTATTATTCATACGATGTCAGTTCCAGGAATTCGTATCTGTATCTATATGATGGAAAACCCCTTTAATTTTAAATCATCGTCTGAGTAAATAGAAAAACCCCTTTATAGAAAATGTGGTCAGAGGATTTACCACGAAAGTTGCGCGTGCAAATTGTGATAAGATATTAGTTTAGAAGTTTCAACAATATTTTCATCATTTGAATATTAATTGCGAACTAGAATGAACTTTAAACTTTGCATTACGCATTGCAGTAAATGAAATTCTTCGCTAATAAACCTAATTATATTATAAACCTTATAAGTCAGATAAGATTAAAGCTTATAGGCCATATATTTTATTACATAGTATGTAAAACATACAGAGCTTGAAAAACTAATTTAAAATATGTAGTCTTTAGAATTACATTTCTATATTGATCAGTCAATTATATATTAGAAAAATAAGTAATTTAAATAAACATTTATGAGTTATATGATATTGTTATATCTATCTAACTTTAGACAGTTGCATAATCTTAACAATTTAAAATATTTGTCTTTTTTTTAAATCAGAACACACATGACAAATCTAAAATAAAAAATACTATAAAAATACCAAAATAACAAAACCAACACATACATTCATTATTTTTAAATTTGTATTTATATTTATTAAATAAGAAAAATATAGTATATACAATAATTCTTAGTATGTTTATCATGTTATCATTTGGCTTAACGTATTGCGATGAAGCTCGGTAAATTTGTAATGTGACGAAGCACATTCAATAATACAATTTCTAAATTAAAATTTCATTGTAATTTAATTCTATATATATTCAAATTTTGTGAATTTCATTCAAATCATATTAAACTGAATAACATTTAAAGCGTTAATTAATTAAAAGTATTTCCTAATTTCATTTAATTAGACTCTGCAAGGGACTCAAACAGCAGTCTAGCCGCATTTCGTAAGACCTTTCCATTGGTATTCTTGGGAAACGCATCCACAAATTGGACTCCAGAATGCAGCTGTTTGTACTCGACACCAACACGCTTGGCCACATGCTCGATGATCGTCTGCTTGCTGATCTCGGCACCCTTATTCTTGATGACGAGGGCACCGGCAGCATCGGTGCGTCCCACATTTCTGACGCCAACAACACAAGCATTTTGCACCTCTGGCAGCTCACAAATGATTTGCTCAATCTCATTGGGCCAATAGTCCTTGGACTTGTACTTGAGCACATCCTTCTTGCGATCAGTCAAGAAGAGATTATTATCGTCATCGAAGTGCCCGATGTCACCTAAATCGATCCAGCAATCCTTGATGGCATTGGCAGTTTCCTCAGGATTGTTTACGTATCCCTTCCATTTGATGCCCACATCAATCAGGATCGTGCCGGTTTCATTGTGTCCAAGTGCATTACCATCGTCATCGACTACCATCACTCGATTGCCGTGCAAGAGACCACCCACAGAGTTGTCCCTTTCCACATCCAAGCTCATGGAGACGCCGCTGGTTTCAGTGGATCCATATGTGAAACAGATATTGCAGTTTTTGGTCACACTCTTCGCCTTCTGCAGCACCGCCTTCGTGAGCCAGCCACCAACGATGGCGACTAACTTGAGACTGGCCAAATTCTCCGGTGTGGCATTTGGATGTGTGAAGACCTCATAGGCCTGCCAGGGTGGCATGGCATACATGGTTACCTTGTGCTGTGCGGTCATGCGAATGAAGCTCTCGGCATTGAAAGTCTCATTGAAAATGATCTGTGTGGAGCCAAAGAAGTATGCTAGCATTGTGCAGGAGAAACCCGTCATCCAGTCCAAGGTGGCGCTCGTCAAGACGACATCAGTGCTATTCGTCAGTCTGTAAAGCAATCAGATTATAGTTGTATTCATAAGAATTTGTTATCACTACTTACTGAGCTGTTCTGGCCACGTGTCTGTGGGATAGGCACACAGCCTTGGCGGTGCCCGAAGTGCCCGATGAGCATAGAATGACAGCTGTTTGATCACCGCCCTCAGCCAAGCGTTCAGGTCTAATAAAAAGCAGAGTTTATTAATGAATGAAGTTTTGGTTTTGTGGATTTATTACTCACTGATAAAAGCGTTCCATGGGATGCGGTTTCAGCAGATCCTCAATATTGGGAATACCCTCAATGCGTCCAGTCATCGTGATGAACTTGGGATTCCATTCGGCGCAAACCTGTTTCATGATCTCGTAATCTTCAGCATCGACGAACATAATCGATGGCTTGGTCAGCTCGTACAGTTCCTTGATAACCTCCGGTTCTTTCATATACGTGTAGGCAACGGCATGGAATGGTGTTGTATTGAAGAGACAAGCAACAGCCAAGGAATGGGGATATGTGCTGGCCCTGCCAATAATGCCGATGACATCTTTGTGCGTCAGCTTCTCGCTCTTCAAGTACAACGCCAAGCGAGTAGCCCAGGCAAGACTCTCCGCATAGGTCACAACACGTCCGTCTGTATCTGAGATCTTATATAAGAGCAGCACAATGAATTACATCATCAAATTCCTTTTTAGTTTCTCAAGTGGTGTTGTTACCTGCACAACATTATTTGGATAATTCTTCATCGAGTTGAATGCTACTAATCCCATTGAGCAATTGTAGTCGTAGAATGGCTGCCTGGGAAGTCCACTCCAGATCTTGGTCTTCTCATCGTAGAATGTGGGAAAGAGAATTTTTGTTGCCATTTTGACGATTCAAGTGTAACCGATCAACTGTCTATTGCAGCATATGGATCTCAGTCTTTATATATCATGCAGCAGTAGAGCCAGAAAATAAATTTGCATATCTCCAAAAATATGATAGTGACCAATGCTTATCTTATGTGATATAGGTACGCCAGATGTGTCAGGTTTCAATTAGGTTTTCCACAGCAGATTAAACACACTACTGTTTACGAAGACCCACAATGAAATTTTTAAATAACTAACAGCTTATCTAGTATTGCTGCTTTAATTTCCTTTAGTGCACACTACCTTTTTCAAAGCAAAGTTGCCAGTCACTTGGTATTATTCCATTTTCATTCTTAAATTGCTTTGCGGCATATGCTAATAATTATATGTATTCTTTGAGAGATTATCGAGTATGATTAAATACCCTGTGGATGTAATACTTTAAAAGGGGGGATTTTTGTTATTGAAGAGATAACATTTTATTGTTTAAAAGTAAACAATCATGCTTAATCTACAAAGGTTGCTCAAGAAAGACAGCGTGAACTTGACTTTGATCATGCTCAAAGAGTTTAATAAACCTTTATCTCAAGTGTAAGGGGTATTAAACTATCTATTTATCAGATATTCAAGCTACAATTTATGCAATGAATATATTTTATAAGCTGTAATTAACAACCTTCCAAAATGGTTTGTTGATAAAGCCAAATATTTTGTTCTTACGTGTTCCTTATGTCTGTCAGATTATTTTATGGCCTGTAAGGAGGAGATGAAAAAACGCGATGCGAAATACGCAAAAAATATGAACACAAAAATAAACAATTACGAGCAACAGGACAACAGCTATCCACACCTAACTGCCTCGCCTCCCCTGCGGAAGCCTCCGCCCTTGAGTCGAGAGGACTTCACGGTCGGTCGACCCTCAGCTTCATCTTCATCTTTTGCAGCTGCCAAAACAGTCAAGTGTTTCTTTTTTCCGTTATTGCCAGGCAGCCCAGCCCTCAACGCTCAACGCTCAATGGCCGAACATCTAATCGAATTTGATGGCTTCACACTGATAAGAGCAGCTGCTGCTGCTGCTGCACCTTCCCTACCTCTGCCCACGAATCCGATTTTTATTGCCTTTCATATTATTGTATTAACCGTGGCATATGCTTTAAATATTGCCTGTCCCTTTGCCATTTGCGTTGGCTTTTGTTCAACGCATTTTTGTTTTTGTTGTTTGTTGTTGCTGCCATTATTGTTTTTTGTGCAGATTTCAGCGCCGATTTTTATGTTCGGCGTTTATTATGCCTTACTTTTTCGCGCCTCTTTTTAACCCCTTATTTTATGTGCCATGCCGCTTGTTGTTGTTGTTGCTGATGCTGTTGTCGTTGTTGCGTGTGTCGACCGGAAATGCCTCATTTTTAGAAGTGTTTTGCATTTTGTTGCCGACCGATTCTATGCTGTGTTTTTTCCTTGTTTTTTAACAATTGTAAACGCGTTTTCTTTTTCCTTCTTTTTGTGTTGGAGTTTTGTTGTTTGGTTTCTATTTTTCTCCGCTTTCGCTTATTTGTGAGATATATGCAAATGTGTTGGCAGTTATTTGTGTTGAGGATTTGTTTTAGATCCGTTCATGTTATGCATATGTATTTGCGTTTTATTTTAGTTTGTCAGTCGGACATGGCATATGGATTTGGATATGGTTTTCTGGGTTCGTTACGAGTATTATTTTGTTGGGGGAAGCTTTCGTTTGATTTATGCTGCTAAATATTTTAGATTCCACAAATAGTTTTCATTTATATTTAGTTACTTTTTTCATACATCGATAAGCAGAATTTATTTAAATTCAAGCTGAATAATTCTTAGGAGACTCAGCAACTTCTTATATCGTTGTCATCAAAAAAAAATAAATAATATAATTTCATGTTCATACAATTTTTTATCACAAACGAACAACTTATAAATTTCTAAGAATACTTCTAAATATACCAAATAAAAACTTTATTATCAAACACGTAGGTGATTGATAAATCTCATCAGAAATTACGTATTGCGTTCACAAAATTTTCATGTAGTCATTGGGAATCTCCTTTACAAATTATATATTATTTGAATACTCTTTGTGATAAGATAGTAAAAAAGGTTCCTATTTATTAAACTTACGAAAATGTTCTTTATTTTGATAAAGTAATGGAATAACCATTTATCGAACGTCACTCATACGATGGTATTTACATCACGTGAGTCTGAAAACATTGCCCTATAGACTTTAATAGATAGTTTGCTTACGTCTAAATATTAATACGGAATTCGCATTACTATTATTACGATATGATAGTGACATTCACATCTGTTAATATTAAAGCAAAAGCACGTTAACGATTAAAATTTATACTCCGATGACGTAGCACTCTATTATATTCATTTATAACTAATTGAACTGAATATTTTTTATAGTTTTGTCCAAATTTTGGAAGTGTGCAAGTATTTCAGTATTTCAAATATAGCTTACTATGAAATTGTAGAGTATTCAGTATGATTGAAATACGTAAACAGCGATATATACTTTCAAATATTTTCTTTGATAATAAAGATACTCATTTTCTCAACGATAAATTAAAGAAATAATAGCCAATAAATTAAAGAGATGAATCATACAATTTTAAGGTAAAAATTCCATTGCCAAAACTGAATTTCTTTAATTGAATCAAATGTGAATGAAACAGTTAGTCATCACAGTGATGTAGGTCAAAGCAATATCACAAAGTTGAAATGCAAATTCATTGTTTGATTTCTTCAACTCTCTTTAAAGGCGATTAAGCTGAAATAACAACGTTTACCTGCCAAAATAGAAGGAATAACAAAGATAATAACAAAAATAAAAAAATATTGAATAATTATAGTTATTATCAAATGATAAGTTTTAACAATCCACGCGAAAACTTAATTGACCTTCACCCCTCCGTCGCCTCACCCAGCGATAAAGAACTTGTTATCATCCATTACCTTGCCATTGATGAAGGTGCGAAGTGTGCCTGGAGTTATCAGATATGCTTCCGGTCTCTGAATATCAAAATAAATATCACACGCTCTACTCAATATTGGAACGGTAGACCAAAGTACTGTTCAATAGTTTATCATACACTAGACAACAAATTTGACGTGTCTTGAATAAATCGCATGGAAATTATATTAATAAAACTAATCCACTTTTATTTAGTGAAACTTATTTGATTAGAATCGAATTTTTTCTATGAACTTTTTTAATATTTTCCAATCATCACACGGAGCTCTAGCCCCATGTATTGTACCAAAAGGCGGTATCCTGTTTGCAGGATATACATACGTACATACATATATGTAACATAAAGTATATTTGTAGCTGAGACGATATACCCATATCTTATTTTGTTGACGACCCGGTATAATTTGGACTTTATCGAATATTTTGAACACAAAAATATATGTTGATATATACGTAATATAGCCTTCAATGATTTCGATCGGATAAAAGTTGAAGAACTTTTTAAGAAATAAAAATGCTTACTGCAATCGGAATTAAATTGCTTTCGCTGATAATCTGGTATATTTTGCAAGCAGTATTACATCAATATACCAAATATATCTATTGGTATATTTTTAGTTTTATGGTATAATAATTTGTAAGATTAATACTGCACTGCCTTGCTTTCATTAAAAATGGATAGCGAGTAGCTCACAATCGAATATACTCGCTGTAGTTTTCTTTCTTTTTTTTCTTTAAATTGATTATGCTTTAACGAAAAATTAAGTGTTTAATATTGATCTTATTAAATGTATCCTAACAAAACCATACATAATTTTAATCAATTTCGATTCTTTCTCTTAGTTTGTCTTTCCGCTTTTACAAAATGTTCCAGTCACTTGCAAAGTATTAAAATTGCATTTGTCGAATTACCACACAGAAATAAAAAGAAATCAATGTATGAGCTTAATGCAAGTTCAATTTCTGAAAGGCGTTAAAAGGCAGTTCGAGCGTCGGCATCATAAATAAAAGAAATGAAATCATTTCAAGCAATTTGTCTACAATTTTGTGTCACACTTTCTGCGCCATTTCTCACATGCCATAAAAATGCTACGCACACACACACACACACACACACACACTAACATGCACATACAGCAAACTACAAGCCAAGCTCTGAATCTAGATTCAGACTCAGACCCAAACGCAGACGCTATGGCAGTCCAGGAACAAGTTGGCCACCCGGCAAGGTGTCACGCTGATAAATGGCGCTGCCTTACTTACGCCAACTTCTCTATCGGTGTCTACACCTCTGCCATCCGCCTCCCCTTCACCCTGCCCGCACACACCTGCTCTTACAGTCTTCCCTGCTCCATCAAGTTTACCATGCCCTCTGCCATTTTACGTTTATTTTTCACAAAACTTTTTTTCGTGTGCCAATTTCGAGAAAGATTTCCTTTAAGTGTAATAAAATGCAGTGTCGCTGTCATAAATCTATTCCGCTCGATTGTCGACGATGACGCACAACCGCAAAAATTGAAATGCATTG
The DNA here is from genome assembly GCF_023558535.2 of Drosophila nasuta. Lineage (NCBI taxonomy): Eukaryota > Metazoa > Arthropoda > Insecta > Diptera > Drosophilidae > Drosophila > Drosophila nasuta. The sequence continues at coordinate 19,384,659 of NC_083457.1, forward strand.
ACATTGAAAAATTAATAATACCCAAAAAGTGTGGGCGATGCAAGAGCGGTAGCGAAAAGTTTAACAAAGCGCGTCAATATTGGCATTAGCATTGGCATTTTGTTACCATACGAGTACCATATATGCAAAAATTTTGTCGCAACGCTAATACGGAAATTAAATATTTTCCAAAACACATCAGACAAAAACGTAGAAAACAGGCTGCAATAAAAAAAAAATAACTCGAAGGGGCCAAAAAGAAAAACCGCCTCGAAACAATTTCAAAACATTTTCGTTGACAGCGGCCCGGCCAGACAGACCTGACAAACAGATACCAACACACACACACACACACACATACACGAATGCTGTCCCTGTTTGCGCATGAAAGTATGCTACATAAACTCGTACTGCGTCAGCAAGCCAAGAGTTTATTGCACGTGTTCCGCAAATCGCATTCTCCTCGTTTACACTTCTTTTCATCTGCTGCAATATTGAACAAAAAAAGCTAGGAGCATAACTAAATATGTTATTGTGATTTATTAATATCGATATTTTATACAGTATTTCACCTTCATTACAGTTATTATTATTATTACATTACAAAATCATAAATGCGTAAGTTAAAATTACAACAATACACATTGAAGATACATTTATACAGATACATACATAAATACCTTTTTTTTTGGTAATCCACTATGAAGTAAATTAAATTTACTTGTGATTTATTTATTTATTTTAGTAATTCTACAATTGCCAATATAACACCTTTAAAATGTCGTGATAGAAGGAAATTTAAGCTAAAACTAAATTAAATTAAAACCATTTTAATACGAAATTATGAAATATTACTTAATTGAAATAAATTATTGAATGAATTATTTTAATGAATTTAATTCATTCAACAATTTAATTCAATTTATTAATATTTTCTAGTTTCGTGAAAGTGATTTTAATTTAATATAGGTGAAGCTTGAATTTACTTCTAATCATACAGTGTTATTTAATTCTATTGTAATCTTATTGATAAAATGTTTTTGTTGTTTCTTTATAATGTATAACTTGTATACAGTATACCAGACTAAGATGTAATAAATATTAAATGAAATATTAAAAAGTGAATTTAAAGATGATTTCTTTTTAAATATTATAAAAAACACCGTTTCTTGCAGTGAGAGAATTAGTTTCCCAGAAGAGCTCAACTTATTCATACGAGTCTGTATAGTTCGGTACTGGCAAAAACGTTTCTGGGAGCTGGCTTAAAAATTCTAATAACACAAATATTTGCAGATGAAAGAGGTACTAAAAGGCATTTGGCCGCACACTCCACTTGTCAAATGCAGAGCGAAAGAGACGGAAAGTGAGTGAAGTAGAGTGGAGTGGGAAATAGAGGAGTGCAGCGAGAACGGGACATATACAGTTACCACCGGCTGGAAGAGAGTTAGGAGATAGGAAGTTAGAGCTCCATCGACTCCTAACCCTCTGGATACTCAGTACAGTTGTCAGTAGCAATCTCTCGCTCGGATGGCAGTCACTGTCACTCCATCATTTTGGCCCGGCGTTGGCATACTTTTTGACAACACCAGGGACAACAACAAGCCACAGACAAACTAACAAAAATTGTTCACACACTCACACACACATACAGACAGACAGACAGACAGTCAGACACAGTGACACGCACACAAACAAGCAAACAAAAAAAATTTGTAATTTTCGTTGCATGTTTGCTGCGTTTTGCACTTTTACTGCACATTTTTCATTTGCTGCACTAAACTTTTTGACATGTTGCTGAGCAAATTGAATAAGTCTGCAAAACAAAACCAACAAAAAAACCATCTGCACAACAAAAGTACGTGTGTGCACAAGTCCGTGTCCGATTCCGATTCCGACTCCGCTTCTCCAACTCTGACTCTGATACCGAATCCAGCTTCGTGAGCTGCACTAGTCAGAATAATGCGATTTGCATTGCATTGTTGTCTGGCCTTCTGTTAATCGTTTTCTAATGAAGTTAGCGCCTCGTCAATGCTTCAAATGATTTCTGCCCACATCCAGTGCGAACTCGTAGCCACAATCCTGTTTAACGAGCTTACACAATTTCGAGCAGACACCCAATAGTCATTTCGCAACTGCAATTCGGTGTCCAAATTTCATGTGAAACTAGTGAGCAATAATAAAACCTAAAGTCGGTGTGAAAGTAGACCTCAGTGTTAGTGAGCTCGACTGAAAATGTCTACATGGAGATATATTTTAAAACGTTAAAAATTCGCAAATGAATTTCTGTTATAAAATAAAAAGTTGTAGAGGAAAAATAAAAAAAATTTTACCACTTTAAATGCATTTATCCAATTATGATTTAGTTTTTATTTTCCATAAATAAAATAAAAAAAATAAAATCAAATTATTATTTACAGCTTTTGAGTCACATAACTGTGGATGACAATGTCGTATATTTTAAGTAAAGTAGTATATATGTATGTAGATCCTATATGAAATATATCTCCTAGAATATATTAAACTTGGTATATTTTAACAGTGATACCGCACTAAAAATGATTAGGGGATACATACCTCAGACTAGACTACACTCGACTGTAGCTTTCTTACTTCCTTGTTTTATCATACCCGCTACCTATAAGCTGCTAATCTGATATACCATAGGTATTTTTAAAATGTTTTACTATTTCAATATGCCAAACATATCATTTCGAATATTTTTAGGATTTTTTTGGTATATTAATTTAGTATATTCTAAATTTAACACCGCACTGTTTTGCGTTCATTGAAATTCTCACAATCGAGCATACTCCACATGGCTTTAATACTTACATTGTGAAATTTCAATTAAAATTACATTTTACAATGGAAATTGAAAAGTTTGTTTTCGTTACTTCAAATACTTATTACATATCGGTATTTATTGAGTAACTACGTATTACAAATGAATCTAAAACTATTTAACTTTCATAAACTGCTTATAAAGCTTCTACATAGATATGTATGTATGTATATCCAGTTTCGTATAGTCTAGTTTGCTCTATTGTGCAATGTTTACTTGTTTGCCTCCCATTCGATCCTAATTCACCTGGTCTGTATGTATGGCATGTTAACACCATCAACTTCTTGATCTTTCTTATGCCGACCCAAATTGAATTTTGAAGCCCTTCGTTCAATTCATGGAAGAAAAGCGTAGAAAATAAAAGAGAGGTAAGTGTTTTTCACTTAACAAACCCATACATATCACAAACTCAACACGCACTCCCAAACACATACACTCACACACACACACTCTCGCACACATGCTTAGCTTGTATTGTGCAATTTCAGTTTTGGGTCTGGACGCTGTTCACTTTGTCTTGGCGTTTCGACACGATTTTTCTTCATTTTGCGAAATCAATCAAATGCAGGCCGTCTCCTTGTTTTTGGGGCAGCAGCTCTTGCTCTTGTTGTATTTGCTGTTGACCAGTTATAGCCATGGCCACTACTACGTGCAGGCGCCTGGCCTGTCAACACAGGCCAAGCCAATACCGAGTGGGTAAAAGAGTGTGAGAGAGGGAGAGGGAGGGGGAGGAGAAGAGCTTCCTGGCAGCCTGTCCGTCAGTGCGCCTGGCTTACTTCACTGGCTGCCAGGCTGCTTGTTGGACATTCATCAAGCCATTTCATCTATTGACTGATTGATAATATTTTTGATAAATGATTGGCGGCGACGTTGTCGTCCTGCCTTTGCTTGAACCACACGGCCTTGCCTGCCTGCCTGCCTGCCTGGTTGCCTTCCGGCCGGGTTATTTACGGCGTGCAAAAGAGCCAGGCAAAGGATTTATAGGTACGCTGCCGAGAGCTGAGCTGATGCAATATGCAAATTGATGGATCCTCGATAGGTCATGTACATATGGTTTGGGGGGCCCAATACTGGGCTTATGGCTTAAGCTTGTTAGTTGATTGAGCTATCCGTTCGTTGAGAAGGGGATGGCAACCTGGCACTATCATCCAATAGTCTCATCACATGCAGCTCATCATTTTTCATAAGCAACAACAGCAGCAGCAGCAGCAGTTGGAGCAGCAGCAGCCATGCGCATAACGAGTTGAACTAATAAAAATTAATTGAAACATCAACATTAACACCACACTCCAAACGATTAGAATCAGTTCCAGGCAGGCGCACACATTAAGGTGTTGTATTGTTGCTGTTCCTCTATATCGTTTGCTTGTTGTTATTGCTGTTGTTGTTGGCAGTCGGGCACGCGCCAATGTTTACACGGCTCATGGCACAGGCGACAGCCAGAAGCGGGTGGTCAGAGAGACAGCGAGAGAGGGACAGAGAGAGAGAGAGAGAGAGAGACAATACTGAAGGTGCTGCCCATATGCGAAGCAAGAATCACAACAATCAGCCAAGGCAGCCAAACCAACAGACAAGCAACACCACAGCAACATCGGGTAACAGCAACAGCAACAGCAACAACATTAAACACTAACAACAACTTAGGGACACGGCCACATAAAACGCCCACATCGGACGCGCAGATTCGCAGACGGACGGACGCGCTTATACAATAAGCCACACACACACTCTGCAGAGACAACGGACAATGAAGAAAGCAAGCTTGTGTGGGGGATAGCAAGGGGCAAGCAGTGAAGAGGCGCTGCACAGGCAGAATTCAACGTACGTCGACGGCGGTGGACGTTGGACGGAAATTACAGGTCCGCGCCAAAAGGTAGCTAAAATCTTTCGTGCAGAACTTGATGGTGTTGCCTCTTCCACATTTATGTGGCACTGGGGCATGTTCACTAACTAAAGTTGTCTGAAGACGTGAAATAATTCTAGAAGACTTTCAAGCAACATAGCAATAAAATATATAACATGATATTACATATAATATAAATTAAGTTAATATAATATTGATTAACCATATTAATATTGTCTACATTAATATCCTATTTATTGTTGAACCGCTTTAATTATTTTTATTTAAGCAAGTGCAGTTCAAGTGGCACAAAATGAATTTAATAGTTTATTATTGTTACATATTTATTTATATGTATATTTTTTTTTTTAATTATTTTTGTGGTTCCTAATGAAAGTTCTGTTATTTCCAATCTGTAAAATAAAATATGATAAAGCGTTTTTTTGTTGAAATTAGTTTATTTTTGATTTTATAGGAAAAAATATTTATTTATCTCTCTTTTCTGCTATACACATATGTATTTGATATAGTTAAATTAATATTTTATTTATTTTTAAATTTTTTTGCTTTCAACACTCTGCATATATTTCCTTGGTTGGTAGAGTATTTAATCTTCGCTTGAGTACTCAAAATTTCCCTTTGATGTTGTGATTCTTGTTGCCTTCGCGTTTGTGCTGTGGTGCTTCCACCTGAGCTGAGTTAAGCGCCGCGTGACTTATTTGATTGTTAAACAACATAATCTGCTGTAGCCTGCATGTCGGCGTGCCTGTTGCCGCTTGTTGCCAGTTGTCGTTGTCGTTGCCAATTGATTTTGGTCAAGTGTGGCAAATAAGTGAGCAAACACGAGGTGCCCAAGTGGCCACGCGAGCAGGTGGCTCCAACATAGCATCTGGCATCTGGCATCTGGCAGGTGGCAAGTATCAAGTGCAGAGACAACGCTCGAGTCTGAAGATGCTGCACAACGGATTGACGTCTCGTTTGGGAATGGAATGGCTTGGTGTCGGAAGCGTCCAACACCCGTAAGCCAAACGCAATTTAAGCAATTTGCAATAAGGCAACCGATGACTGCCGACTTCAATTGCTGACTGCCTGACTGCTCGACTGCTTGCCTTCCTGGCTGCCTGTCTTTGACAAGCGATTCTATAAAAAAAGATGAAAAAAAAATAAAAGAGAAAAACTTTGTCTTTGTTTGTGTCACCGTCTCTTTCTCCCACACGTGTAATGAAAATGCAGCGTAGCGGAAAATCGCGCCAAAGACACAGTGCAAAAAGTTTTGGATGTGAGAGTGGAAATTGAAAAGTAACGGACTGAAGTGCCAAACTGCCCCCACAAAAAGACTCGAACAAAAAACACGCCAACAACAGCACCAACAACAACAACAATAAGACAAACTGAAAGTATAAAACGAAAGAATATTGTGAAAAAGGTATGAAAATTTCGTTCAAAATTCATGCAGGAATATTCCGAGGCAAAGTCAGCGAGAGTTGGAGAAGCGGAAGCGGATTGGCAACTGACTCGCTACAGGCCTTGTGTGTATGTGTAAGTGTGTGTGCTTGTGGGTGTGTGTGTGAGTATGTTTTTGGGGGCGGTGAAGCTGCACTGCTGGGGACACTGAGAGAGTACTGAAACTGGGATTCCAACAAGGGGTCTGCTGTCGTGCGCACTTTCTGACAGTCAATATTGCCGGGCGGACAAAGCCACTTTAGGTGTTATTGTGTCAATGTCTCGTAGCCAGCGTAAAACCCCCTGAAGTGCCTGCCCAAACTGCCAGAGTGGATTTTTTATACCCGCTACGTATAGTATAAAAGGGTGTTATAACTGTGTGCCACCACAAAGTAAGTAAAGTAAAGAGGAAGCTGCCTTGCATACAATATAACTATTGTTGATCAGCATCAAAGCCGAAACAATAAGCCATGCCAATAGTCCAATAGTCAGGCATTGGAGAGCTATCCTCTTATTTTAGTTTAGTTTAGATTTAACAAACAATTTTAAATGCCATCGGTGTAAGTTATTGTAGAAATACTTTGATAAGTGAATATTATGACAATGTGAGCGAATAAGGTATATTTTGTCCATGTGGCATTTACGTAATAAACCTTATACCAAAATCTAGTATATTTTGAATATATTCTACTATACTTCATCTACTTACTTTTTAGTAAAATCTAATATATTTTGAGAATAATTTGGGTATATTTTACTATACTTTACTAACTTAATTTATACTATAATATAGTATATTTTGTGTATATTTTTCTAGACTTTATTTATATACTAAATATTTATAGAATATTTTACTGGGCTTTACATACTTACTTTATAGTAAAATATAGTATACTTTGTGTATATTTGGGTTATATTTTACTAGACATTCCATTACTATAGATGCATTATTTCTTAAAATGTAAATGCGAAAGGTAGAAAGGTGTAAAACTTTTGTCTGAAACAATCGAAATTGTGGCAATGTGACCGTGTCTAGTATATTTTATATGGTATATTTTGAATGTACTGATATATACAATTAGTACAGACTTATGATTAATATACATATATGTGAAGTATATGTCATTAATCAAACTTTTACTAAAAAAAAAAAAAAAACAAGTTAAAAATAGGTAGTTAGTATTTTACAGTCAAGTACACTCGACTGCAACTTTGTCACGTGTCTGTATACCCTTTGCGAAAGTTACTTAGATTACAATGCCAAAAGTTGATTAAAACAGGCAATTGTTACTTAACATATTCAATAAAGTTCACAATTCAACAACAGTTTCTAAAAAATTGGTCAAGTAATTTTATTTGCCCACACACTACCAATAATATTGGTGCACGCATTCGCTTGAAGTATTTTACAGTCGATAACACTCTGGAAAACCATTTTCAGTCGTTTTTTTGCTTGCATTATTGCTGCTGCAACAGTTCCAAACAGAAATTGGTAGTTCATATTTTACAGCAATTTCCATTTTGCCATATTGTCAGGCTTCAGTTCACTCAGCTTCCCTCAGCTGCCCTCAGCTCTATGCTTTTGCAGTTTCTTTGCTACTCCACTCGCTAGTTTTCTACATGCAATTGCAATGCATTTTTATTATTTTTGCCAAGCTTCATTTGGTTCTGACTTGGGACAAACACTATTGCACTCTTGGTTATGGTAATGTTGTCTATACTATATACATACTTGGCGAATAGTTTGTAATTTGCCGATGCAGCTGAAGAGCAAACAAATCAGAGTTAATTTCAATAATCAGCAATTTTGTCGCATGCTCTCCATAAAGTACTACACTCACTTCATGTTCAATTCGTTGCGCTTCCTGTTGGCCATAAAAAACTAGAACGCTGGGTTGGCTTATTAATGGCCAAGAACAGGACAGCTGCCAAGCTGTACAACTGATGCGCTACAGTTTGTGCTGTGAGTTTAATAACTTTGTCAATAATTCAAAATAATATAAATAATAGAAATTTTATTTTATAAACTTTAAAATACAATTTGTATAAATTTTATTCATAATATAATTTTTTAAAAATGCATTTTACTTACAAAATGTTAGCTTCTATTGCAGTTAGTTGAAAAACAAATATGCTGCACTTAGAGTGTGGCAATTGGTTTGGTTATACGCTACATTATGGCCACAATGTAACTTGTGCCACACTCGGTCGGTCGTCTGTGCTGCTGCTTGCAACTTCCTCTTGGCAAATTAAGGCACTTGCCCAGGCAGCGGCTGTCGTTCTGACAATTGCCTTAAACTATAATCAAGCGGGGCGAACTGGCTAAAAATAAAAGTGGCCGGTCAGCTAGGCCTGCCTGAGTGCAACACATACACACATACGCAGAGAAAACTAACTAACTAGTTCTGCTGCGGAGTAAATCAGAGCCGCATCGAGCCAACGAACCGGATGCTGGTAATAATATTTAGATTTTTAGCCCTAGATGCAAAACTTTATGCTTGTTTAGATAACATTATCTCGCTCGCTGGCCGTGGCTTGCCGTTGCCCCGGGTTGGTCAAGGCAACTTTGTGTCCAACTTGTTTCTTCTTCTGCCTTGGCCAAAGGAAAGTGTGCTGGATGGGGGGAGGGGGGAGGAAACTTCGCTAGCACGCATAAACTTGGCTAATTTACGATTGCATTGTGAGCATTGGACTGGCCGTATAATTAGGAAAATTAATTTGTGTACTTTAACACAGCGACAACATGAAGACGGTGGCGAAGAGTGCGAGAGAGCAAAGAGTAAAGTTTTTAATTTTCATGATGCAGATAATGCCCATTAAAATACGTTGCTAACGGTGACCAACACCTGCGGCTGATCCTGGCCAGGTTGCACTTGCTTTTCCTTGCCTTACCTCGACTCAGTCGAGCCGTGAACTAAGTGCATTAAAAAATTGCAAAAAGAAATTGTAGCGGCCGAGGATGAGCAGCAGCAGAAATGGAACAGCAAATGGCAACGGCAACGACGACGGCAATGAAAAAAAATTATGATTATTATTTTTTATTATAGAGCTGAAAGAAAAGTCGTCCTTTGGGACAGCAACGGCGACGGCGACTGTGAACTCGCGTCCTGTGTTGCTGGCCAGACCAGGATGCACCGGCCTTTTGAACTTGTCCGGAGTCAGTGCACGCCGTAAAAAGGCGGAGTTCAGACTTGTTGTTGTTGTTGTTGCTGTTGCTGTTGCCGCCGCCGGCGGTAGCCATTATGTATTATTATTATTCAGCCCCGTTCTGGCAATGCATCCACCTCTCGCTTTTTCCATTTATAGTATATATTTTTTCCTGTCCAGCACTCGAGCTGAAAATTATTACTCGAAATCAATTTCATGCAATTGAAGCACTTAATTTTTACCAATTCATTAATTGATTTCGTTGCTGTTGATGCTGCTGCTACTGCTGCTCATTTCACAGAGGAGGCGAACTTATGGCAAACAAAACTGCTACGAAAAGAAAAAAAGTTTTCCACACTGTGATGCATTTTTGATACCCTGCTGATGCCCAGAAACTTATAAACAATTTAAGCAATGTTTTAATTATTTACTTTTTATATTTTGTTAAGTAATAATATATGATAATATAACTGACTTAACCTTAGTATAGATTAGCCTTGACTAAATAGTTCTCTGGCTACAAATTAGGAGAGTTTACTTTATATGACTCTCCAGTTTATTTAAATTTTAATTCACATCTTTTTACACAGTTGGGCATACCCCATTTGCTTTTTGCAATAAGTGCTCATATCAATGCTGGGCAAATAAAAATATTAAGGGAGTCTACTTATGTACGTAATAAAGCCCATTCGAGACTGAGTCCGAGTTCCCATTTAAATCGCCTTTATCCCTTTTGCTGGCAGCTTTTAATGAGTGTTCAGCGATGGATGTTGCAGTTGAATATCAAACGGGGGAGGAGGAGGCGTGTGGAGGCGTGGCGTGGATTGTTCGGTTCACCGAATGCTACTTGACCAATTTACGAGTTACGAAATGGTGCAGGGGATAAATTAAGCAACTTTCTGTTAAGTGTCGAATGTAAAATTCCATGTTGTGCGGCAGCATAAACATAAACAAATAAATGCCATGCACAACTTTAACTTAAATGTAATTTAATTAATGTACAATTGTTTATTTAGTGGTTTTGCTGAGAGCTTGCTGCATAAAAAACGAAACAATTATTTGTTTTATTTTAAATACCCTATTAAAAAGAAATTAAAAAGGTAGATGCTCCAGTTTTTAATCATTTCATTTCTCTACACAGAAAAAAACACATTCTAAAATCAAGAATAAAATATTGAATCAAAATTATATGTTGTTAACGTTGAACCGAGCAGGAAAATTCTTAAATCAATATCGAATTTCTAAAAAAGTTCTAGGCTGCCCATTCTTGAAAAAACAGATTATATTATTGTTAAAAGATTGGAATAATTTTAAAATTAAGTCAGGAAAGTAAAACCTTAAAGCAAAGTTTCAACATAAATTGCTTGAAATTAAATATAAAAAATCTCTTATATGCTAAAATAGGCCTAATACTTATTTATAATATTTATAATTTTTATATATGTTGTCTAAATATTTTTTTTAATATAAGTTTCAACTTGACACTTGAAACTCAGAACTATCGACCACACGGACTTATTTTAAATTATAACTTTCAACTTCCATTATTTAAAAGATTAAAGATTTAACAAACTTGAGAGCTTTTCAATCTTCAAACAAGATTTATTACAAATTTAATTAAATAAAACTATTAATTAACGAAATCTTGGTTTAACATTTTTTAACATAAAACTTTTTATTTAATCGAAAAGTTTTCGAATCCAGATTTGAAATCTACATTTCAATCTTAATTTTTTGTCTGCATGAAATTCAAACAAAGTTAATTATTTAATTAAAAAAAAAAACTATAAATCCTCCATACAGGGTATCTCTAAGTCTAAACCCATTCAGCAAGCATCTATTGTTATTATTGGAAATCTGAAATTCCGCAATCCGCAATGCGATTGCGATTGTGACACAGCCACAAACAAACAATTGTGCAAATATTTATTCAAGTTTGGTAAAAATGCGCGGTTCTCATTTTATTTAATTCAATATTAAATATTCAATGGGATTTCAGCATGGCTCCAGATGCTATAAGTACCCATTATATTCGGAATGCTCTTACAGAACGAATAATTAATGATAAATGTTTTAATTGATTGTATACATTTTCATTTCAATGCCTATTTAAAGGCTCGATGACCACTTGAGTGGTTTCCTAGATATTTTCATTAATTAAATTTAACCATTGATTGATTTAAAGACATTCCATCAGCACTTTTGGTATTCACTTTACTCACCATTGTCACAAATTTTACTGCATTTCAAAACTGTTTTACAATTTATGATAATTTTTGGAATTACTCGAAATGAGCTTTAATTAATATTTCACTTACCAGCTTAATAAACGCCGCTGGGCACGCTTTGTATTAGCCTAATTAAAGTCATCAAATTTAATATTTAATTATAAAAAACATATTAATTTAATGCAACCGTTAATAATTTCCATGCCGTTTAAACTTCAGTTCAATTAAATACAAATTATCGTCATTGTTATCATTTCACATTTTTTTTTTGCAGCGATGCTTTTATTTTTATGCTCGATTCTTTTTTTTTTATTTTGATTTTAATTAAATTATTCAATATTGATTTAATGCATTTGCATAAAATACTGGCGCTGGCATTTATTAATATTTTTATTACTGTCCCAACGGGGGGAGAGAATGCAATCCTTTAGGATGCAAAAACAAAAAAAAAAAAACAAAGCTCATTGCCTCACTTTAGATGCATTGCCACGCCCACATCGCGCCATTATTTGCTGTAATGTTCGTTGCCCTTCTGCAAGTCTGCAATTGTTGTTGGCTGATTTTTTAATGAAACGCTGAAGTATAATTTATGAATTTTAATGAGTTGCCAAATGATGCCGAAGCGTTGATTTTCCATAATTATTAACACAACGATGCTGGACCGTTGATGGCAGCAGCATCAACAGCAACAGCATCTCCATCAGAAGCAGCAACAGCAGCATCAACACCAGCAACAACAGCAACAGCAACAATGCTGGCAGTCTGTCTGAGCTGAATGCCAAATGAATGGGTTGAGGATGGATTCTGATGAAGCGAGGGGGGGGGACACTGGGCTCAGGGGAGTGTCGTTGCCAGGCCATTTGTCTGCCTGACAACCAAGCCGATCTGCAGAAGTGCAAATTCTCGTTATACTCTCTCATTAACTGTCTGTTAGACCAGCTGGCATTCTAGTGAATGAAATAATGATGAGATTATCTCACAGCTTCCCAGATCGATATTAATTGTGTAAAAATACACGTATTGATTTACAAAGCAAGTGTTAGGCCAGCACATTAAAGCATTTCCTTTAAAGTGTGTTTCATCTTCGGGGTCAATGCGAATGTTGAAAAATTGCTCATCTGTTTGTTGACAGTTGGGCTTTTAGCATTGCCTATGAATTGTTTCTCTTTATTATTATTATCTTTTCGTGTTTCCTTATTTTGTATTTTTAATTAACAGATTAAGCGCATTTCGTGTAATTAAATACAAAAAGACATCGCACCTTTAAGGAGACTTTAAACATTTCGTACGAATTTTTCAATTGATTTCTGTGACAAAGCCTGGATTAACATCGTATAATTGGCACAGATGCAGATGCGGATAATGAACGCTCACAAAGCCGCAGCTAATATGTGTGCGATGTAAGCGATGCCAATAATGCTTAATTAAAGCCAATAACTATAACAAAAAGCAGGCGAAGGGCATTACATAATGAAATTAACTAACTAATATAAACGTTGAGTTTACTTAATTAAAATGTACCAAAGCGAATATGGCGCAGCTCATGGCCAGCTTAAGCGCATGAATAATACCAATACACATGGACACACACACACACGTACACACACATACAAATGTTTACCCTGACGATAACAAACACAATTACATGCACAAAGGGTGAATATTTGATTTTAATGCGATGGGACTAAGCCGGCTTACCGGTCGTATGATTAATTGTAATGTGTTGCATTACATTACGTATACGTCACTGGCAACACTCGCGAATATTCTATTGAATTGTTGCAGCTGGCAGCCGGCTGACTGACGCATGCAACAAATGTCGATAGCGCAGTCATCGAGGCTTTTTCGGTAAAGTTTAATTATGAACTGCAACATCGAATATATTTAAGTAGATGGCTTATTTATGTTATACGTTACGTACTGCGAAAATGTGATAGCAAGTGCTTAGTATTCAAATCCGACATTATGTTATTGATATAAGCTTAAGATTGCACAAGCAGTTCTCTAATGAAACAAAACATAATTAATTTGGCAAACTGAAGTCAAATTAGTTACGTATGTTTTCACATAGAATTCATTTAAACAGATAATAAATAAGAAGGCTCCAGAAAGTCGAATATTCTCGACTGTGAGATACCCACTACTCATTTTCAATAAAACCAAAACACTGCGATATTAATCTTAAAATACTTAAGAATACTTTAATATATTAAAGATTATATTTGGTATAATAATATACTATTACACCGAAAAGTACAAAATATTAATGAAAAACAGTGCGGCGTTATTCTTAAAATATACCAAAGAATACTGAAATATACTGAATACTATATTTGGTATATCAATATACTATTACGTACAAAATATACCAAAGAGTAGAAAATATCAATGTAAAACTGTGTGGCATTATTCTTCAAATATACCAAAGAATACTTAAATATACTAAAGACTATATTTGGTATATCAATACACTATTACGTACAAAATATACCATATAGTAAAAAATAATACTACTATATAACGAAGTCCGTATTTGTTATTTCAATATACTATTATGTATATAGAGTACAAAACCTTATATAAATTTCCTGTAGGCATAATGTTATAATACGCTTCTACCCAATGCTACGCATAGGAAATACTAATTTAAGCCATTCGAACGTCTTAATTAATACACAATATCTCAGGCAAGTGAATTGACCCCTTCCGAATATGTTTGGTATTCATTTCATTAGGATCTTGGCAAATTTATAAATGAAGTCATCACTCGCGGCTCCACTTGGAAATTGCACATCTCAGGTAAATGCCAAATAGTATGATTTAATTGTTAAACATTTTCGGCAATTGCTAAACCAATATTGATTGCAATTGCAACTGCTGCTGCTGCTGCTGCTGCTTATGTGTGTTTGGCTTCAGGTGCTGTTTTGCTGTCTTGGCGCCAGTTAGGTGGTCATGCAACAGCGTGGCAATTTCTGACAGCAGACATTACAACTTAAAGTTGCCTAATGCTAATGATAATGCCTACTAGAGTCAACACACACACACAAACACTCAGCAGCAGGTTGATGCAGCATTAGATGCAAATGCGAGTAAACGTTGAGATTGTCAGGCGGCAGACGTTAGTGGGTGGTTAGCCAGAGGGAACGTTGGACTGCATATGCAGATGGTATTAGTGGGGTAAGGGGGAAATTCAGCACGTACGCTTGTGCCCAGTATAGAGTATAGAGTAAATGAACTCGTAATACACTGACACGTTTATGCACTTAGAGAGGAGATGATAGTTGCTCAGAGGCAGAACAGCACTTGGCACATTTAGAAGGCCCTAACGGCTGGCTGTTGGCCTGGCTTGCTGCCACTCTGCCTCTCTGCCACTCTGCATGCCTGCCTAACGGTAAACAGCAATCACTGCTAATGAGTTTTATTGTAAATTAAAATTGCAATCAGTGTCAGGCAGTCGCAGCCAGGCGCAGTCAACGACGACGACGACGTCGCATTGTTGCCACACAAACTCATACGAGTGTGTGTATTCTATAAACATGCACATCAGAATGTTGTAGATGAGACTGAGCTGCATGATAAATGCAATAAATGACACTGTCGTACCGTTGGGGGCATCTCAAATCCTTGCATAATAAATTTGCCAAATTGCAAACATTAAATAAAGACAATACGTAATGTGCAATGACAAGCCAGATGCCAACAACAGCAACACCAACAGCAACAATGACAACATCAACTGGCTGCAGCCAGTCTGAGGGCAGCAGACCTTGTTTAAAGGCATCTCATTGCAGCAGCCACATGTTGCCCACAGGGTCAATAGCACTGCGACACATCAGTGTTGCACAACAAAGTTCGATTTATTAAGAAGAAATTAAAGAAGGATTATGTAAAATATTTAAGATATAATTTTAATTATGTTAATGCGATTATCATTACATTCTTAGACAATTTTGCACATGATTGCTAAAATAGTGATTAAAATGCAATTTATTCGAGGAGAATGTTAATTGCAATTTCACATTTTGTTGGCCTGAGAATGATATTAATTAAGTGTAATGACAGTGAATTAAATATCAATTTGAAATTGGTATATTTTGTGCAAGGCAGGTTAATGTTTCATATATGTTCTTAATTGAATTTCACAACTTTTTTTCACTTGCGTCTGGATTTTATTCCATTTTATATCTATTACATTTCATCGATAACTCTATAGACAAGGGCTGCAACCTGTTATAATGTTAAAGCTTTAAAATTTCAACTATCGTTGTAACAATACAACTATTCATAAAATTTATTTTTTTTTTTTAATTGTTACCTTTAGTAAATATTTTATGCTCTTTACATTGTTCTCTTCAAATTGGCTACATGCTGAATACTCTACTTGTGCAGCACTGTTGCTCAAATGCTCCACCCCCCAACCGAGTGTACGTGCATTCAGATACACACACATACAAGCAATTGTTGAAGTCATTAAAATGGCATTTATCATTTCGAGAGAGTGAGAAACAGAAAGAGCGGGAGAGAATGTGAGACAGGGTAAGGGTAAAGGGAAAAGGGAGAGTGACAGCGAGGCATGGGGACATGTGCGATGCTGGCTTATCGATATGCCAAGTTAATAATTAAAATCGTAAAATGCGTTAAAAGTCTATCAGTTTAATTGCCAACAGTGGCTACAACTATCAGCAGATGGCAACCACCGACAACGCCGACGACGACGTCGACGTCGACGCTGACAGCGACGTATCTGCTGTCAATGACACTGTGATGAACTGCAAGCTGCCAGCAACCTGATGCCTTTTCTATCCGGCTTGCCAATGGGGCTGATCCTGGCCCTGCTGATGCTGCATTGATATGCAATTAACAGAGCCGCGAGACGATTTTGCAAACCAGCAACAGCAACAGCAACAACAACAGCAAAAGGAACAACAACAAGAGCAAGAGCAAGAGAAACGGGACAATTGACGCAGTGGGATTTATACTATAGTCGCATGCATTTTTTATGATTAAATAATAGTTGCAGTTTTTTAAATGCTGCGACAGCAGTCAACCGCCCATTGAGCCAAAGAGCCACTGAGCCTCTGAGCCCACTGCACAATAATTGAACAATTGGCAGCTGCCAGTGGGGAAATGTTTCCCCAAAAACTAACAAAAAGAAAGAGAGAAAAACACAAAATTATATTGCTATGGCAACGGATTGACAACCGAAATATATTCATTCCGAATACTTTAAATATTAAAGCATGTAGTATTATATTTACTACACAGTATTGTATTAATTGTACCATGCCATCATAATCTTTTATTTTAAATTCGGCTTCATTTTGAGCATATTGTGATTCGGGCTTTATGCTGTGGGTTTTCCGCTTATATTTTATTTGATCATTTCTTTTTTTTATTCAAGTTTGAAAATGTATACAGCGTTACTTATTATTGTACTATTTATGTGTTATGCTCTATTGACCCAAATCCATCATAGTTTACAAAAAGCTCATTTTATTAAAATTCGTTTTTCACCTTTTTCCATTACGAATTGGGGCATTGCTTTCATTTTTAATATGCGCAACAATATTCAACGTATATATTTATCTTATTAGATAATTGTGTGATTTTACCAGATGATGTCTGATTAACTTAAAAATAATTATGCAACAAAATTGCAAAATTAGGAATTGAGTCCAGAGACAATATGGCAAATCCATGCACAATTGTTCTGATTTTAAAATCATATAAATATTTATTTTGTACTTTTTTTTAAATATAAATACATATGTTATAATATTATTATTTTTGATTGTCATTGGCAATCTAGTATATTTTGTTTCTGTGGGTTATTTTAAATGTAGTACTTCCACGATATACCGAATACGATCTTCGGTATATTCTAGTAGTTTTGGTATATTTCTTAAATATGTTAAGACTTGGTTTTAGTCCATTTTTTTTGTTTTCATTCAATTTTAATCAATTTGTAAATTGTTTAAATTTGTGTCTCTGGCAAATATTTGAATACCATAACAGAAAAAAGAGAAAATCATAAATATATATTTGTTAAACATGTAATAGATGCTTAAATTTGAGTTATTTTACGCGTATACTACAAATTTAGTAACAATACTTACTATATAACACATAATAATATACGGTATATTTCTGTTGAGAATATAATTGGTGTCCGATGGCGTTGACTCTAAATACTCGATTAGAGAGTTCCTAGCTATTGTATTTTCAAACTCAGAAACTCTGAAAGCATTAATTTTGGACGACTCCATTTCAGCAGATTAGAGGAAGTAAATAACAGTATCATAGACGTAGTGAAATCATGAATACATAGGAATATAATATGCATGCGATTGACGAGTCATAAGCCAAAATTGAGTTAATTTCGATTGCTTTTGTTAGCTTCGATTCCGATCTGGAGTTGGAGCATTGAATAGTGAAGCTTGGTAAGCTGATGGAAGAGTGGCATCAGCTGACAGCCAAATACAATGGCAATCGCATAAATAATGCTCTGCTGAGCCGCATCGAATTCAATGGGTTGCTTCTTAGTCTCCACCTACTCCAAACTCAATCAAACAACACAACGCGTGTCCATTTCCGAATGGCTAACGCCAAGCCAAAAGCATTTATGTTAAATGAGAAACACGTCTTAATCGGCTATTCATATGGAAATGCTTGGATTATTATTCAATTAGTTACTTTAGATAAAAAAACGAGAGAGAAGAAAACAAATGAAAATAATCGTAAAAAAACGAGAATATTTGGTCAATGGTTCCATTTTCTGTGTGTGTGTGTTGTGTGGAGAGATAATACGAACCCTATCCCTATCTACATTTCTATCCATAAAGTAAACACTCTTACACACACTCTCTATCTCTCTCTCGCTCTCGCAGTCACGCAGATGAAAATAAATGGGCAGCTAAGCAAAGCTGCTTCGCTTCAGTGAATTTTATTAATGAACTGTGGCCAACGCATGGAGTAACTCGAGCATCGTTTGGCCACGGGAAACAAACTAGAAATACACCTGTGAGCGTTTCATGTTCATTATTTGCCCAGGCTTCCAGGCAACAAGCAAAAGCACAAACAGGCACCCGCCTCACATGTGCTCCTCGTATCTTGTATCTCATATCTTGTATCTTGGCCAAAAGCAGATTGCAAAAGCAACAGCGTAGTAAACGCAAATGGCCATGGAGAGCGGGAACTGGAACTGCTGTTGTTGTCGTTGTCGCTGCTGTTGCTGTTGCTGTTGCTGTTGGTGTAGCTGTTGTTGCCCCTGCTGTTGTGGCTACGGTTGCCACTCGCATTCATTCATAAAAATCCCAAGCGCCAAATCCAGTTTGAGACATGGTTTTAAACCAGAATTCACACACGTCTCAAATCAAGTTCAGGCGTCGCACAGTGGTACAAGATAATCTTTAGAAAAACACAGCAAATTCCCATTAGGGAACTTCGGAGCAAACCACTTAACTAATTTAACAATTTTCGCTAAAAACAAAATCTTCAATGTCAAGCGTAATATGTCATTCGTTTTGTACCTAACATCATTAGGGAATTACTCTACAGAATTATGTGTAGGAATTTCGAAGAGCCATAAAATTTGTTACTTCAATTGATTACAAGATTAACAATTGACAACTGTGCGACGCAGATGCGACGACAACGCCCCCATCTCAGCGGTGTGCGGTGTGTGGTGAGGAGATGTGTGGGGCATGCGGCAGCGGATGTTGCGGCAACAACAACAACAACAACAACTATAGAGAGACGTCAAAAGCTGGCGTTGCTGATGAGACTTTGATCTTCAGTTGGTAAAGCGAACCTGTTTATGCCATAAAGTATCTATATCTATAAGCAGAGAGTGTATTTTTTTATTCGTTCGCTTTTCGTTTTTGTGTATTATTGATTGAAAGAGGCCGCGTGGGCTGCTGCTGTCTGTCAGCTTTTTGGTGGGCAGAGAAACGTAGTAATTGGATGCCAAATATCGAGCAGGCAATTAATTATAACTGTTTGTGTCAGGCCGAACAACACGAGTGGGTGTCAAAATTGACCCGCTTCCGCTGGGACTTTTGCCTTCAATAATTTGCATAATACAATAACCGGCGAACAGCACTAGATTCCACCACCCGAGGCAGCTCTCAACGTGGGCGTGTCTCAGCTAATCAGTGCGTTCTTTGTTTAGTCCGTAGCTCTCTATGATTACTATTCAAGCTCGCACACACGTAACTCCTTCTCAACGCACGCAACTAACTGCTGTAGCATTTCTTTTAATAAGTTTAATAAATGCTTGTTTTACTTTTAGTGGTCGTAAGTTTCTCAAGTACCAAACAATTAGCAGCATGCAGCATTCAGCATGCAGCGCTTTGGGAACGGAAGCTTGCCAATTGCTGCACGCAACATAGACAAACAAACAGCCATCGTCAGTCAGAGAGCTCATTTGGAAAAGTTCGCGAATGGACTGCAATTTGCAGCTTCGCTTTTTAGTTCTCAGTGCACACACGGAACACAGAACATAGAATAGAGTGCGATCAAGTCGCTTCTTCAGAACGGGAACCAATTGCATTTGTGGGTTTTCGCTACAGACTGAACATCGACTCACCCAACGGCTTCTTTCCCTATGAAGAATATGAGACTAGCATAAGAAAAGTTAATGGCTGTACTCAGCGAAGTGTCTTCACAATATTAAATATATTTACATTTATATATCTGAGACTTTCCTTAAGAATATCTAATATATAAATATAATATCTACATCTACATATCTGACAATTGTCCTAAAAATATTAAATATATCTACAAAATTGTTATACAGCTGTGAATTTTAAAACAGAATGACTTTAAAACAGTCATATTCCTAAAATATTTTATAAGAAAGGACAATATATAACATTCAAACTCAATTTTTATTACTTCAAAGAATAAATAAATTATATTACAATTATAAATATTGTAAATACTTATTAGGAACCGGAAAAAGATAAAAATAAATGCCTTTTATCATTTCTCATTTCCATATTAATAAATCAAAATGTAACATAAATTACCACATAAAAATGAGGAAAGAAATAAATATCTTAACAATAAATTAAATAAAGTAGAGCATTAGGTAGTCGCCTAGCAGTTAAGTGTGTGCATTATATTCGCATATGTTTTGTTTCGTTTTGGTCTTAATTTTGTTCACACAATTCATTTGAGCTTGGCCTAGGTGACTCTCAACTCTCAACCGAACCGACTGTCGACTGTCTTCGTCTTGGTTTTCGTCTCCAAGCTGAATATATCAGTAACTGACTTGCCTGACTGAGCTGAGTGATGGTGATGGGAATGACTTGCTCAGAATTCCCACATAAATTATGTGCGAGCCCAAGTGTGACCAATAAACCAACTGTCCAGACAACAAACCTCAAGTCCAGTTCAGTTCACTTTACTTTACTTTAGTTCAGTTTCCAGCCCCTTTCCCATTGCATCCTTTCAGTTCAGTTTGAGAGAGACTTTTGCAATAAAATATGCCTGGTAAAATCTTAAAGTTGACTCCTGAGTTGACTGCTTTGGCTACTTGAGCTCTGGTCTGCTCTGGTCCCAACCGCAGACGTGCTTCGAACCCTTCATCGGGGTGTAACCTCTTTTTTAACTTAATTTAGAGTTAAATATTCGAAATTACCTCACGTGCAGAGCATCAGGAGTGCAGAAATAAAAAAAAAGTAAGGAAAGGAGAAAAAAAAAGTGAACATAACTTTTAAGTCATGCAAAGTTTTGCCATGCAGTAGTAGCTTCGCCTTCGTCTTGGCCAAATGTGCTTGCAAATGTCTTTTCAATTGGCCATCGACGAAGGCGCAAAAAAAGTTGCGGTAATATCGTTTTCACTGTGTATATGATGCTGGTTAGGTTTGCTTTGCTTTGCTTTCTTTTCGTTTTCGTTTTCGTATTGGTTGCTTTGATGCGGTCCTTAGGCAGGCGTAATCCTGTCAAAGTGTTATCGCTAAGCGCACACCTTAACACACACACTTATAAAAATACGTGTCACACACACACACACACACACACATACACATCTTACACCCACACAGAGTCAATGGCAGTTACATCTTGCTTTCGCTCGGTGCGGTGTCTTGACTTGCATGCAAATTTTGTGCACGGCTGATTTCCTGCTTTATATTTTGTCGATAAGTTCGGCTGTTTCTCTTTTCTGATTTCGTTTTATTTACATTTCTTCTCCTTCTCTCTGTCTTTCTGTTTCTCTGCTTCTTCAGCTTTTGCTGAGTGTGCTCACGATTTTTACGCTTAAATAAAAAATATCCACACTTAACACTTTTTGTTGCGCCACAGTCCGCAAAATCCGTGCAATATTTTGACTCGGCTCGAGTCAACTCGGCGAGTTTTTCATGACTTTTGTATCGGCCCAGTCATCAGCTGACACGAGGCAAATGGCATCGCTTGTCGCCATAAACTTGAACAAATATGTAGCCCCAGACGTGCCACACACACACACACACACATACACCTCCAACCGCTGCTCAACCTCATCACCATCTTCGACAACATTTGCGCAAGGTGCGGCGATTGCCGTTTGCCATTTGCCATTTACCGTTTGCTTTGACACGTGTGGTCGGATTCGGTCTTGAGGTGACTGGGGACTGCCACAGGAAGTGGGTCTGGTTATGGGAGTATGGATATTTGTACTTATAAATGGGCCTGAGGTCGTTCGTTCCTCATCGTTCGTTCCTTGGCGCTGCGCTTTTTGTTTGAGCTGCGGCTGCCTGTTTGTGACTGAGGTGGTCGACAAGGAGGAGCCTGATGGTTTGATTGAAAGATTGTCTTGGCCGTGGGGATATTCCATCAATGTGGTGGTCGCCATAAGATCTGTGTACACTCGCATGTCCGAAATATGAATGTTTGAACAGCAATTGATGTTGAATGATTTATCCACAGTACATTGTTAGATACACACATTCGAGTATATCTCAGATTTCCCTGGATAACAAAGCGTTAACCGAAGTTCTTGAGTATTCAGCATTCAGCGGAATAATCTTCTCTGTTCTGTTGCCAGTGGGAACCACTTTTACACCCTACTCCCTTTTTATGTTTCGCCTGATAACATTCTGTTGGTGTAATTAGTTAACTGTAGCTCATCCTTGCTTCACTCGCTCATATTACATCCGGCAGCTGCTGCTGACATGTACCCAGCCCGGAGCTGGTAATGAGAGCGTGTCGTGACACGAAGTTGCAAACTTAATATTAAATACTCGAAAGCTGGATAACATGATTGTAGATCACACAATGATTATGACTTTGTCATTACTGGTAAACATTTAATAAGCATTTGCAAATTTCCTTAAATACTCGAAATCTGGTTAAAGATTTGATAGAATAGACATTTATGATCATTACATTTATCATTACTGATAAGATTAGTAAGTATAGTATAGTAAACAATTGTGAATTTCCTTACACAATGTTCATTACTGGTAATTATGCAGTAAGCATTTGCTAATTTCCTTTACTATTCTTTGACTTTATACTAAATACTCGAAAGCTGGTTAAAGATTTGATAAAATAGACTTTTATGATCGTGACATTTATCATTATGGTAATCATATAGTAAGCACTTGTGAATTTCCTTAACCATTCCTTAACATAATATAAAATAGTCGAAAGTAAGGTTGACAATTTGATAGAATACACAATGATTATGACATTTGTCATTACTGGTAACCATTTAGTAAGCATTTGCAAATTTCTTTAACTATTCATGGACTTAATACTAAATACTCGAAATCTGGTTTAAGATTTGATAGAATGGACATTTATGATCATGACATTTGTCATTACTGGTAAGTATAGTAAGTATAGTATAGTAAAGAGTTGTGAATTTCCTTAACCATTCCTTAACTTAAAATGAAATAGTCGAAAGCTGGTTAACAATTTGATAGAATACACATTTGACATTACTGGTAATCATTTGGTAAGCATTTACAAATTTCTTTAACTATTCATTAACTTAATAT
Source organism: Drosophila nasuta (assembly GCF_023558535.2). Classification (NCBI taxonomy): domain Eukaryota; kingdom Metazoa; phylum Arthropoda; class Insecta; order Diptera; family Drosophilidae; genus Drosophila; species Drosophila nasuta. The sequence continues at coordinate 19,408,131 of NC_083457.1, forward strand.
TAAATACTCGAAAGCTGATTAATAATTTGATAGAAAACACAACGATCTTGATACTAGTCATTACTGGTAATCATATGATTAGCAGTTGGGAATTTTGTTAACCATTCCAGCACACACTCATCTCTAATCTGAGCTAACCATTGGCTCATTAGCTGGCACATGCTAGAGGCTCCATTATAACACTGTCAGCGACTGCTTGTGCTTGTTGCCATCACATCCACATCCACAACCCATCACATCATATCCACGACATCATCATCATCATCCAAAAGTCCCCGAATCTAACATCCAACAGGCTGTTGCTGTTGATGTTTCATGCAAATGAAACTTGGCTCTCTCTAACTACCTACTAAATGGGCTCATTTTTCAAATTTTATAGCTACTTAACAGAACATCAAACAATTTTCATTTTATTAACAGACACACACACACACACACAAAATTATACACACATATTTATATGTGTATGTTTTGGTAAATGCATCACTCGGGCTCCCGCCACGCGCTTTTGTCTCTAGCAGCTCAATTTATAGCTCGTTTCATATTTTGCGTTGTATCTACAAGATACATTTGTATCTCTATCCATATAATAAGACAGCAAGGCACAGACATTGCCCAACAATATACACACATATTCACATGTATTCGAAAGGAAAATACTCACAGAGAATATTTTCGGGAAATATATTAAAATAATTGTGTGCTATGCTATGCATGATGTAGCCAATACACATACGCTAATTGAATGTGTATGTGCGCGTGTGTGCCCCACAGAGAAAACACACACAAAATACACACAGAAATATAAAAACCAAAAAATAAGAGAAAAGGAAATATGGATTCATATGCATGTATTTTTATACACGACATGCCCCAAAGGGACTACAAAGCCAAAGTCAAGTCAAGCCGAAGCTGATTCCGATGCTGATGTTAAAGCAGAAGCCAATGCTGATTCTGAGGCTGAGGCTGATTCTGAGGCTGATGCTGAGACTGAACGGAATGTTCATGCTATAGCTGTAGCTGTAGCGGCTTCAATAAATGATTGAACAAAGCAACGAATGAAATGAAAAACCCCCGCAAAGGTCATGAAAATAACCAACACAGAATGCAGAATGTACTCGAAGGCGGGAGGCAAAACAGATCTCAAGAAAAACCAAACCGAACCGAAAGACAAGCGGAAAGCGGACCCAGCGGCCTTATTGAGGAATGTGCGGTTTAAAAATAAAAATAAAACACAAGAAAAAACCAAAGACATCTTTGGACAGCCAACGGCGTTCAAGATGTGCGTTGTGTGCCACATGGGCGCCCTCTGCTCATCGCTCAGCTCAGCTCAGGCAACAAACAAGAGCCACCACAATGATGAAGACTCGACTCGAGCTAATTACCCTGCCTCTGAGGTGTTGGTGTCGCCGGGGCCTGCGGACAACAAACAAAGTGCCACAGTAGGCGACACAAGGACACAAAAACATCAGGCCAATTGGGTTTATTTATGAGTGCAATGTCAATGGTCGAGACATTTGTTTGAATTCAAATATCAACACATCATCTAAAGACACAGCCAATGAACGTTTCAAGTAAGCCGCATCGAATTTCAAGGCAACACAAGGTTATCTAACTCAAGTCTCAGCCCCTGTGGCTGCCACATTAATTTGTCAACATTGAGCTGCGATCAAATTGCAGTCCTGATCCTGGATCAGGCAACTAACTATCTTATTGTTGTTGTTGTTGTTGTTGTGTCGGTGTTTGTGTGTGGCTTGACCTGCAGTTCAGCCAAAGGCCAAAGCGGAAGTCTGATTTTTTCTTGGCCCTTTTTTTTCGTTCTCTGTCTTTCTCTCAGGTTTGGGATTTTGATTTTTTGGCGACATTCGGGCGAGGATGTGGCTTGACTGACCACTTGAAAGGGATATTGTTGAGAGATTTACTAACACACAGTAGTTAGTAGTTTGCCACTGACTCGTTGATGCGACAGTTTCAATTGAAATTTTCGTCTATTAGCCAAGCTATCAAATTTCAACAATAATTATAGCCGCTAAGCTGCTGAAACCGAAAACAGAAATGAATATTATAAACTGAGCTGACTATCAAAGTCCATTAGGACTCCTTCATAAGTGAGGATTATTAGATTTATTTTTATTTTATCAAAATGGCTTATCGACATAGGAAATAATTACTTTTAAATCGAAAAAGTAAGAAAAAAATACAGTGAGATACCTGCTATGTTTTTTAAATAAAAGTAAAACAGTATTATACTTAAAATATACCAAATTAATATACCACGAAAATACAGAAATATACTTAAGACTGTATATGGTGTATTATAATACTATTACTTTCACAATATACCAGATTGTCAAACAAAGCAACTAATACTCAATTAGAACAGCAGTTTTTTGACACACATAAAAATATTTCTTAAACAATTTGTATCTGACTTGGAAAAACAAAGTTATAAGACCCTTCGGCCCTCCAAGTAGCGGGTATAAAAATGATGTAGTAATAATGACTTTAAATTTAATTATTATTGTAAATGCAAATAGAAACAGTTTGTTTTCCCAATTAAATCATCAACATTATATATTTATAATACAAATCGAGAGCTGAGAGCTGTCTCATATGTGCTCTGCTCATTTGTTACGTCAGCAAGAAGTGTCGAGCCTTACCCAATTTGCTTTGTTTCCCCCAACTCTGTGAGCATAAAAAATGGAATCTTAAGCTCACTCTAATTCTAATTATATGCATACAGACTTAAGATTCTGTGTGTTACCACCACAGAAGACCCAAAAAGCACTCATCAACGCCTAGCCGCCAAAGTTTTTCACTTTGTAATCCCGCCGTTTGCCTCAAGACATTCCCATTTGCCTCAAAGCTCTTGCTGTTGTTGTTGTTGTTGTTATTGTTGTTTTTTGGCTTTTATTTTACTTTATGTTATATATATACACACATATATATATATATATGTATATATATACGAAAAGCAGCTCGCGCTTTTCATCATCGTCATAATCTCAACAGCAACATCAACAACTTGAAGTGATTTGTGTTTTTTCATCCGCCTGCGACGGCTAAGACTTACCTGTCCTCCCGCTCCTGCTCCTGTTGCTGCTTTAGCTTCAGCTTCTGTGCCAGCTTCTGCTTGTATAGGTCCTTGCAGATCCCTTTCCCCATCCCTATCTCGCTTCCATTCCCATTCCCAGCCATCACCACTTGTAGCAACAGAAGGCTGCTGACGCTCCTGGCTGTCTGCCTTTTTTACTTAATCACCTCACAAGGCGCTCGAGCACACAACACGGCTTTAATCTATTTTAATTAAAATTATAATTATTTAATATAGCCCAAGAAAGAAGTTGGCGCAGCATTGGAGATGCGATGCCAGCTAGTGTAGTGACTCAGTGTGGAACCTTCCGTGAATTCATTAATGTGAAGAAAACAGAAGTCCAGTCAGAAGCATGAGATGAAAAACCGACAAGGAAGCGGCATTTTTAGAAAGCAAATGGTAAACAAGATGTTGTTTTGAATTATTACTTGATTATATGATGGATATAATCTTTCTAAAATGTGATCACATCAGAAGAAAGGCATAGAAAGTGAAGAAAGATACAGAGAGAGAGAGAGAAGTGAACGTCATGCTTTTGCATATTCTGCTCGTTTATTCCTTTTACTATGCCACGTAAACGCAATTCACATCACAGGGTACAAAGTTTTGGAGTTGCTAGTCCAATTTGTAGCACTTCTGACTGTCAGAGAGCTCGAAAGTAAAAATGCTAAACACATGACGTCGACAACGTTCCGCATAAAATTATAAAGTATCTGTAACTGGGCCGGAAGAATGGGTAGATGTTGTTAAGCAGAGAAGGATGATGAGTGGAGAGGGAGGGTAGAGGGGATTGTGCTAAGGGTTGCCGACACAACTTGTGGAAACTTTGAAAGCTGTGCTTTGCTGTGCTGTGATGTGCTGTGTGCAAGCAACATTTTGCTGGCAAATCTGTGCAGGCTTTTGTCGCAAATTCCCAGTACATCATGTGTAGAATTCATTAAGGTGACTAAATACATTCAAGTGATTCAACGAGCTACAACGACAGAGCGACAGGCAGTTTGGCAGTTTCTCCAGCTGCGTGTAATTTGTAGCAACTGTGGCAAATAAAGCGACTACGAGAGAATCAGCCAAAAAGAGACAGAGAGAGACACAGAGACACCTCACTGCTGCTGCATCTCAGATATTAATTTCTTTCTGCTGTTGGTAAAGGCAAAGTAACTTAAGCCTCAACTTGTAGCAGCAGCTCGGCAATGAGATTGAGATACAGCCACCGCTAGCTACACTTGTACCACGCTTGAGCCGCCTTTGCTTCCTTAAAGACACCTCGGCAAAAGCAAAGCTCCAGCTCTTGTTGCTGCTCTTCTTGTTCTTGTTGTTCTTGTTGTCGTTGTTGTCGTTGTTGTTGTTGCCGTGCACATTAATTCGTGGGAATTAATTATTCTCAGGCCTGTGACGATTCCCAAGACACTCGCTCACTCATTCGTTCGTTGATACCCAGCACCGATGCCATTTCCCTCCTTCCCCTTCGTCTCGATTCGCAGTCGGTTCGTCACTTGCTTCTTCTGCTGTCTGCGGCAAGGCGAAAATTTTCGTATCACCTACTTGCCGCACTCGCAACACACAGCTCACAGCACACAGATACAGATACAGATACAAATGTATCTGCAGCTCTCCTTCACGCTGTATATAAAGACTGGCAAAAGTTTATGTACTGCTGCCGTTTTTCTTCAGCTTTTTGATTCAACGCAGACTGCGACTGAGACACCGACGTTGAGCTAAGCGGCACAATTACAACAGTGGCTGCAAATCGCTTCATCTTTCTTTATGGTTGCACTGCAATGGCCATTTTGGGACGGTCTTATGGATGGCCAGACACTGTTTGTGCCAGGCTCATAACAAATCATTTGGCTTGTTTAAATGGACGAGCATCGTTTGTTGCTACTCCCATATATCTCACACTCCCCTCCACTCCACCTGAATGTGGCAGCGAGCTCATTAAATGTGTAGATAAAAGATCAGAGGTTGTTTCGCTACTAAATTTGCATTATTTTCAAACATTTGTATTTGCAGCATAATCGCGTGTAAATAAATAAATTCTATTGAATTTCAGCTGCAATTGATAAATAAATTCGTGTATGCTAATTATATTTAAACGTAATACGACGTAGGTCAAAAGGTATTTAAAATATATATGCAGACTTGGACGCACATGTATTTATTAATCATATGCTTTAGATTATTACAGGATAATGTCATTCAACTGACCAAAAACCAATAATAATTGCACTAATTTAAACCAAATATTTGTTATGCTTTATAATTAAAATTGCGACATATTTTATCAATATTTGGACAATGCATTCAAGATTAGAACAAAAAGCATGTTTTTCGGCATTTCTATTTACCAATAATGAAATTGCAAATAAATTTATGTAATTACATAGTTGTTTTCCACATCGGTAGACCTCACGATTTGCGCTTTGAAACACATTAATTATGAGTAATTTATCCATCGAATAGTTGATGTGTAGCGCATCTCAACAGTCTCCCAGACTGATCAAAGTTCACCCCTTTTGTGTGTGCTGAACATACGTGCAACTTGCTGTTGATTTTCCTGAGCTCGCTTTAGCATAAAGTCTGCCAGTTTTTTCCTTTATTTTTTTTTGCGCTTCTTTAGGCACTCGGCATTGCATTATTTATGTATGTACATACAGAGCAGTTGTCTAGAATTTTTGTTAATAATTCTTTGTAGCAGCTTGTAAAAAATATAATTTCGTTATTTTTCTCATTCATTCTATACTGCGGCTATTAAGCTGATGATTTTAATGAGTGAATAATGTGTGTTCGGCCCCCCCTGCGGCATTAATGAAACATCAGCAGCAGCAGCAACAGCAACAGTTTTTCTGCTTTAATTTTTTAATAACTTTAAAGCAGCGAACTTGCCACTTGAAATGGGGGCCACATGTAACCCCAGACAACAACAACAACACCAGCAACGAAATAACTCCCAACTCACAAACCGACTCCATCTGCAATTGTGACTGTGACTGAGATCCCAAGTGCGACAACGACAACAAGTGAAAAAGCTACAGAGAGTGCTCGACTATGAGATACCCGCTATAATGAACGCAAAAAAGTGTGATATTATTCATTAAATATACCCAATTAATATACTGTAAAACTACTAAAATATACCAGAGCCTATATACCCACTACAGTGTGGAATTATTTTTCAAATATACCAAATTAATATACTGAAAAGATACTACAATATTTTGAAGGCTACTTCATATCTATATACCAACTTTCAATATAAGGACAACATTGAGGTATTGTTCTTTAAATATACCAATTTAATATACCGAAAAGATTATACAATATACTGAATATTGTATATCTATATACCAACTTTCAATATAAGCAAAACGGTGCTACATTATTTGTTAAATATACCAAATTAATATACTGAAAAATACTACAATATACTGAAAGGTTGGTATATCGGTATAACAACTTTAAAAATATACCTAAAATACCAAACACACCGATGGCTATTTTTGGTAAATACATACGCACACTTTCAATAAAATATACCGAATTAATATATTGAAACAGGACCAAAATATACCGGATATAATTGTTATATTTAAAATGTATCATAAGTACAAGATACATCTGAAACCATAGCAACTCCTGACTATAGGCAAGCCTTATATTATATATCGTCTTGGCTCTTGACGCTGATCAACAATATACATATGTATGTATGTACTTTATGGAGTCTGAGATGTCTCCTTCTGACAGTTAAATACATTTCCTGTTGGCACAAAGTTATTATACCCTACTACCTTTTGCGTAGCGGGTATGACAACTCCGACTTCACTTAAAGGTCAGAGGCAGCCAACGAACGCACTCCAGAGTCGTCTCGATGTGATGTTTGTTTGTTTTGTGTTGCTTGTCGACATGTGTCTGGGGTTGCCTGCCCCCCCAAAGAGCTGGCAAAGCGAGTGGCGCATTAAATTTGTCATTAGGTTTTGTGGCGCATCTAGAAAATTACATAACTGCCGCAGACACGCATCAACTTTTTAAATATTTAAACGTTCTAATTGCCCAAAGACACAAAATTCTGCTAGCCGTTGGCCACTTGAGGCTGAATAGCTAGCTGGCTATGGGAAAACATTTCTTTCGTTGACATAGATAATTATGCTGATTACGATTGTGTCACAGATTATGTACACACGGAGTGACAAAATGCCCGAGTTGGGGGAAATGTGGTTGAAGAAGCTTTTGTAGTGCTGCATTTTCGGGAGTGTCAACTGTAATGAGCCCTTGGCTTGACTTTTCATTGCTCTGCTTGGCTGACAGAAAGCATTTGTAGTACTCTGCTTTCGGCTTCAACATTTTTTTAAACGTCATTCTATCTGTTATTCTCACTCACCTCTCTCTTTCTCTTTCAGTCTTTCTATGTCTCTTTCGCTCGCGCTCTCATTTTCAGTGGCTTGCCACTGCATTTTTCCTCTAAGCTGTGACATTTTTTATGGCCTGTGGTGATGTTTTGACCTACTAATTTAATGATGCTAAATGGCGTGGCAGTTGATTGCCAAAGCATGCGGGCATTGCAGGCGCCACAGCCACACCCACTTCGCCTCCGCCTCCCACTCTTTTTCCCTCTTGAACTGTGAATGGAAGGAAGCTGTGAGAAAAAGCTCGAGTTGCGCTTCAAGTGCTACAAATGAAAGAAATTATATTTATTGCTTAGACTTAGGCCTATGAAATACTCAAGTAATGCACAGCCCAAGTGCCCAATATCTTACCAAAAAAACAACACAACAAAAGTTGTGCGACTCTTTGAATAAGATGCTTCCTCTTTTTTGAGGCTTTCCAAGTATAATTAAGAGCTTTATGGCGGACTAGAATCTGTGATTATGTATGAACAACCAGCATGGCTTTTTCTTTTGCATGCTTCTATTATAAATCCTCTTTCATTTCTTCTTATTCATCTAAGACAAAATCCTCTTAGTCTTCAGTCAGACTAGACTCAAAGTTGAAGCGCATTTCAGTGTCTCAGTGTGGTGTCCCCATCTTTATCTAGCTGGCAGCTTCATCTCCGGTTGGATTTTACACTCTCTGACTACGTAAAATTCCCCAGGTGCTCGATGCACTCTATTTGGTTCTGTTGGTTCTAGTTGCAGCTCTGCAGCAGCTCTTCAGCTCTTTTGACTTCGGCCAAAAGGAAGTAATCCATTCTGCGGGCAGTTTTCAATATCACTTTCAGCGACAACTTCCTGCGCGTCGCATCATCAAAAACTGTTGGCACTTTGCATACAAATGTGATACAGAGGAGGAGGAGAATGAGTCGAAGGAGGGGAAAGGGAACACAACGCGGCAAAAAAAAACTTATCGCAACATTTTAATAACTGCCGGCAACAGTAGCCAACTACTCTATACAGTGGCTGCTGTCTCCACAGTCCGCTTTGTCTCTGGCTGGTGGCAGCTTTCATTAATTACCAAGAAAAGCGAGTTTTTTTCTCCTTTAAGCCGCTGCACTTTTCCTGCCAGTCAGAACAGTCAAGCAGTCAACTGTGTTCGTACCTAGTCTATATATAAGTATTTTCCGCAAAACTGGCGAGCACGTCAACAGGTTGGCGTTGGCCCTAACTGGGCACAGCTCCAGGCTCTGGATCTGGCTTTGGCTCTGGCTCTGGCTCTGATTCTGACTGTGGCTTAGGCTCAGTTGAAGCTGGTTCTTATCTAGCGTCAACATCACGCAACATGCGCGTAATTTTATGAATGAAGTGCTTGCTGCCGGCCAGGATTCGACTCTGACTCGTATTCATACTCGCCAACTGGTCAGGCAAGCTCTTAATTGCACTCGCACCTATTTTTTACAGCAGCAACAGCAACAGCAGCAGCAGGCAACATGGAACATGAAACAAGAAAACGGGCAACAGTTTGTCAGTCAGGTTAACAAATTGCGTTAAAGCGTTGCAGCAATCGCAAACAGGTTTTCTGCACATCTGTGCCTCATTCTGGCGCACTTGTTGCATCAGCAACAGCAGCAGCAACAGCAACAGAAACAGCATCATCATCATCATCGTCATGAGGCACACGAGAAAGAGCGAACGAAGCCTTTTCACTTGCTGACTGCGACGCGCTTATTAAATATGATTATGCGTTCGATTGCAGCCAGGCTGGACTGGCCAGAAAGGCAGGCAGCAAGCAGCAAGCAGCTTTCAGTTTGGGGCAACTAGGGACTGACTGGCTACAATCACAGGAAGTGGAGCCGCGCCAGGCGTCGTCACATTTGGCGGGGCAATGCTTAGAACCTGCCCCCAGAATGAAGCGAACACAATTTCATGCAACCTTCCTTCCCCTTCCCCATCCCATCCCCTTCTACTGCCTCTGACACTGCCCCCGCTTGGGGCAGGCAACGGCTGCTGCCAACTGCTGCCCACTTTTAATGAAGTTTTCCGTTTCGTGCCGCTGTTTGCTGTTTGCTGCTCAGCATCCTCTCGGAGGTGGGTTTTAATTTACCCTGCAACAATTCGATAAATTTGCCATACTCTTAAACGGTTTGTAATTTAATCAAATTAAATGCATACATTTTATTACACAACAATTAGCAAGCCACCAAATAAATTCAAAAGAGTAACTATAAAATTCTCAATTGTGCTTTTCAAGAGTTTATCTTGACAATTGTTTTTTTGCAATCACTTGAAAATAAAAATACCAAAAAGAGAGCATGTGAGATTCGACTTTTTTTTTTAACAATATCTTCTCAATATGCTCTAAAGTCGAGCTAAATAAAAATCCATTGCCCGTTTCAAATGTTTTAATTAAAATTTAATGAATTCACTGTATTTAATTATGCATTGTGTGTGTTTCTGTTTTGTCGTTTTGTGCACATTCAAAGTATGCTGAAAATTAATTTTAATTGTTTTGCCTGTTATTGTTGTCTGCTGCTGTTGCTGTTGCTGTTGCTGCTTCTCTTAGTGCAACGAGTGGCAATCGAGGCGATTATAGTCGTATTTTGCAAAGACTCTCCCTGAGCCTAGGCAGAGCTCACTCAGCAAGCAGACAACATGATAATTAAAATAGCATTTATTGCATTTTATTTGATAACAAAAACACACAATCTGCTGATGCTGCTGATGCTGATGCTGATGCTTCTATAACTTCGTTTCTGTGAAATTGCAATTTTAATTAACTGACATTTTGCACAGTCGGAGCATAAACAAATACTCAATTTAATAAGCAATCATAACAAAACGAATATTTTTACGCAATGCACAAAATAATAAACACAAACTGCACAACATATAGTTTATTACATTTATTAATAATTTAAATAAAAGCCATGACGATGTAAAATCAATTAAAATATGCAAATGTTAAATATTGATTTCTATAATTTATTATTCTGCTACTGATCACTTAAAACTCTCCTCCAGCCTGAGGTCGGTGAAAGCAACGCATAGAATAACTTTTTGTGTGATCCGCTAATGTTGGCCACATAAATTAAGAAATAAATATTATTAAATGCGCTATTAATTAAGCGGAGCAGCGACGCTATTAATTAATAAAATTTCTAAACAAAAGCCGCCGTTAAGTCTCCGGCCCCCCAAAAACAATTAGGCGTCATTTAAGGTGCAAGTCGACACGCCCACTTAATAGAGCCCCAAAGAGCCAAATGAAATTGTGGCCTGAGAACATGATGAACGTGAACAAAAAGCCAAGCGCTGATTGATGGCAATAGACAAATTTGGGTACAGCCGCAAAGCCATATACCACATAATGAAGCAGGTGCTTTATCTCTGTGTGCGAGTGTGTATGTGTGTGGGTGAACTGTACCCAAAAAAACCATCCCAGAATAAAATATGTAAATTTGTAATTTTTCAAAGATTTGTAAGTTATTTATTCAAATACTTTTGTTTGAAGTTACAAAAATTTGTTGTGGGTGATTTTTGTATGTTTTTTTTTTTTTGTTCGTTTTTATTTTGTCTTTGATTTGGAAATATGTTTTAAATATTAATTACATATTTATATATATGTATATATATATATATAATTTATTAAAGTTTCATTTTATACACATGCTTATCTTGATTTAAATGCAAAGATCCCAAGTCTAACTTTAATTAACATTTCGTTTCATTCATGAATTATCTTTTTTTTTGTGTGTTTTCTTTAGCATAATTTTTGGCGCTTTCGCATGTTTTATCATGTATATAATTTATTGTCATGCATGATAAAAACTTAATCAATTTCATTTGTTCTTTTTGTAAATACGTATATATTTATATGTATATATTATGTGTATGGTATGCATGTACTTAATTATTAATTTCATGAGCTCTTACAACTAACGAAAATCACACTTACAATTAGTTTTATAATTGATGTTATGCATTTTTTCAAGTTTTCGCTGTTTGTTCACTTTTATTTATTTTATTTTTTTGGTTTTTGGCTAATTTATTGTTTGTGATTTCGAATCGTTTTGATCGTTTTTTTATCGTTGAAAATCGTTACGCTTGTCGGGCCTTAGGGTTGTAGACATATACATAAAGATTTATATATATGTATGTATATGTTTTACTCGTAATTGTGTTTATGTTGAGATTTATGTTGATATTGGTATGTCTAGAGCTTAAACTTGAACAACTGCTAATGAGAATGAGTCACGACGACGACGACGACGACGACGACGTCGACAGAGTCGTTAATATATTTATGCTAAATGCTAAAAATCGTAATTGCTACTACTTAATATCAAGAAAATGCCTACAAATTAATATTTGAGTGTTTTGTTCTTGTGTTTCATTTTGTTTTTTGTTTTTCTGGTTTCTTCTACGAATGCTGCTTTCTGTGTGTGTGTGTGTGTGTGTGTATTGTGTGTTTGGGTTGTAAGTATATAATTGTATTGGTTTCTTGGTGATGAGAGGGGCAAGCATTTGTAGAGTGGGTTGCGTACCTGCCCCAAAGGCTAATCCATTGGCATCCAGACACCGGCAGCATCGATTTCATTGATTGATGTGGATTCATCATTTGACGTGCGTGCTGATGTATATATGGTTGATGTTGTGTTTCGTGATGTGAGTCGAGTTGGTTTGGATTCGATTGGAGAGCCTTGGATACAGGTACTTATCACAGCCTTCGAGCGCCGCATGCAAATGTCTTTTCTCAAAATACATTCAACATGTTTCCTCCATTTGCGCTCCATAATAATCAACGTCATTTAGTAATAATTATAAACAGAAAACAAAACATAAGAAACTGGCAACAGCAGCAGCAGCAGCAGCAACAGACACAGTAACAACAACAATCGAAACAACGCAACATCTTAAAATCCCTATTAATGACTGAAATTGACTCAATTTCAATTTCTATATCTATCTGCTAATGTTGATGTTGTCTTTGTCGTTGTCGCTTTTGTCGATGTTGTTATTGCTGACTGTGTTGCTCTGTTGTCTGTTGTGTGTGTTCATGTGTGTATGTGTGTGTGTCAATCAGTCTAGCTGGGTTTGGCTGGTGTTTGTTGGTTGCCTTTCGTCTTTGACGCGCTGCACGGCTTAGTAGGTCTGTAAGATAAATTAAAGTGAAGAGAGAGAGAAAAACAAAAATATATCATTTAATAAGCCATTATCAATATTAGAGCTTAACGAGGGTCGCTCAAAAATGTGTGGAAACACTCACAATATTAATGGAACAAAATTCAATTATGTATTTAACTATGCTTTAACGCTTTTCTCTTCTTTCTGCTCAAGAAATTGCTTAAAATTAGTTTTAATGTGCTTAGCATATATATTTTGTAATTGAAAGTTTTTTAGTAGTCAATAAATATAGGAAATTTAAAATATTTTGAAGTATTATTAAAGTTCCTAAGCAAAATTAGGAAATTTTGGAAAATTCAAAAATATTCTTTACAATAATTCGAACCTTTATCTCTCACAATTGCAAATACATGCAGAGGAAAAATAAATATATGGTTTGAGTTTAAAATAATGTATTCACTAGAAAAAGCTGTTAATTCAGAATGTTCTAAAATATTTTTGAAATTAGCTAAGGTAGGTTATCATTTAAATTATAAGTTCATAAAATGCAAAGAATTTTAAGAAATAGTTAATACTCTGAAATATGTTTAAATGCTCGATATTTTTGTAACATTGCGGATAACATATATAAAAATATCTGATTTCATAATTAAAAAACATTCATGTGAAATATAGCTTTAAAGATTTCAACGAAAATAAGTTTAAATAATTTATAATATTCTGAAATATTTTTGAATAATTCCAATTTTAAGATTTTTCTTTCAGTATTTAATAGTTTCCAAAAAAGAAAATCCATAAGGATTTTTTGACAAAGAGTTCAACTTACCACTGGTGGATAGGACATGTACTTGTCGCTCATGTTGAAGTAGGATCCATCAGCGGGCGGCGCTGGCGATGGCGATGATATGTAGCTGCCCTTGATGACCAGCGAGGAGGCGGGCGACGGCGATGGTATGTACAGACCATTCGAGATCAGCATGTGATCGTCCTTGGCCCGCATGGGCATACCTTCGATCAGTCCTGTGGCGCTGTTGCGCTGACTGTGCCGCTTGGGATTGGGCAGCGTGCGAGTAAAGTCCGGATTGCACATCGGATAGGGCGGCGTGCACATCGAGCTCTCCTGGTACTTGGGTGGATATGCCGTCGACTGTATGATGTCCACGTTCTCCACGAGGTACGTGGATGCGGCTGTCTTCTTCTGAACATCCGCCTGCAATGCAGTGATGGGCAGCTGGTTATTGGAATTGGCCAAGTCAGTAAAGTCAGGTTAAGAGAAAATTTCAAATGAATTGCTGATAATTACCTTGTAGACTGACTGATTGTCGTCCTTGGAGTAGGCATCATCGTTGCTGGGCTCCGTCTCGCCCTGAGACTTGTTCTGTCGCCGGATGACGAACCAGGCCACAAGCGCCGCATTCAAAACGAGCAGGACCATTGCAGCCGAGGTGATGCCAATGATCATGACATTTGGCAGCTCATCCTTTTCCGTATATTCCGCCGAATGTGGCTGCGATCCTTTGCTCAGGGTTAGCTTGATGTCCGGCAGGAATTTACTAACTCCCGCCTCGTTGTGAGCCATCACCGAGAAGTAGTAGGTGCCACCGGGCTTCAGGTTCTCCAGCGTGCTGTTCTGTTGTCCCACCTTGGCGTCCAGATACTTGTACTTCTCGTCGCCCTGCTGCTTGAAGCGTATGCGGTAATACACCTGCATACCGCCATCAAATCCAGCAGTCCACAGGAGCTCCACACTCGTATCGCTCACGTTGCCCACGCGCAGCTGTAGCGGAGCATCCGGTCGAGAAGGTTTGCTGAACTCAACTGTGGTGCTCGCCTGACCCATCGAGTTGCGCACCACACACTCGTACTGTCCGTAATCATCCGCCGAGGTGCTTTCCAGCAGCAGTGCAGACTCAAAGTGCAGCGGATCAACCTGACGATCGACGCTGGTGAACTTGTTGCGACGCTGCATCTTCAGATCCTTGCCATGACGGCGCCAAATAAAACTAGGCTGAGGTGAGGCCAGCGCACGACAAACGAGCTGAGCTCGTACTCCTAGACGAGCCGCATACCTCGTATAGCTGGGAGAATGATCAATCTCAGGAGCAGCTGCAGATGAGGGAAATGCAGTGTTAACTACCATCTAAGATTGTCTTACTCCTGTTGTACTTACTTTGCACCACTAGCAGCACTTGCTGAGTGGCAACAGCGCCGCGTTGATTGTCCACGATGCAGGTGAAGTTGCCAATGTCGTCGCGCTGCACGTTCTCGATCTGCAGGAAAGCGGTGTTGTTCTCAAAGCTGGACGTGGTGCGCATGGCAAAGTCATAGCCAGGCCGAGACCAACGCACATGGGCTGCCTCCAAGGGACGCGCCTGAATCTGACAAGAGAGCACAGCCTGTTCGCCAGAGACAAAGCTTTGTCCCTCCGTCACAGAGGTGATGATGGGTGCATCTAATTTGGTAATGGAAATAAGCATATGCCTGACATTTGGAAGAATCTCTCTACTTACATTCAACCACCACCTGAATCTCCAGCAGGGCGGTGCCTTGAGTGTTGAGTGCTTCACACACATAGATGCCCGCATCGTTGCGACTGAGACGACTGATATTGAGACGGGGTCCATCGGAGATCAAGCGTTGCCCACTCAACGCATTGTTGCTGATGGGCAGACCATCCTTGGTCCAGGTATAGCTGATGGACATGGGATTGCCACTGGCATGCAGTTCCACCTGCATCGGAGCACCCTCAACACCCACAAAACTGGTAATCTGAGCAGCATCGAACTTGGGAGGAACTGTAGAGGCAGAGACTGTTGCTTAGAGAAGGGACAAATGGGTCAACTGAATGAACTTACAGAGTATGTCCAGGCTTATGGTTTCATGCACGCTGCGCTGCAACACTTCGTTGTGGCTCTGGCAGGTGTAGATGGAGCCATCGAGGTCCTGGGTAATATTCACATGCATCTCCAGAGTGGAGACCGAGCCACCCCAAAGACCCGGACGATTGGCCAGATTGAGTCCCTCCACCGGAATGCCGTCCTTCCACCAACTAATCTTGGCAGGCGGGTTGCTGGAGCTGGAGTCGCAGATGAGTTTGGCGCGTATGCCAGGCACGAGGTTTTTGGGCGCCACGCTGATCTTCACAGTCTCGGGTGGGACTATAGAAAGCGACATTCTTGTAGGGAAATATTCTCAAAAGAGTTTGTGGTTACTTACAATGCACGCCTAGGGTTTTTGTGGCAAAGAGCGGAATTTCGATGGCAGCATTTTGCACCTCGCACTTGTAGATGGCATTGTTGTCGGAGGCATTCACCAACAGCGACAACTCGGAGGTAATCTTGCTGTCCGTCACCTTAGAAGCAGCATTCACCCGCTTATCGTTCTTGTACCAAAGCAAACTTGGCGGCGGATTACCGCCCGCCGAGCTGCATTGCAATTTCAATATGGAGCCCGAGATAAGAATATCCCCATTGTTGTAACCGGTGAGCAGGGGAGCCGAAGGAGGATCTACAAAGGGAGTTGGCTAAAGCAAACTGCATAGCATCCAATTAAAGCTCTTTACTTACACAACACATTCACGGTGTGGGAGCCAACGACATTCTGTGAGAGCTCCGCATTCAGAGCATGACAGACAATGATGAAAGTGCGGCTTTGCGAGTCGATATTTAGGGTAATATTGGAGCTGCTCACCCAGCCGCCATCCGAGCTGCTTGTGGTCTTGAAGGTGCCATTACTCAACGGACGTCCATTCATGGACCAGTTGATGCGTGCCGGGGGATTCGAGGGAGCCGTAACACAACTCAGTTGCACCGCATCGCCAACTTTAGCTTGCGTCGCACCGCTCAGAAATACGTCTTTGGGTGCATCTACATACGAAAGATGTTACAACTGAGAATGGGAATGGGATTGGGGATGCAAATGAGACACTTACAAAGCACAGTCAGATTGAGTTCAGCACGCAGAGGAGTATTCGACAGCAGATTCTTCGCCTCGCAGACCAAATTGGCGCCATTGTCCGATGCGTTCGCCGTGAACTTGTACACATTCTCCGAGAGACGTCCCGAGGTGCGTTGTGGGGAGTTTAGGACCTCGCCATTGCGATACCAGACCAGTTGGGCTGGAGGATTGCCGCCACGACTGCGACAGGCGATTTGCACCTGCTGACCACGACGCAAATTCTCCCCCTGACTGTATCCCTCAAAGAATGGCGGACCGGGAGGGTCTAAGCAAGGGGAAGGATAATGTAAGTCAAAAAGGGGTAAACACAAAGCATTGTCGATAGGACTTACAAAGCACTGACAGCTGAACCTGAGCTCGCATTGGCACATCCGGAGGCAAAGCCTTGTGACGCGCCTGGCACGAATATTCCTTGTAGTCATCATCGGAACGCGGCTGCAGGTGCAGCGTGGAGCTGGTGCGGAAGCGTTTAGCTGACGTTTGATTCACCGACACAATGGGAACTGAACACAGCACACGAGTTAGGGGATTTCGTCAACGAAAAGAGAGTGAAAGGGACTTACCCGATGTGGAGACTGGCGTCTCGCCCTGATACCAGACAATCTCTGCAGCAGGATTTGCATTCTCAGTGATGCACTGCAGCGTTAGATTCTGACGTTCGATGACCTCAACCTTGGCATTGCGCGAATAGCCATCGATGTAAATGCTGCTGGGTGCAGCCACAATGCTCAGCTTGGCATTGGCGCGTATCGCAGGATTGCCAGCGGCAGGACCCACCTGGCATTGATACTCCGCATCGTCCTCGAGTGTGGCATTCTTGATTTGCAAATTGTATGTGCCATGGGCGGCATCGACGAGCACGGAATAACGCGGATAACCCGGAATAACCGCCGAGAATCCCAACGCAAAACCATCCTTGGTCCATTGCACCTTGCCAGCCCGAGCGGAGACCTCACAGCGCAACAGCGTGTCCGTGCCTTCCAGTATTTGCAGATCGTGCGGCGTAACCCGGAACTTTTGCACAGCCGCAGAGGCAGGCGCTGAGGCGGGGGGAGAGGCAGCGGGAGCGGTTACCTGGCCACTGCAGTCGCAGGCAGCTGAAAGAGAGGAGAATCGCATAGGAGTTGTGTTAATCGGCACGTTCGACAATTGCGCACGTAGTTGGGAACTGCAGCAGAGGCGAGTTGAATTGCCAACGCCATCGACAAGTCGACATATCGACAAATGGTCGATTCGACCTGTCACAGCATTGGCATCAGCATCACAGTCAGCATCGTAGTCACATTTACCTACTTTTCGCAGCCCACACATATAAAATACACATTACTTAAGCGTAAGACTCAACGACGCAGCTCAGTCACATCTCACTAATTTGGAACAACTTTTATTTTATTCCCTCTTCTTTTCTTTGCCTTTGCCTTTGCGTTGTCTTGCCTTTGCGTTTTTCTTTTCTTTTATTTCAAGCAACACACACTCAAACACATGGCTCACATGTGTCAGAGCACTCTGCTCTCAGGTTGTCATTGAGACATGGACATGTCTCAGTCACTCCCTCTCCCTCTCACTCTCTCTCTCGCTCTTGCTCTCTTTGTCTGTTCGTTGGCAGTCTGTGTGTCGCTGCTTCTACCCACACCTAACTATAAACGAAGTAGGTCTACAGCTTGCGGCTCATTAGCATTAAAATGTCTTAAAGAAAAGACCAGGCCACGTTCGATACCAAATTGAACCGACTACTTAGCTGTTCATACACAAAAGTGCGTGTGTGTGCGATGTAAGTGTGTGTGTGTGTGTTGTCGTCGACCTAATCAGCATTAGAGCAATCTACATAGGTAATATAAAAGCACGCACAGTGTGCCCGATCAACAAAAAAAAAACAAATGTCGAACTAAATTGTGCTACTTTTGCAATAATTCAACACAGATTCTTTTTTCATAGTTTCTCTAGTAGGTAATTAGACCGGAAATTTCACATATTTTATTGTGTTTTAAATATTTTTGATGACATGGTTATTCATTGCGAAAAGATACATTACTTAAAAATGTTGGTCATACGTCATCAAAAATATGAATAATGACAATATAAGTGATGACTTTTTTATTAACAAATTAACTTGTTTCAATAGCTGATCTTTTTCAATATTCAAATTAAATTGGTTTAACAAACATATAAACTATTCTGCCATGCCGAAAGCATTTAAAATTGATTATATTTAAAATCGAATGACTTAAAGTGATTAACTTATTGCGTCTGTCAATATATCGAATAAACAATACGCTTCAGTATTTTGCCATTTGCCAATTAATTATCATTTATCAAACATAACACAAATTTCTCATACATGATTGGCAATCAAAACAAGTTCAATTTGTTTCAGCCAATGCAATTAAGCCGAAGAAGCATTTTAGTTCGTTTTGAAAAACGAAATGAAACTGGTTTCCTGCGCTGCTTTTGTGCCACTGTGCAAAGGCAGAGCAAACCTCCGAACGCAGCGTGAGACGTGCCTACAAATGGCTCAACAAATAAACGTCGCTGTCGTGGACTTCATCAATGGATTAATTGATTATTTGTCGTAGACAAGACGGAGCGAGGCTACCACGCTCTTGAAATGAGTCCGATTTCCGTTTGTCTTGGCCACGAATCCGAACTACATTCGACTATATATACACATAATATGTAAATCAGAGTATATACAGACAATAGATAGATAGAGCTATCCATGGTATATGATTTAGTTAGCAGCGGAAACGCAGCGACCACCCGCAGTTGGAATTAGTCACCTCAGGTTCTTTATTTTTTTTTTTATTCGCTGGGTGCCTCAATTTGCAACTGGGCTGTGCTGCATTACTTGGACCCAAAGTTCAAGCAATTAAGTCCAGAGACCAAGAGACAGTTGACCAAACTGCACAGCCAGAACATTTCCTGCGGCAATTAACCAACAACAACAACAACTGCAGAAGCAGAAGCAGGCAACAAAAACTGCACAAGTTGACAGGTTTTGCAGCGACGACAATGACAACAAAAAACAGAGGCCAAGCCCAAGCAACGTCTCCGGTTGGCTACAACTCATTTAGTGTCATTACGAGGTGACTCTGTGTCGCCTTGCCTTGCCTTGCCTTGCCCTCTTCCCTCACTCCTCTCTGTGTATTTCGTTTACTACATTTACATACACATGGCTTGGGTAAGTATATGGAACGAGTACAAGACAATAAGCAGTGGGTAATTGTCACACACATATGCATGACCGGCAGGATGGCCAACAAAGAAATCCTTGAAGTGTGACAGTAGGAAGAAGCACCGGCAGTACACTCAACACAAAAAGATAGAGGAAGGAGGACCCGCAGAAGGAGAGAGAGAGAAAAAAGGGAAAACACACGCTGTAAAGTGAAGTAAAGTGCAAAGTAAATGAAAGACGAACTAAAGGCGGGTAAAGTAAACCGGTTTCCCATTTCATTCATGCCTTCTGTGACCAGTGACCAGAGCACAGTGGTCAAGCGAAGGCAAGGAGTTACTACCTCCCTCCCTCCCTTCCCTTCGTCCTGTTTCGCCCCTCTAGTAATTCTCAACTGGGCCCACAAATTGTACGCAAACTAAACTAACAGCTTAACCGCAAAACCGTTCCAAGCAGTCGATGCTGATGTTGATGATGATGATGCCGTTTGGCATACTCGATGTCGATGTCGATGTCGATCCTGTGACTCTGACTCGGCCACAAGTTAAGTGCGTATACTCTACACACACACACACATACATACGCACAGTCAGAGGCAGAGGCTAACACACATGGCTTGAGGCAAAAGCTTGCTAATAGTTTCGAGCATGGTCTGTGGACTACGTGTGGCAATAGCAAGCGATGCGCAACGCCGGATGTCGCACTAATGGTCAACGCAAAAGACGCCATCCCCTCGCCCCATGTTTCTCTCCCCAAAAGCTGCTGCTGCTGCACTTTCCCTCCCTTTTGTCACTCTGGGCTGCTTTGTAAGTTAAACTATCTACAAGTCATTAACTCATACAAAGCCTGCGACTGTCGCACAGCAGGCCTACGACCACAAGAGTGAAAGAGATAGAGAGAGAGAGAGGACAGTGAACATCTTTGTTGCTGTTGTTGCAAGACAATCCAGAGTGAAGTGGCTGGCCTGAACCTGGATCTGGACTCAACACTCTGCCGGACAACGCACATTTCGTTTTATTCTTTTTTTCTTTTTCTGCTTTTTTTTGCGCTCGCCTGCTGTTGTTCTTAATATTTTCCTTTTCTACTAGTTGTTGCTGTCTTATCAAGACCAGTTTCCAGTTTGTGCTGCTGGTTTTCTCTGGCTCTTTGGCTCTTTGGTCCTCTGTTTTCGGTTCGCTCTGTTTGCCTGAAACTTCAGCGCGTTAATGGAAAATATTGTGGCTTATCACAGGAAATCCGGTGAGGTTTTTTTTTCTCTCCTTCTTTCTCGCACTCCTTTTTGCGCCAGGACACTTAGCGTGCACACAACCATCAACAGCAACAACATCAACGACAACAACAACACGCACTCGAATGACTTTGACAAAATTAACGGTCACATAAATCTCTCGTATAGAGCTCTAGGCGCTCTTTGTGGCTTTGCGTTATAAATTTAATTAAAATTTCTTCCTTCTTTTTTTCTGTGTTTGCTGTGTTGGTTTTTGCCGTTCCCATTGTTGTTGTTGTTGTTGTTGTTGTTGGCTTTTTTCGGCATTGTTTGCTGTTGGTGCGGTCGCAACGAGTTCTGTTAATTTAACAAATGTCTTTTATTATATTGATTAAGCGGCTTTGGTGTCAAATTTGTTGTCAGCTATGTTAAGCGCCCACAAAGTGTTTGGAATTGTTTTAAATGGCGCAGCGAATAGGATTTTCGGTTCCATGACAATTATTTTCAACATGTGGCTTACGGCTCAAAACCCCAACCCCAACCCAACCCCATCCGGATATGTGTTCAAAAAGGCTTATAATTTGAAAACCAGCTAAATAAATGGTGTGCACTCAACTCAGTGGAAAGCAACTCGTCTCGTCTTGAGCCGCTTAGGTCCAGAGGCTTTTAAGATCATTTCTCCAAGCGGCTCTAATATTAGCTTAGACAACAATTCCTAGCAATTTTATTTATAGAATACGGTAATTGCTTCGGTTGCTGCTCTCACGAACGAACAAATTTCGCAGCATGTTGTCAAGTTTTAGCATTGATTGAAAATAAAATAAATCGCTAGCAGCCCGCATCGAAGACATCAATCTATCAAAATTCTGGTTAAACTTGTTCAGCAAAAAAACGAACTTTAAATTAATATATTTAAGTGAGTTTCTGTCTGCGATGAATTCATTCATTGTTATACACACACACATTTTGTCCTTTCGCATTTCATGTAATGTGTAATTTGCATGTGCAAATGCATTTCTCATATTAATATCATTTAATTCGGATTGCTTTGCAATTGACAGCCTTTTGGGTCTTCCCTTTCATATTTTACAATAAAATAAAAAATTGCTCAGCATCCTTTATTCCATTCGTTGTCATCCTCGTCGTTGTCGATTTCAATATTCTGCTCGGTTATTGTTTGTGCTCTTGGCTATCTTTATTGCTCAGTCCTTCAGACTGTGTCACACGGGCCGAGCGAGCCATTTAATGTGCGCCTTGGGCACGCTTAATAAATTCACAATAAAACGCATTTGACTCAAGTGAATCGCACAGCCCACAATAACGACCTCCCTCCCTCCTCCCCTTTCCGCTGTCTTGTATCTTGTGAAGTTCTGGGTAAATTTCACACAAATTGCCGCATTACCAAGTCTGTGTGTCTGTGTGTGTTTAGTTGTATGTGTTTGTGTGCTGTGCTCTCTGCACTGATTGAATTATAAAATTTGCAGCTGAACAAATGGGACCAGCCATATCAAATGGTCTCTCTCACTCTCCATCTCTCCCTCTCTCGTTCTCACTCTGAGCCTCTTTGGTAGCCACGTTAAACTAATCAACTAATTTGCTATGAACTTTGCGGTCTGCACAAATTAGAGCGCCATTGCCTGGGACAGCCTCCGACAGAGACGGAGTCGGAGACAGACTTGCGGGGGTGCCAAAGAGTGAGAGAGAGAGAGGGAGAGAGAGAGGCAAGCAACCCGGCCAGCCATAGCATTAACATTAATTATTTTCTGCTTCATGAGCATTTTAGATGAACATGAACGAGACCGAGCGATGAAGATGTGCGCCCAGCTGCTGACCGGAGTAGCTTTCATCTTTAATTAATTAATAAAAATTATTGCCCCTTTTGAACTCTCTCTTGGCCTATGTCAACTATTTTTTCAAATATGCCAACGAAATAATTTTCATTTTGTTCTCATCTTGTGTCTGATTTTGTTCTTTGTTGTTTTATGTTTTTTTTTTGTGTGCCGTCTGACCGCAACCGAAAAAATTGTTTTTGAAAATTGAAAGTATTTTGCGGGCAGCGGGCAGCGAATGCGGGCAAGGCAATTAGCTAAATTAAGGCTGGAATTTACCAACACAGAAAAATATACTAGTATACATATATGTATGTTAGTATATACTAGAATCCAAGGCATCGAATTTGCATGAAATAATATTTAGTGTCGAACACACACAAATATTAAAGTGTAAACAAACAACTTATAAACATTTGGCCAAATATGCCAAATTGAGCACATAAACCACAGAATAGCAACTAACTAACCCCAAAAAAGGGATGAATATAGCTGCAGCATCTACCAATATCTCTTTCTATCTCTCTCTCCCTCTCTCTCTAGTCTATAGGACAGCCATAAAAGTTGGGCAAACAAAAATACTAGCATAGCTTAACAACACTTTTAAAATGAAATTTAACAGCATTCGGAAGAGTCGGGAAAAATAACAACCCAACAACAATAACAACAACAACAACGACAACGACAGCACAAATACTAAATAAATAAATAAATCCAAACCAATTTCTGTGTATTTTTTGGTTGTCTTTTTTCTGTTGTTAATAAAACGACTGAGAGAGAAGAGAACTGTAATAGATTTGATGATTTTATGACTGTAAGCCACTCAACGCAACATTCAGAGGTTTATACATTCGTCCGGTTGTTTGTTGTCACCAGAGTGTGTGTGTGTGCGTGTGTGTGTGTGTGTTGGTGTGTAGGCTGAGGTTGAAGATCTTTAACACCCACATGCCCAGGCGGAGGCAAAAATAAATGTATTTCTCCAAAAAAATTGACAAATTTTATTAGTCATAAATTTTCGGCAGAGGCAGAGCATTAAAATCATAGGCAACACCTAGGCAAAGTGCCGCACAGCCCAAAAATTGGTAAGATGGAAAATGTAAAATGAAAGAACGAACCAACGAACGAACGCTGTGTCGGCAGTCTATGAAAATAAATTAGTCAGTGAAAATATTAAAGAACCGAAAGAAAAAGAAAGTTTCGGCCCAATGAAGCAATGAAGCAATGAGGAACCGCGAGCGCCTTAAAATATGCAACAAAATATTATTTAGTGCGCTCGTAAAACTTCGGCGGGTGTTTGTCTGCAAATGGGCAAAGTTTGTGCCACTTCTTGTACTTATTGTTGTTATATTCTGTGGTAGGCAAATTAATTTTTCGCTGGCTTTTTTTTTTTTTTCTTTTGTTTGCTTTTGCTCTTGGTGTCGCTCTTAAGCACTGAAAACGCTTTAATGCGCGAGCTGACATTGGGTTTAATGTGTTAAGTTTTTTTTTGGGATTTTCGAGCACTGTGACTACCGGTCTTAAAGCCAAAGACAAAGCCGCAGCCGCAGTCCCAATACTCCCACACACACACACGCACACACAGTGTGACACAGCCCACAGAGGTCCGTAGGCTATTTGAATAAGCAATCTAGCCAGAGCCCAAGCCATAGAGTAAATGGTACAGCAATAGACTCATAAAGAAATCAAAAGCAACATTTTGCGCTAGCCAGCTAGCCATGGCTTAAAAAAACCAGTTCGAGTGCCACTAACTAACTGAGCCGTCGTCGTCGCCGTCGTCGTCGTGGTCGCCACAACCTACGTGCCTCAAATACGGGTTTATGAATGGCCACCGCCATATGAATGGCTCACAAAGACGACAAAGACGTGGGCCAGCTATGATCCCCCTGCCCCTACACCTTCCTCTTTCCCTTCTCCTTCACCTTCCCCTTTAAGTTCTCTATATTGCCTAGCAATTCCCCCTTTTGTAGCCTAAAAGACAGTCGCGTCGAGCTTTCAGTTACGGCGCATATTAAACTGAATTTCAATTTAACTCAAGCTACAACTATAGTTGCACTATCTGTGAGTGTTGTCTCAGTGTGTGTGTGTTTGTTGGGCACCCAGAGCACGCACCTGGCTTTGACGTTTTTGCCCGGCTTAGTTTAATGCGCTCAGCGAATCAACGATTCGCTCGGATCGCTTCGGATCGACAGCTCTGGCTGCGATCGACGTTTGCACTTGTCGTTTGGCAAATGCCAAGACATGAAGCTATTGCATGCCACACTTGCCTCTTACTGTTGCCATTGCCTTGTGTATGTGGCAGCTGCATAATTATAATGTCTGGGCTGTGTATTAGTTTTTTTTTCTGTGTTCGTTTTTGTTTTTCTGAATGTCTTGTCTTTGCCAAGCTGTTGCCCGTCGTCTGTCTCGCCAAAAGGTCAAACTGCATATTTCTGTGTTGTTTTTTTCTGTTATTTTATTGACGTGCTGAACTTTGTAGACGGCTTAGTGTGAGACTATAAAATAAGTTTATCATGCAACTGGGTTATTTATACAGAATATACTTAAATTGAATTGAAATTTGATGTTATAAAATACTCAAAAGTGTCGTCGAATTCAATTTGCATAAAAATGTGCAAAAAAAAAACCATATCAAGGCAGGTTGAGAGAAATAAACTTTTTCGAATCCAGTTTCACAATGAAAGCTATAAAACACAATGAATTATTTTACGAATATATTAATTTATAGAGCTATTTTAATATCATCCGTATTATTCGCAACTACCGCGTACAATTTCAAGTTTCTCGTATTCCCCCATTAAAATCAACGGCACAGAAAATACTATGCAAATAATTTTGCCTCTCTTATTTATGCTATTTTGTATACTTTTAATTTTATTAAAAACACGTCGCATATCCATGAATGAATGAATGTGCTCGCGCGTCTCGTTTGAAAAGTTTTTAGTTTATTTTTGACTTGTTGTTTAATATTATTTATGTATGCAGATTGAAACTTTTTTGCCGGCTTTGGGACGGTTTCGTTTTTGGCTTTTTGGGAGACTCGACTCACGACTTGATTGTTGTTTTTGTAAAATTTAATGGCCATCTGATTGCGGACAAAACTGTTCAGATTACCTATTTATAATTCCAAGGATGTGTTCATTAAGCTATAAGATTTATGGTCATACTTATGGGCTGCATGTTTTTAATGCGTGTGAACAAAATGCGGGCGATGTCACTTCATTTGTGTGTTTCGATGTAGAAACATTGATGTATTTTGCACGTCTCCATGTTTCTTTTTTTTATATGTTGTGCCCAGTCTAAGAACTACAAATCCAGTCAAGCGCGTCGGGCCTGAAATTCAAGTTATCTGACAGTGTTTTAAAACTGCTCGAGCATAACATTTGACTAAGGGGGCCCCAAACCCAAATGTTAGATAATCGCAGCCAAAGCAAAACCGAAGTCGAAGTCGAAGCCAGTTAAAGAAATATGTTTGTCGTAGTCGGACTGAAATTCAAAACGCACACGGCCACACTGGTCAGATTAATGGCTTCAAGCTGATTAGTTTGAGGCCAAGACACAAAACACAGTCACCAACTGCGGCGACTTGACTTGAGACTTCAGATAAGATGTAATACAAAGGCCAACTAGCTTTGGTGGGCATAATTAGCCAAAGCTCAACACAAGTCTCTGTTTAGTCCGAATTTGTCAGAGGCAGTCCGAAGGGAGGAGCAAGAAGAGATATGAATAATACTCCAAATTGTGCCCCACAACCAAAATCTTCATTTGTCAAAATTAACACTCCAACCATAAGCCAAGAGCTACAAATCTCTTTGTTGTGTTTTGTTTGTTGCTAATGTTTTGCTAGTTAAGCAAAATAGCCGCGTAGGTGAGATCAACATTTCATTATTTTTACATTAATCTTTTAATAATTGATTTTGATCTCCAAAGTTTTACATTCTTCTAATTAATGAAGTTAGATATGTTACAACTTCTGAGTTGCTAGTTAAACTTTTAATTGAACATTGCGATTATGAACTTTTTAATCTTTAAAGATTAACATTCTTTTAATATGGTTTTATTTTAGATACGTTTTCTTTAAATTACAATTCATAATTGAACGTAATTTCAAGCAACTTTTTAATCTTTAAAGATTTACATTCTTTTAATACGGTTTTATGTGAGATATGTTTTCTGTAAATTACAACTTATAATTTACTAGTTCAATTCTTAATTGATTGTAATTTCTAGCCACATTTTTTGTACATTTCCTTTCATTATTTATTTATTACTTCCGATCATTATCAGCGTTTATTTTGTTCCCACACTCGATCAATCTTAATTCTTGATCAAATTTTCAACATTTTCGAGATCGACCTACTATTGCACACTTATTATTATTCGTGTTGTTAACATGCTTATACCTGTTCTTGCTAACTGAAAACGGCAAATTGAAAAAATAAGAAAAACCAAAAAAAAACTGAACAGAACGTTAAACAATTTTCACATTGTCGCGTCTTGTTATTAATTCAATTTTTTTTTTTTTTTTTTTGTATATTATGTTTTTTGTTCTTTTTTTTTTGGGCCAGAGTTACCGTACACTTTTGTGGGTTTTCAGACACGTCCCTGGCAGTTTAATTGAGCCAGCAGCGGAGGGGAAAAAGGCACTGACAACTGCTGTTGTCCAAAACCGGCATGGGCGCGTCACACACACACACACACACACACACACACGCAAGTCATAGCCATCCATCATTATGAAATGTGTGTGTGTGTTTTTATACAAGTTTGAGTCGAGCTGCACCTGCTCGCATTTTGTTGGCCTGGGAAGAGCGAGTTTGAGTTTGAGTTTGAGGCCTCCTTCATTGATAGTTTTCATGCACTGGGAGCTCAACTTTCGCATGCGCAAACTTGTCGGACAACATATGCTGACCATCCAGCTATAGTTCCAGCCTCAGTCTCAGCCTTAACTCCAGCTCCAGCTTCGCTCCAATTCAAGCTGAGATCTGTGCAGCTGGAACCGGACCAGCTGGCTTGCTTCAGCTACAGCTTCAGCTTCTGTTTTTGCCGTGATTCTGCGTAGAGTCTCCACTTTGCTTTTGCTTGCCTCACTTTTTTTTTGTTGTTGTGTTTGCCTTTTGTTTTTATGCTGTTGTTTTTTGTGTGTGTGTGTGTGCGACCAACGTAAGTTAATATGACTTGTAGCACGATGATTGCTTCCTGTGCCGGGAGAGTGACTTGAAAACTGGCAACTGGCAAACTCGCAACTCGAAAACTCGCACGACGCTTCGCTTAGGCGCTGACAGCGCTCTGACGACGACGCATCAGCAGCTTTTGTTGGCCAACTTTTTCGAGCAAACGCTTTGTTTTTTTTGCTTCTTTCATTTTATGAATGAAAAATCGTTGGCTGCTGATGTCGCTGCTGCTGCTGCTGCTGCTGCTGCTGGCGGAAGTAATAAATTAATTGAGTAAATATCGATTCGCACTGCGCTGGCAGGGCTGACTTGTTAATTGGCAGCACTTGAATAACACACACACACACACACACACAGATACCTACACGTTTACAGTAGTCGAGCATTCAACTTGCAGCTGTGCATTTCTCCCCCTCCATTTTGCATAGTCAAATTGGCTGGCAAAAGGGAATCCGAGCTGACATCGCAGTAGAAATAGAAATAGATATGGAAGTTGAAATCCAGCTAAATCATGTTAGTCAGTCGTACAGTCAACAAGCGAACTCGTCAAGTCAACACCACATCCAGCATTCAGCATCCAGCATCCAGATGATGCTTCGTGGTTGGTAGCTGGTGTCGCATCCTCCGCATTGAGTTGTCGCCTCGCTTTGCCCCTTCCCTCCCTTCTATCAACATCCAAGTGGAAGCTGGATGCTGAGCAGATTAATGACCATTGATAGCGCATATTCAACTGCTCAGCGAGCGTATTAATGCAGCTTGATAATTTATTGAAAGCGCTTCTAATGAATTTTTATGTTTTGCCTTAAAGTAAACATGAACATGACTCGACTTGCGTCGAAGCCAAAGATGCCCCCAATAGAGGAAGAGGAAGAGGGAGGAGTACTCAGTACTTTACTTTCAGCTTGGGGTACTTCTGGGGTGCTTCTAAAGCGCTTCTAAGTGCCTTTTAACGGCTGCTTCCGCTAGCGTTTTCAACGTTTGACTTGTAATTTGGTACGTAAAGCGTTTTTTATGGTAGCTTTTATGGCAGCATATGCCAACAAGCTGCCTCATCGTGCGTACTAAACTTAATTAATTGGCCAACGGCGCTGTGTTTGCCAATTATTATTGCCACATACATAGTTCTTTAACCTTTTTTGGCTTTCGTCTTAGCCTCTGCTTTAATTTAAATCTTCAGCGCTTAGTGTGAAAAACTGTAACGCATTAAAAAACAACAACAAAACACTCATATTCAGTTTCTCACAACTTCGACAAAGCTTTTAAACTTGTTTCGCCCCGAAGGCATAGAGTTTATTCACAGAAGAAAGTAATAGTTAATAGGTGTAATTAAGCTAAATAAAGTGCAAACATCAATTATTATTTATTACAATGATAAGCGAAAGAGACATACGTATTTATATAAAAATGCAATTAAATGATTTATTGGCGCCTGAAGTCGGAGATGCGATGCATCATAAAATACTTTATTTGCACGTGCGAAAAGTATTTAATACTCTAATAAAAACATGTAGGTTGATAGTATTTAGTTTTGGCATTTTTTAGTATTTTCTTCAAGCAATAGAAAGTAATATGCATAATTATGCAAATTAAAGTGCAAGCTTCAATTAATATTTATTGTTTTTGAACTGTATAGCCATAAGCTATCTGCATAAATAAGCGTATGCATGTAAATAAATACAAATAAACAAAAATCCACATATTCCATTATTTTGGCACACTGCATATACATACATATGTATGTAAGTGTTGCGTAAGCTTATTTCACTTCAATGAACAAGTTCTTTCGTTCAGTTTTGATCAGAGAACTAGGTTCTTTTCGTTCACAAGCAGGAAACAGGAGCGAACTAAAATGAAGTGAACAAATGAACAAAAATGAACTAAATATTAAAAGTGAAACGTTTGAACAATGAACTAAAACATTTTCAGTTCGTTCACCTTAGTGAATAGTTTGTTTGACATGGATCTGATTTATTGACGCCCTTAATTGGAGTTGCAGTTGTGACTTTACACATTACATATCTTGCAATATCTTTAACACAATATTTTGCAAAAATTGTAAGCGGTATTTTTTTTTGGCTCTTTTGAAGTGGCTTTCGCAAATGTTGCTGCTGTGTTGCTGCTTTATCGCATCGATCTGAGCTTCATGCATAATTGCATATATCAGATGCAAACACCTAACTGTACACATGTATGCATGTATCAGTTGCAAACACACACTCACGTATGTATGTGTGTATGGTCGTTACGAACGAGCCGTCATAAGCAGCGCTGGCAACAACAATCAAAAGGCAACAGCAACTGCAACTTGTTTGCTCTTGCAGCCGCTGATGTTGCTGCTGCTGTTGCTGTTTTACTGCTGTTGACGCCACCTAACTGTCAACTTTCTTTTTTCGCCGTCGCACATAATTACAGCTAGCAATACACATGTATGCACATATAATGCATGTATATGTATATGTGAGTGTGTGTTAAGTTTTACTTGCATGCAATTAGCATAAAAAATATCAACAGCGTTTGCATTTATATAACGCTACAAATTATGCATCATTGAAGCCTGCCACAGCAGCACCAAATTGCACTGACGTTGAATAATGACCGAAAATGCAACAGCAACAACAAGGCAACAGCCTCGACTCTGGCTCAGACTCCAAAGTGCAGCTCACAGGCCGCCAGTTGCCACCGCAGTTGCCACAGCTTCAGTTGCAGCTCCAGCTTCAACTTCAGCTGACGACAGACAGCCGACGATGATGGAAATGAAGCGCTGGCTGCCTCGAGACGCCACCAGGCACAAGCACACAACTGCCCCTGCCCCTGCCCCATGTGGTAGGTGCCACACCGTGCCGTGCCACTGACACCTCACGCACGCCCACTCCCAGTCTCTGCCGCATGCCACACGCCGCAGCCGCAGTCGCTGCCACAGTTGCAGTTGCAGTTTCAATCACAGTCTCAGACCCACTTCAGCTGCTGCTGCTGCTGCTGCTGTTGCATTGGCAGCAAATCTGCAATAGGCATAAACATTGCGCTTGTCGGATATAGAGATGGCAAGTAAGTATAATTTACACCGACATTAACAAGGAAATAAAGTGGTAAATTAATATTATACAAATAAAATGCATAAATAATAATTATGTCTAATTTATATACAGCACTGAACAATTAATAAATAATATTTCATTTTATTATTTGTACTGCATTTAGACAATTGAATAATATAGCCATATCAAATAAAACAAATACCAAAATACATATTTATAATCGTTTTCAACATCTCAGCTTTTTTTTTTTCACTAACAATGAGAACATAATAGACCATTTACATATAATCGTAAACATTTGTGAATATTACCAAATCGGAAATACGCTTTGAATGCCATGAATAGTATTTATTTTTGTGTTTTGTTTTGCGACTCCCACAAAAGCGACGATGAAGAGTGCGAAAGACAAACAAAGTAGGGTCACTAAAATAACAATATCGATAACACGAACGTGCTCATCTCTAATTCACATGCTCATATGCATGTGTGTGTACATATGTATGCATGCATGTATGTGTGTATTTGTGTGGATATGTCTGTCAGCAAATACATTGAAAATAGGCTGGAAAATGGGAAAATGGCGCGGCACGCATGAATAGAGGCATAGAGTCATCCATAGACAGCTTGGCGCTTTGAAAGGCGCATTCGATGGGTGCCCACAGAAGAGGTGGGGAGGGCGACAGGGTTTTCACTCACTTGACGCGCAAAGTGCTGCAAAATAAGCGCAGCAACATATAAAGGAGAAATGCACACACACACATACACATATACAGATGCACAGTGTGTACACATCTCATTGTGTGAGTTTGTAAAAAGACAAACAAAATGAAAGCGTAGAGCAGTTAAAAAAAAATAAGTACAAAACGAAGAGAAGAAGATGAGAAAAGTTATATAAAAAACACACAAAAAATTGGTTCAATTTAGCACAAAGACAACACGGTGCACACAGCTGAGAAGCTGAGATAGAAGGAAGGGTGATGAGGTGATGAGGAGGCAAGGCAACATCACAACATTGGCAGCATCGGTTCATGATGGGAATGTGAGATTGGGTTGGGGTTGGGCATAGGGCACTGACAGCGGCTAAGGACGGGGGCAGGGGTGGCGGGGACATGAGCCTATTTGCAGCTCAGTTCAGCTTGGTTGTCTTTATTTTTTTTTTTTTTTTTTTTTCTGCAGTCCAAACGAGCGACGACAACTCGTTAGCACAAATTTGCTATGTGGGGTATTTAATGGCAGTGGGATGGGCCAGTCGAGAGGGGGGGAGGAGGGTATTTTTCGATGAGGTCGACAGAGTGCAAAGAGAAGGGGGCAGAGGGCTGAGGGGGGCACTCCTCGTTGCTGTCAACGCCTTTTAAATGGGCAGCGACGAAAAAGCTTTTTACAATAGAACGAAAAAAAAAGCCAGCAAAACGCGTTCCCAAAAGCTGCCGCCAAAAACAGTAAAAGTCACTCCATTTTAATGTTGTTTTTGTTGTTGTTGCTGTTCTGATGTTGCTGTTGATATTTTGGCAAATTTTCATAAACTGTTATTTATTTTTATTGCATAAAGAAAATGTAAGCAAAAAGCCAAAAGACGCTGCAAAGTTGCGAGCAATTTTCTGCTGCTTTTCGTTTCTTTCACGGTGTGTGTCTGTGTGTGTGTGTGTGTTTATGTGAGCGTGCGTTAATTTTTTTTGATGTCGTTTTACTGGCAAAAGTCTGTGGCGGAAGTGAATTTGCAAAAAACACAGCAACAGCAACAACCAACAACAACAACAACAACTACACACCCAAGTACCACAGAAAAACAAGAAAAGTAAAATGCTGTGCGCTTTTGACCAGCACCCTAGCCAAAGGCGGCACAAACAGAAAATGTTTGCGAAACACACCGAAACAACAACAACACAATACATATACATTTATATATATAGTATACTAGATATGTAAAAAGAGTGTCAGACTGAGCAGAGGCAAATATGCAACAGCAATAACAACTTGGAAGCGCATTTTATTTACATAAAAACAAATGACCAGCATTTTGTGCGGGTCTCCTCCGAGTCTTCTTCTCCCCGTCAAAGTCAAAGCTGGGAGTGAGTTGTAGAAATGGAAGGAAACAAAAAAAAAAACACACGAACACAAAAAACACACACACACAGACAAAAAGAAGGTAAGACAGGGGTTGTAATTATCCCAACTTGGAAGATGGGGGCAGCGCCAGTTGAAAACCCTCAACAAAGTTGCACACGTTGGTAGGTCTATTAGGGAGATTGGCACAGACTCCTTTGGAATGTGCTGGGAAAGTTGCAACAGTCGCAGCTACAGCATGAGCTGGCAAATATTACAGAGAACTTTGTGAAGGGGATGGGGACATCATAAGCCGCAGATAGACTCTACTTAACTAGACTCTATGAAGTAGCCAGCTGAGAAGGCAATAAGTGTTGTAATTTAAGTTTTGAAAATTTAGTTCTAGCGTGTGTTTAAAATAACTGAAATCCTGGAAGATAACAAACTGTAAAGTATACAGTGCACACAAATGGAAGTCTGTTAGCTAACAGCATTCACTATGAATGGAAGTCTGTTATCTAACAGACTGCAGACATGTTAATTGACAGCACATGCAAAGCACCGACAATATCGATAACTCGTTCGATTAATTTATAATCGATATGCAGTCTGCAGTTAGCAAATGAAATGAGTTATTTATTTTAGCAAACGCTTGCTTATTGAATAAAAATTAAAATTAAAGTTTAATTTGATTTGTTTATTTTAATTGTGTAATTCGTGTTCTACAAACATCAAATAATGAATATGTGTGTAGAATAAAGTCATATATTGAATCACACCTTATTTTAAATTTAAATACATACTGGCTAAGAGAATTACCACGTATTTAAATACAAATTTATTTAAATATAGTTGCGAAGCTGAAAGTCGTAAATTGCAAATATTAATTATCCCTGCGAGTAGTTGAATAATTAACGCTTATCCTAGGCAAATGAACCTATCCAATAACACTATCGTACACACGAAAAACACTTTTGCTAAGCTTCTCTTGAGTTCTCGAGCTGAAGAGCTGAAAAGTTTTTGGGCCGGCTCCAAGTGGAGCAGAGGTCCATTACCATTTAGCTAAAGCAATTGCGGTCAGATGGAGCGTGTCCCTCTTTCCCTTCCTCCTCCCTCGCCCACTGCCTGCCCACTTTTAGTTTTCCATGTTGCCTAGCTAAATAATGTGTGTACTATGTGGGATGGGATGGGCAACTACTTACCGCTAAAACCTCCCCGCAACCTGTTCAACATAATTCGCAGCACTTTTTAATCAGAGCAAGTGGCCGAGTACTCATACACTCATACACTCACACTCATAGTCTATTCATTGGACGTTTTAGCTGCTGCTTTTGCTGCCCACCGATTAGCCAAGCCCTCTGAGCCGAGTTCTAAAACGGAGCCAGTTCAATGCACTGCGAAGAATGCGTTGCGTAGTTTTTAACCAGCTTTTAAAACGCGTCAAAAGTTTTATGCCAGCAACAACAGCAGACGACGACACGGCTTTAAGCCAAATCATTACTAAGTCCAGTCGAATGAGCCATGTGCCTTATGTTTGCCGAGGTTTTAGCTTTAATTCAATTTGCCTAGCTAAATCGCTGGGATTATGCATATATATAGCACAGCATAGCAAAGTCGGACAATCTCAGGTCTCTCTCTCTCTCTCTCTTTCCACACATAAACCTACATACGTCTAGTACATATTTGGCTTATAGCCTCTGCCTCTGCCTTCTTCTCCTCCTCTGCCTCAGTTTATGCTCTATACCATCAACGTTTATGTAGGCAAAAGAGATTTGTAAATTCTACACTTCGTTTTTTTTTTTTTTTGTGTTTTCCCCCCCCTGCCTCTTCACTCTTTCATGGCTTAAAACCACATCCTCAATTTTTCTAGTTGTGCCAAAAAAAAAAAGAAGAGAAGAAAAAAGTCTGAAAAACGTAATCATAATTTGTGTGCCGCCTTTTGTAGGTTGCAAGTTGAGCTGGCCGCTTGCTACACATGTTGAAAATTTGACTGCCTTCAAAAGTGAGTTGCCTGCCTGCCCCATTGCGGCAACAACTGGGGGCAGGTGTATTTCTTTTTACTGCCGGTTTTTCTCTACGTTTTCATATATATGGTATGTATGTATGTATTTCTCGGTTTTGTTTGAGTTTTGCAGCTTGGCTGGCATTAATTTTGAACGCGTGCAAATGGAGTTGGCTCTTGAGGCATGCCACATGCAGTGGCAGCTGCTCTTCACGACCATGTCCCAGGGCGTGTGCCAAACTCAGACGCTCAGCTCCTGGATGCAGCTTCATTCAACTTTAACTTCAACTTCCACTGCGCTATTAATGATGTTCTCCCTCAAAAATCGTTTAATATATATTACGAAAATATTCTTTAAGAAAAAATTAATTATTTAATGATAAACCGAGAAGCAGCTGCAAATTGAGTGTGGATATTAAATATTCTCATATATATTTTCGAATTATCAATTTAAGCAGATTGAATGAAACAATCATAAACATTAAGAACCTCCTTTATAATCTGCTTAGTTGCAAAATGAATTCAGAGATAAAATAAATTAAAGACAGTCGGCAATTTGTTTATTGCAGCTTGAACAAATTCTTCTTGAAAACTTTAAATTTTAATAAGAAATCCAAACACACGTTTTATCGAGTTGTTAATTAGAAATTCTCTATGGCCACTAATAGATTTGTCATGCGGTGTAAAATGATTAAAATTGTGTTAACTGAAGCTCGAATTTCAAGTTCTTAATTGCATTTTCAAACATCGGCTTTTCATTTTTGGATTTTCATAACTTTTTTCTCTTTGTTTTCGGTTTTGGTTTTTGATGTCGCGCTCAATTCATTAGCAGCTGCCCAATAAATAAATCAAAAACAGAACACAAATTGAGTATGGAAAAAGTTGGAAAAACATTTTACATTTTTTATGCAAATACTTTTCAATTAGCAGGCGAAACAAATTGCCAAACAAACTATGCAACAAAAGCCCAATAAAAATGCAAAATCCCAAATAATTAATAACAACGAAGTTGCTGTATGTTGCATGTTGCATGCTGCATGCTGCATGCTGCAAGCTGAATGGCTTCAGGCTGTAGGCAGTAGAAGAAGAGGTAGATAGAGAGCAAAGTGTTGTGGCTAAAATTAAATTATGTGTGCCACACAAAGTTCGCTTCGAATTATGTCGCATAAATCAAATAAACAGCAGCAGTAGCAAAAAAAAAAACGCAAAGTTGAGGCTGCAGAAAAATGTTGAGGAAAATTACTGTGAAAAAATTTATACGAAAAACTTTTGCATTTAAAGTGCGCCCGAGGGCGAGAGAGAGAAACGGGGTGGCAAGTGGCAAGTGTCTCCCGTGTGTTAGCGCAACACTTGTAGCCAAAAAACAACAAAATACAAAAAAATGAAAATGAAAGAAAAACAACAATTTTTATTATACGTTGTGAAGTAGAAACCGCAGTCGAGAAAACGCGACAAACGCGACGGCAGCGGGCAAAAACAAGTGTTTAAATGTCAACAGCAAGCGGCAAGAAAAACCAGCAGCAGTCGACGGAGCTCTGTGTGGCAGCTACAACTACAACGGCTGCAACAACAGCTAGACAAAAGGAGTTATATGCGAGTGTATCTGCGGAGTCTGCAGAGTCTCACAATTCATATGGAAAGATAACCGAGCGCGTCTGTTTCTGCCTCGGCTTCTGGGACTCATCTTCTATTTTTATGTTTGTGTAATTTTTTATTTTTTAGACTTTTGCGCCAGTCAAATGTCATGAACTTTTGTGGTCCACACACAGCGGTCAAAAGCATCTATGAGATACTTTTTTCTCGCTGCTGTTGCCGCTGTTGCACATGGCGTCGCTTAATAACTTACCCAAAAGCAATGCAAATGTCAAAGTTATCCAAAACTGCATCTTGCCGCCGTTTCTGATGATTGTATTTATCGTTGTAGTTGTAGTCGTTGTTGTTGTTGTTGTTGTTGTGGTTGTACTTATTGTTAACTTTTTGATTGGTTTTTTTTTAGACACTCAAACTCGCACACACTCACTTCGTTTTGGGCTGTTTACAGTTGCAGATACTTTGTGTATCTTTTGTTGTGTTTAATTGCAAGCCACAGCCTCTTTTAGGCTTGGCCACGCATTTGAGCCATGCATTTGGGCAAACATTTTGCGCAATAAACCCGACGACACTCAACAATTCACAAAGCACCCACACACTCGCACATTCACATATATAGTAACAAAGCGTTAGCGTTGTCAATTTGAATTTTGCTTGAATTTTGAAGAACTTCTTCACTTCACTTGTAGTCGGTGTTGTGTGTATTTTTGTTTATTTTATGTTTCGACTCTCGACTTTTGGTTTCGATCGTTGTTGCACTTGACACGCTTGCCACAGATACGCGACGAACAGATACAACGCGCAGACCGCTGAAGACTAAACGCAGATACAAATTCCGATTCCGATTTCGTAGCTCGCCCGCCAAACAGGTCCAAGTCGAAGCGCAGCTCACAGGCGATTGAGACGAACTCGAACCTTGAAGCACATGGCTCGCAAAGGCAGTTGCGACTTCCAACTCGAACCTCAACTCAAACACGAACTTATACGATGGGAAAAAAACAGGCGAGGTTCTGTGTGTGCCTTGTGGTTTGGGTCATTGCTAAATCAGTCATGCGACTCGAAGTTACAAATTGTTGCTAAGCATCCCATATTGCAATTGAATAGTAGATCAACATAATTTACGAAATTTTTAACTTTAATAGTAAATTCATTTTCAAATTACGCCTTTTCATTTGCATAGTTGAAATTAGATTTTCATTTGTCATATTGCTCTCAACAATTTCAAGTAATTCTTGTAATTTTCCTTCTGTAGAGCTCTCAGCATACCTAAAAACGATTTGAATACATTCACTTACTCGTTTCAACTTTTAGAACACGCACTTCGTTAGCATCTTCGTCGAAATAGTTCACGACTCTCACACAGCAGCCACGACGTCTGCGCCTTACCGTATTCGAAGAGGTGCGCAACTCTGCTAATTCGTTTCGAACTGTGCAGACGCACTCTTATACAAAACTCTGCTACGCAGGCAAATTCAATTGCTGAATATAATTTCGAAGTTGTTTAGCAGAGATCCAGGAGTATACGTCGAAAATGAGTTGTTGAATCGCATAATATAAGAGTATTGAATCGAGACTTATATCCGAACGTAGAAGAGCTCAATTAGAAGAGAGGTAGCAACATGTCTGAAGTGCGCCTTGTAACTGAAGTGTTGGGATTTCGGTTATGAAAGTAAAAGTGTCCGTCCCATCTATCCCGCTATTTCTCTAACCACCTATCTGTCTAACTCGGCTGGCTTGGCAGGCAACGTAAGTAGAAAAACATGGGAAAAACTTTATTGAAAATCGAGGCAACGCAACAACAACAAGCTTTTGAGCAAAAGATTCTAAAAGTTTCACACACAAGTGAAAGTGGCAGCAGCCAAGCCAAAGCCAAGGAAGTCAATTTGGATGCTTAGTGCACTGGCAAATAATAATACTATGTATGTATATTGAAAGATAGATTATGTCGAACTTTATGCACTTTACGCATTATTCAGATATCTTCGAGATGAATTTTATGCCTCACTGAGTTTCAATTGAACTCCAAAGTTTCAGAATTTTCACTGAACTCAAGACATTCATTTCAAACGTCTTCAGGTGTAAAGCAATTTCAATCGAACTTCGAAACTCTACTTGAAACATTAAGAAGTTTCACATTCTAATAGAAATTTTAATATGCAAACTAAAATTATAACATCATCGTGACTACTGAACTCATTTAAATAAAAAAAAACTCCCTCTTTTGAATTTGCACCATGACTCGAATAGTTTATCAACCGTGAATACGTGTGAATTTATAATTGTCTTATTGAAATTCATAAATGTGGTGGAATAATAATAATAATAATAATAATAAAAATAATAATAATAAAAATAATAATAATAAAAATAATAATAATAATAATAATAATAATAATAATAATAATAATAATAATAATAATAATAATAATAATAATAATAATAATAATAATAATAATAATAATAATAATAATAATAATAATAATAATAATAATAATAATAATAATAATAATAATAATAATAATAATAATAATAATAATAATAATAATAATAATAATAATAATAATATATATATATATAATAATAATATATAATAATAATAATAATAATAATAATAATAATAATAATAATAATAACAATAATATTAATAATAATCACCAAATTAAATTATAATTTATATAGATTGATTACATATTAAGTTCCATGTAATTTATTCTTTTCTTGAGTATAAGGATTAATTGCAGCTTTGTGCTTTCCTTTAATTATTGAGATGTTCTTCAAGTTTCACACACTTTATAAAAAAAATCTTCTATACAAACACATCTTTATTATAGGCCAATAAACTTCATCCAAATACATTTTTTTATAAAATATATTCCATTAAACCGCAAGTGAAAATTGAAACCATAATTGCTTTCAACAAAAAATGTGTATCGAATATTTTGGGTATTAAACCATTTTGGTTTTATCTACTGCGATATATTCAACATCGAATAATCTAATAAAAATCGACTAGAGAATAGAAACAAAGGAAAGCGCCCACCACAAAAGAATGAAGAGTCAAACAAACAACTGCGCCAGACAATTGGGCGCATCATCTCCATCTCCATTCACCTCAGTCCACGTGGTTGATTTTCGATGCGAGCCATGAGTTGTGAGCTGTGAGGTGAGAAGTGTGTGTGAGGAGCCCGCAGACATCAGACAGATAGTTATATGTATATAAGTACATTTATACCTATGTAAGCTAGTTGGTAGGGCTGCGGCTAGTCCGCAGCAGGCTTTATTAATGGCTCATAATGACTTAAGTGAAATTACTGAAGCATGGCAGCACATTCCCATCCCATTCCCCCCATCGCATCTGTCTCGCTCTGACTCTATTTGCCTCTTCCTTTGCCTTGTACCTTTCGCCTCTGCGTCTCCGTCTCCGTGTCTGTGTCTGTGGCAGGCGAGGCGAACTCGACTGCAGTCATAAACAGCGAGAATTCCCACGCGGCATTTAATATTCTGTTGGCCAAGTAAATTTTCGCTGTTCACATGTTGCTGCCTTCGCAATACCTATTGGATATCCAATGTCCCAAAAGGGGTATGCTTTCCAACTATGTGATGTCCAACAAGTAGAAGTCGAGTACTATCGATAGTTGGTGGAATCGATAGTAATTGATAGTTGGTCATAGAGCATCTACTATCGATGATGTTATTCTTAAATAAAAACAAGTTGCTTAATAAGGTGTTTATAATTATAAGAATAAAACAGGGAAGAACTCATTTCTTATCCAAATTACAGATATTTCAAAATGTTTATAGAGTTAAATTTTTATATTATTGCTAGTTGAATAGTTATGAATAACGTAGAAATTTCTTAGTCACTTAATTATCAGCAAATATACAGCATATCATTTAAAAATGTTTAATTTCTAATTTCAGCTAGACTGTATTTGATGGAAACTTTATACAGCATAATAATCGATAGTACCGATACCGCTATCGATAGTAATACACATCGATGAGTAATACAAATATGTGATATTCATCAAATTACTTTTTGTATTAAACAGTCATTTAAGCAAATTTGATAAACTTCATTAAATTATGTGAGAGATATAATCGCACTAATCGTATTATTCATTAATCGTTTAATGATATTTCATTATCAAGCCTAAAATCATAATGTTTCCTTATAAGAAACACTTTAGTTTGCTGCTTTAAGATATTTGGGCTATCTCAGAAAACAGAGCAAAGCAAATAGGGCATTTGAGAGTCAAATGCACGCTTAAGCACAAAACACTCTCACTTGTTGTGCTTCTCACTTGCTTTCAGTATTTGAAGCATAGTTGTGGGTTGTTCTTCTGCTTCTGTTGCTGTTGGGTTGAATGCCGTGCAAGCAAGTAGTTAAGGTCAGTTCATATATTATGCTTTGCCAGGCAAAAGGTGCCATAAGTCTATGAGTTTCAGCGAGCGAGCAACTCGGAGTCTATGTTTTTGTTAAAAGACAGAGAGAGAAAGCGACTTTACATATAGTTCAGTGTGTGCGAGTGTGTGTGTTTGGTCTTTGCCCAGCAGCTCTTATTTATTTTCCCAGTCTGCCGCAACTCGGCAACTGTTGCCTACTTTTCTGCGTCTCTCAAGTCTGTTCTCGCATCCTGGCATTCTGGCATCCTGGCAGCCAACCCGCCTGTCTGCTAATTAAGCGAAATTTTGCGTAATAAGCTCGTCTGTAATTTGCGCTATCTTTTCGCCTTTTGTTTTAGGCCAACATGCGTAGTTGTAGTTGTACTCTGTGTGTGTGTGTGTGTTTTTGGTATTGTTTTTGTTATGATTCTGGTTGTGGCCCTGTCGCCTTTTGTGTGTTGACTTTGTTAACTGTCATCAAGGTGTTCATTGGCTTTGTTATTACGCCTCAATGAATTTTCGGGTGTGCGTCGTCTATCTGCACAAATTGTGCGCCATTCAAGTGATATATGCGTGTAATTTTTCATACTCGCCACTCGCTTCCAAGGAAGATAGTTCGAGGGATGCGGCTGCTACTGGTTACAGTTGAGAGCCTCTCTAAATCATTTGCGACAGTCCACAGACTATATATATACATATATATATATATGTAGGTTGGATAAACGGAACAAGAAACAAGGGTCAGCCATGGGAGAAAATGAGAACAAATTTAATGGACTATCGAAATTTATTGTCTTTAATTTGTTTTATTGAGGCGAGTCCTTTGACTCAATGCAATGGTTAATCGAATTAGATCGATTTTCAGATACATTTATTCAAATGGTTTTACATTTCATGATTGAAATCATGCAGCATCAACGTAATTATGATATTGTGCAACAACAGAGGTCAACAGCCTTCTTCTTCATCTCCCCCTTCAACTCTCTTGGGGGCTAAATGCAATCTTTTGACTGATAAGCCGCATTATTAACGCCATGTCAAATTCAGCACACGCATAATTTCATCAAAAACTCACTTAGCTCTCATTGTAAATGAAAGTGTAAGTCGACCCCATGACTTTGGCTTTTTTTGCACCTGCTGCTCATGTTTCATTTTTATTTTCACAATTTGTTGAGCTCTTCTCCCCGACCGAATAGATATCAGCGGCAGCATAATAACAACATTATTTATACTGGCGCATGACAACAACAACACACAGAGTGTGAGTGTGTGTGTGTGTGTGTGTAAAACACACGCACAACATGCTGGCATTTTAAACACATGTAAACAAAACCGTTGAATTAAACCGAAAATTAGCATCGATTAAAGTCAAGAAGCCGCGACAGTGACTCTCACTCTACCTTTCCCACTCCCACTCCCCCACACACACAGACACATCCCGTTATCGGTAGCAAAGCCAAAATACACGCTCGCTATCTCACTCTCGCTCTCGCACACACACTTTATCTTGCACAGCCGCATTGCTTTAAACAAATTTTAACATAATTTAAACATGTGTTGAAGGCGCACACGCTGCTGCGTCTGCTTAATCCCCTTTTAATCCGTTTTTAGGCGCGCCAACGCAACGTGCTCGACTCGCCTCGTCTCGCTTCGCAACATAACCTCAACAACAAGAGCGAGGACTAACCTAACCTAATCTAACCTGCGCAACAACAGCAAACAAACACCAACAGCAGCAGCAGCAACAACAACAACAAGAGGAAGAGCAACAAAATGCAGCCTGTGATAAGGTAACGTCGACGTCGCCGCCGCTGCTGATGCTGCTGCTGACGTCCTTGGCGGGTCCATTGAGGGTGCCAGCATAAATAAATAATAGGGTGTATAAGTAACTGTCTGTGTCTATGTGTGCGTGAGTGTGCTCACGTGTTTGCGTGTGTGTGTGAGTGTGCGAATGTGGGCCGCATGTTGAGGTGTTTGCAAAACTGCAAAAATATTAGTGCGCTAGCGGGCTTCAACTCAGTTGTTGTTCTTCTTCTTCTCCTCAGTTGTTGTTGTTGTTGCTGTTCTTGTTATTAGACAGTTGCGGCCTCACTCCATAGTGTGGCGCATGTACTGCGTTTAGGGTTGCCCCCAGTGCGGTTATGTCTGCTTGCAAGGGTTGCCTGCCCGCCTGCCTGCCTGCTACTTATCATATGCAAATGCTTAAAAATGTTTGTGTGCTCATAAATTCCGCTGCCGTATGAATAGCGTTTGTTAGCGCCTACTGTGAGTGTCACTTCTCCACCTCCACTTCTTCTTCTCCTGCTTCTTCTTCTTCGTCTGCTGCTTCTGCTGCTCTTCTCCACGAATTATCCATAAGTTGAGGCTGTTTGTCTGGCATG
This sequence comes from Drosophila nasuta, assembly GCF_023558535.2. Taxonomy (NCBI): domain Eukaryota; kingdom Metazoa; phylum Arthropoda; class Insecta; order Diptera; family Drosophilidae; genus Drosophila; species Drosophila nasuta. The sequence goes on from NC_083457.1 coordinate 19,451,486, forward strand.
TCATAAATTCATTAGCAAGTTTTTATGACGCTCGACTGGCAGCAAGGCTATTGCCTTGAAGTAAGTACTCGCATCTCACTTGAATTAGTGGCGCAAAAGTAACTCCTGCCTCGGATTTTATGCTCATCATAAAAAGTAAATAGTATAAAGGTATAAACTGACCAAACTGATCTAACATATAAACTACTTTTTCGTTATACGATGTGTAAAAACAAACTAACTATATTACGGATATCCCATTAATCGTAACTCGCTGTTTCAGTTCTCCAGCTAACATTATTACTTTAACTCCCTGCAAATGCGTTCATTAAATATTCTTTTTAAATTATCAATTTGAGCGTTCGCAGTTAATTTCACAACATAATTAAATTAGCTGATTTAGTGCACGTATCGACCACTCCAGCTAATTGGTTTAATTCTCTCAAATTTCAAAACCAAAATTGTACCATTAATCACTGGCAAATGAATCAACTCAAATTGGGGTAGAATATTCTCAGCTGGTGAAAGTTTAAAAAGCTTGAAAGATGCATTAAAATACTGATTATTATGATTTTTAAAGAATACAGAATAAAGTGAATGCTGCCTTGAGCAAATGAGCAAAAGAATTTGCTGAATAATATCTTTTCGACCTGCAGCTAGTTGTATAAAATTTATATATAAGTGGATTATATTCGATAAGCTTTAAGTGCTGTGTGAAAATTAAAGTCACCCGCTATAGTTTCCGTTGAAACGTTTACAAATTGCAGCACCTTTCCTAAGGTTTATTGTCTTTATAATAATAACAACATTACAAATTTGTATATCTTTTTTTTTCCAAATTTTAAAGTTTTTACTATTTCTAAACAAACGCTTAATGGAATATTCGAATCAAGATATTAGAGATATACAGATATATATCACCACCGATCTTTATGAAAAGATCGAAGTTTTTTATTTCTCGTCGTTATGTATAATTTAGTAATAGAAAATTTATGAACTTAATATAAATATGAAATAGAATTTTGTGTTTTAATGCTCTACAAAATCGTGAAGTCTTCTTGCAGTAACAACTATGATGTCACATAATTAAAATAAAAACCCAGCCTTAGTGCACAATGAAATTTTATCACGAATTTACGTTGTGTAAAAAGTTCTTGCCTCTTGAGCTATCCGTTGATAGTTCAGTTAGTTTGTAACTCTTAGATTAAAACTCTAATTTTGTGATTAAACTGAATTTTATCCTTAAATAAATATTTGTAAACTACTATATATAGTATTTGTTATTAAAAAAATGTTTTTGAAATTTGTCTATATTTGATGATTGTATAATAATATTTCAAATATTAAATGATTACTGTATTAACAAACAAACATTTCCAAATATTTCATTTAATACTGTGCAATGTTGAATGTAAAATTAAGATGCGCAGTTGAATCAGTTAGTAAACCAAATACTGAAGAGCTGCAGATGAAGAATTTACTATCCAATAGCAATAACATTTTCAGCAGCTTTGCTTTACATATAGGTTTAGACTTAAGTTTGAACTACACGTGTCTATCATTCTTATGCCCCGTAATAAAAACGTTGTGTGGAAGATGAAATTGGATGCACTTAAAGCAAACTTTATGTTTATCTTCAAACGTTGCAAAACTCTTGCTGTGCATTCCACTTCTTTGGCAATTCTAATTAATGTTACTATATTTCAGTGTGTTATTTGTGAAACTTTTTTAACTACTCGTGTGTAGTAAAATGTATTTTGACTGATGATAGACCTTTTCACATCTGTTTCCAACGTTTTTCACATTGCCTTTTGCTGTCCGTTTGCAGTTAGCAGCTAGAGAAGCCTTGGCCTGCTTTCATCATGTCCATCTTCAATAGGGCAAACATTTGAGCCATTTTTCAGATTACAATTTACAGTTTACAGTTTAGAATTTACAGCAGTATTAGATTGCACTCGCTTTTGACTATCATTTCTTTATTTGTTTTAATTTTTTTTGTGTTTTGTGAAGCTTGACGCGTTGCTTTCTTAGTTTTTAGCTTCGTTTTGCATGGCAAATGTAATTTATACAAAATTAATTTACGTCATAAAAAGACTTTTGTGACTGGGCAAGCGGAGGGGAAGGGCAGGGAAGGGGGCAGAGCTTTACTGACTGCCGACTGTGAGCTGTTGATGTCATAAATGTTGCATGGCACAAGCACACACACATGCACAAAGAATGGAGCACACATACAATGAGAGCAACAAATATGCATCGAAATAAAATAAAGTATAAGCCCAAAAGTAGTAAACCCAAAAGCCCTGGCCAAAAGGCCCAAAAGCTGTGCACAATTTATGCATGAACACGCCCCCTTTAGCGCCTCCAATGGCTGGCAACATTTTGTTGCACTCGCACTCCAACGAAGCAGAAGAAGAAGTCACAGTAAAGGAAAGGAAAGGAACAGAAAGGAAAAGGCAAGACCCGTTGCCTATTGTAAATGCAGCTTAGAATTTGCTGCAAATAAAGTGAAATGGCAACGGGCTGCTCCAAAATTCCAAACACACAGAGTAGAGAAAGCGAGAGGGGGACAGTGGAAAATGCAAGGGACAAACACGAATGTATGTGTGTGTGTGGAGAGAGTAAAGCCAGCAAGGCAGCAAGGGCAAGAAACAACAAGAACAACAACAAAAAATTGGCAATTTAACATTTGACGTTTTCTACGAGACTTGTTCAAACAATATACTTGGGAATTTGTTTTAATGCTCAGTCGAGGCAAGAGTTGGCGTTTGGCGGAGTTGACGGGCGACTGCCTTAAGCTCCATATGAGCACTATATAGGAGGGGGGCAGGGGGGGGGAAGGGAGGAGGCATGTGGGCAACTGGCAATAATGGCTTTAAATTTTTATTAGATGACGACGCTTATGCGCCTTAGTTGCCGTTGCCTTTGCCGTTGCCATTGCAAGCTGCCCCGGCACGTTGCAGCTGCTTCGAATGTTGAAATGTTTGTTGAAAATGCGATGCAGTTGTGTTATTATTGTTGCAACACAACTACTACACTTACACATTGTTGTGCTGTATTTGAGTGCGAGTTTCAGTTGTTGCCATCAAGCTGCTCATGTAGAAATAAGCATAAGCACTAATTACCTGAAATACGCCAGAACTAACAAAGTCGAAACTTGGCTACGCTACTGTGTTAACATATTTTCATGTTAACATGTTAAGAATAGACCAAACTGTTTAGCCGAAATGTTAACTTAACTGTTAAATGTTAACTTAACAGTCCAGTCTTAACATATGAACTGTTAAAGTCATCATTTGCATTTATTAATAGATTAAAATGTTAAATTACTTAAAAGAATTATTATCTCAATAGTGCAGCCGTGCATTTATTTATAGATAAAAGTGTTAAGTTGTACATAGCTGAAATGTTAACTTAACAGACCAGCCACTAACCATATAATATTTATAATGTATTATATGGTTAGTGGTCCAGCTTTAAAATATCGGCTGTTAAAATCATTTGCTGTGGACGTGCTTTCATTGGTAGATTAAAATGTTAAGTTACTTAAAAGAAATATTATCGTGCATTCATTTATAGATCAAAGTGTTAAGTTACATAACAGAAATGTTAACTTAACTGTTAAAGTTGAACTTTAGAGTCCAGTCCTACCTTGTGGGCTGTTAAAGTGATTACTTGCATTCATTAATAGATTAAAATGTTAAATTACTTAAAAGAAATGTCAACTTAACAGTGCAGTCGTGCATTCATTGATCGATAAAAGTGTTAAGGAACATATCAGGAATGTTAACTTAACAGTTAAAGATTTACTTAACAGTCCAGCCATGAACCATATAATATAATGGACCACTAGCTTTAAAATATCGGCTTTTTAACTCATCTGTTGCGAACTTGTATTCATTGACAGATTAAGATTTTAAGTTACTTAAGTTAACAGTGCAATCGTGCATTCATTGATAGCTTAAAGTGTAAAGATACGTAACAGAAATATTAACTTCACAGTCCAGTTTTAACATATTGACGGTTAAAGTCATTTGTTGTGAACGTGCATTAAATCTTTTAATTTAATTTAATTAATTTAAGTTACTTAACAGAACAGTGTTAAGTTGACTTAACAGAAAAGTTGTGCATTCATTGACCGATCCAAAGTGGTTAAGTTGCATAACAGCAATGTTAACTTAACAGTCAAGACTTAACATATGCATCTGAAAGTGCATTCATTAAAGTTAATTTTGCAGGGCATTTTCAAATGACTAAATTGAAACTTCAACTGGATGCTTACTCCACATGTATTTACTAAACTGGTTTTTATTTTGTGCATTTATTTCTTAAAATTTGTAAATTCAGCATTTGGTGTGCACTTTTAGGTTTTGGGAAATAAAGTCAAACTTTGAATAGAGTAAGGGTTTCCAGTGAAGTTAATTCCTAATCACACATGGCCACATTTCAATCAGCCGTGTCAAGCTTGACAGTATCTACGAATGTAATAAATCAAATTGCAGTAAGATGGGACATATTTAATTCCTATCTTCAGTATAGTAATTCACGTATTTAATTCCTATCTTAAGTAATTCACATTTACTGTGAGAAGTTTGTTAATAACCAAAGCTGTCGACATCTTATGAACTCTCTCGCTCTGCATTCACAATTTGTAAAGCAACGCAGTACATGAGTGTGTGTGTGTGTCTGCATGTGTCTCTCTGTGTGTGTGTGTGTCTGCTTGCTTGTGCATTTAGCCAGCTGCCCCTGAGCGTATGCTACACTTTATTTAATGTGGCTGCTGTCGCCTAATTCGCATAATTACGCGCTTATTATTTTTGCAAACTGTTTGTGCCATCTCTGTATCTCTCTCCCTCTCTCTCTCTCTCTTCCCTCTCTCTCTCGCTTTATGTATGGGAATTTGTTGTGTATGCGTAATTGTATTTCGCTTTGCGTGTATCCAGTAATTGTATTATTTGCATGATTTTATTATATGGTGTTCCACGCTGCCGTTCAGCAGCAGCAGCGAGTCGAGGAGGCACAAAACGGCGCGCTGCGGCCATAATTAACCAAATAAATAAAACAGTCGAAAACTGTCCAGCAGATATAACGGCATTATACGTAGAGCCTAAAGGGAAACGGAAGTGGGCAAAATCCAAATACAAATACACGAACACAACAAGAACAAACAAACACACACTCACACATACACCAATACATTCACATACTGTACTTGTGGTTGTATTATTGAGTATTGTCTATGCCCCGTGGGTTAGATTTGGCCTTTTTGTTCATTGCCGCCATGACAACAGCAAATTAAATGGCTGTCATTTCATTTTTTATACCCTTTGGAAACGGACGAAGCTCTTGGCATAGATATTTCGACCACATAAACTATAATTATATCAGTAAAAATTTGATCACAAATAACACAATAATGCATTTTTAAAATCTTTACATTTTATGTACAATTTTATTTAGCGAATTTCATTATTATTCAAACAGAAATAGTAAAGAAATAAAAAGCTTTGCGTAGCATTTTAAAAAGTTTATGTATTTTGTTAATACACTGCGCATAGATTTATTATAAATTGAATTGATTATTGCAATACGATTGCCAAAAAAAAAAAAAATGCCAAATTTCAATTTATGCAAATAGTTTCTAAATAAAGATAATAACAAAATTAATAATTATCTCATTTTGTATACTTGATTATGTTGTATAAACAAAAATGTTTGCCTCAAGAAAAATATATTTTTGTATTTGATTTAAAGTGATTTTAAATATTTTGTGTTTAATAATTCACAATGTAAAGCGTATTTGCAATTCTTCTCAAAAGAGTTTTCAATATTTCTAGTGATCCATAGTTTGTTCGTTGGATTACTTATTGGCTACTTTGCAAATTTGGCATTACTGTTTGTTCGCTTGTCATTTTGGCTATTGGTATTATGAAGTTGTGAACATAGCTAATTGAAAACTTTTTGTCACATTTAGCACTTTGCAGTGCTTTGCTTGGCTTGTGGACTTTCAACTTGCAACAACGAGATATGGATTTATCTGTTTTGTTTTTATGCGTTTTGCGGTCGTCCTTCTTGTGATCAACATAAAAACTGTTTAAGCAGATTAGCAAATGGACCCCAAAGCAAATAATGCGAATTGTCAATGATGTGCTATACGACTTATGCACTCGTATAAACTTAAGATTACTAGTTTAAGGAGAAATTTAGTGAGAATTCTTTAATAACATTATTTATGACTGAGAACTAATATGTTTTATATTTTCCTCGAAAATGTTCATTCTATATCTGTTGTAGACAACTCGGGATTTCTGAGAATCTTTTGGAAGTTGGTTCCTAGAAATTTAAATTAATTTTGTAGTCCACTCAATTGTTGAAATATGATATTCTTCGCTGTCAATCAATTTGATAATTTAGTAACTGAAATACTCAGAGACTTTCACTGCACATTTTGATTGAGTCGCTCGAATTTTTTATTCTTCTACATTTTGGATTTGCTAATTTGTATAATTACAAATTCAAATAATTGTTAAAGATATGTTCTTGATATTTAGTGAAAGGAACTTTATATATTTATCATTAACAATAATTGAACCTTCATATAAATAAATAAGTAAACTGCACATTTTTAGATTTGAGACATCCATCTTTTAGTTATGTCCAGCAGCTGTGATAGTAGACAATTTCCAGCTTAAGTCCTCTCCTTTTTTTTGTATATGCATTGCACAACAGCTGTTGTTTAGCAGCAATAGTCAACTCAACTAGTTTGTAATAGTAAAGGAAAACATTACTGACACCAACTTTAATTCAATTTCGGAACGTTTCCACTTAAAAGAGTAAAATAAAAATAACAAACAAACCAAAAATTTTAGTAATAATAAAAATATTTATAAAGCTATGAAAAAACAAGTAAGAAAATTACAGTAGAGTGTGCTCGACTGTGAGATACCCGCTACCCATTTTGAATAAAAGCAAAATATTGCAGTATTATTTTAAAAATATACCAAAAATAAAAATATACTTAAAATATACCAAACGGTATATTTGTTATATCGATATAGTACCACATTCAAAATATACCATAGACGGCACAATATACCAGACTGTCGGCCAAAGCAACTAAGACCCCTCGTAAGTAGGCGTTTTTGCCCATACAAAAGTATTTCTTTCTTTACCAAAATTTCAGGAATAACGACTACTATTGTTATTATTGTATAATATACAATGTATATACCAAAATTTGTTGGTTTGCGGGGGCCGAAGTGGGCGTGGCAAAATTTTGAAACAAACAACAAATGCTGTCGAATAAAAATTATAGCTCTATCTCTTTAGTCTCTGAGATCCAGTGTTTTATACGGACAGACAGACAGACAGACGGACGGACATGGCTAGATCGTCTCGGCTGTTGATGCTGATCAAAAATATATATATAATATACTTTATAGGGTCGAAGATGCCTCCTTCTACCTTTTACATACATTTCCTGCCGGCACAAAGTTATAATACCCTTCTACCCTATGGGTAGCGGGTATACACATACAATTACATATTATACTGCTCTTAAGCATCTTTATTAGCTGTCAAAGACTATCCAGATTATCCCATATTTCACCTCTTATAACCATATAAGATCTCATTGTTCACTTCTTAGTCTGAATCTGCATTGATCAGCCATTGGGTCAGCAAACTTTGCTTGCATAGAGAACAAATAATAAGTTGGCACTTGAAAGCGTGTTCGACTTGTAAATACTCTGTGCGAAAAGTCACTTGGAAACTTGGGCTACTCTGGTGACTAAAAGTATGCACACACTCGCTGCTAAGCCACCTTGTAATACTATTATAGGGATTTTATCTTATTTCAAAAGTTTTTATGAGGCTAATTCGATTGTTTATTGTTTATTAAATGTCTACTCAAAACTTGTAACTTGGGCGTCCAGGCCAAGCCCCATCCGGTTCCGCATACAAACAGGGAATACACACAATTACACCCACACACACACACACACCTAACACACACACACACATTAAGTGAGCAATTCAATAGCCTTTTGCAGGCAGGCTGTTAGGTTATGGGCTCATGGCTCACCGCCGCCAATAACCACACAAATTACATTTATTTAAGTTCCGTCACATCAAACGTTTACGGCCCTTGGCCACAGACCTGCACACATACATACACACACACACACACATACAATCTGCTCTCTCCCTATGCTCATAACTCAAAGTCTCCATGCAACAATTGCCCATCTAATTCACTCAACTGCTCACCTGTTGGCACACTCTCCGCTCTCCATTCTTCACTCTCCACTCTCCGCTCTGACATCGTCATTTGCTTCGCCCTTCGCTTTTCGCTGTCTCCAGCTTCGTCATCGTCAACGTCTTTTTTCGCTGTCTCTGTCACTGTCGCTCTCGTTGTCTTGGCTGCCGGCGGCGCAGTTAATGTTGTCTGATTTCATTAGCGCAGTTCTCGAGACTTTGCCTCGTTTTCAACCCTCCCTCCTCTTACCCAGGAACGGAACCCAAAACGCAAACGCGTATTGACAGTTTTCGTCGGATGCCTTGCTCGCCTTTAAGATACACGCGTAATTTATCTCTTCACGTTTCTTGACTGCTTCGCACGCCAATTAGACGACGTCCCCGTTTCCCCTCCCCCACCTGATCCAACAATTGCTAAAGCATTTTACATGAGCTTGAATGAGCTTATTATTGGTTTTGCTTTTGTCGATGGCTGTCAATATTATTGATACCCATATTAAACGCATTTGTTTTCATACATACATACTAAAGTATGTATTTCTGCGCTGTTTTATAGGCATCGACATTTTCCCACTGGGCTAAGCTGCCTCACCTCACCTCTCCACGCCAGCTCATCAATGCCAGAAGCAGTTCCAGCCAGACGCTTGTTGTGGCTAATTTGCTTTTATTATTCGCATTAAATTTTATGCTTATGTTTATGTTTTTTTCTAATAAAATCCAAAAGAGCCAAACCGAGAACCGACTGTCGACTGCCGATCGAAATTGAGACATTGTGTTTGGCAGTGCGAATTAGCCGGAAAATGTTTCGCCCTTATCCGCTTCGTTGCCGTGCATTTTAATGGCCAGTTTAGACCAACAGTTGCAACACCAGCAACAGCCACAACATCAGCAACAGCAGCTGCTCATCGGCATACGCAATGATTAGAAATTGGCAGCAGCGATGAAGCTGACAGCTGAAGCCTACCATAAGGTAATAGTACTATTATCATTTTCTGACATGTGATTCGGGCATCGAGTGTGAACAGCACACATCGAAATTGGCCATCGCCATGACAATCTGATTACCATAAATTACAGCACATTACAGTTGTCCGCTGAGGCTTGATTAATTAGATCAATAAACAGCCAATAATTTGCATAAAAGAAGTTTAGTTTGTTGAGTTTATAACTATCACAAATGGAAATCAAATTAATGTTGATATGAAATTATAAAACAGAATATTGCAATAATTTAAAAATATTATATAATTAAAAGTATACTTTTAGAATTATTTTAATAGGTAACATATATTCTAACTAAAGGTATATACAAAAGAAATACAAAATTTGAAATCGCAAAGAAATTCCTTACTCAGTAAAATGAACAAATAGTTCAAAATTATAGTTCTTTCTTGTTCACTTTACATTTTTAGTTCGTTCTTTTTCACATGCTCGATTTTTGGTTGTTAAAATTCATTTGTCAAATTTATTATACAAAAGCAAAAATTCAAATTGAATAGGTACTCAATTTTCTATTCAAATCATTTTACAATTAAAATTAATGTATTATACAAATTTAAAGTAAAAATTCAAATTGAATAGGTACTCAATTTTCTATTCAAATCATTTTATAAATAAAATTAAAGCAACATCAAAATGTGAACAAATTTGACTATTAGTTTTTACAACACTATTCTAAATTCACAAATTATCAATATGATATTGATAATTAAATACGTACCAAACAACATTAAATTTCAATATTTTACTCCTCGAAATGAAACAATTCACAATCGAAAATAATTACATGTCCACATCATTGATATTAATAAAAAAAAAAAAGTCAAAAAATATAATATGAAATATTTGAGATGACAGCTTGCAAAAATAAAATCAATATTTCTCTTTACATGTTTTTTATAAATCATAGCCAACACGCCTTCAAGTATTTGCTGTGCTTGATTGACGAAATAAAAATAGCATAAAAGCATATTGCTGAAATAAAAAAGCAGAGATAAAAACAAATGAAATTCAATCTCTGTTTTAAGGACACACATAGCAATGAAACATTGCAAAAATATAACTGGAACTGGAATTTTTTGGTTCTCGCTGTTCAGAATTCGCGAACAAACATCAAAATTTCTAACGAAAATCAAGCTTGACTTGTTGACTTTGATGGTAGTCTGGTCCCTCTGTTTTTATACGGAGCTAACAGGTTTTGTGACCCAAAACAACCCTAACCCACCTTAATTAAAATCTCGCTGTCTGGCAAATTTCAATTATATTTTGTGACCTATCAGTGACAACAATAAACAAGGCGAATCGGTCGACAACAGCAAGCATAAACATACCCACACTCTTCCTTGTTTTTGTTATGATATTCGCATATATCTACATATATAATATATGTGTGTGTGTATAGGTAAAAGACTCCCTCCCCCTCTGCCAGGCCGTGGCAAGCGCATATGTGTCATAAAAACAGGCGTCGCATAACTCTGGCCCCAACATCGCAACGAGGGAGAGAGAGAGTAAAGGGAGCTGCCTCTGGCTGGCTGACGCTGTCCCCTGCACTCGGTTGTTTTGTTTTTTATGCCACACCTCGATGCAAATCATTGCCACATCTGACGCACATGTGGCACGTAACAGACACAGCGACAAGCTCGTGTACATCGCTGTTCCCGTTGCAGGATTTTGTCTGTTTTGTGATTGTCGTCGTCGTCGTCAGCAGCAGTGGCTGGGACTTCACTCCCTTCTGCTCCTCATGCTCCTCTTGCTCCTACTGCTCCTCCCTTAGTTATGCTCGCCATTGCTCTTCCCTGCTCCCTTCAGCTGTCTGCTCTGACATTTTGTAGGCGCTATGGCGTGCGAAATTGTAAATTTTTGTGTTGTCTCCTGTTGTCTCGCTGTGTACCTCTCTTCCTCTCCCTTTCTCTCTCCTTCTCTGGTGTGTTGCTGTCCATGTTATGCTTTGTTGTTGCCTTTTTTGGGGGTATATGCATTATTAAGAATATACTCAGCTGTCAACAAGTCAGCGTCTGGTATCCCACGCATCTTTCCTCCCCCTTTTATTCGGGGCGTTGATTCGCCCCGCCTTTCAATGCCCGAACAACATTTGAATTTGTGACGCCTTTTTTCACCACTTCACTTCAGGTCGATGTGGTTTTCGGTTCGCTGCCTGTCTCGACTGACCTGAGGCTGCTTTTAGTCCGAATTTAGCGTTTAAATGTATTCTCGGCCAGCTTGCGTGGCAAGTGTGGGAAGCGACAGCTTAACTAATCCTTGATTTAGCCACAACGCGAACAACTCGACTGCTGGACTGGTTTAAGTGCCTTAACGACCATTTTGTGTTTCACCCCTGCGACTACTAATGATCGCTGTTATTGAACTCCCAACGCCCCAACTCTTAGCTGACAGCTTCAGTTCTGCAGTTGCCAGTTTCCAGTTTCAGCTACCATTTTGACTACCCCACCTTGCCAACTTGCCAGCAGTCTAGCCCATGGCCTTAACTGGCCCGCCGATGAATCATGAGTACGTGCCGAAAGTTTTACTTTTGAGTTTTTCCGCTTCTGCTGCATGAGCTGCAAAAAACTTGACACTGCTTGACCTGCACCAACAACAGCAACACAAAGACACACAAACACAGTGAGCGCCTTTGCTCGAGTTTCTACTTAAAAATTTATTTCATATTTTCGCTGACAAAACGAAGCTCGAACTGTAACTGGAACTGGAACTAAAGCTGAGCCAGCCGCTTTTGCTATTTACTTTTCATTTATAGCATTAGACCAGCGAAAGAGAACAAAACAAAGAGAGAAAAGGGAGTGGGAGAACAACGAAAAAAGCGCGATTGTTGCAGTTACGTGCTGCGTCTCGTTCTCTCTCCCACTACTGGAAAGGCTAACCACACTTTTTGGCTCGTCACTTTTGCTCATTGGACACGTGTTCACAAATATTTGTGCTACGTGGCTGCACACCTCTGTACACCTTTTTCCCCGCGCTCTTTATTCATTGGCCCCTTTGTGTATCCTAGACTGCACATAAGTGCAAACGGGTATGCTTCACATTAAATTCATTTAATCAGTGGAATAACTTTTATTTTATTCAGTTAGCTATAGTTAAAATGTATACTAACACTATTGGTAAAGCGATGGCTACAAAGGCCTTCGGCTATTTTATTAATTATTTAAAGAATTAACATAATTATTGTGTGTCAAAACATGCTATGCTTTTGCTGTTCGAATGATAAGCTTACGTATGAAAGCTCAGCTCCTAGTTGTTCTTTTTTGCTCACTAACTCACTCCTCACTCGTTCACTGCTCACACAATGTGTGATAGAACTAGTTCCATTGATGAGTCGATATGATGTTTCAGAACTAGTTATCGAATTATCGAACCATGCGCATGAACTACATCGACTGCTACAAATGATGGAGCTATTTCTGCAATTTGTAGAGGGTATTTTATTTACAGCAATTGTGTGCCATCAAAGCTGTTGCCTTATGGGAATTGAAAATTATTTTATGCTATGGTTTTAATAATCCAGCGATTTTTTTGCGATCTCGATTATTGACATAGCTTGCTCGTATGTAAACAAACAAGCAACGCAAAAAAATGGGAGACGGAAGCGGAAGCAAAAAAAAAGTTCGCCAAATATCGACAAATTTACCGGACGCACATATTTCCATGTTGTTTCCCTGTCTCTTTTTTTGTGGCACGCTGATTTTCAATAAACACGAGACACACTCAACACACTCCACAGACAGGCGGACAGACAGAGAGAGATTCAGACTAGCGATTGGTTTAAAACCATTTGCCGGTCGCTTGGCAGCTGATAATTTTTCCATTTTCATTCTGCGGCCCGTTGCAATTTAATTTTTGTTTAGCGGCAATTTTAGGCGACGACACACACACACACAGACACACACATACACAAAGTGTTCTCCAGTCCATTCATGTGTGAGTTTTCCTCTTGCATCCCTCTCTTTTTGTTGTTGCCTCTACGTTTGCAGTGTTTGATATTGAAATTTAATTTCGAGGTGAAATTGTAAACCATTGACGTATGTAGGTTTGGTCTTTAAGCCCAAAACCAAACGATGTGGCCAGGAATGTTTGTTGAATGTAGAGAAGCATGTTTATGTTTGTACTCTTGCCCCGTATTGAATGCTGCCTGGTTTTGCATACAAATTCCTGTCGCTTTCGGCGAACAGCCGTTTATTGTTGCCTCTTGTTGCAATATTCGTTTTCCTATTCGTATTCGTATTTGCACAAGTCAGCTTTTTGGCATCTCGTCCTCTTATTGCCGGGTTATTACATTTTGCCAATTGCCTGCATTTTTGCGGCTTTCTAATTGATGCCACCGTTCGGACCAAACATCAATTCCAATGCACATATGAAACTACGCACTAATTTATGGTCTTAAAGTAAGTTCAAACGCATTTCGAAATGTTGCAATTTCATTTTACAAAATTTAAGTCTTATTTGTTATTCAATATTTTGCTTATAAATTACATATAAATTCAGATATGCAATATGAATAATATATGTATGTATTTGCAAATTAAATATATGTGCTTTGTTTTGGTTTAACTGTGCAAGGAGTGGGAAAGAGGTTTGAGAATAGAAAGTACAGTATAGAAAGTAAGTTCATTTTAATGCTGACAAGCTAAGAAATGTGTCTACAACATCTCCTGAAATAACTACAATCCAATTCTTTCTATATCGTCTATCTATCTTTCTAAGTGTATTGCTCATTGGCTTATAAATTCTTTTGTCAAAGCTGCTTTAAACTCTTTCAATTTAAACAATTGACAGACATAAAATCACATCTACATATTACATTCTTAATTAAAAATGTACACAATTTTAAATGTAAACAAATGCGTAGACCCATTAAGTGTTTATTGTTCTATTTAATTTATTCAACTTTTTGTTGAAATAAATATACAGTGTTTTCATAGCCGAAAGCAAATAAAAACAAAATCATGACATCACTAATTTTATGTCAAATAATTCCTTTTATTTTCAGGGTATGAATTACACTGAAAAATGAAAACCAACTAATAAAATCAAGAACATTCTCATTTTAAATAAAACCACTTTAAAACTAAGAACTTTAGTCTGAAGAATGGAACATTTTCAAAATAATACCAAATACTAGATTTAGGTTACAAAATTCTATAATCTTTTGAAAATTCTATAATGTTTTTAAATACGTTTGAATTTTTCAATTCAACTAAGCTAAGAGAGAAGGTCCTGGGTTCAAATTCGAAAATCTCTGATAAGTATTTCGTAATTAGGGTGATTAACATACTAAATAACTAAACTAAATTGCTGTTAAATCATAAAATCGTAAAATAATAAATAAAAAGTAAAAAAAAAAAACTAAAGGATTCTCTCCTCTTGTTTGGAACTTGGGTCTTTTATTAAATCTTCTTAAAATCAAAGTGTGTTTTCTAACATTAATATTTTTATGTACGCACTTTTGAGACCAAAATTCTTAGTAATAAGACCAAAATGTTGAAGTAAGAACTATTTTTACCAGTTATAAAGTTCTTGAAATAATTAAAATGCTGAAACGTAGATAAGAGATGTGTGAAAACATAATTTCAGTAATATTAAGCATAAATTCAATTATTTATTTGCCCCAAGTACTTTGCATTAATTACTTTAGAGACTCCTACAACAGATATGCACATATCCATAAGTATAAATAAAGTTGGCAAGCATTCAACGACTGTCAATGTGCTATCAATACTTGCTTGTTGTTAAGCTCTCAATTTATTATAGTCTGGTTTTAAGCTGTCCGTTTAATATTTGCCAACTACCTCACTTTCCGACTCGTGACTCGTTACTCATTACGGGTGCATTGTATTTATTATTGATGCAGGTCGATAGGCGATAATCGATAGGTAATTGGCAATGAGAAACGCTTTAAGTGCACACTTTATTCCACATAATAAGGCTTCAAATGTTATCTCTGAATGGACAGTCGTGTTCTCCTATGGGGCAGGCTTCCTTCTTAGCTCGTTACTCGTTTCGGGTGCATTGTATTTATTATTGATTCAGGTCGATAGGCGATAGCCGGTAGCCGATAATCGATAGGCAATTGGTAACGAGCAACGCTTTAAGTGCACACTTTATTCCACATACTATGGCCTCAAATGTTATCTCTGAATGGACAGCCGTGTTCTCCTTTGGGGCAGGGCAAGTTAGCTTCTTAGCCTTGGCATAAACAGCATGTGCAAAGGATGCACAACACAGCTACAACAGCTGGGGCAACACACACATGTGCAACGAGACGAAATTCAATTGCATAAAGCCGAAGACATTCTATTCAAAAATTGTTGGTGGGGAGCAAACTTAGCCGCCGTAACTTTTCGACTATTTGCACTGACTGCACTGACATGCAAAGTAGCAGAAAAATTGTCTGGCAAAGTTGGCAATCAGACGCACAGACGGACAATTCTCCTTTCCCCTTTCCTCCCCCCCTCTTTTGCTATGCAACCCTTACTTAAGCTAACATCCTTCCAAGCCAGACGCATAAAGTAGCTCAGAATGTTGCAGCTGCTGTATCTGTGTCTTGTAATTGTTGTTGTTGTTGTAGTTGCAGCTTGTAAAGCTTTCGCTGGTGCATCTTAAAGATTTTTAACAGCACACTGCAGAGCACAGAGACGGAGCACAGTACAGGGCAAAAAGTTGTCGAAAATACTCGTTCGTATATACGAAAATTGTTTAACAAGTTGAGCAAAAAGAAATAAGACGAACTACACAAAAAAATTAAATAAATGAAGAACTTTTTCACCTGCTTGCCGGCTCGACTTGGCCTGCAAAAGTTTTCACACCGGGCCATAAGTTTGCCGTTTTCTCTCGTTGCTTTTTTGCAACTGGAAATTCCAGCAGACGCTTTGACTTTAGCTTCAGTTTCACTTGCACTCGGAATCAGCTTCAGCTTCAAAGCTCTGGCTTTAGCTTCCAACTCGAGCTCGAGCTTGAGTTTCTCTCAGCTTTTAATTAAATAATTTCAGGCAACAATGGCAGCAAGCTGCAAGCAACAATAAAATGTTTTCCAGGCTTTTGAGTTAACGTTTCATATTTGATTTGGCTTTAAGTTTTCTGCAATTATTTCGGCTGGCAAAATATTTAACTGCATTTCCTATTGATTTTAGTGCTTTGTAATCAACTTGGCTGGCAGCAGGCAGCAGGCAACCTGCAGGCAGCCAGGAAATTGACGATCTCCTGCAATTGTTGTGCCTTAGCAAAGCCTCAGCTCCAGCTCCAACCGTAGCCAAAGCCAAAGCTGAAGCTAAAGCTGAAGCGAAAGCCAAAGCTAAAGCCAAAAAGCCATTGCCATAGTCATTGCTATACTCGTTTCTGTAGCCAGCAGTCATCCAGGAAGTGAGCGCAGCTGCATTTTGTCTATTTTTCTTTAGTCTTCTTTACACACACCCACACACCCACATACGCTCACATGTGGACAGAGAGTAAAAAAGAAGGTGGAAATCTGAAAAGGAAGAAAAACTGCAGCGTTTAGAGCAATTTTACTCGACTTTTGCTGCTTTTGTTTGCACTTGGTCAATAAATGAGCGTAATATTAAGACATTGATTCGTTCGTATGGCTAAAACGACATTGGTTAGTCAGGTATAAAAGAGACTGAAACTGAGACTGAGAATACAATGCAACGTTTTCCCGTTAACTTTGATTCCATTGGTCAATAGCAAAAGCAATTCACTCGGCCTAAAGGCTTCCTCCACTTCCACTTTTCCACTTGCTTTCTTCCTTTTCCTGTGTCCAACAAATTGCAAAACGATTCCGTAAACCAATAAAGAAAATATTACCAGGTAAACACGTAGCTTAGCTCTAATGAATTTCCTAACATTTTTTCAACAACACTTCTTTATTTTGCTACCTTATTAGCAGCTTGACGAACTTATAACTCGTCAATAACAATTTGGTAAATAAAAAACAAACACATCAAATGTATTTTTGTTGGAAAGGTCTTTAGTCTTCTTTAAGTTAGAGGACTTCTTAGTTATAATTATTGTTTAAACTAATGAGAATTGCACTACATACATACGTTTTGATTGCTCTTTTTATACACTGTTTAATCAGCTTTTGCTTATCCACATCAAATATTCAATGAAGGTTGATGTACCTAAATTTTAAATGTAATTCCCTATCGACCATAAATTGTGAAAATTCAGTCGGAGTGACATTTCTCTTAAATGAGTCAGATGAACAGTAGATAAACATAATAAAGTAATAATTAAGATATATTATTGATGCAAGTGTTTGCTTTAAAATATTATACATATATATAATATTTAATATAAAGAAAGCATTTCATGTTTTATGTAACTTTAGTGTAACTTTTATGGCATTTATTTTGTATTTTAGTCTCATTAAAACTTTTGGAATATGAGTGTTCAAAATATATTTTTTTTTATGTAAAAAAAAAAATGAAAGTTTTAATTAAAAGTCATTTAATGAGTTGAAAATAAGATTAATAAAATATATAAAATATTTAAATCAAAGGCGCAAGCTCAGTTAGTAATTGTAATATTAATAATTTTGAACAAATCCCAATCCATAGTTCTATGAGCAAAAAATAATTGACCAAACACAAGCTGGTGACACTAAAAGTGTTTTGCTCTTCTCTTTTTACTCTCTCTTATATATTATATGTTTGTTTTATCAACGTAGAACAGGCAAGTGGGTTTAAACGAGTGAATAATAAAATAAGGTTTAATAACTTAAAACAAACCCACGAGTTCTTCTGATTTAATTATGATACCTCGGTGGCCTCTTTATAACAATAATAACAAGTAAGAAAGCTACAGTCGAGTGTCCTAGTATATTAATATGGTACCACATTTAAAATATATACGGTGCAAAATATTGTAAGCAACTTAGACCCATAGTAAGTAAGCGTATTTGCCCATACAAAAGTATTTCTTTAAAACCTTCGACAATTTTTATGTGATCGCAACTAAATTTTCAGGAATCATAACTACTATAGTAATTATTGTATATACCAAAATTCGCAGCTTTAGCTTTAAAATTACGCTTGTTATTCGATTTTTTGATTTGCGGGGGCAGAAGTGGGCGTTGCAAAAATTTGAAACAAACTTGATCTGCGTGCAAACATAACAAATGCTGTCGAAAAAAAAATTATACCTCTATCTCTTATAGTCTCTGAGATCTAGGTGTTCATACGGACGGACGGACGGACGGACGGACAGACGGACGGACGGACAGACGGACATGGCTAGATCGTCTCGGCTGTTGACGCTGATCAAGAATATATATACTTTATAGGGTCGGAGATGCCTCCTTCTACCTGTTACATACATTTCCTGTCGGCACAAAGTTATAATACCCTTCTACCCTATGGGAAGCGGGTATAATAAGATAACTGGGAATAATTCTAGACTTCTTCTGGAATGACAGAACTCAACTGACTGTGAATATGTGTTATTACTCACCATATGGTATCGATATTTTAATGGAAATAAATAAATGTTATACGACAATAAAGATAAAGTATAAAACATGGTTTACAAAATGCTATACTTCGCATTTCGAAACTTTGAAGTTAACTCGGTGTAATCATAGACTTCTTACAATGACTGTGAATCTGTGATATTGATCACCATATGTTATCAATATTTTCAACTCTGCAGGAATTCCTGATAATAATTTCCTTAAGCTGTAATGTGTGCAACGTGCATGAGAAGGAGTGAATCAATTACCCGTGTCAGGATATCTGTGAGTGCATCCCAGAAGTATGCTACAAAAGTTTCATATCCTAAATTGATGTTATTGCGCAGCGCTTAGCTTGTGAAGTAGCCAACAATATTTTGCAGCTCAGTTGCAAGATGCTCAGCTAAATGACAGCACAAGTGTACGCTATGGTTTTTAAAAAGTCAACTAACCTAACTCAGCTGGACTCTCCACAAACACACACATATGTATATATATATATATATGTGCATACCTGAACACACGTGCATGCAGACAAAGAATTTGTGACAAAGCTGGCGTTGGCTGCAAGCTTGCAGTACTTTGATATGGATGAGGTCTGCCTGACTGTGTGTGTGTGTGCAGCGGGGTTACAAGTTGGCCAACGTGGAGTGCAGCGAGCCAAAGGCTAATTCACAGTCAGAGCGCGCACAATGCGCACAAACAATAAAAACACAACAACAACAATAACAACAACGAAGTACGTCTCGTCCCGCTTTCTGTATTGTATTATGACAGCAGCCGCGCCTGCAAGGATGCAGTGATTTTTTTTTTCAAAATGCGCTACTCTCCTTCTTTTCATCTCTCTCTCTCTCTCTCTCTCACTCTATCTCTTGTGTGGAAGTTGTAAACAAGAACTTGCTACAATGGCAAGGTGGCAATAGTTGACAACGACGCTGTGGTATTCTAGGTGTTCATTGTCCAGGCTCTGCTCCTCATGCATGACCCTATCAAACAGCCACACACACACACACTTACATACAGACTGCACATAGATATGTGTGCAAAGTCCGACTAGAGGGACAGCACTTGGCATATCAACTGGTCGGACATGGTGTAAACACGTTTAATGTTGTTGCCCATGTCGTCCATTGCGTTGCGTTGGGTGCACTTGCTCCAGAGCCAGTGGACTTTGAATTGGACTCTGTCGCCGGCGCGTCGACTGCACTGTTGCACTGTTGCTACGTTTAATTTAATCTACTAGTCGGGCTGCTACCTTGACATGGACTAGCTCAGCCACCTCACAAACACACTCGCACACACACTCGCCCAGTTTCCATGCAATATGGCTTAAAGTGGAAATGTGTGCGTGTGTGTTGGCTGCTTGAGTGCACCGCAAGTCCATTTAACTTAACTTTGTCCGTACATGTCCCAGCATTGGTTGGCTTTTGGGTGCTCGCTCTTGCTCTCTCTCTCTCTCTCTCTCTGTCGTTTTTCTCACTCTGCTGCCTGTCTCACTGCATCACTCAAACGCACGGCCAAATGGTGACAGCACTGCGTGTCCATATCCATATGTGTGTGTGCCTGTCCCTGTGCATGTGTTTGGGTGCAACGTAATTTGCATGGTCAGCATGCAATAGCAAAAGGACCGGCTACGGGAAGGGGTATGAAGCAACGACGACGACGACGACGGCACCAGATGGCAAGGAAATATGTATGGGAGCTGGAGCAGGAGATGCAAAAGTCTACCGTTGGCTGGCTTAATTGCATAGCACAGCATTGGCAACTTCATGCTACCAAAATTCAATTGCCGATGCCAAAAAGTGTTGCCTACTTTCAGGCTGTTTTCTTAGTGTCACCCCTTAAACATGCACATTTCTGTTTTTGTTTTTCACTGCACTTTTTAAGCATTAACAACAACGAAAGGAAAGTGACCACTTTTCTACTTTGACGTTCAGTTTCTCTGGCAGGTGATTATAGGTCAACCTTTTTCTACTTGTGTGTGTGTGTGTCAATGTGTATGTGTTCACGTGATGCGACACATGAGCAACTCATATAGCGGATAACGTTAACGCAAAAAAGTATATTGCACAAGTGCCGCAACACGCAAAACATTAAAAGGATTTTTTTGTTACGCCGCGGCGTTGTTCAGCGTCAGAGTCAGGGAATCAAAATCAGACAATGTTCTCATTTCGTTGTACATGTGTTTGTATAACAAGAGTCTGCTGGAAAAAATTGCAAACAAATGGTGCGGCATTTGCAATCGCTTTTTGTTTATTTTTTCTTTTTTTTTTGTTTTTATGTCTGTTAGACTATAAAGTGTACGAATCATTTGCGAGCGATTTAATTTCAATTGCATGGGCGTTAATCAATAGCAATAGCAGCGCAGGACAAACGTTTACCAAATCCGATTCGTACAAAAAAACATACAAACAAACAAACACGCTTACACACTATAAAATTCAATTGGAAAAAATTCTACAACGATAAAAATAATACATAGAGATTTAAGCCAACACACAGATTCATTTTGAATGCGCGCCAATTAAATGAGTTTCTCAACCCTTCTCCCGTAACATTTTACAGCACTGATAGAATCTGTCGACCATCCCTGTCTTCAATGTGACCAGTTTATTTTCAGCTCTTCAAACTCTCACTGCCATAATTTATCCTTGAAAAAAACTTCTATTTATGGAAAACCAAAAAAACTTAAGGCAAATATAAAAAACTACACTTTTTATTACACATTTTAATGTTTGAAATTGCTCACAAATCTGTGCTGCGCTTTTTTTTTGCCTAAAAAGATGTATTTTTATTCCCAACTGCCAAAAAAGTGATGTTTGCAAAAATGCAAAAATATCGATACAACAAGCGACTTGTCGATTATGCTTCATCTTTATAATCAGCATGCCTCCACAGTTAAATAAGTAAACCGACCGAGACGAAAACAGAAGTTTACTACATTTTGAAAACATTGGGAAGAACATTTTCTAAAAATTATTACAAGGGAGCTATCATGCATTTATAGACGACGCTGATGCTTAGACGTTTCGGTAAGAATGCTTACAAAATTTGTAGCTTAACATTTCATTTACGATAACAAATGATTTAAGTCACATTTTTGCGTATTTTGCCTCCAAAATAGACGTCTACTAAAGTCTGAAAGAAACCACTTAATAATGAAAGAAGGCAACGCATTGATTACAAATCTCTGCAGCGAAGCACTCTAGAATCGATAACAGTAGCAAAAGCAAAGTTGGCATTAATTTATCTGATAATTGTCAGCCATCAATTAATAGACAAATGAACGGATCTCGCAAATTTAAATCGCTGCGTCTTGTGCGCTTCGGCGATATTCTCTACGATCAGCAAAGGCGTCTTATATTGCTGTGCCGTTCCTGCCAACATCACTTTCTGTCCCTGGAGGCGTTCCAGTCACATCTCACCAAGTGCATTGGCGTCAAGCACATTGTGTCGTCAATCAATGAATTGGATTACGACGAGGATAAGCGAGAGACAAGACTAGTTAATGGCCAACAGGAGGTGAGTGTGAAATTAACACATGCAAATGGCAAGTAACTGCATTATTTCCTATTTAGCTCTTTATTTATGAGCCACAAGCCATTCGCAAAAACGACTGCAAAATAGACTGGGAAGCGGAACTTGAGGATCCCCGCTGGTATTCAGATGACTCAGTAAAGTCACCGCCAAGCAAAGCAAAGCAATCACCTGCCAATACCAAAGAGAATGTGTCGAAAGTTCGCACACGCTTTCAGGCCTCGAATGAAGCACATAGAGATAAAGATGCGAAAAGGCCCCAACAACAGCCTCCGGAGCTGTCGCCCACATTAGCCAAGCGTGGAAGGCACTCAACGCCAAGGCGAACCATTCTAACAAATCAACAACAGGGCAAACCTCGCAGCAGCCTTGATCTACCCGCAGCATCATCACAGAGGAATGACAGCGAAGGATTGATACCGGATAACATAGCAACAAAAAACACACCAGCACCATTGCCAATGGTTACCGTACCAGTATCGAATGTGTCCAACCATGGTGACACCCAACAAATACTCAATAAACTGCGTGCCTGCGGTGTCGAAGTAAAGCGTCGTAAAACCCATGAAACAATTGAAAGTCCAGGCGATGCTGTGGCAAATGCGAAAAAGCAACAAGCGCTTGATATTATGCGAAAATTGCAGTCAAATGGTATTAAATGCACCAAAGTAAGCAAACAAACTATTTTTAAATAAATCCCAACTCATCGTTCAGCGGGTTTATTGTTGGCTGTAAAAATATGAAAACGCCGTATTAACCAATCGCATTGTGCCCATCCCCAATTATTTACTAAAAGCTGAGTAAAGTTGGATTTAAACAATAAACTAGGTTACTAGATTAGTAATGCATTTATATCGTGTTTAATTTTCAAATTTAGAATCCCAACCCTGACTCGTGCGTGACAAACAATGCTTATTGGAATTCATTCATCGCTAGTTGGTGTGACCAGCTGCGCTAATTATTAAAGCCATCTATCTGTATTGCGAATTCAAATGAAGTATATTGTAATGCAGATCTGATTAGATTTTCATTATTGATATTCGATAAACAAATTATATTAGACGCTGCCTACTTTACTCAATTAAATAAAAATTAAGAACAATTCAAATCGAGCGCTCACTAATAAAGTGTTACCAAGCTAGACGTGGTATATTCCTTAATTGAGCTTGCGGTCACACTGCTTAGTTGATGCCGCACGCGTGTGTTTTCAAGTCACAAGAAATTTGTTAAAAATCTTGGCCTGCTGCAGTGCCGCTTAGTTTGTTTATATTTTGTAACAATTCGTAGCACAATTCAAAGTTTTATAAAAGCGCCGCGTGTGGTAAACAAAGCAATAACATAAACCAGGTAAGACAGCTGGGAGCCAGCAGCGGCTTACATAATTTTCGAGCTTTTGCGGGCCAAATTTTGTTTTCATTAATAGATTTGTGGTGTCAAACTGCAGTCGGAAAATGACATCATACTTTAATTTTTAGGCGCCCAAGTTGCATCAGAATCGACCGTTAATTGCATTTTCAAGTGGCCAAAAATCATTAATTATCATAGAGTTCAAGTTTAAACCTTAATGACAATACTGTTAGTTTAAAATGCCTTAAAGCTCTCTTAAATCCACCAGCTTTAAAAATACTCCCATTAAAAGTCGCTTTTCGAATGAATTAAAATGTATAGTTTTATTTTCAAATTTCATATTGTATTTTAACTATGCAGAAATACTTGTTTGCTTGTTTTGCACTATAACATGTAGCTTATCATCTCACCTCGTTTCGAATATTTGAGAATTTCACTTAAATGGCTAATTGAATTCGTTTTTTATTCATTTTTTCATTTGATTTTCATTTTCACACACAAGTGCCGATTGTTGAATTATGTGGTATTTTAGGCTAAACTATTTAGTGCATGTGCCCATTCATTAATCTTTAATTAGTAAGTGGCATTTTGTAGTTGTTTATTTTATAATTAAACATTAACTTAAAGCTGATTATTGAAATAGTGCCTGTTTATTTGCAATTCGCGCACAAATTACAATTTTTCGTTATAAGAAATCACATATATGATGATGACATACGATATAAGGTGTAGGAGTAATATTAACAATTTGAAAAAACAGTTACACGGGACACTCAATATAAGTCAACAATTACGATACGTTTATATACGAAAATAGATGTATGCTATATATATTATATATTTTGTTTGCTTTTGCATTTATGTAGGCATTGTGTACTTAATATTCAGTGTGAACTTAAATGCAGCATTCACTTCTCACGATTTACAATACAATTCATTTAATATAAACAAACTTAGAATTTGATATACGCGACCCCACTTCTGAGTTCTTTTTCGACCATCCTTGCTGATGCTGTTGAAGCATTTGCTGCTGCTATTCGAGGGAGCGACGTCTCAGTTGGCGACGTACGCTGCCCATGGCAGCACTGCTCCGATCGAGCAACTCATTCGAGAGTCTCGCCAGTAACGGCAACTCGCGCATGGAAACATTCACCGATGGCAGCGGAGCCAACTGTTGTTGCAGCTTCTTTATGGAAGTCGCCGCACCGCTGGCCTGGTGCTGTGGCGTAACGGGCAGGCTGTGGGCAACTGAGGTGGCGGGTGCAGTGATCTTGATGATCACATCCCTGGCATCCACATCGTCGACATCAGTGTGTCGTTTCAGCGCCTCGGCGCCCAGTGAAACAGGTCGTAGTTCTGTGGATTTTGCGCGCTCGGTTTGCTGATGCTTGGCCGCTTCCTTAAGCATCATCAGATGATCCAACTTGTCGACAGTGGCCTTCAATTCGTGTTCCCACACATCATTCTGCTGCTGCCCGTCGCCTCCCTCAATGGGACGCACTGCCAAGATCTTAACCTTTTGTCGCAACGCCTCCAGCTGGCGTTCGTCAACGATGCCGCGGAGATCATTGCCCAATGTGGTGGACTCATCGTAGTCGCAGACATTGTCATCCTCGGCCTCATCCTCGGTTTCCACCGTGGAGGACTGTGTGACAAGTGTGGCGCCGAGTGACATTTGGCTGCCTGCTATCGATGGATAGTCGCATTTCTCCAGCTCCAGCTGGAAGTCGGGCAGCGATGGCAACGCACTGGAGGTGGGTGTATTCAGTTCAGCACCCACGCCGGGCTCTCGCGTTCCGGGCGGTGGCGGAGAGGCGCTTAACGTTGGATAATCGCCTCGCTGTCTGTGTATGTCTTCGCTGATGCGTTCGAGATTTCGCAGCGCTGTGGAATATGTCGACTTGGCACATCCCACCTGCTGTTGCAGCTCCTGTATGCGGTTCTTTTGTGTCTGTAGTTGGTCCTGGCAGACCTGCTTCTCCTCGAAATAGGGACGCGACTTGTTGATGCTGCGCCTGAAGCGATCTTCCAGCTGCTGTAGCTTCTGTTCGGCAGCATGAAAGAGGCGTGTGCGTCGTTGATGTTCGGCATGACAATCGGCTTTCTGTTTCTCTGCGTCCATCACTTTTTTGGGTGGCATGATTCAACATCTCCTGCCAGGCATTGTCGAATTGCCATTCGTGTGAGTTGGACATGAAACGCTGCTCGGCCAACGCTACTGTCTCCTTGGCTGCGGCATGGATCTCTGTAAAATTGATTAACAATCCATTTAGCTTGGCTTTAAAATTCGTTTTGCACTCGCACTCACCATTGGCGCGCTGAAATTTGACTGCTGCCTGCTGGCACTCGATTTGCGCTTCGCGAGCCTTGTCCAGCGAATCATAGTAGGGACGCGCCTTCTCTATGCAGTTGCCCAACTTCTTCGAGGAGAGTTTTAGGCGCCGCGTGGACTCGTTTAAAAGTATGCGAAATGTTGAGTTAGCCTCCTGTTAAAAGAGATACAAGACAATAAGCGAGAGTTAAGCTTACACGCTTTTAGATAAACTTACCTCCAATTCGATTTCCAGTTTATTAATCTCATCTGTAGCACTATTGAGATTCTCCAGTTCAATCTGGAAATACAGAGAGTAAACAACAAAAAAATGTATTAATTTATATTTCTGCTTTACACATTTACAGTTATTGCTAATCGACTAACACATCATCTAAACTACACAACCTGCCCCACCCAACGATAACGAACACAAAATGTCACAAACACCGCCCAAGGATCCAAACAGTAAATACGATCTGAGCAAAATTGGAGCACGAGTTGATCGAGTCAATGTGAATGGCTTGCTGAGGACTCACAATGATTACGTATTGCGGGCAGCCGATGGCCTCTTTAAGGCTGACAATTTTCAGGACATGATGATCGAAGCAATGGCGGCCAAATCATATCTGCATGAACTGGGCATCTTCAAGGATGTGAGCGTACATATTGATATCAGTCGTGGTGCAGATGCCACGCCCCAAGGCTATGAAATAACACTCAAGGGCAACGAATACTCGAGGATTATGGGTTCGGCGGGCACTGAAATTGGCCAGAACGAAGGTTCGCTCCGCACAGAGCTGACCATACCGAATGTGCTTGGTCGCGGTGAAAGCATCTCGCTGCAGGGCAGCTACAGCAGCACCAGAGCCAATGATCTGCAACTGAAGTTCTGGAAGCCCTTTTTCCATACACGATTCCGTGAGAATCGACCAGAGTAAGTTTGTTATTCATTGAAGAAGATAAAGAGCACATTCAATGTTTCTTGGCTTTACAGAATGTCCTTCAGCGTGTTCCGGCAAACGGATCGATATGACATAAGCTCGTTTCAGACCACTAACTTGGGCTATTTGGTGGACTTGAGTGCACACACAATGCTGGGCGTGGATGTGAGTAAAGAGTGCATTATTTTTTATGGTAATTGTCAGTTATTAATGGTAATTGTTTCCCTCACTTGCAGCTCACACACTCGCTGCAGTATGAGAACTCCATTAGGGACGTGAGTTTGTTGAACAAATCCGTGCCCATCGCCATACGTGATCATTGTGGACCAAAGTTGGCTTCACTTTTGCGGTACTCGGTGATCTTTGACAATCGCGACAGCAACGTATTCCCCACAAAGGGCGTTCTATTGAAGTCAGTCAACGAATATTGCGGACTGGGTGGAAACATTTCATACACCAGCAGCACAGCCCATGGCGAAGTGAATGTGCCGCTATTTGCGGGATTGGTGGCACAATTCTGTGGCCGTGTCGGCGTCATGAAGGAGACCAAAAAGACCACAATACTGCCCATTAACAATTTGTTCTACTGTGGCGGACCTTTGACGCTGCGAGGCTTTAAATATGGCGGCGCTGGACCAGTTGTCGATGGCACTCCCATCGGTGCCCAGACTTTCTGGTGCACTGGCGCACATCTGTGGACTCCGCTGCCGTTTGCCGGCGTCTTTAAGGGACTCGCTAGTCATTTTAGAATGCATTTCTTCTATAATATGGGCAACAGCAACAGTTTTAACACAGGTAATTCTACTTTACTGACTTTCAAAGTGCTTCTCTTAACTGTATTTATCTCTTTTTATTGTGCAGACAACATGCGCAGCGCCTACGGCATGGGAATTGCTGTAAAGCTGGCGGAACGTGCTCGCATCGAGTTGAACTACTGTGTACCTGTGCGCCGGCAAAACACTGACAAGGTTTTGAATGGTTTCCAGTTTGGCATTGGCTACGAGTTTGTCTAAATCCTCACGGGGAAGTGCAAATGTACTTAGCTATAGAAGCCTTCAGAGTCCCCAAAAAGAACTGCAGCAAAGTTGTAATGCTGCCCCAACCCACAAATAGTCACTGTTAGTTTATAGACTATCGATATTTTGTTGTATTTTTTTCGTCAATGCATTTTTTCATCCTAAAATTTAATTGTAAATCAGAACACATTTTAAGTATAGCATTTAAGGCGTGTATATAGAAAATAAAACGTTGAGCGATTAAACTGTTAAATTAAAAGCAAAGTGTTTGATTGATTTAACTATAAAAATACATTTCAGAACTGATTGACAAAATCCATTTTAAATTTTCGATAAGCAAAAGAATGCGGCTTTTGAATTGTTAAACAATGGTTAATAATTCATAAGTTTAAATTCCAAACTTTGCTTAAGATTAATTAATATCTTAAATAATTAATAATGTTTAAAAAAAATAGCAAAATCTGTCAGTTAATAAGTCCACAGGAGGGCAACGCTAGATTAATGAAGTGACGCGTACACTCCAGGGTGATGATATGAAACGGTTTTTGCTCTAGCCCTATGTGAACATGAAATTGCTTTTTGAGCAGCGAATTCCAAAGCAAACCTAAGGGCAAATAGCAACATAATTTATTATTTTTTAAAAATACACATTTTATAATAAATTTCGGCCGACCCGGAACTCGAACCCGCTACACATAAATTTCAAATTGTTCTCGCGTCCGCAACTCAACGCTGAACGCCACACTAACATCACAAAAATAGCAGCCACAAAGCGTAATTAACAAACAACCCCGTGAAATGCTGAACGATATTTTCAGTACTTCAATTTAGGGATATTCATCTGGCTACAGGTTTTGCTGGAACTTTATAACCTGTTTACACTGGCCGAATTATTAAAACTTTCTGGGAAGTGTAACCTTTCCTCGAATCTTTCTCATTCGTAGCTGTAAGAAATTGTGATGAAAGATTCCGAAAGTGCAGCCAGTACTTTTTAGTGCACCCAGGCCATATTATTTATTAAATTAGTCAAATTTGGTTGATTTGCTTCTTTTTCCTTCAATATTCTTCTTTCGTTTTGTGTTTGTTTACACTTTTACGTCTAAACTGATGTTTGAATGATTTTAGTTTGATGTAAACACTTGCACCACATAACACATAATCTTTCAAACATATGCGTTTTGTATAATCAGGATATAATGTATACTTCCACTTCAAATTAGGGATACTCATTTCGCTACAGGTGTTGCAAGTGATCAATCAACTTCCCTTTGCAATTTTTTTTTGCCATGGGGATTCAAAATGTTAAGAAAACCACAAGTGCACAGGATGTGACTTGTATTATCTTATTCCTTTTTTTTTGGCATAAATTTCCTGTTCAATAGAGTGTTAAGGGAAAATGCGGGCGTGTAACAACTCCGCCCATTGTCATGGATCGCTGAACTGCATGCGGTTATGGGTTTTGTTTTGGTTTGTTGTGGTCGAAAAAAAAACCGGTTTTAATTATCATATTTATTTCATTTTATCTGAATTTTGTCTGATACATACAGATATACTACTACGATATGCTGGGCATAGGAATGTATGTAATGCATGTTGTTTTATTATAATAGCTTTTATGGAGCTTGTCCCAGTTTGATTTTTATCGTGGTCGCAGGGCATTTCTTTACATACCGGATATACACACATACATTTCAGTAGAAGTATATATACGAAAACCTCTCTACATACACTTGGAATGAAGCAGGTCGTCGCAGGGCGACTCTGGAGGCTGATTGATTTAAAGGCCGAGACGAATCGCCGGCTGCTTTGCTGACTGCCTGAGACCGGTTTTGTGTTGTGTTGAGTTTACCTTTTGGCTGGCCCCTAAAAACCAGTTTCATATACGTCGCTGCCGTTGCAGAAATTTCAAGAGTTGAACTTTCCTGGAATTCGCTGGCATCTGGCATCGGGCATCGGATCGCATCGCACAAAGGAAGCGCACAGCTAAAGCTTGTGGCCTCTGCTGGCATTTGACTAGCAAAGTGCTTGTTAATTAAAAGTTTTTCATTGCATCGCATTTGGCTTTCCATGTCTATTGCCCAACTATTTTCACGAGCGATATGCACCAAAAAAAACAAAGCAAAAAACAAGCGAAAAACTAACAACAGTTATAAACAAGTTGGCACAATCACGCCCCCTGGCGGCAGAGACAGTGCACTAATTAATGCTCTGCACCGTGCACACTGCGCAGTGGCCCTAAAAAAGCCAAAGACCTCTTAAGTGTGCACATGGTACATTCGATCAGCATATTAAATATATTTACGTGTAGTGTATTCATCCCTCAGTTCAATGAGCCGCAGTCAATGAAGATTGACGGACGCTTTTGACATCGTAAAATTATTTATTACAATGCAATTGAATTGTAAATAAAAAAACCTCACACACAAAAGGCTGTACTTACGTCTGGATATGAAGTAGAGAAAATATTTGATTATCTCCAAAGAAACCAGCAATTATTTATTGAAGGTAAATTGTATGTTGGAATGACGACTCGAAAATATATATTTATTTACTTATTATATTATGCCTCATGTTCAATAGCAAACATGAAGTGGATACAAAATATGGAAATATACAATACAAAAGCAAATTCATGACGTGCGCAATAAATTGACAAAATATCTCGACAGAAGGGGGATATTTTTGTTATCTGACTGGTAGTAAAATTTATTATTAAAGCTACACAAAATTATTCTTCAACAATTGAGTTTATTATCCAAAGTCTGCTTAAAAAACTAGAATGATTTCATCCGACAAGCAAGTTGATATATTGATTTGTTGATTTTTAAACTTCTTCTCTTTTTGCGTTGATGTGAAATCGTTTTGCATAAACAGGGTCAAAATCACATGATATAGACCCCCAACTAAACGCAAAGCCGGCAATGAAACGTTGCCCAATCACGCGATGTGCTGACGTTTTTTTTTACTTTTTTTTTTTTTTGCATTCGTCGAAGAGCTTGAAAGGTGTGTTTCGGTAAAGGGCAACGCAGCTCAACCTGAGTCACAGACTATATAAATCAAATGGAAAAGGTTACAACCACAACTAAGGCGAGTCTAAATTTCCTAGAGTATGTTTTCAAGATGACGTATTGCCCATCGCACGCACACAGACAAATGGGCGCCCTTTTGACAAAAACCCCAGCGATAAAGCTGATGATGACGTTAATTTTTGCCATGTTGTATAAAACGATGATAGGCAGTTGCTTGGTACTAAACAAAGTTATGCCAACTTGAGCATTTAATGCTGGCTGTCAAGCTGGACAACTTTTCAAACTTAATGCGGAATTGGCATGTCCTTTTTTATGTTTGCAAAGCCAAAGGGAGAAGTGACAAGGAAGTGGGTAAGTGAAAGTGGCAGTTGCTGGAGTGTTTAAGCCAACAACTGTGCGAATAGTTTAAGCACTCTTAAGTTAGAAGATAATTATGCAGGAAATGAAAGCTTAGCTTCAAGTCATTTCAACTTTATCTAACAGCTGTCGGTGAACTGAGAGAAAGAGTTTTGCAAGCGATAGTCACATTTATAACAAATATTATCGTGTTCCCTTTTATTTAAACTGAGCACATATCATTAGCTTATTAGTTTGCTTCACCGTGAACCCGTTTGAGGACACACCCTGAGATAGTCGCAATGACGCCAGCCCAAGCGAAATCGTATGGCGTGATGTCCTGGCCCAAACGAATGCCTTCCCCAGCCTAACCTGACCTGACCTACTTGTGGTGGCCTCGTATGTCCTCCCACCCGTGACTGCGTCAACATTTGCCAAATGGGAAATGCGAGCCAGCCGTAATGGAAACCTTATTCATCGATTTGTTTTTAGCAACATCAAACAGGAAGTCAGGTGGCACGTGTAGAGTGTAGTGATCAAAGGACATTCAACTCAATGCGTTCTCATTTGCGTCATAATCAGCAGAAAGTGGCATAGATATCTCAGCATGTTTGCATAGTGTTCTTCTCATGTATTGGGGACAGGCAATTAACGCGGATTTGGCTAATAGAAAGTCGCTACGCCTGAGGCTGGGCGGCGGGTTGAGAAGGTTAAGCGAGGGGGGGAGGAGGGCTGCGTGCTTATAGCTGAAACTAAACTAGCACAAGTGTTGTCGTTGCTGAGTGCGCGCTGCGAAAGTGTTGTTATATAAAGAAAAAAAAAAAAAAAACGTGAAGAAAAAAAAAAGAGTATGCCACGCCGCCCAAAAAAAGCATAAAATAAATGAGAAACAACAACGCAGCGTAGCTTGACTGAAACGCAATTGACCGAAACAATTTTAATTAGCCCAAAACTCTAACCCACAAAAGAAAAGAGACCAAAAGTTATGTCAACAATGCAAAACAGAAAGAAAGAGATGAGAAAAATCCGATAATGAATAACGAACATACCATCCAAAAAAAAAGAGAGAGGGAACATCAGAAGCCAAATCTCCGCTTGATATGAATCATGCTAGCTTTGGCTTTCAGAAGTCAAATAGAAGAAATTAGTCAAGATTTTGTTTTTCCTTTTCATCGCTAGCATGGGGTAAAAGAAATTGTATCTTATGAGCATGGGAAAGGTCAACTGAGTTGAGCTGGATAAAGTCAATAATCTGAGAATGTTCTTTGCTTTCATTTAAAGCTAGCTTTTGATGTTTATTAATTACTGTCCCAAGGCGATTTGAATTTGGGTAATTAAACACAATTTTCATTAAATTTGGAGCAGTATTTGAGCTTTGAACCTTTTGCTGCTTAAGTTCAAAGCACTTTTGGATATTATTTATTTATTTATTCATTCTTAGAACTTCCTACTTTACAACACATTTTTATAAATTACTTTATTTCGAATGCATTTATTTATCGTTAAATCTATTTCTACATCAATTTCATTTGAAGATGTTTCTTTATTAATATTGATTCGAAATGAATGGAAAAATTCTAGTTGCTAGTTCAGTTAGAATTTCTTATAAAGAACCTTCGCATAAAATGACACAATATTTATGCATTGTCAATAACAATTTAACAACGATTACTACCAACTGTTTACAATCACATTGAACTTGGAACTGCTTTTGAAATGCATCAGTCAGCTATTGATACTGTTGATTTGATAAGATTATTCCTGATATACTTAGAGGGTGAGCACACTCCGTGAATATATATGAGCGTGATAGATAATATTGGGGGACTGGTAAAACGGGCAATAACGTAATTGAAAGAGCGGAAATAACTACTTGGCATTTAGCAAGATATTTGCTGCTATTGTCAAACCGCGAATATCATTAAAAAAAAATATAATACCAAACAATGACGAGAGCAAAATCTACGTAACCAAATTGTTTGGAGCATTGCTTATGGCAATATAAAATTAATTAATTAAGGCAAATTATACAAAACAGTAAATGCAAATTGAGTGCGGTAACCGGCGGCAAAATGTTGCCGACTTTTGCCACAGATTTCTGTTTCTGTTATGCATCATTGAAGAGGCGGCGCTATTCACGGCAATAATGATGATGCTGAATGACGATAATGATGATGGCACCTCGGGGGCTTGTTGAAAAGACGGCGTCAAAAACAAAACGAAAAACTACAAACCATTTGCGCTTTGACAACAGACTACGAAATTGAAATAGAAAGTAACCTCGTTACAACGAAGTGTGGATACACTTAACTGAGCAAGATGTGAATGTAGTTGAATCTGCAGTTCAATCAACTGTTTGGTGATGAAATTCGTAAATTGCGGCGAGTTAAGTGAGAATAAAAGACAATGGCATCCGCTCGCTCAACTTGCAGCTTCGCAAGATGCAATCGCGGATGGTGCGACTGCGATATAAAAATAAAAAAAAAACAGCTGCGTGTGGGAGTCTCTCTCTCTCCCTTTCTCTGTCACTGTTATTGTTGCAAGTGCACAACAATATTGTTGCTTTATGTAAATATTTTCAAAAGGTTCAACTCTTAAAATAAATAAACTTCCTACAATTGTCCGACAGTTACACTTCAGCCTTTATAAATAGCATAACCCTCAACGAGTGACGATGAAAGCATAAGAAATATTTCTGGCCGGAGATCAACCAACTGGTAGCGTGGCCGAGCGGTCTAAGGCGCTGGTTTAAGGCACCAGTCTCCTCGGAGGCGTGGGTTCGAATCCCACCGCTGCCAAATGGGAATTTTTTTTTTAATTTTTATTTTTGCACTGCAAGATAAGACAGATAAGATGCACAACTGCAGTATCTGAGACATGCTTGCGATTGATTTAACAACGCAATACCTGGGTAGGGAAATTTATACAAAGCACAAAGAGTACGTCATGTTTATTTCTTATTTTGTTTAGTAATTAATTATACAGTTATACCATACTACTTGAGTCATTAGTACACCTTATAAGTGCATTTCATAAGCTCCCATCTATAGCTATATGACATGTCAGGCGCTTTGGTGATTCATAGAAGTCGGTTAGGTTCTCTATATGGCGTCTCATCGCTCTGTTCGCAAATATCGTATATCGTTTCTCGTTTAATTAGTCATTAGCATAATCTCAGACGTGTATATTGTTTGTTTTGGCATCCAAATTATCAAGTGGCACAAGGTAACACAGTACGGTAACGTTGATAATTAGGAGGGACTTAAATCTCAAATGGCATATGATAATGAAATTTGATTAATATCAAGGCGACACACAAAAAAATATAAAAATAAAAAAATTCCTCGAAGTACAATCGATATACGGCGAAAGGTTAATGTTTCTCCATATCGCCCAGACATGTGTATTAACAGTTAACGTGTCATCGATAAGTGCCAACTAATTATACAACCCATGACGAAAGTTTTTAATTCCATCGATACGAAGAAAGAAGAAAGAAAAAAACTCCCCTACAGAAATGACTAAGCTTTCCATGGCGCGTGTGGGAGGCGGTGTCGGGTGGGTGGCAGACTTAAAAAAAAAACAAAAACAAAAATACAAATTGAGTTGAGCGCAAATAACAACAATTGAAACAGCTGTCTAAATCGCTGAGGACTTTAAGCTTTTTTTCGTCGTTGGCTTTCTTTTGTCGTACGCAAGCGCGAGCAGACGTCACTCGAGTGTCTTTGCTTTCTATCTTTGCTGATATATAGTATAGTACTTCTAGATCTAAACATCTATCTTTGTTTCGCTCCGTCTCCCTCTCAAATTGCGTGATAAGACAACGAGCAACAAAATTGCACGCGCTAAAAATTTCATTGATAAACAAACCGAACTTGGTGAAAGAAAAAAATAATAATAAACAGCCGCTTGTTTTTTCTTAATAAGAGGAAGTGGTGCATAAAACATAGAAAATCCATCAGCAGCAAGCACAACAAAAAAAAGAGATATAAATAAATATTTATGAACATATTCGAGTATTATATCATGCACATTGGCAAACGGGTTTTCAATTGTGTTTATGGAGAGAACTTTTGCGAAAAATACAATGTGCATACGTATGTATGTTTATACTATAATGTTTATAGGAGTATCAAAAGTCTATACACCGCCATATCGAGCATTCCAATCGAATCACATGCCCGCAACGTCAAATTTTTGTTAATGTTGTTACTCAGCGTGGGACTTTTGTTGCTATCTTCTTTTCATTTTGTGCTCTCCTACTTGGCTGTGTGTTTAAAAATAAACAAATTGAGGCCGGGTGGGAAAATAATAATAGACTGTCTGGTATTTAATAGAAAAGACTTCTACGAAGTTTTGATGGATTATGATTAAAATTTGTATTTTTAAATTAATTTTTTACTTCAATTTCTACAAAATACGAATCGAATTTCTGCTGACTCTTTTGAAATATTGACAAAGTAACAGCTGACAAATAAAATGAAACAAAGCAAAGCAAAGCCAAGTCGAACTTAATTTATGCAAACTGCGCACGAGGCTCTTGAAATCGGAGAGAACAAAATCAACACACAAATTCTTTTGTGTGTTAGTATTTATTCGCTTTAGGCAAAATTTGCGTATTTGTATTTGTTTTCATCTGCTTGCGTCGGCGTTTTGGCATTTCCCAAACATTAATAGTATGCCTGACATTGCCATTCCACGAATTCCAATGCGATTTACAGTGGTCTCCCTTTCTCGCTCTCACACACTACCTAAGCCGTACTGAATACTCAACTGCACTTAAGTTGGGATTTGGCCACATGCACGTACAGCAATAGAAAGAGACGCCAACGTGAGTGTGTAAATTGAATATGGGCATTTCTCAAAGTCGCGAACGTACGTTCGTACGAGATAAATTAGAAAAATAAAATCGAAAACAAACGTTTCCTGAAACTTTTTTTTTACTCTTCGATAGCATTTGTTTAGCTCTTTGGTTAGTGTAAATTATGGGGCTTATCGATTTTTAATTTTCAAAATATTGTCAAAAAACATGCGGTCGCGAACGTACGCAAAATGGAAGTCGACTTTGGCTTAATACAGTAAAATGCAAAACTCTGCGAATTGAGACGGAATATTTTAAAGAAATAACTTTACTTTTAAAGTAGAATCATGTAGCTTTCTATTAAGTCTACTCCCAAGAAAATATCTCCATTTATTTATTTTTAATTTAATTAAGTTCCGGTCGCGAACGTACGGTCGCGAACGTACGATTTTTCCATGTTGTTTTATTAATAAAATTTTTATTTTACCACAACTTTTTTATTAATAACTTCATATTTCATAAAACAAAACAAACAAACAAAACAAACTCAATTTAATGTGTCTAATAACATTTAAAAGCAAAAAATAAATTTTTATTAAATATGAAATTTGTACTGAAATTTATTAATAGCAAGAAAAATATGTAATAAATAATAAGTAATAACTAACAAGTAATAAGTAACTGCAAACGACATAGTTTTCAAAAACAAAAACAAAAAAAAAATTTTTTTTTTTAAATCCATGCGACGCTAGTAAAAATCGACATATGCTTATAGGTAAGGTCGCGAACGTACGCTACTTTGACAATCAATAAAAAAAGATTGGTTTGAGTAACCCCAACGATTTTTTATATTTTTAATATATATACCAAAATCACTTAACACGAGAAGTTTCATTCACCTACTTGCACTTAATGCGAAGCAATTACAATAAAATGAAGTTTTTGGTGGCGAACGTACGATTTGAACATAGATAAGAAGCAAAATAAAAATAAACAGTTAATTGAACATTTTTCGCTCACTTTGCATTTTTATCTTATTATTGGATTGCTATTTAGAGATTTGGTAGAAAAAGAGCAAACATATCATATGTTTTCTTTGTGAAATAATAAAACATAAAAATGCATACAAAAGGAGCTAAAAGTGAAAAAATTACATTTTTTCAGTTTGCAGGCAAATTTTTTTATAAAAACAACGGAGATATGCTACGGATCCATTGTATTATGAAAATTTGGATATTTCTTTATGACATTATACAAAAAAATACGATGAATGTGAAGATTTTTTTTTTCGGTCGTGGTTTACCTTTCTTTGAGAATTGCCCATATGTATGAATGTAAGTTCGAAATTACGCACAAGGAGAACGGATCATAAAGTGCAATTACTTGGAAGAGGCAACAAGACAGAAACACTTGACAAGGACATGGACAATGTGAATGTGTGGGTGAGAGAGCGAGACAAGCATCTCATACATTGAGACAGGAAGTTGTCGGTTGGGACAGCTGTCTTACTAAACGGTAAATACCACAACAAGAGAAACAGCAGTTCCCATGAATATTTAACAGTTTCATTAAAGGAAGCGCGCAATTTGTTTAATTGCCAGGCAAAAAATGCCATGGAAATTGATTTTTGTTGGTTAAGCCAAGCGTAAACAAGGCACATGCGAAAGTCAAACGAGAAATGTAAAATGTAAAACGCAAAGCGCATTGCAAAAACTAACGCCACCTTCCTGCGATAGCCTTTGACAACTGTCAAACTAATTAATACTACACTTATGCACAAAGAGAGTGCGAGTGGGAGAGACATACACGTAAACAAAGAGAGCACTCACTCGTTCCGACACACACAAAGATAGTCTACTCGTAGTATTGCGAAAACAATAACAAATAACTAGCCAAGGCAACTACAGCTGAGCCCCGTATGCGCCTGTCACTGCCTGACACCATGTTTGTCGATTGAGCGAGAGGTGGAAGGAAGACACGTGCATTTTTCTTACCTGAATTTGCGGGTCCAGCTCGCTGTCTTCAGTGTTTGACATTTTGCACCACAGTAAATTTGCTTTTATCGTCTGCCAAATCCGAAATGTGTTAATTTGCTATTCCAATGCAACCGCTTTCAATTTCAATTAGTTTTCACTTTTGTCGCCAACAGCAGCCAGTTATTGCTTTATTTGCGCCTTTTCAATTGATTTGCATTTGCATTTTCACTTGCATTTCATTTATTAGCAGCGCAATTCAATGATTTGTTTTATTCTGCTCTGCCCGGGGACGACGCTACTTTTATGGCAGCATTTATTTAAGCAATCAACTTTTAGCTGTGTGTATGGGTGTGTGTGTTTTTGTGTACGAAGATTATGCAAACACTCTTCTCACTGAGAATTTCGTGAATTAAATAAAAATAATAATAATAGCATTTGTTGTATTACGTTGTTTGTGTAAGAGAGGGATAGATAGATAGAGAGAGGGACGCAGACGTATAAAATCACAATTGCAAAATTAACTCAAATACCACAAATTTCATATGCACACTTCTAATGTTACTGTAGCTTCACTGTTAACCAACTATATTCGTTTTAAATGCTATCTTAAAATTATTTATTTATTTCGAGGAGCGAGCGTCCCCGTCCAACCGAACGCGGTGTAAGTGAAAAGCAGACTCAGTGTGAACGCAAGCCAAATTCATGGATATGCTAACAAAATATAGCGTATCCATTATTACGGACGGCCACACTTTTTCTGTATTTACTCTAGTATTTATAAATGTATTTTTGTATATACAATTTTAGTGCAGTATAATTAATAAATTATTTCTCTGCTTTAATAATATGTAATATATGTGTTAAATATGGTTAATAGATAGCTCGGTGTAAGCGTTAAGAGGGGTTGCAAGTTGACTTACCGAATATACTATTGAAGAAAACAAAATACACTAAAATATACCAAAACTGATTCAAATGAACTACTGAGTTTGAACTAAGATTAGCGCGCGTTCAAAGATTTTTTTTTTTTTTCGCAAATAATATTTTCAAAAGACTAACTTGAGTCCGAGCTCTTTTAATACATTGCCAAATATTATTAGCAATCAATTAATAAATATTATTAGCAAGTTAGATCAGCTGTCATAAAATGTGAAAATTATATTACAGTTTGATGAATACTGATGTCACACATGCCATCTATCAGACAGACTTGTTCCTCATCAAAA
Source organism: Drosophila nasuta (assembly GCF_023558535.2). Taxonomy (NCBI): domain Eukaryota; kingdom Metazoa; phylum Arthropoda; class Insecta; order Diptera; family Drosophilidae; genus Drosophila; species Drosophila nasuta. The sequence continues at coordinate 19,490,697 of NC_083457.1, forward strand.
CATGGTCAAAACTTCAGATGGATTCTAATAAATTATTAAAAAAATTTACATAATGATATCAAAAATTTCTCTTGACACAAATTATTAAAAAAAAAATTGAGATGATTCTACCATGAGAAGCATTAATTTCACATAGCTCACATAGAAATGGAAAATGATCCGTTAATTATGTTTTAATTATTAACAAATTTTGTTTAAACATTTTAAACATGTTTGCTCACCTCCAACTTTTTAGGAGACAAAGGAAACAACGTTGAGGTTTTTATTATGAAATTTTATTTTATTTGTTTGTTGGGTTTCTCGATCATTTTGGTTTTGTCCATTATGTGCTTTACATGTTGTGTGATTTGTTTTGCTTTTTGTTAATATATGTGTTTGAATATGCATATATGTATACGTATATGTATATTTCAATTTCCAATTTCATTTTCTAATGATATGCGCACCAAAACAAATTAACTCAGCGCAAAAAATTTGCTTTACAACTGAAAATGATAATCGAAAAGAAATTCTATGTTTTTTACTAAAAAATGTTTATTTAAGTAAATGATAAAGAAAGGCAATAGAAGTGTATACCACGGAATTTCTATACGTTATTTAGCATTGATGCCCGTATTTGCTTGCTCTTAATGTAACGCTAATATATTTATATATATATATATAATATAATTTGTTATATTTAATATAATGAATTTTTATAGTTTATATGGAATAACACTTAATTATACATTCATATAGATCTTGTTTTCATTTTGTATCGTATTGTTTTGTATACATATTTAAAATATATATAAAATACAACTGAATTCTTGTAGTTTGATTCAATTTGAAACGGAAATACAATTGTTTAATAACTAAAAAGCCTGTAAAAATGCAATTTGTAGCTCATTTTTGTAGTAGAAATGTTTTTACTTTGTAGTTAAACTGTTTGTGTTTTCGGTTTCTGTGCGTCTTTTGTTTCTGTTTATAAATGTATGCTTTGTTTTGTCGTATAGTATCAAACCACTAAATACTTGCCATATAAATGATTTTGTTGTTTAAATATTATATTTATTATATGTATACATCATATATATATATATTTTATGCTATATATTAACTATGCAATTGTTGCATACTTGCCATTTGCAATTAGCGCTTAATTTTCATAATTTGCTTAGATATTTTTATTCTTCATTTTTCTTGTTCTTTTTTTTCTGTTCGGTTTTCTAGGGAAAGTACAAAAGTATACGTGTTTCAAAAGCTTTTCTGTTGTAGTTGTTCAAGTTACATGTTTATTATACACACTTCGAATGTTGTGTATGCGAATATCGTAATCATAATCATAATTAATAAAACTGGCCATGTCGTAATACATATTAACAAAAGAACTTATTCAGCTATAGCCCTAGGGTAGTATCAAGCAACGTGTAGAGCAGAATTTTGGAATGTCTGATAAATTATACAATGGTTTGTTTATATTATTAATAATTTAGGTAGGTTCATTAAATGCAACATTCATATTCATTCATTTTTGATACTACCACAGCTAACATAAATTAGTAGAAAGAGTCAACGAATGTTGCTCTAAATTGCAAACTTTGCTCTTATTTCCAAATCAAAAATTATTGTTAAAACATAGAAAAAACAAAACTGAAATCTGACGATGGCTGAAAACCAAGAATTTGTCGACTACACACGGGACTACAAATTACAAAAAAATTCAGCTACACTACGTGAATTCATTCATTCTCGTTACTCTGGTACGACGAGAGTTGTGGGAGTTGTGTGTTCACCTTAAGGAAACTTTGCTTTCGGATTATTGTTATTGTTGTTGTTGTTGTTGCGAGTCTACTCGCTGTCAATGTTGAGACCCACACGCTTCTCCTCCTCGAGCATGGCGTCCAGCTCGTCAGTTAAGTTTGCCAGCATGTTGCCAATATCGTTGAGCACATTGACCGATACTTTTGGTGGCACTGTCGTCACGGGCACGGCAGGGGCAGCCACTGTTGTTGCATCAGGAGATGCTGCTGGCTCAATGCCGCTACAGCTGATGTTGCCACTGCCACTGTTGCTGGCCACATCCAAAGTGGGCGAACGCAAGTGGAGGGCGCTGCTGCCGGCGCTCGCTGTGCTGTTCATGCTGTCGCTGCGAGCGAGCGTGGCGTCATGCAGCGAACTGGAAGATTTCAGCGAGTGAAACGAGTGCGCAATGTTGGCAATGGTGTTCGTTGACGACGAGCTGGAACTGGAGCTGGAGGAGTGCAAGTGCGTCCCGGCCGCATGATGTCCACCAGCTGCTCCAGCGGCTGCTGATGATGCCGCATTGCCGCCAGCCTGCAGCTCCTGACGATTGAGCAGACGCTGCTTGATGGTGCCAGTGTTCTCATTGGCAAACGGTATCGTGTCGATCGAATCGATGCTGGAATTCGACTTGTTGTCGTGATACTTCTCGCAGTGTATCTCCGCCGTTGTCTGCTGTATGGTCGCATAGTTGGCATAGATTGGTTGCTGCTGCTGTTGCTGAGAGTTGCCGCCAGCCGCTTGATGTTGCTGCCAATGCGGTGCTGTGTGGCCATAGAACATGGGCTGCTGTTGTTGCTGCTGCTGTTGATTGCTCGCTCCGACTCCAACTCCGGCTGCTCCTTGTGGCGTTGCCTCCACACTCAACTGACGCGAGTTGCGTATGCTGCAATGACGTCGCGGTGGCTCTGGCGCAATCTTCTTGCCCGCCAATGGACTGCCGCTTAAGTAGGCCTACAGAGAGAAAAAGTAGTTGCAATTAGAAGACTAGACTCGAGCAGCAACTTAAGACGAACTTACTGCTGCACTGTCTGCACCTCCGGCTGTCACATACTCCGCCGCCGCCGCCGCATTCATGTAGTGATGATGCTCCAGTGGCGGCATCGTGTTCAGCACGGCTCGCTGAAGTATGCCCCGCTGCTGGCGTGGCAAGGTGCCGCCGCCCTCTTCATAGAGCAGCTCGCGTGTGGCATCGTTGGTGGGTGTTATGTCGCCATCGTCGTAGGAACGCCGCCAAGCCATCGCTGCTGCCGCATTGTTGCCCAACAGTCGTGCTGTTGCCGCCTGTTGCTGCTGTTGTTGTTGTTGCTGTTGCTGCAGCAGTTGATGATGTTGCTGCTGTTGCAGCGTGGCAGCGGCTGCCATCGCTGCTGCTGCGGCCGCTGTCGTTGGCGGCCCAAAGTGTCCGTAGTCCGTGGTCGTGTAATGGCTAAAGGTCAAATGGCTGCGCGTGCTGTTGTCATGAATATCCTCCAGCGATTCGAGGCTCTTGCCACGCGGCTGTCGCACCTGCAATAGACAACGCAACGCGAAGAGTGTTTGTATTACTATTACCGAGTGTGGCATGTGGCATGTGGCATCTGGCATGTAGCACTTAAAGTTCAAGGACGATTGCAGACGACTGACAACACAACTGACATTTGTCGAGCACCATTCAGAGAACGAGAGAAGAAGAGACAGAAGAAGAAGAGAAGAGAGCACCCACCTTAATGAGCACCACATCGTTGCCGTTGCAACACTCGTGATTGCTGCCCGTGCAGTAATAGGCATCCCCCCCGCTGGCAGCCGAGAGGCCACCGCTGTGACCATTGGCCAACGACGATGTCGACGATGATGACGACGTCGTCGCGTTCACATTGCTCGTCGCATAGATCTTGGTGTAGTCCCAGCCACAAGATGGCGTACTCGGTATGGGGACATTGAATTGCCAGGGCTTCCGTTGGTACTCCTAACGGGGTCAGTCCATTAATCAAATTATGATGAAAGTAAACAGAGAGAGAACATAAATAATCAAATTAGAAAAATTATAAAGAAAAAAGACAACGAAATCAAACGAATGCGAACCACTTTTTAAACTTAAGTATAAGAAACAAATTTCATATTTAAGAGAAATAGAAATAATTGCCAGGAATATTATAAAATTAAGTTAAGGAAATAATCAAAGATACGTACATTTTAAAGGTAATGAAACAAATATGAATCACAATTTAAACTTAAGTATAAGAAACAAATTTTATATATACGAGAATTAGAAATAATGGCAAGGAATATAAAATAATATACAATAAAATTGATTATATAAAAGATTAAAACAATTTTATAGAAGGTGACGAACTAAAATGAATGTGAGTCACTATTTAAACTTAAGTATAAGAAACAAATTTCATATTTAAGAGAAATAGAAATAATTGCCTGGAATATTATAAAATTAAGTTGAGTAAATAATCAAATTAGATAAATTTTTAAGATAACGAAACAAAATGAATATGAATCACAATTTAAACTTCAGTAGTACAAATGATTGCAAGATATATCATAAAATTTTATGAAATTAAATTGAGTAAATAAACAGATTAGAAAAATTTTATAGAAGGTAAAGAAATCAATCAAATGAATGTGAGTAACTGTTTATAATTAAGAATAAGAAACAAATTTCACATTTAAGAGAATTATAAATAAGTGTAAGGAATATTATAATATTAAATAATCAAATTAGATCAATCTTAAAGAAGGTAACGAAACAAAATGGATATGAATCACAATTTAAATTTAATTATAAGAAACTTAAGTATTAGAAATGATTGGAAAGAATATTATAATATATTATTAAATATTATGAAATTAAATTGAGTAACTACAAAACAAAAATAGTGTCTACAATTACAATAAAATATTTTTTTGAAAGTAATGCATGAAATTTAATTGATTAAATTATTAAACCTGGATGGAAAACAAATTTCACACTATGGGAAACTTTGAAACTTTGGAATAGGATATATTTTTTAAAACTAATACATAACATTTTATTATAAAAATATTAAAATTGAATCTAATTTGCCATTTTAATTAATGCGTTAAAGTATAGAAACAAATTACGTATTTAAAAAAAAATTATAAATTAAAAAAAAAATTGAAATAAAGTGAAACAACTAAAGATTAAATATGGAATATGAAAATGAATAAATGGAATTACATTTCATTAAAAAACTATTTAATCCGTCATTACAATTACAACGATAATGTATAAGAAACCAATTTTGGCGAATAAAAAACCAAAAAAAAAACTTTTTTATAGGGGAAATTTATACTATTTGAAACCAGTTTATTTAAGCGAAATAAATATAATTGAATAATTGCAGAAGAAATTTAGCAAAAATCAATCGAATTTTTTAATGATTGTCAAAGTTACTTAAGAAAAGTAAATAAAACATAAAATTAAGTTTACAAGTGCATAGTAAAACTTAATAATTTTACATCCCACAAGAACAAATAAAATGGAATTCGAAGAACTTCATAAATATTTTTTACAAATAAAGTGAAATTAAACTCTACACTTTAGTCTTTGGACTTGAACAAATAAGTAAAACAATTGAAAATATCACACAAAGTTAAAAAACGTTTAAAATTTTCCGTTTGAAGACGCGCCCTCAAAAAATACGTCAGATAACACTCTAAAGTTCGAATCGAATTGTTTATCTAAGACGCCTCCATAACAGCGCGTATTATTCCATGATTTAATTAATGATCTAACATTTATCTATAAGTGTGATTTATAACAACTATTGCCAGACGATTCTCACCTGTTGCTGATAGGCATTGGCACCACCTGGATTCCATTTGCCGCTGATGATGTCTTTGACCCGCTTGATGGCAAGCAGAATCTTCTTTTGATGTCCCAGCTTAACGATGCCAATGTCCTCGAGATCCTCCCAAGTCACTTGGGTTACATCGCGCACCGTTTTGTAGTTCTGTTCGAGCAGCGGCTGAATGTATTCCTCCAGACGCAACAGCTGCAGCCACTCCTCAATGGAGCCCTGCAAACAAATATAGAAATAAATATTCGAATTAGTTGTAAACTCAATCTGTATGTCTGTGTGTCTCTGTCTGTGTGACAGCTAATCGCATTTGATTAAAGCCAACCCCATCAGCGGGAGCAGCCAAGCAACAAATTGTCCATGAACTAATTCCAGGCCAAAGCTGATACCAGATCCCATTCCAATCTCTGTTCTCTGCAGACTGAGGAGAAGGGGCAGACAAGAGAGAAGTAAGGGTTAGGGGGCTTAGCTAGGGAATTGTGTTTAGTTTTGCTGGTTACACTGGGCATTGCATTTGTCTCACTCTCTCTCGCACTCTCGATGTCTGATGATGAGCTCGTCGCAGCTCTAATCAGTTGTAATTGATAAGATATGACATAAATCGCGTCAAAGCACAAACATAAAGAAACGAGTAAAGAGACACAAAACTCGTTGTCGACGTCGTCGTCGTTGTTGTTGTTGTTGCTGTTGTAACTGCTGTGCTGCTGTCTGCCATTAAACGGTAGCCACACACACACACACACACACACACACATAGACAGACTCTCACATACGCAGTCAAAAATCATCAACATTTTTTCCTTCTTGTTTTTCGTGTGACGTGTTAATAACTTTTGAAGCGATTGCTCTTTTGCTAGCCGTCTAAATTGCCGTTGATTTCTATTTAATTAAGCGTGTGTGAATATTGTGCATATGTATGTATGTACATATGTGGATGCTGTTACACCACTCACTCTCCTTCTGTGTCTCTCTATCTCTGTCCCTCTCTCGATCACTCACTTGTGCGTGATTTTGCATGGGCTGTGGAGACTTTTCAAGGACGCTACCATTTAATGGAATTTTTCTACACAAATTATCACTTTATACAAAAAGTGTTCTCGGCTTAATGACATATACATAGATTTGCATATTGCGTTATATTCTTATTCTATTTTACATTGTTTTGTTTTGAAAAAGCTTTATTCTGCTAAAGCTTACTTAAATATCTCCAAGTCTTTCTAAAACGACTTCTTTAAGGTGGAGAATTTAGCTATATATAACTCTCACTCTGAACCATTTGTCTACATTAATTTCTAAATTTGTAAAATATCACAAGAAATTCTAATTTACATAACTCCCACTTGCATATGCGTTTGACAAGTTTACTCCAATTGCCATTAGTATATTTTATTGTTGTAATAATGTTAATATTCTATTGTAGTACTTTCTGGAGTAATTTATATGGTTAGCACAGTTTTATTTATTTAATAATCTTTCTAGAAACCGCAATTTAAAAAAAAAATGTTGATTAGCATTTTAATTAAAATCTTTTACGCAGTTGTATTTATTTCAAAGTTATTTTTAGAACCGTATACACTTTTTAATAGTATTTAAAAAACTTTCTAATTCATTCCTTATAGATCTTAATTTTTAAGACTATTCTACATGAATAACTTTCCATTAAAAGTCTCCACATATCCAATACTATAGCTTCATTCGTATTTGAATAGTATTATACAATAGTTAATTTTAAATATATGGTAATATTAAGTTCCCAATTCTTCTAAAAGTAGTATGTTTTATAGTTAAGTAATGTCCAATTAATTCACTTCTCATAGATTAAATTTTTGAAGACATTCTACATGAATAACTTTTAATAGGAAAAGTCTCCACGTTTTAAATATTATATTATAGCTTCAATTGTTTTTGAATTGTATTAGAATTTAGAGGTTTTACGCAGTTATATTTCGCAATCCTTCTGGAGACCGCAGTTAAAAAACCGCAGTTTAAATTAAGCAATTTACGCAGTGTGATTTCTTTCAAAATCCTTCTGAAAACCACAGACATATTATGAATTTTAGTAAAGCAGTGCAAATTCATTCCTTATAAATCTACATTTTTAATACTATTCTACATGAAAAACGTCCCATTAAAAGTCTACACATTATAAATACTAAAATATAGCTTCAATTGTTTTTTTAATAGTATTATAATTTAGAGTTTTAATGCAGTTGTATTTTCATAGTTAACAAATTGCCGAATTCAGTTCTCGTATATCTACATTTCTTATATTATTATCCCATCATAGATTTCCTATATTATTATCCCATCCTACAGTAATATTTCACAAGACTCGCGACCTAGCTTCAGCGACTGCATAGGCCTAAATAAACTACTGCAGTTGGTAATCTTAAGACTGTTAAGCAAACTTACAACAACGCTTCAATCGCAATCCGAAGATGCTAATCATTTGATGTTTGTAGAGAGCATAACTTAACTTGACTAGCCACGCCGTATTTTCCATAAAATCGAAAAAAAAAAATATTTATTTAACGTCATTCGGGCGGTATACAATTATCCGCATCTATATATATATTTTGTTTTCTACTTTAAAGCTCATTAGCAGGTAGCATATGGTATGACACCAACAGATCCGCACAGCAGCAGCAACAGCTAACATCAACAGCAACAGCAACAACAACAACAACAGCGTCGACAACGTCGATGGTCACCATAAATGCGACCAAAAGAAAACAACAAACTCGAAAAACAAAAACTGGTTTTTTCCTACGTACCCAACGAAACAGAGAGAGAGAGAGAAAAAAAAAAGAGTATATACTTTAGCTAAAAAACATTAGAGTACGTCAGGCCGAAAACTAAATACCATTTGAGAGTGTCTAATAACGGCTACAAAAATAATAACAGCAGCAACAACAACAACAACGGCAACAACAACGTCAAGGTCGTTGGTTGATTGCGGTTTTTGGTTTTTGGCTTTATGGAAAGGAATGGAACTGGGAATGCGCCAAGAGATTGGCAACGACATATCGTTGTTGACGTTGTTTAATAACCTTTTTCTCTCTGTCTTTGCGTCTGTCTCTCTGCTTCTGCTTTTGCCTCTGAGGTATTTCGCTTTATTTCCTTTTTCGCTGCTCGCCAGATAAAGAAAGTGCCGGGTTCGGATGTGGGAAATGTTTACGTGTCTATATAACTATTTTGTCTTGTTTATTTTTTGTAGAATGCCAGCTAATGAGGCTGCCCCTAACACATTTGCATGCGATTGCAGAAAACTTTCATATTCCCAGCATCAACTGTATACATATATAGACTCTGGTCTCTATAGAGAGCTAAGCTGTCAGTGTGATATAAGTACCTCCCCCTCCGGCAAAGCGTTGGAGTCTGAAACCACACCCAAGGCGACGTTGTCGCTCAAGATCAACAAAAGTCTGTGTAGCTCAATGGGGTGCTTGGAGAGCGATAAGAGTCGAAAGACTGAGTAACTCAACCAACGACACAGCAAAAAAAAAATAACAAACTTGCGAAAACAGTCACGAAGCGCGGCAAACAGCGTCAACAACAAATACTCGTAACAATAAAAACACAACAAAAAAATATACAAATATATAAAAAAAATTCTATACAACTACTAAAAAAAATTATCGCGCATTTTTTAGCCAAGCTAACAAAAATCAAATAACAAAAGCTGAGGTCATTTTGTGAGTTTGAAAAATTGCAAAGCTTGAAATCGGTTTGAGATATATGTATTGGCATATGGAATAAATGTGTTCATTTCATATGGAAAACAAAAGATTTAATGATAACTCAAATCTCATAGCTGAAAAATGAAAACTAACCGCAGGTTATAATTTGAAACAAGCAATTAAGAGCGAGTAACTATGGAATGCGGTTCAAATTTGAGTTTCTGAGCTAGATACAAGAGACTTGAGATACAGATACGATGCGATAAATGATATTTATATGTTCAGTTTTTAGTTTTCAGTTTGAGAGTAGAAACACATGCATTTTGTAAGCACATTCATTAGACGCAGGTGGGCAGCTTACAGCCCACGACAACAACAACAGCTTCAGGTGGGTGGATGGAGGGGAATGCGAGTGTTCAAGCTTGAGTTGCTGCTGCTGCTGCTGGAGGAGCTGACGAAATCAATGAATCAGACGAAATTCAAATGCAACTCGAAAGCTGCAGGTTATTGTTGGCGTGTCCATTGTGGAATTGTGGCCAATGAAACGTATTTGTCATTTCAATTCAAGTTGGGGTTGGAGTAAACCCGTGATGAATGCATGAGAATTAAACTATGATCGGATCATGTGCATAACAATTGTTGAGATTACTATCGAAGGAATGCCATTCGATGAGATTTTGAGCCGATTGTTTCGGTTTTATAGAATCACCAAATAGAATTCAAATTGGTTTCTATAATATTTTCATTGTTAAGCCAAATTGATGGCATGACAAAAGGTAAGCTAGAAATATTAGCTCAAATCTCAAATCGATAGTTTGTTGAGAGTACTCGAAGGAATTTCAGTATTCTGTGAGATTTAAACTGTTGTTTTGGTTTAATTAAATTGGCAAATAGTAGTTGAAATGATTTCTACAATATTTTATAATTCCAATGCTAAGCTTTATCGATAAGTAAGCTAGAAATATTAACTCAAATCTTTAATCGATAGTTTTGATTGCAAATTTGCATAACAATTGTTGAGATTACTATCGAAAGAATGCCATTCGATGAGATTTTGTTTCGATTTTATAGAATCACCAAATATAATTCAAATTGGTTTCTATAATTATATTTTATAAATTCAATGCTAAGCTAAATTAACGACAAAGAGTAAGGTAGAAATATTAGCTCAAAATCAAATCGATAGTTTGTTGAGAGAATAATCAAAGGAATTTCAACAGTCGATGAGATTTTAAACCAATTACTTCGTTTTGACAGAATAGTATTTTAAATGGTTTCTATATTTTATAATATTTTTTTATGGCATATTAAAAAGTAAGCTACAAATAAGAACTTAAATCATTAATCGATAGTTTTGATTGCAAATTTGCATAGCAATTGTTCATATTACTATCGAAGCAATGACATTCGATGAGATTTTGAGCTGATTGTTTCGGTTTGATACAATCACCAAGTAGAATTTAAATTGGTTTCTATAATTATCGCAGCGATAAATATTTTATAAATTCAATGCTAAGCTAAATTGATTGCAGGTCAAAAAGTAAGCTAGAAACATTAGCACAGAATTTTAATCGATAGTCTCAATTATAGAGAACATTGCAGAATGTATATCAATTAAGTAAGTAGTTCGATAATGCGAATATCACAAAAGTGATTAGATTAGATGAAAATCAAACATTATATCGGCAAATGTTACCTTAGATCTTAAGTCGATAATGCAACTACAACACAAAATTGTTGATTATGTTTCCTATCAATACTGCGGACTTAAAATCGTGATTCTTACAGGGTATATTATATATTTATATATATGTACAATGTTTTGCATATTCCTAGTTACTTTTGACAACTTAAATGGAAGTTTTATGTCACGTTTAACGATTACGTTTATAATTTTTGTTGATATATTTCAGTTGTAATGCGCAGTGACTTCTTAAAATGGGGTTTTAAGAGGGACTGATCACCACTTTTGGACATGGAAAACTTGTATCGAGTGTCGAGGGCTTGTTTGGGGCGAACGTGAAGTGCATATCGATATGCGACTATATAAGCTTGCATTTCATCGAGTCACGTCTTATTTCGGATATTGTGGCAAATAAATAAAACAATAAAATATTATGTGGATAAGACAACGAAGCGACTTTTCTTTTAAAGCGTGTCTGGGTCACGTGGTGTTTATTGACAGTATCTCTGATGAAAGTTGAGCATTGAGATTAAGCCAAGTGAATGATAATCGGCAAAACTACAATAAGCGAATGAGTAATGAAAGATTCTGCGAAAGCAAAGAGTAGCGAGTAAATCAAGATATACTTTGGACTTAATTGCATAAGATTTGCATATGTTGAAGGAGCCTGTAAAAAGTTATTAAGAATACTTGTTTGCACTTAAGTGGAAACTGGTAATCTCATGTTATTTTCATTGCAATCTAATAAATACGGCGCTTTTGCCAGCAATTAATCGTATCGAAGTAAGACACGATGCACATGCACTTGACTAGCACTTTGATCTGTCAGATCAATGCTAAAGATCACCGGATTTAAGTCGCTCAATTAGCCTCGGCAGAACCTCGAGGCGACATTTCTGCTGATCTACATCTTGATGCCCCAACTAGCTCAACAAAATGTCAATTCAACACAAAGACACGGAGTAAAGTGTCACAGACAGACAAAGCGAAATAGGGAGAGGGAACTTTACGAATCTTTTGTTTTATGTTTGATTGTTTTGGTTTTGGTTTTTTTATTATTTATTTTATATGCTTGTGTTTGGTATCTGTTTATGTTACCAAGTGTGTTTAATGAATTGCTGATGGGAATTAATGTGCGCATATTAAACGAAATTCTTTCATTAACAATAAAATAAAACAAAAAAAAAATCAACAACTTGCTGACGGCGCTTTTTTATGTGGGGCTCAGTATGTGGGAAACAAGTTTTTGCAGCACGATTGCAAATGCTTTTTTAATGAAATATTTTAAAGATAAGCTGCGAAAAAATACATATACAGAAATAAACAAGCAAACACAGAAAGCGAACGAGCTGGAATAGCATGGCTAGCAACTAGAGATGAGACTCGAGATCTTCTTACGTGCAAAGTATATAACGTTAACGTATATCAACTGATATTTAAGTCGCGGTTAATTAAGCTAACTAACAGATGGCGGCTTAGAAAATCAGCTTAAGTGCGCTAATCAATCCGATAACGACAACACGAGAAGAGCAATTAACGATTGCAATTCTCAATGATGGTTAGAAAAGATCTTTAAAGACGCAGCAGGAGAAAAAGACAATTTGAAAATGTAACTAATCGTGTAATAAATGAATTGATTAGTGCATTTCACTTGATTATCTGCTCATTGAATAATTGAATTCGTGCGATTACTATCTTAGATAGTAGACAACTTCGATACTTCAATTCTAAATGAAGACTCATTAACGTTTTTATTGCTACTTTCTTGTTTCACATTTTAAAAGAATATCTCATGCAAGCATTTTAGTCTAGGATTCCTTTTACTTACTACTTTTTTTTACTAACATATTTTCTAATCTATGGTATATTTTTAACGGATGTATATCGTTATACCAAATATATCTATCTGTTGGTGTATTTTAATACCTTTCGGTATATCAATTCGGTATATTTTAACCATAAAGTCGCCTTTGCCTTTGTTATTTACCTATCTTCTTTTTCAATGAAAACTTTTTAATATTGATGTCTTATAATTGATTACTATACTTTATACTTGGTATATTTTGCATTCTGTGGTATATTTTTAATGTAGAAGTATTTCGTTGCACCTAATTTAGCCGTTGGCATATTTTTAGTATATTAATTTGGTATATTTGAACGATAATACCGCTTTCATAATGTTTTGCTTTTATTGCACATGTCTAGCGGATATTCTAGTTCATTTGACTGCAGTTTTAAGGTGGTTTCTTTGGAACGGTTTCCCTTTAAAGGCTTCGTGCCTTCCAAGCAATTCTTTTTTCTAAGACTCAACAAATTCACGACAGTTAACTCTTTTAAACAATTTTAAATAAAAACCTCAATCGATAATAGTACAATTATATCGATGTGTCAAAATATAAAAATAACCCTATAACACTACAATATTACGTCATAAAATAGTAAGTATTAGTAAAGCAGTTAACTAACTCGTAATGAATATTAACAGCTTTCCTTGAGTTGCAATCTTTCAGTAATTTGTTCGATATTCCCTAGATACAAAACGGGTATTTTCATCATCGTTCATCCCTAGCACTATTCACCTCCACTAGCCATAATTAATGCCAATTTGACAAATTGCTGAGACTGCAGAGACACATACATGTATGTATGACTAAGTTGACTTTATGCAAATATCACGAGTTGCTTAGCTGATTAGATAGAAAAGCGAAAAGCGGAACTAGCTGGTTGCTGGGTGCGTTGTTGTTGTTTACTTACCGGCACAAAATGTGGCAAATTGTCGAGCACCTGCAGCTTGTCGATGCGCTGCTTGATGCGTTCACGATGATGCGGATTCTTGATGCCAATCGCAGTGAGATCCTCGGGCGTCATGCGCGCAATCGTTGGCAAATCGTAGCCAGCAGCAATGAAGAGCTGAGCGTACTCCTCATGTTTCATTTCCAGCAGCCAGTCGATAATCAATTCATCATTCCGCTGCCTATCGACGCTGCCAATCGAACACGAGCTGACCGAGCTGCAGCGTGGCGACGAGAGCGGAGCACGTATCGATGCACCCGATGAGGAGACGCCCGTTAAGTAGGAGGACGCTCGTCCTGAGTCCAGACTGGCGGTGCTATGACGCGAACCCGATCCAGCGGAGCCCGACGAAGAGCCCGGCGAATCACGTCCCGGCGATTGGGTCAGATCAATGCCCTGATCCTCTTGCAACGCCAGCTGCTGATGATAGTAGACCGCTGCCTTGTGCGTCAGCGGTTCGCGCAATGTGGCACAGAATACGGGCGGTGGACATGCCACAATGCTGGGTGGGAGCGGAGCTTGTGCTGGGGGCTTGCTGCCAGAGCCTGCACCTGCAGCTGCTGCCCCGGTGCTTGCCTCATCCTTCATGCGCAGCGCCACGCTCGTCTCGCGTGGCAAGTTAAAGCCGCCCTCCTCCAGCGAGGGCGATGAGACAATGCTGCTGCCACTCATGCTGCAAATGCCATCATCCAGTTGAAGCTGTTGTTGTTGATGTTGTAGTTGTTGCTGATGGTGCCGCAGGGGTCCGCTCAGCCTGTATAGCGGTATCACTGGCTGATGATGGCCTAGGGGCGACGAGGGCGTCACCGGTGGGTCACCAGGTATTGTCGGCGGCTGTACCTTCTTAGCTTGTGCCGTGGATGCGTGCGGCTTCAGTGAACGATGCATTTCGCGCCTCTGTTTCTGCTGGCCGCGCTGGCCAAATTAGCTGCGGCGACTCCTGCAAAGAAAAACAACACACAAACACAAATAAGAGGCAACTGCATTAGATATTTGTTTTGAGGGGAACTGAGAATCGGGAACAGATGTGCAGCAGATGTGTGTGCGCAGTGAAAATCTGCATAATTGGCCATACATTTTTATTTTGTTTTTTTTTTTTTTTATGTTGCTCCAGCTAAAAATAGGGTCACACTATTTACGCGCGCGCGCGCATCTGCGGCAAGTCAATAAACTGCCCCAGAACACGAGCGTTGCACAGTGGCAGCAACTAGAGAAAAAGTGACATTTCTTAATTTAAATTTATTTTGTGGATTTCACATAAAACATATTGATAAAAGACATTTCTGACTACCGATTGTAACCCTGAACTAGATTAATTCATTAATATGCATAATTTTATCTTAATTTCCGATCGATTTATTACCAATTTCAGAAAAATTATGCAGAGTAAATCACAAAATTAGTGAGCTTGTTTAAAGTGTATGCATAAACAAAGAAATTGTTGCCTTTGTTTACAAGGTGAATCATCGACTTTATTCAAATGAAAGTGCCTTTGTCTGGCAAGGTGAGATTGATTTAAGAGGAATACAGCGTTGAAGGTTTTTGTTATCAGAATCCACTTCCAGCTTGCTATGCAGCATCGTTCGCGGTTCTATTTGATATGAAAATGTACTTTTTTGTCAGCCTCCTAGCTATTACCGTTTGGAAAGGCTTTAATTAGTTAGGACATACAGGACAAAAAATGTGTAGATAGTGAAAATGTCATTATTTTATAAGGGCACTTTTTGAGCAACGTTGGATTTGGTTGTCATGTATATTTATCTTCTTTAGGAGGTCACCCCTGTTAGCTGGACAAAACTTGTGACCGGCCAATAGTAATTTTTCTGTATATATATATTGGAAGCTAAAAATGGAGCCTAGCTATTATCTTTGGATCTATGCGTTGATAGTTGATAGACCAACATCAGTATTTATACATCAAGTACCAGCCTCCCAGCTAATAAGGTAAAAGTCAGTCAGTAAGAACAAAGAATTTAATATATAGAACCCAACCATGGACTTGTCACTCTTTTCCCAAAGTGCATCTTAGAAAGATTGCTACTGACCCACTGTGCTCCCGCCGCAGTAGCATCGTATTACAAATTTCATTCACAAAAACACAACCAAAAGCAAACACGAAGGGGCGACGACAGCTAGAACGAAGAGAGGCCGACCGAGAGGAGAGGGAGAGATAGAGAGAGACGGAGACGATGTCAAAGTTCGTTGACTGTGGGTTGCATTTGGGGTTGGGGGGCTGACTTGTCTAGGCGCGACGTCATAATACACTTCAAAAATGCACAGGCAGGCGAAGTTGGCAGCGTTAGCGTAAATCTGGCAGAAGTCACGAACAGGGCTGTTTCTGCCGGAGCATGTCATTAACATGAACGAGTGAACAAAGCCGCAAAATACTTGGAAACAATAATAGAAAAAAGCTTTAATTTGCAGTTCTAGTGAAACAGTTAAATTCCAAAACGATTAGCAGAGCAATAACGTTTATCGATAACAAGCGAACTGCAACAGCGGCCACCTGTTCGATTAAAGTACTCGATGCCCGGCCGGTTGCCGAACACTAACACACACACTGAGCGAGTAACGAATGATACGACAGAAGCAGGTGCCAAATTTCATAACGTATGAGTGTGTGTGTGGGAGTAAAAAATGCAGGCAAAAGAGAAGCAGAGCAAAAGCTGAAAAACAACACGCAAAACGGTGGCAGTAGTAAATTTCATTTACAAGCCCGTCGACAGTCGACAGTCGTCGCGTCGACTGTCTTTAATGAATTTTTATGTATGCGACGTGAAACGAAAATTAACGAAAAACTGCAGCCGAAGGCACGGGAGAGCCAACGCCAAATGGAGAGAGAGTGAGTGAGAGAGCGAGAAAGAGTGCGCGCACAATGAGCTGCGGCTGCGGCTGCGGCAGCGGCAGCAGAGACTGAGCAGAGTTGTAGTAGGGTAGTATATCAAACGGTGAACGGTGCACAAATGTGGGTTGCGATTTGTTGTTGTTTTTATTGTTATTATCGTTGTGCTGTTGTTGTCACCCACACATCCACACACATACACACGCTCACCCCATTCACCCAGCTGCACATTTGCAGATGTTGTTGAACTGTGCGGCCGGCTTTGCATTTTGGGCAAACATTTTCTGCTTCTATCTATCCTTTATTCCTTTCCTTTTTATTTTCGGTTTTGAATGCTTTTGTCTTGTCGTCTACTGGCCATTTTTATGAACCCATTTTGCTGTTGTCTTTTGTTGCTTGCGCATTTAATTGCAAACACATAGCGTACACAGGACGCCCCCTGGCGTAGATAATGCAAAACTATTGCAGTTTTTCTCTCTCTGTCTCTGTTGTTCTTATACTATGTATATGCTTGTAGTTGTTATTTTTGTTGTGGTAGTTGGGTGTGGTGTGGGTGGTGAGTAATCATAATAAGAATAACACTTGATTATGCGCTCGTAGTTGTGTGTGCGATTGTGTGTACTATATGTGTGTAGCATAACATAAAAACTGATTGGAAATGCAATTGAACGGACGCTTGGGCGGCGTTTTCCTATTAGAAATACACAATACAAAACTATTACAAAGGGCAGCAAAGGCTGAAAGATTTATTGATTGTCGCTGTCGTCACACACACACACACACACATACAGCACGATAGACACACACACACACACTAACAAAGATAGACATGTATTGATACAATGTAGCGGAGTTGCGGTTTTGAAGTCGGCAGCAAAAACGCTGAGCAACTAAAAATAATTATGGTTACCAGTGCTTTAAACACACGCACACACACACACATACAAACAGAGCAACACAAAGGGACCGCAATGTTTATACGCTTCTCTTTGGGGGAGTATTGGGAGTTAGTTGTGAAGTTAGAGTGCTGTGAAAGGGGGTGCGATAAGAACCATGAAATGTCTTACACGATACTCTTTATATCTATGCGAAGGAGATGGTCACATCCCTATGAGATAAATCGTCGACAGACGATAGCAGGAAATGGGGCAAGAAAACTATTAAAAACGATCTACTAATGCCTATAAGGAGTGTGACAGATTCAAAAACGATAAGCTGAAAATAAATGGGTGTATGTGCAAGTAAGCCATCTTTATCGTAGGCTTTAAATTAAAAGGAAAAAATCTCAAAGAGATTATAATTGACAGAATGAAAGACAAAAGTATCGAATTTTTAAAGAAAATTTAGTTTAAAGAATGAATAACATTATACATTTGACATATTATTATATTTAAGTTATTATTTTCATAGACATTAAACAGTTTTAAACATATCAGAATTCTTGAATTTTTGAATATTGAGTTTTAAAAGTACTGCTTGAAAACTTGTATGTTTATAACATTTTATGTCACTGTAACCTAATTATATATGTACAGAGAAATATCTTTGAAAATGTAGGATATCTTAAATTCGTTTAGTTCTCTGACAATTGCTCGTTGTCGCTGTGCGCCGTTAAAGTTTACTGGCATGAGTAATCAGCCAAATGGAGCGCAATAAAATGGCAACGGCAACACGGCCAATCTATCAGCCCAGGCAGCACATCAACTTAGTTGATGTTGCCCAGCCACCCCCGATAAAATGCCTCCCCATATACGCCTGTCAACCACTTCATGGCCAGATTCATATGCCACACTTTGGCATGGGACCTGGACCTCAAACCGAATGGAGTGTCAGGAGGTGGCGGCTGAAATCAAATGAACCGAGTCTCATTCTCATGTTTATTAACGCTGCTTAACTGGAAATGTCTCTGTGTGTGTGTGTGTGTGTGTAAGTCGCTATGGTTGTGTGGGTGTCATTAAGCCCGATAGATAAAGCGACCGCCCAGGCAACACTTCATTACCATCACGACTTATTGACAACGGCTCGGTGATATACCCTATAAAGATTTCATCAATGGATAGTTATAAAACATTCCAAAAGCTGTCTGCATTGGCATATAATTAATGTATTGATTTATTATTATCAAGACTATACTGAATGGTCCCAGAATACATGAAGTGTACAATATTCTTCAATCTAACGGGTGAATTTATATAATACTTTCATTATTTGGAACCTTTTTTAGAGAACTGTTAATAATGCTATGGGATTATTTCTTAGAAGATTAGAACCTTCTCTAATAACAATATTATCAGATTAATTTCTAAAAAATATATTTTATTTTCAGCGTCTAATAACATATTTACAATTTATTCAATCCAAAAACAAAAAACTAGAAGAGAGTTATAAATATTTATTACTTTGCCTGCAATCTTTATCGTTGGAAAAGTATAGATATGCAATTTAAAATCATCCACTGTACTGATAGTTCGAAAAGAATGATTTTTTTTTTTATATAAAATTGAAATCTATGCCATAAATTTGTTGTCTTAAAAAGTGTGTGTTACGGGCTATCTTCGGAACTTACATTCGAAATCGCATGCGTATTTTTATTAAATGATAGTGGGTGGGAAGGTTTTTATAACAGACATTTTTCGACTTTTCTTTTGAAAAGTTCCTAAAAATCTTTAAGTAAAAATAGGGTAGTTATTCATAATATTTCATCGTTGACTTAAACGACTCATCTTAAATAATGATAAATTGTATTTTCAATTCCCAAAGAAACTTCATTCATTTGAAATCTTTCACAGAGTATCTCGCTGGTCCATCATTTTGTTGGAATGCATCTTTGTTGCGGGTGCTTTGCATATGACATGAGACAGTTTTCTATACTTTCCCCAAAATGCTGGGAGAACTGACAAAAGTTTTTTTTGTCGTTTTTTCGGTTGCATTTTTCTTACATTTTCCTTTTGCTCGCTTTGCCACGCCCCAGTGTGAGACTATGTTTTCTTCTGCTTGTTGTTGTAGTTGTGTACAATGTTGGTAGCGTGTTTTGTCAGCAACAACAGCAACAACAGCAATAGCAACAGCAACAGCAACAAAATAAGATGGTGTCGCTGCCTGTCGATAACTGGAGATGTTGATCTTGCACAGCAAAGGAGAGGACAGCAACAACAACAACAACAACAACAATGGCCGCGGGCAGCATAAACTTGTTTTGCCTGTAAAGGGAGTTGTTGTTGTTGTTGTCGTCGTCGACGTTGTTGCTGCCATTGCTTTGTAGTTGTTATTGCATTGTCTTTGCGTTTTGTTTCAGGTTTCATCTGGCAACGCCAAGAACGGAGCAAACAAGAGCCCATAAAAAGCTCGTAGGAGTAAACTGCAGCACACAGCGAAGATGTGACAAAAGTGTGGGCGAGGGGTGGATGAGGAGGAGGGGAGAGGCGGAGTAGCGTAGACATACAGTACATACGTGCAGTTAACGGTTAATGCAAAACGAATGCGTAGCGCATATGGCACCAGACAGTTAGACAGTGCAAGAAGCAGCAGAAGAAGAAGAAGAAGACAGTCTGCAAGACAGACAGACAGACGGACCAAATAAGGCTGACAGCACGTACACAGAGCCAGAGCCAGAGCAGAGGCAGCGCAGCAAACCTCCAAAAGCGGCCATCAATTCTTCTTCTTCTGCTTTATGGTCAAAAAAACGCGAACAAGTTGTAAAGCGAGCAATGCGAACAAAGCACCAAAAGCGAACAACAACCAACTACAGTAATAGTCGCAGAATATCTCGAGAAAGGAGAAAGGGGAATAACAGGAGGAGGTCGTAAAGAGAGAGAGAAGCATTTACACATTGAACTTTTTAGTACTCAACTATTTGCCTCCCACTTGCAAAGTGCGTTTACTACTACGCACACACACACACACACGCACATTCATATCCATACACACACTCATACATTCGCACTCACACTCATATACACACACAAGATGAGTGAATTGGGAATATTTGCAACAACTGTGCCAAAAATATGTAAATTACCATTTGAAAACGTTGATTTTTATTGCAATTTTTTATGGCAAACACGAAAGCTTCATCCAAATAAGCTTAACTTATAAATTTCACATAAATTGCGATTGATTTGCTTGATTCAAAACGCGTTGGAAAATTCTGTGCAAATTTCTTTCACATACAAGCACACACACACACACAATCGCGCGAGTAACAACAGCACTAACACCAACACAATCACGTAAACGAACGACGAAGAGCGCGTTGGCTTTGGCCAAAAAACAAGTAAAGCATATGAGAAAAAAAAGGCAGCGCAAAAAGTTGCCGCTGGTAGCTTAGCTTAGTAGCTGCTGCTGCTGCCTGCTAAAAGAAACGAAGAACGAGTCAAAAAAGGCGAATGCGGAGCGCGTTCACGACGAGCCGACAGCGACCGCAAGTCAAAGCGTATTGAAAACGCGGCTCAAGTTCGAGTCCAAGTTGCGAGTCCTCCTGCTGAACGCTACTAAAGTTGTTTCCAGAGAGTAACAAGAGAGAGAGGGAGAGCGCGCCTGAGAGAGCGAGTGTGGCTATAAGAGAGAGTGCGCGCAAATTGAAGCTCTGTTTCAATTGTGTGTTTTTGCCACACAGTCCAAGTCAATTTGCTGCAATTGAAACAATAACAATTGTATGTCAATTTGTTGTCGCTGGCAAATGAGTTAATAAATGAACCAGCGCGAGTTTTGATTAAAGCCACCGAGGTCTACATACATACATGTGCGTATGCCCAGCAGTGTGTGTGGTGTGCAAAAGGAGCAGAAACACATAGAAATGCATTCAAGCTCGCACAGTGGTGCAAAAGTGCAAAAACCTATTTACAGGTTGGTAGTAGTGTACTGTGAGAAGTCCCTCAAAGAATATCTATCTCTATTAGTCAAACACCTTTTGTTTTGTTAGGGTTTTTCAAATCAATTCGTTTTGAATGAATTTATACTATAAACTGTAACAACATGAATGGTAACAACTTTAGCAATAACTTTTAAGTTTTAGTAGTTCGTTCAAAAATGATGAATGTTAAGTTAAGAATTGCTCAATAATTATTTTGAAAAAAAAAAACATAATTAAAATAAGATCAAAGTCTCTTTTTAACCTCACGAAAGTTTTGTGACATTTTCATTGTATCGACCTATGATGACTATGATATAAGTTAGTTTTTTTTAGTTTTCCCAAGATCTGTATCATAACAGTTGCGAGGTCAGTTCAATTAACAAGTAAATGTATTGTTTGTAAGCCATTTGCATTTAAGCGTGTTTAGCATGGGAAGTTGTAAAACTGGAGCTAAACTGCTTCAAGGTAAAATGTTAATGAGCATTCGCGTAAACTTCAACTTACAAATTACAATCTTCATGGTTCCACTGTGCGGCAATGTGCCACAAAAAAGACAAACAAATCAAAACACTCACGCTCTTGCAGTTAGCTAGGGAGCCAACCACTTTGCTTGCCGCATAAGCCAATAATACCAACAAAGATAGAGAGAGAGCAAGAGAGCGTGAGCACGCGCTCCACACGAGTTGAACACAAACTTCAAAAAAGGCTCCATCTCTATTAAAATTTCCCTGTTTGCGCACTCTGGCTCTCACTGTCTTTCTCTCTATTGCTATCTTTGGCTCTCTCTATTGAAGTTTAAGCTCTCTCAAAGATACGAAATGTCATCGTCGCTCAACGACAATTCTAACACTTCATTGGAGCTGTTTGGGCTCGGGACCGATGCGTTGTTATTGTTGTAGTTGTTGTTGCGTTACGTTGCGTTGCGACGCAACGAAGCGACGTCGACGTCAAGTCATTTGATTCCCACACAAATCTCTGCATATTGAGCGGACGCGAGAGTCGCTCCCCATTATGGCAAGTGAGTTATGGAGCCTCAACTTGTGTGCGTGTGTGTGTGTGTGTGAAATACATATATGCATGTGTGTGTGTGCACTGCGCTTTCTATTGATTTATATGAGCTTTATGGCGCAATCTGAGTACTTACAACGAGTACAAAGCTTAACAAGAAGACTAAAGTAAACGCGCTTTGAATTCTCAAGTGCTGCTAAAAGACAATGGCATAATGAGCAGAAAAGAGAAGAGAAGAGAATGAATGACAGCCTAAACATTTAATTGCCCACGAGCAACGCGTTTTGTTAACTAACAGCAACAACTAGAAGCAAGCGGCATTCGAGAATAAATTATGCAAAGCATCATCAGCAACAACCAGAGTTGCCGCAGTGCCATTGTTGTCTGCAGCAGAGTCGTCGTAGCACGCGTCAGCATCGTCGGCGCTCGAGCGTAACACACTTTGTCGGCCTGTGACACGTGTTGGTTTATTAATTGCATAAGCAGATCAGATGGAGCAGAGGTAAAGGCAGCTGCAGTCTATCCCGAAACAAAAAGCAATTTCCTGCAGATGGCCACTCTGGAGAACAGCTGGCGGCTCCTGCCAACAGCTTAGTAGAAGAAGAAGCAGGTATATGACAGATGGCAGCGTCAGCGCCGACGCAGACACCAACGTCGCAACAGGACACAAACGTCAAAACAAAAACATTTGCGGCAAAAAGCCGCTTAAAGAATTACGAATTTAACAAAAAGATTAATACACACCTGTGAAATGTATGGAAAACGCTATTTTCCACGCGTTATGCTTTTCAGTTAACAATTTCCGTATGCAGCTAAATACAATCACATTAAAAGCACGACAACGAAAGTTGGGTTGACACACAAAAGGTAAACAAATGTTAACTTTTAACAGGGCATCAATTATTGTTGTTGTTTGCACGTTTTATGACATTTTCTACAGGCACACAAGCACATAAACACTCTCACACAGACACAAGTGGCGCGCGCGCGACGCATAAAAGTAAAACATAAAACCAGATTAATTTTTGTGCTGCCGAGAAAAAAAGAGTTTATTAAGCTACGCTGCTTACGTAGTTGTGACTTCGCTGTTGTTGTTGTTGTTTCTTATTGTTTGTGCTACGCCGCCATTTTCTTTACTGTTAACTCGGTAACTTTAATCG
Organism: Drosophila nasuta; assembly: GCF_023558535.2. Lineage (NCBI taxonomy): Eukaryota > Metazoa > Arthropoda > Insecta > Diptera > Drosophilidae > Drosophila > Drosophila nasuta. The sequence goes on from NC_083457.1 coordinate 19,514,313, forward strand.
CGTTTGTGCGCTTTTTGTGTTGCCTTAGATTTTAGTATATTATGTTCACATTTAATTAAACTTTAATATTTATTTTGGTGCCACAATTCAATAAATTTATGCGTTTATTTATTAATTTGGAAATTCCGCGCAATGAAGCGACGCGAACCACCTCAAACCGCTCGACAAGAAAACAAAAACAGAACTGAGTGTGGCTGCATATTTGAAAATTCAGAATACCAAATTCACCACTGCTTGCGTGGTTATTCAAATTTCATAGCACTGTGGTGACTATTAAATATCTGTTAAATAAAAGTTAGACAAAAAATGTATTCTGACAATTGATATTGCTTAAGTAAGTATTTATATTTTGTTATCAATTAACTTTTACTGAACACTTGTTGGAATACATTTAAAAGCTTATGATTCGTAATCACCCTGTGTTAATAGCAAAAGTTTAAGTACTAGATTCTATGAAATCATTATAAATAATTAATTGCAATTGCACAAATTGTATTCGACAAACTATCACATTTATTTAACAAATAATGATCTTTTCCATTTACAGTGACTGTCATTATTGTTATCGATATTCAAAATCGGTGGAAATTTAGGTAGTACCAGCTCATTGCTTCTGTATAAATCTGCGCATTTTGTAATCACAATTACAGCCACACTTGTTGCATTTGTATAAAATGTTACAATTATTTAAACAAATTGACGACGAAAAACAATAAAAGTGCGTGCGCTTAGTTCGTCAATTAAAATATGTATTGCTTTTTATTTAAATCGAATTAACTGTGTTTTTCTTCGTGTCGTGATTCGTTTGCATTCCATTTATATTTTCTGTGTTTTGTGTGTCTGTGTGTGTGTGAATTGTGAGTGAGCTTGTTGCTATTGCATTGTGCGGCATTTTTGGTTAAACAAATTACCACTACCAGCAAAGAAAAAAGTAAGCATAATGAGGTGAGACTAAGTAAATCAACAGTTTATTGTCTTTGCAAAAAATAAACTGCAAATAGAAATTCAAGAAAAAGCGGCAACGCCGACCCGATTTAAAATGCAAATGAGCATATAGAAGAAAGAAGGCAACAAGAAAAAAACAGGTTGTCGATGCTACGCATTGGTATTTGTTGGCTTGGCTCTCGCTTCAGTCTCGCTCAGTGTTGCTATTGTTGTTGTAGTTGTTGTTGCTGTAGCTCAGACTTTGCTGCCTTTTTGGTTGGCCAAATGCACAGCGTTAATTAAAGCGATATAAATGTTCGTTGCTTGCGCAATAAGTAAGCACAAAGTGTTGTTGTTCAAATTAAACTGTTCTAATTCCTCTTTAACAAATGCGCTTTGCAGTGGGCGGTTCACCGTTCGTCGAATAATGGTATGATTCATGCCTTTAAAATGTTAGTTACCAACAATTTGGTGCGTGTATCTGTGTTGGGTGAGACAATAACAAACACCTGTGGCATGCTGTTTATGCTATTGTCCAAATGGACCGTTATTGAGAGCAAGTGTCAAAATTTGACAGCTGCGTGGCGCATCCTGAAACGGGATTTAAATATCGAAAGCTTGCAGGAGGAGAAGAAGAGAGATATAGATGTGCTTAAATCAGAGAGAGATGACAAGAAGAACATGGCTAATCCCGCAGCTGTCGATGCATAACATAGCCATGTTAATGTTAACAGAGAAATGTTAAATTCATAACCCGATAAGAAATTGATAAACAAACAGAAATACAAGAACATTGCTAATCCCATAATAACATTGTCATGTTAATGTTAACAGAGAAATGTTATGTTCGAAACCCGATAAGAAATTGATAAATAGGCAGGCAGAAACACACATAACATAATCATAGTGGCTTAATCAAATAATTCAATTATCTACATTCTTTTCGTTTGATGATTTATCGTTTTATTTTGTGTCTTGCAGCTCTGTGATTACTGTGCCTGTTGCACAAGCAAATACTAAAACCACTCCCAATTAAATTCAACCATATAACACAAACTGATAACGTGATAAGACCATCTGAGTTATTCAAGTTTCCGTCCCAATGCAGAAAATGCCCTCGCAAATATTAAATGATGGCAGCGGCTCTGGCAATTTGAACAATGCCGCTTCATTGCTGGGCACCTCGCCGAATTGCATTACAGTGAAGACTGCCTATAATGGCCAAATCATTATCACGACGATCAATAAGAATATTACGTATGAGGAGCTCTGCTATGAGATACGCAACATTTGTCGCTTTCCCATCGATCAGGTAAAGATCGATACATCTATCGATAAATACGATATCCATTTGAACTACATTTCAATATTAATTTTCAACAATATTTACAGCCCTTCACCATCAAGTGGGTCGATGAGGAGAACGATCCTTGCACCATATCGACGAACATGGAACTGGTCGAGGCAATTCGCTTATATGAAATGAATTATGACTCCCAGTTGGTTATACATGGTGAGTCTTATCTTTTATTTTTTATTGACATGCATTGTATTGTTTATTATTCTGCAAGTGCCCTTTCTGCATGTTTACAAAGCAATGTGATAAACATTTTGTATATCTCAAGAAAGACAATTGTTCGTCACTTGGGGGAAATTGCTCAATGTCATGAAATATGAGAGTCTTTGAAGCTGAAAGCGAAATAATTTTATACACTATTTTTTGGCCAAATGGGTTAAAGACCCATTTGAGACCTCTCTACGACTTCTCAAACATCAAAAAATTGTATTGAGTATAAGCATAAGATAAAATAAAATTAATATTGTAAATGTTGAAGAACTGTGAAAGTTGGATATCAGAAAAAATACTGATTTATGGTATTCTTTTTCAACATTTATTCTAGTTTGCTATTGAAAGAAATGTTTTGACTAATTGGAAATTGATGACAACAATTCTCATACAAAAATTTTAATAATTACTTAGAAGTGTTTGAACATTAACACGGTTCAACTTGTTCCACAACAGATTTGAGTTCTTTTGTCAATTACTCCTACCTTAAAACTACAAGTTTTTAACAAATTTTAAAACAATATCATGTATAATGGTATCCATGAAATGTATGAAATCTGTGACCCTATAAAGTATAAATATTCGTGATCAGCGTCAACAGCGGAGACGATGTAGCCATGTTCGTCTGTCCATCCGTCTGTATGAACACCTAGATCTTAGAGACTATAAGAGATAGAGATATCCTTTTTTTCCAACGGTATTTGTTATGTTTATCAAGTTTGTTTGAAATTTTTTCCACGCTTGCAAATCGAAAAAAAATGGAATAACAAGTGTAATTTTGAAGCTACAGTATTTATGATTCCTGAAAATGTTAATTTAATCATATAAAAATTGTAGAAGTTATTTAAGAAATACTTTTATATAAGGAAACATGCTTTCATTATACGGATCTTAGTTGCTATGGCTGACAATCTGGTATATTTTGCACTCTATGGTATATTTTAAATGTAGTACTGTAGCAATATACCAAATATGATCCTTAATACATTTTTAGTGTATTTGATATATTTTAAAAAGTTTTACTTTTTTCGAAATGTGTAGCGGGTGTCATAAAGTCGAGCACACTCGACTATAGTTTAATTGCTTCAAATTAGAAGCTGCATTATAAAATCGCAAGCTAAGCCCATTAAATAAAGTTAACAAGTTGATGAAGAAGTTAATTTATTTACCAAATTCTCTCACTCAATCTAATCTTACATAGTTTATGTTCCTAAGTTAAAAGAGATTAATTTGATGTTCTTAAAAATATTATTATACGATTTTATGATGCCCAGTTGGACGGCAAATAAATTGTGTGTGTGTGTGTGTGGGCGTGTGTCTATTTTAGTTTAGGTTGAAACAGAACTATAGTAAAGTTTTTCATTTTCACAAATTTCATTATCAAAGTTTGTGCTCATTTGCGGGTGTCGAAATGGGTCACATTCCGGGCTTTCAGTTGTAGCACAATTTAACCGCAATTTTGTGCACATTTGAGCCTGGTTAAACAATACGCTCGTTGCTTTATTAGCCCAATAAACCTTGCCACTGGCTGATGATGCCTCTTGGCTGCTTGTCGCTTCTCGTTCCTCGTTCCTCGTTCGCTGTTGGCTCTTGTTGCCTTTTGGCTTTCGGTTTTCGGGGGGGCGGGGTTGCAGCGCAAATCCAAACAGCAGTCGACCATGTTAATAACATAAAATATTAATTAACTCGTGTTGGCGCACATATAAGTGTAGTACACACACACACACACACACACACACAACCGCACTCACACACACACACACATGCAAGCGCGCCTACAGATTAAATGTTTGCCTGTAAGCGCCCATAAGCAGACTACGGTTTTTGTATCTTACTCTCTTCTTAGCAGCTATCTTATAGTATATTTTTTTTTTGTTTTTTACTCGATTTTGTTGTTCTTTCTCTCTCGCTACATCCGCTCGCTTTTTGACCCGATTGCCGTTGCTGCTGCCGGCTTCGTTTATAATTCATTATAATTAAATTGTTTGCTGCCAGCCCGGTTAGCCTTGTTTTCAAATTTAATTTTTGTGCGGCTTCTTCTTCGGCTGTTTTATATTACAGTCACGCCTGAAAGTATGCGCCTCTCTTACACACACACACACATCGCCATCTATCTGCTTAGTTAACTGTCTGTGCTTAATTATGCTTACCACAAAAAGTTTTCACTTCGTTTGTTCACCATGTTCGAAATTTGCCTAATGACAAAAAAAAAAAAACAAATAACAAAAAACAAGAAAACAACAACAACAAACCAAAAATGTTTCGACTACAACAATAAATTACTGTAAACAACAAAATGAGACAACATTTGGGTATGCATAATAATGTTGTACACAAAATGTACGACACGTTTTTCGGAGGAAAAACATTTGAAAATGTTGCAAAAAACACGCAACAAGCGCAACTAAGTTAGAAAAGAGTTTACCACTAAGTCTGCTCTCAGTTCCTTAATCTACCACGTGAGAAATATCTATAGTAAAAGGGTAGAAGTGAACAAATTATAACTATAAAATGAGGATCTTCCAAAGTTAATGGAGGCAATCTTTATATTTTGTTGAATACAGTTAATGACAATAATATAATATGATTATTTAATTTCATTTACTCGTTTTATTTGATCGAAAATTAAATAAGCTTTATTATTATATTATATTATATATTATTTATACAAACAAATAAATAGTAACATTCTATTAAATAATAATATAAAACATTAAAAATGAAATTAAAATTGTAAAAATCACTTCTAATTTTATTATTATATTATGATATATTATAATGTATTATTCATATTGAGATTTACTAATTTTATTTTTTAGTATACACATAATTCCATTTAATTTACTTTAATCTTTAAATTAAGGTCGTTTCTGTAGATCGCATTTCTTTATTGAAGAGTACAGAATCGTTTTTTTTTCCGACAAATAAAATAATTTATCATTACATATGAGAAATTAGAGATAATTGAAAGGTGTTAAAGATCTTCAAATATTTGGGAATTATACCATTTAAAAAAATAATATAAATATAATAAATATATTTAAATCACAGCCAAAACTTCTAAAGACTAAACTTTTTCTGAGTAAGCTTGCAATTATTGGGTTGGTAAATTAATATTAGAAAGTTTGTTACTATTATTATTTATTAGAATGCGTTTTAAATGCACTCAGAATTCTACAAATTTTTTTTTATTCCTAATTTTATAATAAAAGCATTTCTATAAATCCAAATTTTGAAGTGAAAGGTTCAGAATCGATCTAATTGCAAGAAAGAAAATAACTTTCTAGTAGATGTTTGAATTGGGAGACAATGGAAAGGTTTTTAAATAAATATTAGATAAAATAAGTATGATGTAATAAAATTTTTGTATTGTAAAGATTGGTGTTAAAAAGAGTCCTGTTTTAAAAAGAGTCCTGAAAATAACTTTCCAGTAAATGTTTGAATTGGAAGAAAACTGAAAAATTTCCAAGTATTTGATAAAATAGGTATGATGTTTTGTATTATAAAGATTGACGTTAAAGAGTCCTTCGATAATTCCTTTCTAATAACTAAATTGACTTTTTTTTTTGAGAATGCGTTAATGAGTTATATGGTTGGTTAAGTATTAAAAAGTTGAGCAATATCAAGGATTTTGTGGCATTGCAGTTTTTTCGGTGGCAAGCAGATATATAATATTTCATATTAGATAAAATAAATATGATAAAAATTTTGTATTGTAAAGATTGTTGTTAAAAAAAGTCCTGCGATAATCCCAGCCAAGCTTCTAATAACTAAATTGACTTCTTTTTTTTTAGAATGCTCAAAGTTATATGGTTAGTAAATGAATATTAGAAAGTTGTGCAATATCAAGGACTTTGTGGCATTGTAGTTTTTTGGTGGCAAGCAGTTAGTTAGTTGAGAGTAGATGGCAAAAACGATGGCAAATATAATTTTACCAACGCTTCGCACTTGGCAAAGTTTGAGTTGCTTGTTAGCTGAATGCTACAGGATGCTGTTGGATGGTACTCTGCTTCCTGGCTCCGTTCTGTTCAGAGTTCTCAGTTCTCAGTTCTCTGTTCACTCCCTATCCACAATATAGTGCCACTATTTCGTTGTTGTTGTTGTTGTTATTCTGTTGGCTGTTGTTGTTTTGTAGCCACGTGTGAAAAAATGCGGCTTAAAATGTATTAAAAGCATTTTCTGTGCGGTTTAGCTCTCCGCTCGTGTCTCTGTTGTAACGTATTATTCCACACACACATACACGCACACAGACACACACATGCACGCAGACAACCACAAAACTCATACAAGCGCCTTAAAAGCATTACACGACGACGCGACTGTTGATGTTTTTGCTACCTTTGCATGTTTGTTTGTGTAGTTATTGTTATTGCTACAGTTGTTGTTGTTGTTGTTGCTGCTGCTGCTGCTGCTGTGTTGATTAGTAAATGTCCATGTGTACATGTGTGTGTGTGTGCGAAAGCGCGCGTGTGTGTGGCTGGCATTTTTATAAGCCGTTGTTTTGGTTGCCTTGTGTTTTGTGTTCCACCTTCCGGTTTCATCTCCGGCTAACAATGAAGCACACGCCTTTGCCCCTTTGCGCTCTCTCTTTATCTCGCTGCCTGTCGTTATAATTTATGCGCCTGCAATATGGCAACGCTGCCCCCACACACACACACACACCAGCACACATGCACATCGAAACTTTACCCAGGCGTATAAGCTTTGAAGCACATAAGGTCGATACAAAAGTTGAGTGGAATTTTAGAGTGAGAGAGAGCGAGAGTGAGTAAATTTCCCTGGGCAAAAAAAACAGCTGAGTTGTTGGCGGCATTGCCAACTGAGCATCAGAGTTACTCAACCACCGAATCGAAATGGTTGGCAATGCTGCGCCGGCGTTTCGCATTCGCTGTTTTCCAAGGCGGCTGCCAAAGTTTCAAAGTATATGAAATTGAGCGCAAGTGCAGGAGCAGAACTTTAAAAGGCGTCCGGTGCTGCGGCTGCTGCTGCTGACTTTGCCATCGCCTGCGTCACCTGACATTGAACAGCGGGCAGACACATACACACACACACACACACATGTATATATATATATACAGTGTGTTCGGCTCTCTGTGCAAAAATATCCCTGCTAGCTAAAGTTTCGGTGTGGAATGCGTCGGCATTCGTCGTCCTGTCGCAACATTCGCGCCGTGGCCGCTCGCCAGTCTGGAAGTGCCGTGCGGAACAAATAAAACGTGAAAAACACACACACGCACACACACACACACATATATATATTTAAGAAGAAAAACACTGAAACAGTGAAACAGTGAAAAAAAAGAAGAAAAAAACAAGAGGAAAAGCTTCGCCTTTTTCTTCTCCTGCTGTTGCTAACGTCGTCGCGTCGCGCACTCGCCAAAAATATACACACACGTAAAACCCGCATATATAAATTATATATGTTTATGTGTAATACATATTATAATTCGTAATTGAGTGAAATTAACTAAAAACGTTGCCAATTTGTCAACACAAAGGCGGATGCAAATCATAGCAAAAGTGTTGTCAACCATTTTTCTTTTGGTATATTGTAAATCGTAAATCGCAACTCCATTTATAAAACATACCCAAAAAAAAAAGTGGAGAAAAAAAAATCAATTGCCCCCCTGGACAAACCATCTGAATAGAGTAATTGAGATTGGGATTCTCATAAATATATTTATGTGCCTACCTTTGAGCGGCTTTACACTTTTGGCTTTAAGACCCTTCACACTGATGATGCTGCTGCGGTGGGAGGAACTTTTTCTATAGAGACTTTAGGCTTTAGAGGTGCACTAAAGCATAAAGTTATGAAAAACTCATTTGATGTTTTCGTTTGATATTTGAGTCGAAAGGTAACTTTGTAAATTTCGACTCAAACATCAAGTTGAAGTTAAAGTCAAGTTTCAAGTGTGTGTTTTTTTTGTCCAATTTAAATTGTCGACTGTCGACTGTCGATGTTCAATTTGTTCGCTTTACCCGCAAGGCAACTGTCATGTTTTACATTTGTCACATAATCAAATTTGTTGGTTACGCCGAATCCGCTTCATGTCGAACGGCGAACAACGAAGTCGAGTCGAACCAAAATCGAATCATTGATTTTCATTTGCTTCGCTGATTCGTTTCATTTTCTTTTTTTTTCTTTTTTTTGCGACTTGCATGCTTTTCTTTTCTTTTTTTGGCTGCTGTGCCCAGACTGACATGCAAACACACACATAGACAGGGTGGCAAAAAACATACATGTTTTTTCTCTGTGTGTGTGTTTTCCTCTCTTCCCCTCTTCGTCCCTAAACTTGACCCTAGCAGGCATTTGCACTTCATCAAGCGCTGATGACGCCTTTGCCTTCGCCTTTGCCCGGCTGCATTAAAGTCCCCAAAAAAGCGACGCCTAAATATTTGTTACTGGACCACACACACACATATTCAGTGTGTGTGTGTTTGTCGTCTTGATGCTGCAGGGCAAGTAAATCGCTCTCGCTCTCTTTTGTGCTTCGCTTCGACCCCCGCTTCGTCCGTCTTGAAGGTCCTAAAGGACATGCCCGAAAAATCAAAAGGCCCACATTCGACAAATTTGTTGAAGCCAAGCTGTCGCCTACAAATGCGCCGTCATTTAAACTTTATGCGATTCATTCTTGGTTCTTGGCTTCCCTTTTTGTTGTGTGTGAGCGCAAATCAACACATTTACATTTCGTATTTCGCTTTTTGCATAGCATACTTTTTGGGGCCGACCGAATTCTGAATTCTGAATTTGTGTTCGAAGTTGAGTTCCACGCCCCTTGGAGACTCTGGCACATTATGATTGTTTGGCATATTTTAATGATGCCATTGGGCTTAATGAAATTATTGTTAGTTCACTCCTCTGCTCTGCTCTTCCCTTGCTCCTGCTCCTCTTCTTTCGCCTCCTCCTCCTCCTCGTTTAGCAGGACACACAGTGAGCGTTAGTTAAGTATGCACATGACGTACATTTCTGGCTCGTTTTGCATGCATGGCCAGCTTCTGAATAGCCTTCTTCAGCCGTTCAGCTAAAGCTGCTCTCTGCTCTTTGGGCTAAATTGTTTTTCTTTTCGTGTTTTCTTCTACCGTTCCCTCTCTCTCTCTCTCTGTCCTTCACTTTTCTTACTTTCTTTCTTGCAACGCGTAAAATTTTACAGTGTGAAGTGGTTCCGTTTTATGCGAAGGCGTCGAAATATCGGACGCAGGTGGCCTCCTCAACCTCCGAGAGGGGCAGACGGGGGCGGAAATAGCATTTTACGGTCCTTGGCGTTTCAACAACGCCTCTGACGTCATTCGCAGGCAAATTTCGTTGTTTAACTATCGCCAAAGAGAAGAGAAGAGAGAGCGAGTGGATGCTGAACACGGCTTTAACTTGTCCATTGCCTTGTTGTTTTATTTATCGTTATTATCGCATGGAACTTGAGTGGGGCTTTTGCTGGGGCGTGTCCTGATAACCAACACAGAAGACAACCCGTCTCGAGTCGACTCTGATGTAAGTCCATTGTTTGCAGATACTTAAGCGCTCTTGATTTGCCAATCTCTAAAGTACTCGTAGCAAGAATGAATTAATACATTGCCCGGGGTTGGCTTTTAATCGCTGTGCCCACAATGGACGGGGACAAACAATGCGACGCTGCCTGCCAACCATGAATTATCGTATTAAATCAAATTTCTTGCCTTCAATGGCGGTTCACTCTCGTTCGCTCATAATGAGCCCATTATTCAGTAAATGTATTGTTTGCACAATACAATTTCGATACGACTGAACTAAACTGAACTCAGCTAATCAATCAGTCGTCAAACAACAATAATTCTAAACAGCATGATTACGCGTACTCGCCAATTACTCGATAACATTTCACACATACTCACATTACTAATGATACGACGAACGGCGAACGGTGCGTATGCGTAACGCACACAATGATTATCTTTGTATTACTGTCAACATTTTGAGCTAATAATGAAACGGTTTTCATTACTGCACTCGCTGTGCAACATATTATTTCTGACCCTTTCCCCTTTCGATATGCAATCTAATTCTGCTTTTGATATCGAAGTTTAATACGATTTGTTAAGTACGATAATGTGATTACAAATCTTTAATAATTTAATGCTGCTGCTGGCGTCTAATGCAATTGTAAATAATTCCATCAATAGCTGGAGGTTATGCTTCTTTTGTGAATTACATTTTATATTCACAAGTTTTATTAAGTTCATTTCAACTTGAACTTCAATTAATTGAATCCAGTTTAGAGCTTCATTCTCTAGTGCAAACTCAGTTTAATTATGGTCTTGAGCCTATAAAAAGGTTTCATTATTTTTAAGCAACATGAATACCGAATATTATATTGAATTCCCAAAGATGATATTTTCCTGGTAAAAATACATACAAATTTCATTTGATATATTCGATATTCTTGATATTTCTGAACAACGAAAAGATCTAGAATAGGTAAATACATTAAGTATGCGTCATATTCTGACGAAATATATAATTTTTCGAAAATAGCAAATCCCTAATAGGACTTACGTTTTTGTAAAAATATTATATAAAATACTAAAAAATATATCGTATTGTTACATATAAACACATCAACATAAAACACTAAAACTTTGTATTCTAACTTTAATGTATATTTCCTGAAAAAATTAAAAAAGATTGAAAGCCTTTTCCGCTTCTAAGAAAGATAGAGTCGAGCACACTCGACTATACAATACCCACTAATAATCGATAGAAGTAAAGCAGCGCGATAGCTGTATTATCGTTAAAGTTTAAGTAAATTATATTTAAAAGAAAATACTGCAATATACCAAAAGCAATATTTGGTATATTGATTAACTACTGACTTCACAACATGTCATAGAATATCAAAAATATATCAGATTGCCAATCAAATCAATTCCGCTGAAGAGAAGATTAAATTACTGGTATGAACATCGTTCTTATATACAAAATTAATATACTTAAGAATATACTGCAATATATCATAAGTAATATTAGGTAAATTGATATTTTACTGCATTCACAATATACTATAGAATACAAAGATATCAAATTGTTAACCAAATCAGTTCAGCTCAAGAGTAGATTAAATTGCTGATATAAACGTCAATAATATACCAAATTAATACATAGAAAAATATGCCATATTCGGTATATTGATATACTGCATTCTTAAGATACTAAAGAATACAAAATATATCAGAATATCAACAAAATCAATTCTGCTCAAGAGAAGATTAAATTGCTTATATAAACGTTGTTCTAATATACCAAATTATTATATAAATATAATACTGCATTATATAGCGTATGTTATATTCGGTATATTGATATTATACTGCATTCACAAAATACTATAGAATACAAAATATACCAGATTGTCAATCAAATCAATTGTGCTCAAGAGAAGATTTAATTGCTGATATATTCTATATATATTGGAAAATAAGAAAAGATTAAGAGTAATTGCAATGTTCTTTAAAAAGATTATATTGATTAATTAAATCCTAAAATATCTTTTTCTTACTCAGAACACACAACTTATTGAGTGATATATTCAGTTTGCTAGTTCAGTAAGTCAGTCTACAAATAACTTTAAATATTTAGGTTAATATCGGTATATTCAATAGGTAACAGAATTGTGGTAAATTGATCATTTGTTATTTGCTTTCTTCTCATCTGTCGCCTGTGTAAATCATAAAGCACTTAAAAGTTGACTGCCTTAAGTTGTAGAAATCTTTAATGCCCAATGCACTTGCCATTTCTCAAAGTTAGTTGGCAGATGTCAGCCTTGGTCTGGCAACTTTTAGCATTCTGCAGACTCGGAAATGGGCAAGCTAAGTGCAATTACAGTATTTCAAGTCAAGCATTAATTTGGCTAGCATATAAAGTACGAATGTGCACATACATAAATAAAATTAAAACGGAAATCTAGCAATTGGATTATGATATATTTTTGGATATGAGTGCATTAATATATATATATTTTTTTTTTGGCAAATAAACCAAACTAAGAGTTTTATGAATTTGGAAATAAACATAAATTGCATTAAAAGTCAACAACTGGGCTAAAGTCGAATCTATTAAGGCAGCTCGTTGGCTAAGTGCAGTTTGATGTGTTCTCATTTCGCAATAAACTGAATTGGATAGACACACATATAGTAAATAATATGCAAATTTCAAGCTTATCACAAAGTCAAAGCATCTCTGGGGTTAGCCACTGATTGATTTACCGCTCACTGTCACTTGGGGCAATGCAGAAGAGTGGGAGTCAGGGGGGCGGGGACAATGTTGATGCTGTGCAACTAACCAACTTGTCAGGGCTGGCAAGCCAAACCCCAACGGAACCCAACCAATATTCATGCTCCAATTGCAGTATCCAAACAATGCCAGGCCAATGTGGTGTGTTTATATTTAGCAAACGATGTTGCCTCCTAAGGGGTGTGCGGTGCAACCCCCAAGGGTTGGGCAAGGGGGATGAGAAGGGGATCTGGACAGACTGCATCATCAGCACAAAAAGAAGGCATCGAGTGATGGCAAGCACTCTCAAGTGGATGCCACTACACTGCTTGCAGCTTGCCTCTCGCTCTTTGCCTCGTTAATCATGCGAATTATGCATGAAAGTAGAGTACTTAATTTCAATTGTCTCAACAACAAACTACAACAACAACAACCACAACAAGGACAACGACAACGACAGCGACAACAATGTCGCAAGCGTCAAGCAGTTTCGATGTGACCTACCAATACACTTGAAGAAATTTTCTATTTACACTTGACTGCACTGCGCTGGGAGCTGGGAGGGTTGCACACTTTCGGCTGCCCTGTGAGAACAATTTCCCTTGCGCAGCATTTGCTCTCGCTTGCGCTCTCTCTTCTTCGGCCGTCTCTTTTGTACGCGCTTATGCTCGCTCTCTCTTTCCCGCTCTAGCTTCTTGAGCTTTCACGCCTTTGTCAATTTGCAGCAACTTGTGCGCTCGTTTGACTTGGGTTCAATTGTTTGTGATTGTCCCAACATCGCGATGAGCATGTTAGTGTCTGTGTGTGTGTGTGTCGCTGTGTGGGTTGCTCTGTGTGGGTGCGCTTCTGAACAGAGTTGTCAGCTGTTTCGCTTGCATTGTTCCCCCCTCTTTGCACCGCTCTTTCGTTATCTCGCATTCGCTCTTGCCCATTATTACACAATTTATATTTTTTTTTTAGGTGTGGTTTCAGCGGCGGCGCCAGCGTCTGCTGCATGACTCCCACATCCCGACCACGCCCCAAGCTTCTCCCTTACATTGCCTTGCCTTGCCTTGCAATTCCATCGCCTGCAGTTTTTAATCAATCATTTTAAACTATAGAATTCTGCACGCCAGGGGGCGCTGCTGTCGCTTGGCTTTGAAAACTTTTGCATTGCATAGTTTTAGGCGGCCCGCGGCGTTGCCTGTTCAACTGTAACTACAACTGGAACTGCAGCAGCAACAACAACACAGAAACTGCAAATAGAAGAGCAAGTGCAATAGCAACAGCGATGGCACAGCTGCTGGCTCTGAGCCTGGGCCTTGTCCCGGTTTAATTCTGCCCTTTTTTTTTGTGCTATCATGTGCCACACAATTTGCACTTGAGGCTGCACAGTGGGGCAGCTGTGGTTGACAAGTGGCATAATGCTCCGGAAAGTTAATCTGAAAATTTTGACGCTTTTTCTCGTTTTATTTATTGGTGATGGCTTTCAAGTTTAAAGACAGTTGAAGGGGCTAAACCAGTGATGACTGCGTTGAGTTCAATAAAGTCTGAAAAGCTATCAATATTGAGGTGCGAATTGTTCTCTTCAGATATAAGAGATTTACTCAAATGACGGTTATTCTTTTCAGGCTTCAAATTGAAGTTGACGATGATTATGATTACGATGATTGAGTTTCTTTGAAGGTTGTTCCCTTCGAACATTTGGAGCTTCATATTTTCCAGCTGTTTTGTAGGATGTCACATTTTTGAAATTTCTTTTAATGATATTATGTGAATATTCCTGGAGATGCTTTAAATCTAAAAATCTTGTTTTAATTTGCTATATTTCATTATAGCTAAATTGATGAAATTTGTATGCATCGAATACTAAGATAACTTTTCTTTTGAAAAGTGTGCCCATATCATGAAAAACTTGGTATTTATTAGCCATTTCTTTGCTAAAGTTCTCTTAATGTTTGTTTTCCACAATATTTGTGATTTGTCTCGAGGTGACATTAAACTGGTTCTCCCAACATAAAGTAAAAAAAAAACAATTTACTAAATAAAAAGTTCTAAACATTTTTGTAGATTTAAAACTATCGATTTATGTGTGGAACAAGTTCGCGCCCACGTTTGTCCCACTGTGCAATTTGGCATAAAGTTTTCATAGTGTGTGCATTACTTTGTGCCGCTTGTTGACATTGCCAGTTTATGCAAATTTGCGGCAATTAATCGCAGCCAGCAACAGCAAGAGTCAAGTGCAAAATAAACGCAACCAAACCGAATCTGCAACGCGTCGCGCTCAAAAACTAAAACAGTAACAACAAAAGCAAAACCAAAAGCAGCAACAACAACAACACTAAAAAGAGAAACTGAAATATGGCCTGGGGCTATTGGTCCGCCACAACTGTGGATCGTGGACGTTCACCGCGCCGCTTGACGCAGTGCACCCCGCTGCCAGTGAATCTGGTGCAGCAGGAAGAAGAGGAGGAGCAGCCACCACCTTGCCTTCCCCAACAGCAGCAACAACAGCAACAACAGCAGCAACAACAGCAACAACAGTCGCAGCAGTCACAGACCTGCCCCAGCACACCATCGGCGAATCAACAAGGAGGCGGCGGCACTCTCTGCTACAGTCCCACATGTCGGTCCCGGTGCTCGAGTCCGTGTCCGGGGTCGCCGTGTGGCTCGATAACGCCGCCGCCGCCGCCGCTGCTCACGTCCTCGCAACAGCATCTGCATCAGCACTCGAACAAGAATTGCCCGGCCGCACAGCAGCTGCTCACGCATCTGGACTATGCGGCCAGGCGGCAATCGCTGGATCAGCTGGACAGTCCGCAGGTACTGAACACGGTACTACATAGATCAGGGACTCCCCAGAGCTGTGCACGACTTAAGCCCAACCTAAAATGTTTCGTGAATTTAGCAAAGGTTCTACGAATTTTAATTTTAATTGAGTAAAGATATTGAATAGTTTAGCAAATGGGAATGATGATTAATTGAAGTAATAGCAAAAGTATTCTTAGACCTTGGATTTAGCATATTTTCAAGGATTATAATAGTTGAATTTTGATGAGACGTAGTTTCGTTTCTATCAAGTGAAAGAGGAAAAAGATAAATAAAATTTACGTAACGATTAAATTGATATTTCCATATAAAAAAATCAATCACTTTGAATCGACATATTATAAAAAGATAATGCCAACGTTATGCTAGATAAAATTACTCAAAATTAATTGATCATTTATGATAAAAATCGATATATATTTATTAATATTATCATCAATCATTTTTAAAATAAAACTTTTGAAGATTACGGTCTCTGCATATTTTATAATTATATGCGTAAATATTTATTTATAAATATAAATCAATAATTAAAAAATAATTAATGTTATGAAAATATGCAAAAGTCTGAGGTGTTGTCTTAAAAAAATAGTATTTCAAACTGTGACAGGAAATCGGAAAAGTAATATAATTAACAGGAAGTATGAGCAGCAATGAAACCTATATGGCATATTTTGCCAAGACGAATTTTCAAATACTTCCAACATTGAACTAGAGAACATTTTCATAAGTTTATCTAAAGTTTAGTTGCAATTTCATTAGCTGAAAGTTTATTTTTTTTTCATGCCATCTCAATAGTATGACAAAAACTAAAAAAAAGGGGAATTTTGTAGGAAAATAATTACACTTTAACTTGTACAACTTCTTTAAAGAAGAATTGTTTTGTTTTTACATTTGCTCTTAAACTAAATGCATTTCTTTAAAAGTTGCTCGTTTTGTCATTAAATTAATTGGACTGAAAGTTATTCAATTGTGTGACTTTTAAATAGAGTTCTTCAAAATGTAATATTTAGTTCTATAAGAATGCATTTTTTCTTTAATGCTCGACTTCTTTGAAATAGGTATGAAAAGTGTTCTTAAAATTCAATAATTCGTTTAACAAGATTTAAATGAATTTCAATTAAACTTTTTCAACTTCTTGAAAGTGTTTAACAAAGATGCTTTGTTCAACTTTTTTGAGACAGAAAGTGTTCTTAAAAATACAATACTTTGCTTATGCATTTTTGCATTAAATTTATTACTCGCCCAACATCTTTCATAGAGTTCTTAAACTTCAATAATTAGTTTGACAATTAAGAACTTTTGCTTAATTTCATTCTAACAACTTATTTGAAATACAGTTCTTGAAAATTCAGTACTTGGTTTAAGAGGAATAAACTGTACCTTTTAATGAATTCCACTCAATGAGCACTCTTGTGCTCATTTTTTTTTATAATATTAATTTTACATTCCTTTTCTGTTTTCTTTATGTTGTGGACAAATTTTTGCTTTAGTACCGATTGAGATTTATAAGATAAAAAACCTTGGACCTTATAATAGCAATAAAAATCTGACGAAAGGTTTTTTTGGTTTTGACTTCTTGAGGCTAATAGCAATATGATAGTAATGTTTTAAATGTTTTAAAATATTAAAACAAAAAATGTTTTGAAGTCTCGTTTTTCCCAAAAATAATTATTTTGGTTAAGCTGCCAATTTGTTTAACTAAAAACGACAGCAGCAACTAACAAAAGCTCTGACATCTATTGCAAACGCAACAAACTTCATTTTTGGACTTCCCAGAACTAGAAAAAAAACAAGAACGAAGACAAAAAGCAATAAGGACAGTGAATAACGGTGTTTTAAACTTTGCCAGTTTAGTGTGTTAAACTTTTTCTAGTTCTTTCAAAATAGGGTTTCTTAAAGTTCAATATAGTATTTAGTTAACGAAGCTGATAAATTGTTGTAGATTTATTACAAATTCTTTTAAATAGTTCTTAAGGTGCAAAATTAAGTTTAACAAAAATACATTTTTGCTTTAACTAAAGTAGAAGTTGAGTTTAACATCATTCCCAAAAAGCTCGATTAAAGTGAATGTGAAATTGCAGTTTGAAAAAAAAAGGATTGTTATAAGTCATGCACAGCTCGCCAAAGGATTAGCTCTCTAATACTGACACTTGCTCTTCCGTCTGGCAGTCGAAGTACTTTGATATCCAGGCCAACCAGCTGTCGGACATCATGTGCCGCGGCGCTGTGGTCAGTTCCATACAGTCGGCGAACAACACGCTGACCAGAGGCGTCTCCCTTCACAGCCGGAGTGGCAGCGCTCATGGCAGCCATCATAGTCACAGTCATCATGGCAGCGCGCATGGTTCACTTGGCTGCCTGCAGGGAGGCGTGGGAGTTGGCGTCGGAGTGGGCGTTGGAGTGGGCACTGGGAGCACTGGAAGCATTGGAATGATGTCGGCGAGCCACATAGACACGGGTGATTACGATGTGCCGCATCCGCATCCGTATACGCATCATTATATGCAGACAACAGCATCAGTGACGCCACCGCATGCAACGCTCAGCAGGCCAGGATCGGCTGGTGCCGTCTGCACCGGCCACGACTCTGGCTCCGATTCCAGCCAGGGCTGCGGTGGCTCCATAATGGGAGGCATGCTGGTCATGGGTCATCCCGGCCATATGGGCAGTCTGGGCCATCACAGCACCGGCAGCGGCTCCCTGGGTCGCTGCTCCAGTCGTTGCCACAACACCACCACCACCGACGACTCTGGAGGTGGCAGCAGCGGAGGAGGCGGTGGCGGTGGTGGTGGTGGTGGCAGCGTCGCTGTTGGCGGTCCGGGCATGCTCATGGACTATCATCATGGCCATCACAGCGGCAGCGCTGGCAGCGGCCTCAATGGCTGCGGAGGCGGCGGTAGCATCGCTGGTGGCAGCATTGGCGGACGCAGCAGTGTCCTGGGCACCATTCACAATGGCCACGGGCATCATCATCAGCAATATCATCACGAATGCATTCACTATGAACGCTTGCCCATACCCGTGCCCATTCCCACAGTGCCCATGGGCGTGACGCAGCAGCAACAGCAACAACAACAACAGCAGCAACAACAACATCAGATGTCGTCACAGCATCAGCTACAGTCGGAGGAGGAGATTGAGCCGGCCTACGCAACAGGTAATTTCGAGTGGGCGCTTCTTGACCACAAGTGCGCTGCGGGTGTACTCATTTGTGATTCACATGAACCCTGAACCAGTGCTCACGTGAACTAGTTCGCAAGAGTGTAGGAATATATATTTATCAGGCAATTCATATAAACATGTTTATTATTGAAAGTGAAACGAATATTATTAAGAATTCATTTATGATTTGCATGAAACCTGAACCATTGCTGAACCCTGAACCATCTCGCTAGAGTGTGGGAATATATTATATAATATATTTACCATATATATTGATTAACCAAATTTAGGCAATTCATTTAACAATTTAGTATTAAGAATTAATTTGCAATTCACAAGAACCCTGAACCCAATGCTCACGTGAACTAGTTCGCTAGAGCGTACGAATATATATTCGTAAGATGTTTAAGCAAATTCAGACAATTTATTTAAGTACTGTATGTTTATTAATGAAAGTGAACATTTAAGAATTCATTTGTGATTTGCATGAACCAGTTACCAGTGCTCAAATGATCCAGTTTGCAAGAGCTATTTGAGTGCGTTTAACGGAGGAACAATTATTTATATATGTTTTGTTGCTTAAAAATATTCTTTCAAACATCTTTACAATTTATCAATGTATATTTTTCTGAAAACCAACAGATTCAAGATTTTCATAAGCCAGTTACCAGTGCACACGTGAACCACTTCACAAGAGTGGAGGAATATATATTAATCTTTATGTTTATTATTGAAAGTGAACAGATTATTATTAGGAATTCAATTGCAATTCACAAGAACCAGTCATCAGTGATCACATGAATTTATTCACAAAAGTGTAGGAATATTTATTCATATGTTGTTTAACTAAATTCAAGCAATTTATTTAAGTAAAGCTTGACGTATGAATGAATGCTTTATATTTAATGTTGTGTAAAAGTATTCATGCAATAATCATAACAATTTATCTATACATATTACTGAAAGCTAACAGATTATTATTAAAGTCTAAGGATTCATGTATGATTTACAAGGATTAGTCAAGAGAGGGCATATGAACTAGTTCGTAAGAACTTTTTGAATGAACATTATATATTTTATGTTGTTAATGCAGGCAAGGATCTTTACTTTAATTTAACAAATTAACTTATTATAATATACATATTAAGGACTACTATTTGTTTAATATTCATTCAAATGTATTGGAAAATATAATATTTTATTTTTAAATTATTTTCTCAGTGAAATATGAATATAAATATTATCGTTTTATTCAAATATGAAAAGTGGTTTATTAAAAGTGTTAAAAATTAAAAAAAATATTCTTTTTCTATTTAGTTATAATGTTATTCTTTACCTTTATTTGAATTTTAGTATTTGTGATGATGATGTTGGTTAAAACTTAAACTTAATAGAGATTTATGTCTTAAACAATATTGTATATTGTTGATGTATTTAGTGTTCTATAAAGAACCTTTGATTGCTTTTATTTCGCTTCTTTTGTGAGTGTTTTCTTTTCTTTTAGTTTCTTTTTAACTAATTTCCATCCCTGATCTTATCGTTTGTGGTATTCGTTGCGCTCTCACTTGCTCCCAATTAGGTTTACACTCGTCGTTCAATTCTTGTGACAATTCAATAGCCACTTGAGGCTGTTGATTTTTGTTTCTTTTGCTTTTGTGTTGTGTTGTGTTTTTTGCGTTTGCCTTTGCCTTTTGATTTCTTCTGTTCTTCGGTTCGCATTTTGTTGGCCGTCAGTTCGCAGTTGAAACCCGCGCGGTGACGACGCCTCGCGCGTGCTGAAGCCCAACAAAAATATCAACGAAACGCAACGCAACGCAAAACAAGAAATTATAATTTGTGATACTTGAACATAAGTATTTCTAATTGAAAGCAATACAAATTGCTCATTTGTTTGTCTGCCGTCTGCTGACCCGCGTTGAACTTGCCACAAAAACAAAAACTTAAAAAGAAAACGATGATCATCTGGAGCGGCTTCTGTGAGGCGGCGCAAATTTACAGCACTCAAACAGCCAGCTTTATGAGTGGAGGCGCCTCGTGTTAGTATCGATCTTAGGGGGCTGGGCCACTTAAAGTGTCAATAGTCCGATTGTCCATTTAAGGGCGTGAAATCAGCGTGAAGATATTTCTGAGTCAATCAAGTGTCACAATTAGTTTGATAGTAAATCAATTACAAATATGAATAATAAGTGGGTGATCAAAAGTGTGTTACACTCACTTTTTAGACGACCTTTAATTGTTGTTGTATTGGTTATCTTTATAGCATATCAATAACTTGATTAAACAGCAAAGTAATGCGATCTAACTGTTTCCTATTTCAATATGAATTGTATTATTCATCACAATTGTACAACGAATCTATCACTTACGTGCCACACAAACATCCATGCGACCTTAACACCTGTTGAACAGTAGTCCGGTTCAATGACTAACCGACTGCATAAGGCTAACACTTGACTTATATTTCCCAATATTTCTATCCAGTCTATATAAATTTACTTTGTTATCTTCACTTAGTATAGGTATGAGTAGCTCTACTACCACAACAACAGCAAATATCTTGCATATAACACAAACCAAACAAATTTTGTCATCCCTATCACAATGCCGCTGATAAGAAAGGCAAAGTAACAGCTCAACTCTGTTTGTGTGCGTGTGTATCTGTATCTTTGTGTAGATAAATGCCAACCTATGAGAGATATGCAAGTAGTCAATAGTTGCTGATAATAGAATCGGGGGATTTCTAGGTCAATGCAAGGCATGACCACGTCAGTGTAACCAGACTTTTGCTATTGATTGGCCTTGCCGAGAGTCAAATGATGAACTCTGGACAGTTGGCCAACTAATTGAATATGAGTGATAGCTAAAACATCGAAAACTCTTGATGTGAACAATTGAGCTCAATTGAGACAGACACTGACTGACTTCTGTTCTCTTCTCTGCTCTGCTCTTGTGTATCGCGTCGATTGTTGATTGTCTCTTGGGTCTACCCGGAAAACTTAATTAACTCTGGCAATTACTTGGAAAAACTGCTCAAATAACGCAGCTCTCTCTCCCTCTCTTTGTTTGTGCTCTCTGCGTTTGTGTTTTGTATGTGGTGCGTGGCCACGCTGCAGAGATAAGACTCGAACGCCTTTCATTCGTGGGCCGCAGTCTCAGTCATCGAGTTGGTTTTGACATGTTAACAAGCCACACATAACAAACACAACAAGAATCCACGGCAAATGTGGCTGGGCAGAAATCCGTTTATAAGTAAAATATAACACACAAAAATACAATATACAGCACCAAAATCACATTGCTTGGCAATTAAATTGATAAGGCCAGGCCTCGCCATGGGCAAACCAACTGGCCGTAAGCATGACAGTAAATTGAATCTAAAATCAATTCCCCGCTATATACGACATTCATATTGATATTCTCTATTAATGCGTCTTTATTCATTTTATATTTACAGTATTTCCGAATGTTCCTCAAGCGCCCGGTTTGTCCTGCGATGGCGAAGATCGTAAGTAGCTGCCTTTGCCTTTTGCTCAACATAATTAATCCAACTTCTGCATCTTTGTCTCTGTCCCTTTAGGCAGCATCTACAGAAGAGGAGCGCGTCGCTGGCGAAAATTGTATCGCGTCAATGGACACATTTTCCAGGCAAAGCGTTTCAATCGCGTAAGTAGCAAAACATGTGTACACATGGTATCTGTTAGATACATATATGTTAGATACATTGCACAGTGGAATTGGGGCAGTCAAACAAAGTGTTGCGAAAAGCGTTGTCAAATGATTTTGTTAGTTTAATGAACGGAATATAGAGTAAATTTAGCAAAAAGTTACGCTAAGTGTGTAAATATAATTGAGGTATTCATATTTCTTAAATTTAGATATATAAAATTATGTACCTTGAGGAAATATACTTTTAGAAAAACAACTTTAATAATATTAAATTAAACATTTTTAAAAAAATTAATTTCCGAGTGCATTTAATACAAATATGTACATTAAATCGAATGTTGAAACATACAATAACAATTTTGTATAATCTTAAAGATTCCTGATTCCTTTACTATATTAAATATCCTGCAAGTGGTATTTTATTCCTGCTATAAAGTCAGATTAACGCTTTCCAAGCCACAGTTTATGCGAAGCCATATTCTAAGGTATATTTTTATACTTTTCGCAAGAAAAAGTATATCTTTTATTTGTACAATTCCAGTATACTTTTAATGGTATACCAGTCTTTAGAATCAAAATTTTATAAAATCTTATTTATTAAAAAAGAATTTTGCAGATATTTGTTGGCTGCAACTCAGTCGATATAATGACAGTATACATGATACAATATATTAGTAATTTTATGAAGATTCTTTAAATTTTTTTCAAAGTCTCAATAGAATGAAAAAGCAATTATATTTGAATAAAACATTTTTTGCGTATGGCGCTTTTTTACGTAGATAAAAATGTACTTCGGTGACGTCACTTGAATTTGATTGAAAAATGAACAAATTAAAAGGGTTCTTATGACGCATTGAGCTTAATGGTAGAGAGAATTTTGATTAAAATATTGGTTGCATTCACATCCCACTTTACTATGACTTTCTAAATTATTTTTATGAAACTATGCAACTATTAATACTCTTTCCTCTATCTTATTGCAGCGCGCTTTCTGTGCCTATTGCCAGGATCGGATCTGGGGTCTGGGACGACAGGGTTTCAAGTGCATACAGTGCAAGCTGCTGGTGCACAAAAAGTGTCATAAGCTAGTGCAGAAGCACTGCACGGATCAGCCAGAGCCGCTGGTCAAGGAGCGAGCCGAGGAGGCCAGCGATCCGATGCCGGTGCCGTTGCCACCGTTACCCTACGAGGCAGTGGGCGGCACCAGCGAGGCGTACGACACGCACGAACATGCGCACATTGTGGTGCCGCCACCTCCCGAGGATTCCCTGGAGCCGGCCACACAGCGCCAGTATTCATTGAACGACTTTGAGTTAATACGCGTCATTGGACGCGGCAGCTATGCGAAGGTGCTGATGGTGGAGCTGCGACGTACGCGTCGCATCTATGCGATGAAGGTGATCAAGAAGGCGCTGGTCACCGATGACGAGGACATTGACTGGGTGCAGACAGAGAAGCATGTGTTTGAGACGGCCTCGAATCATCCGTTCCTGGTCGGTTTGCATTCGTGCTTCCAAACCCCTTCGCGCTTGTTCTTCGTCATTGAGTTTGTGCGTGGCGGCGATTTGATGTATCACATGCAACGGCAACGCCGCCTGCCCGAGGAACATGCTCGCTTCTATGCCGCTGAGATCAGTTTGGCGCTGAACTTCTTGCACGAGAAGGGCATCATCTATCGGGATCTGAAGCTCGACAATGTGCTGCTCGATCATGAGGGGCACATCAAGCTCACCGATTACGGCATGTGCAAGGAGGGCATTCGGCCGGGTGACACAACCTCCACATTCTGCGGTACTCCCAACTACATTGCACCCGAGATTCTCCGCGGCGAAGATTATGGCTTCTCCGTGGATTGGTGGGCATTGGGTGTCCTGCTCTACGAGATGTTAGCTGGACGCAGTCCATTCGACATTGCCGGCGCCTCTGAAAATCCAGATCAGGTAAGTAATTAAACATCTTTCTAGAGTATTATCTTTAATGGCTTTCCTTATTTACTGTAGAACACTGAAGATTATCTGTTCCAAGTGATTTTGGAGAAGACTATACGCATACCGCGTTCGCTGAGCGTTAAGGCTGCTTCGGTATTGAAAGGTTTCCTCAACAAGAATCCCGCTGATCGTTTGGGCTGCCATCGTGAGTCCGCCTTCATGGATATTGTGAATCATCCGTTCTTCAAAGTCATCGACTGGGAGATGGTAAGTGCCAGGCCAACGATATCCGTGTGTGTGCGTGTGTTTGTTGATAATAATGATGATGATAATACTATTTGTAGTAATCCAATCTATATATAGCACAGCTCTTATATTCATTCAGCTAGTGAAAAGAGAAAGTGTTAGTTGATAAGTTTTGTCGACAGGATCTAATTTATAAACTCCTCTTAATGCGCTTCTTCAAAATTTAATTTCTTTATTTTATTTTGATTAATTGGCATTCTATATAAATTAATCCAACTCATATTACTGCCTTGATTTCAATGTTAAATATGAAAAATGGTATTCAAAGTTCAGCGCTTTCAATTGTTTTATATTTTACTTGATGTTTGCTCTTAAATAATGAATTATCTTATGTATTTCTTATCGATGTTGCTCTGCTATCTTTTACCATTTGATATTGTATAAACTTGTGTGTTTTTGTGTATGCAAAGATTGCACAAAAAGAGGTACAACCGCCTTATATACCAACCCTGGATCCTGGCGATCCCTATATGACAACAAACTTTGACGATCAATTTACCAGAGAACCGGCTGAATTAACGCCAGATGATCCGTAAGTTTTGTGTCAATGAAAACGAAAAACAAAAACGAATTTTAGCTTTTGGTTATTTTGTTCTAATTGTACTACAACGACAAGCATGAGACAAATCCCCTCTAAAAAAGAAAAAGTGTCCCCTTAAAATAATATATAATAAAAGTGAATTAGAAGACAGACTAACAGCAGCAGGTAATGTTCGTACTTCAGCCACATTGTTGACCCCCCTTCAGCCACCTGAACCCCTCCGTTTATTACCTTTCGAAACACAGCTCGCTCTTTTCTATTTCTATCATCATTATCATCAATACACACAACATGCATTTTAATTGTGTGTCCACAGCCTCTTGAAATTGCTATTTATGTTTTTTTTTGGCTAAATTGGCTGGCAGTATTTGGTTTAGCTATAACCATTTTATTTTTACTATCTTTGCATATATCCTGCATCGAATTGAAATATACACAACACACCTTACAATACGATACAAAAACATTCAAAAACACGCCTGCACATCCAATTTCAACCTCATGCAGCTCGAACGCAAACAGGTTTCGCCACCATTTAAGCCACGCTTAGACTCAGATCGCGATCTGGCTAATTTCCCGATCGAGTTTACCGGTGAACCGGTGCAGCTGACACCCGATGATGAGTAAGTTCTTTCTCTTATGTCAATTTTGTTCTTTCTCTTTAATTCTCAACAGGTTGATAAACTCATTGAAATGATAATTACTAATGAAATTCTTCTCTCTATCACAGTCATGTCATTGACAACATCGATCAATCGGAATTCGAGGGCTTTGAGTATGTAAATCCCTTGCTAATGTCACTGGAGGATTGCGTCTGACACCACGAGACATGTGACTTGCATCCGTATAATATGCGTGTAAGTAAATATATACTACTGTGGGTAAAACGTGAAGAGTAGAGTTAAATTTAAATTTGGCAGGCTTAACATTTCAAGTTAGTTCTTTTTTTCTTGAGTTGGCAGGACTGTCAATGACATCTGTGCGAAATTTCATGTTAATTTAAGTAATATATAATATTTATGTTTACCAAAAGACCAAGACTGACAAATTAACAATTTTTATAATGGGTGATTGAGCAAAGAAGTGTCAACAAATTTTGTTAGCAGACTGAAATTTAGGCTGCGGAAAGATTGAGAATGTTGCGGAAGGCTTTTGATGATTCTACTATGTCCCAGAAATAAGTGATACAAAGACTTCAAAGAGGCTCGGGAACGTGTTGAAGGCGTGAAGTGCTCCGCACAACCATCGACGTCAACAGATAACCATCGACGTCAAGGAAGTGAAGGAATTAGGTGTCAAAAATCGTTGTTAGAGACCTTACTGATATAATTGGAATATCAATAGGATGTGTGAAAACCATTTTGAATGGTTTTGGGCCAACGAAAATTCAAATCTCTTTTAGTACCGAAAGCGCTCAATTTGTGCATTCATTCTTTGTGACCATTTCGCCAAAAATTCGACTCATGTCGTTCCGCAACTTCCGTATTTTATTGATTTGGCTCCGTGTAACTTCTGGCTATCCCCAAAACTGAAGAATTGACTTTAAGGAACTTGTTTTAAGTCGAATGAGAATATAAAAGCTGAATCGAAAAAGGTTCTGATGGCAATATCGAAAAGGACTTATTTAGCATGTTTCGAGGATTTGAAAAAAAGTTGGTATTTTATCGGGAGGGTGATTATTTTAAAAGGGATGAAATTGTTTTTGTAGAAAAAATACAAATTTTCAATTTTACAACAAATTGACTTTACCTACCTTACTTCACCCACAGTAGTACATTAAAAGTAAAAATTATATTTAAAATTCAATTTGCTTGCAGCTCTATGGTGAGGATTCCAGTGATTATGATTCCGTGGCTGATGATCTAAGTCTCTTGCATTTGAATAGCGCGGGGAGGCGCAGCCAATACCAATAACAACATAAGCCAGCAGCAACATTATCGCCAACAGCAGCAACAGCAGCCACAGGGCCAGCAATATCATCCATACCCACAGCAACAGCAACAACAGCACCAGCAGCAGCAACATCATCATAATGGTAACAATAACAATCATAATAATCAAATGCAAGCAAATAATAATAAAAGTCTACTGCAGCACATGTTTTGCCTTCCATTGAACTAATTAAAATAACGAATTAGATACAGATAACAACAACAAGAGCAACTGCTAACAGACAGCAACAACAACTAGCAAAAGCAAAAGCAACAAAAACAAAAACTTTAAATACTAATTACAAAACAATTAAATACAATTATAATCTTCTATATTAAAATTGATAAAAAAAAAAACGATGAAAAAAAAGAAAACAAAAATTAAGAAAAATAGAACTACTTTCATACCAAAAAACTGTCACAAGTTGCGAGTATTACACTAAACTACAAACGATTACTTTACTATTTAAGCACCTAGGCATCTAGCTAGGCGAATTCTATGCATGCCGAAGCAACAACAACAACAACAACAATTTCAAAACTCAATGCAAGACTTTTCAGCAACAACAGCGTTAAAAAAGACACCCAAAAAGAAGACAAAATAATAAAAGTATGCAAAAGATACAACAATTTTTAAGCTAATAAATCTACAACAAAATTATACATACAAAAATATATATAGATATAATTTTTAAATATTTAAAAGCAAGACATTTAATTTTACTATAAAAAGATAGAAACACGAGACAAAAAAAAATGGAAATCCATTATATTTAAGAGCGTAATGATGTGTAAAATGTATGTGTGTTAGTATTAGTGGGCAGAATGGTTTTTAAAAGCAACAGAAACAAATGATAAATATGTGTGTAAGCAGAAAATGCATTAAAGTAAAGTATAGAAATAATGATTTAACTGGCAAAATTATCAAAAGTGAAAAAAATACTTATCAAAATATTTGATTGCACGGTCGATAAATCGTGCATAAAGAATGATTAATAATATTATTAGAAAATCTGCAATTTTTGTATTTTCTGTGTTGTTATACAAAATGATAAAAACAAAAACAAGAGATCACACATCCGTCTATTGGCAATATATATATTTGATTTTGTTAAGTATTAGAAACATTACGTTGTCCAACACATTCCACATTGTACTTACTATACAAATGAAAAGTTGTTAAATTATTGTATCGGTATAAGTAATTAAACATTAAATTTTCCAACAAGCAATAAAATTATGATTATTCTCACTGTCCTCGATCATTGTTTACATTAGTTGTAATCGTATCCAAATTGATTGCTAGAAAATTGTTCCAATTCGAAGTTTTAAATTGATGACAGTTGAAAAAAAAACAAATATACAAATATATAAAGCAAGATAAATATATATCTAAAAATAAAACTGTAAATTATGTTTTTATAACCCTTAAATGAGTAGACATATTAATAATTGAAATCGATAACGAAGACAGAATTAAATTAGTGTTAACAAACAAAAATATCATTGTGTTGCTTCAACCTTAATGACAATTATAAACAAATTGTGTTTTTAAGTATTTACAAAATTTTTGAAATGAATCGCGTATATGATAAATAAATTAATGAAAAACAAAAGAAAATGTTAATTGTTAATGTATTCAAAGTGACAACACATAAGCAATTTAAAATTATGAAACACTTGAAGGAAGAAAAAACAGTTTTTGATTAAACACAAAGAAATAATAGCAAACAATCAATTAAATACCTAACATAGTACATAACATAATTTATATACCTACATACATACATGCATACATACGTACATACTAACACATTAATCATATTTAGAGTGCACATTTTTATTGTAAAGAAAAACAAAAAACCAAAAAATGTAGTTACAGTCAGTCAGCGGAATATATTATTCGAAAAGTTCTCCAGTTACACACACACACACACACAGTTTAGAGCCAGAAACAAAATTAATTTCTAGAATTTCTACTAAATTTATACTATTTTTTTAAGATGATGAAAAATGAAACTTAGTTTAATTATACATAACACTATTGTATGTCTGTTTCTGCGACTTTTTTCATACTGCTGTTTTTCAATTATTGTGTTTGAATGTTTTTATACGTATACTTAATGCACTTTGAGTACTTTGAATGCTAGCAAAATGTCAAACGAAATTGAGAACGTAAACAACTTGCGTTACAATTATGCATATAAACAAACGAATAAACTATTGTGTAAGTAAAACTAAATACAGTTTTCTTAATTATGTGGGGGAGAAAAGTGAATGAAAAGTATTTTATATTAAATGTTTTCCGTTTTTTATTAAGAATCTATGCTAATAATATTCTGAGTAACAAATGCAAATGTGTCCGCTTTGTTCAGTTCGTCTGCAATATAGAGACGGGTTCCTGCATAATCTGTTGAATCTTTGCCTCGGGCACCAACTCATCATTGGCCAGCAGTGTGTGCACAATCCCGTCATGCTTGTTGCCACTCGATCGCGCTTGCAGCACAAACTTGGTCTCGTTGAGCACAAAGCTCGTGTCCGTGCCTCCGTGCACGAATGCAGCCTAGAAAAAATACAAAAGTGAAAGGCTGTTTCTTTTCCCATTTTCTTCTTCATTTGTACCCACCGTCTCCTCACGCAGTTCATCGTTCACATACAGACTGAGTGTGTCCAGCTTGAGCATTATGCGATATTCCTGAGGCGCATCCGCTTCGTCCGTTTGACTCGAGCCACAAGTGTACAGCCAAAGGCGATACTGACGCGTCAGTTCCTCGGTGTACTGGGCATGTGGTTTTCCATCTATGTAGAGTAAATACTCGTACTTGAAACCCGGTGCAGGATCCACTCGTATAATGCAGCGCGCCTGTTCAATGCTGAACGTATCCTCGCCCACCAGCTTGAACATCCAATCACGACGGAGCACCTCCTGCAATTGCAATTATCAAGAGGCGGGGCTATTAAAATTGCAAAAGACATGCTCCATAATGGATGAGGAGGTAAAGGCAGTTTGAAAACACGATTTAGTTTTGATAAATTGCACAGATAATCTGCAAGTCATTTAGTGGAACTTTTGACGTTTAATGCTCAATCAAACTTAATGTAGCGAAACCTAATATTGTTGTGTGACCTTGTGGTTGCTTAAACAGCATTTAAGTAATCGTATAGACAGCACTTGCAGGCAAGCATTTTAATAATATTTAGGCCAATAATATTGCAAATTAAAAATTTAAAAAATGACATATTTAAGGTCTAATTAGAAATTGTTTTATTTAAAGTTGATTTACAAATCTTCAGATTCAGCTTTTATTACATTTAACATTAAAGCTATAATTTATTTAATCTTAATAAAAGTATTTTGTTTTGGGATTTTTCTAAAAATATGATAATAAATAAATAATCAAATTTTACTTTGATTTAATTTAATATTGAAGCAAATATTATACTCTGATGAAAATGTTACGTGCGACATTATCTAAAGTGAGAAAAACACATATAGAAAGATTCTGTTATTTTGATTTGATTAGCACAATAATTAGAGGTAAGAATGATTTTGGAATTATTTTCTGTTATAAGATATTTTCTGATTTAAGATAATTGCAAAAAAAAGGACGAAATTGTACTCAAACCAAAAAAAAATGTCAAATTTACATATTTTATCGTAAAACAAAAAAAATTAAAATCAATCTTAGCTCTAAATATAATGCTAATTCAGAGATATATGAAAAACCTTTATTAATTTTCAAAATTTTTTCAGTTTTTTCATTGTAAATAGAGCACGCTACAAATTCCGCTAGAAAATTACCAATATTTATTTTATAAAAGATTATTTTTAGTGTGTTTTTGAAAATGTTATTTATTTTATATGATTTTGCTAAGATGAATTTTTTTTCACTCATAATTCTTTTTATTTTAGATAACAAATATGTTTTATTGAAAATATTTGAATGAATAAATTATTACTTGAGTGTGTTTACAATTTTTACTAATTTTATTTGAAAACGAATAGTATTTATAAATGTTGTTTTAATATTCAGCTGATTACTTAATTTAATGATATATTTTTTTTATATTTTGCAATATACCTTATCTCTTTGTCTGCGACTAATAATCAGTTATCAAATCGTTCAATTAATTTAAACGAATTCAGAACTTTCACTCATATTGTTGAAATTATAGTAAATTTATAGCTGCACTTTGCTCAGTCTAAAGATAATATTTATGTCAAAAAAAAATGAACTAATTATTAACAAATATTCTGAGGATTAATTAATTTAAAAAAATATTATATCTAATTTGCCTGAAAGAAATTGGTGCACTTAAAATTTTGATTAATTATTGTTGAATTTATAATAAATCTGGAGCTCAGTCTGAAGACAATTTTTGCGTGGAATAAGAAAAGAATGCATAATATTTTGGGGAATGTATTATTATACCTAATTTCCCAAAGAGAAGTTCGATCAATTAGATCTTTTAATAATTATATTGAAATCTAGAGCTGAGTCTGAATTCTGAGGAATTATTCTTTAAATAGATTATGAAATATAATTTGCCTTAATTAAGTTTGTCCATTTAGAATTTGATGAATTATTGTTGAATATACATATTATGAATATAGAGTTTAGTCCATCATATAGACAACATTTTCGTCGAATAAGAATGAAATTTATAAAATTCCGAGAATTAATTCCTATAATAGATAATTATACCTAATTTGTCTAAGAGGATTTCGACCAATAAAAACTTTGAATAATAATTATTGAATTTAGAATAGTCTGAAGACAACAAGAATCAAATTCATAATATTCTGAGGAATTGTTCTTTTAATTGACTATTAAATCTAATTTGCCTGAAAAAGTTTGATTCATTATTGTTGAACTTATAATAAATCTGGAGCTCAGTCTGAAGACAACATTTTCCTCGAATGTAAGCTAGAATAATGTCCATAATTGGTATAATTTTAGAGTACCTCACTGTGCAGAGAGCATTCCACATTTGAGTACATATATTGAGCAACTTTGATACATTATTTTTAAATTTATAATAAAACTGAAGACAACATTTTCGTCGAACAATAATAGATTTCACTATATTCTGAAGAAATATTCTTTTAATAGATTAAATCTAATTTACTTTAAAGAAATTGTGCACTTAATACTTTGATTAGTTATTTTTTAATTTATAATAAATCTAGATCTTAGTCTGAAGTCAACATTTTCGTCAAACAAGAATATAACTTATGATATTCTGAGGAAGTATTCTTTTAATAGATTAAGTCTAATTTCCCTTAAAGAAGTTGACTTAAAACTTTGATTAATTATTGTTGAATTTATAATAAATCTGGAGCTCAGTCTAAAGACAACATTTTCCTCTAATGTAAGCTAGAATAATGTCCATAATTTGTATAATTTTATAGTACCTCACTGTGCAGAGATCAATCCACATTTGTGTCCATGAATCATATGGAGCGACTTTGATTTATTATTTTTGAATTTATAATACATGTAGAACTCAGTCTAAAGACAACATTTTAGTATCAAAAGAATATAATTCATGATATTGTAAAGAAATATTCATTTAATAGATGAAATCTAATTTGCTTTCAATTTGCTTTGCTGGAGCTCAGTCTAAAGACAACATTTTCCTCGAATGTACATAAGCTAGAATAATGTCCATAATTGGTATAATTTTAGAGTACCTCACTGTGCAGAGAGCATTCCACATTTGTGTACATATATTGAACACTTACCCGACCATTGACCCAAATCATGCGACGTCCACTGGTGGTTCCGTGTTCCAGTTCGATGCGATACATCTAGGCGCAGTGAAAGTTAATTAAATGTTAATCAATCTGGGATGAATGTGAAATGAAATGTGGTATTTTTTGTGTTTTGTTTTTTTTTTTTTCGTTTTTGTTGATGTATTTGACAGCACCTTGCCATTGATGGGAGCACACCATTGGGCGACAATGTTGTCTTTGTTGTAGCGCTGAGCCTCGGGCACATGATCCAGACTCATGATAGGCTCCGTGGACAAGTTCTCTAGGCGCAGCAGAGGCGAGAGAAAGGACATTGCTCGCTTGCCGTCAGGTGGCCGCCAATGAAAATCGATTGCGGTAAATAGCAATTTAGTTATTGCATTAAAAATGCAACAGCGAACGCGGCGCGTTCGGCGTTTCAGATTATCAGATTACACAATGCAACAGTGAAATGTGAGTACTAGAAAAACTAGAAATCAGCACAAATGATGGTAATAGAAAAGAACGCAGTGTTTAATCTCATTAACATTCGCATTTAACACCATTGACAGAGACACCTTTGATTTAAGCCCAATTCACACGCTTCATGTATTTTATTTTATTTATATATGATACATATATAGCGACGCGTTTTAACGGCAACGGAAATGCGACGCCAACGACAACGACAGCAACTACGACGACGACGAACCGTCAGCATTCAGCGTCAATGGCACACTAAACAACACACACAATAATGGCGAAAGGAACTGAAGAAAGAATTTGTGTATAGTCGTTGTGTGTAGTGTGGCAAGTAGTGTGTAGTGAAGTGGCCTCAGTGCTAGCGTTTGGGTTTGAGGTTGAGTTTGGGTCTGCTTCTGGTCGAGTTGCGTTGTCGATGGCTCTTTCTGTTGTGGCTAGAAAAAGTGCAGAGCCACAGCTACAGCTACAGCTACAGCTATAGCCATCGTCATAGTTAGAGCGCCGCATGGCGCCAAAACAGAGTTGATTTGTTTCGCTTCAAGTGTATGCGTGTGTATTGGTACACACATTACGTGTGTGTGTCAGTGTGTGTATGGTTAAGCCCCACTTCTGAGCACACACTCTCTATTCGTATGTGTGTGTTGGCTGTGTGCTAACATTTGCACACATGTCGCAGTCGCAGTCGCCGTCGTCGTCGAGCATAAAAATAAACTTTAGTTTTTGAGCAGCCCCAAGCGCCGACAAGTATGCAATTGTTATGGCTGTGTAGCCAAGGGGTAGCATAACTCAAGCAAGGGCTTCGGCTTCGGCTTCGTCAACGCACGCACCACGCAAAACTTAGCCCATAAATTACGTATACGCAATCATCCATCATAACAAAACGAATGTCGTTCGAATTTAAATTTATTTTCAAAACACTTTTTTTTGAGGGGGTAGAGTATCTTGAAGTCATCTTTATCGCTGCTACTCGACACGATTGCAATCGAAACTCAAATTGAGCGTAAGACAACACTTTTCCTTTGGTCACATCAATTGGCTGACCTCCCTCCAATCCTCCTTCTCCTTGTGCTCACATATAAATGTGACAATTATATTGCTCGCGGCTGGTTGGAATAAATTTGAGGCAGGCAACATACGCTTCTTGTCGCCATCTCTTCTCTCTCTATCTCTCTCACTCTCCCCGCTCCTGGGCGTCGCAAATTTGTCGCATTTTGTTTGGGCTGTCATGTTTATGGCGTAATATTTTGCGGCCATAAATACACGCCAAAAATGCTAATGACCGCTTACGACGATGAGGTTACAGGGCGGCAGGCAGAGAGACGGGTAAACAAAGCGGCGAGTTAGATAGATGGATAGACGGTTAGGATAGTGTGACAGTTTGCGTTAGTTTTGTATTTCAATTCGCCAAAAAAAACAAGTATTGATAAATGTATTTGGCACACAGCGGAGCTCCAGGCACATCATATGTCAAATTTGGGCCTTGACGAATATTCTTAGCACTTCGATTGTCTTGGTGTGCGAATGTCTCTCTCTCTCTCTATGGGTGGGTGAGGGTGTGGGTGTGTGGTGTGGGGGCGTATAATAGAAAGAGAAAATAACAAAAAGCTACATTTACCACACGCGAAGGTCAATGCAAAGCGCCGTTTCAAGCCGCTTTCAGCAAAGCGCGACTGTATGTACTTTTGCCGTAGTTATTGTATAGTTGTTACCGCTTTTGCTTGCCCCCAAAGCGGCAATATAAACAACAACTATATCAAAAGCAACAGCAACAAGAGTCCATGGAGATAACGAAGCGAAACATGACAAGGACAAGGCCCCCAACTGGCAGCTGATAGGCGGCAGAGTGGAAGCAATTCAAAGCGTCATTCTCTCTCTCTCTCTCTCTCTCTCTTTCTGTCTCTCTGTAAACGTGTGTTCGCGTAATTACTTCTCTACCGCCCGCTTCGCATATTGCATATGCGAGGGAGAGCGAGTACAACAAATACATGTATAGTATTGTGTATCTTACAGATACAGATACAGATACTTAGTCATATAACATAACTGACACACTTTGCAACAACAAATGAATGTTGACACTCTCCTTTTTGCCACACAATGCGGAAACACTGCGATCCGCGGATTTGCCACTGCAAAAGATGCAATATGCGAGAGCTAAGTCCACATCAGATGTGTTCGAGAGTCTTTGAATGTCAGCAAACTATTATGGTGATTTATATGTAATAAGTAAGTCATACATATGTTACTCTGATTAATAATGTAGACAATTAATTTTATTCATTTATTTTGTTAAAAATTACTGTACTTTAGTTAGTTCTTAACATTTCAAATTTCAATTTATGTCTATGGTAAGGCCACATGAGAAAGCCATCTTAAGTGAATGAATTGTTTGATTGGTTTGTCAGATAAATGTTGTACATTCTGTAACAAAATATAATATATGAAATTTTGTCATACTACAATGTATTTTGTGTTATGTTCTATTTACAGAAATTGAATTACAAATTACAGTTTATTACTATCATATGATGTGGAAACTCTTTGAATGTCAACGAACGTTTATGGAATGAATATGAATTATTGGAATGTGGCAAAGGAATGTTGCATATTCAATAAAAATAATATTGAAATTATCATACTACCATAAATAAATAAAAATCTAACCCTTTATTTTACTTTGAGTTAGTTACTTTAATTTAAAATTATAATTAGGTTCAATGTCAGTGAACTTCTACGATGAATTATTAAAAAATATTGTTCTATATTGTTCTGCAATTTACGTACTACACAAGGTTAGAATGTTTTATTGTATATTAATTTATTTTCTTTACAATTATAGAAATTAGAAATAGTTCAACTAACAAATCACACCACAAATTACATTTGATGGGACGTCTTCTAGTGCTAACGAATTACTTGAATATATTAGACAAAAGTTGTTGATTCTGTAAATAAAGAAAAAACAAATAATTTGCATAGTACAAAATAATAATATAATTATGTGTGGTAATATAATATAATAGTTTATT